>NC_052347.1:18611143-19333465 GCF_016432855.1 Salvelinus namaycush | reverse complement strand
GCGATAGCTCTCAGATAACCCTTATGAGGTGGTACACTGCAACCCATTACATAATACCCCCAGATAACCCTTATGAGTGGTACACCGCAACCCATTATACAGTACCTCAGATAACCTTATGAGTGGTACACTGCAACCCATTACACAATACCTCAGATAACCCTTATGAGTGGTACACGCAACCCATTATCAGTACCTCAGATAACCCTATGAGTGGTACACGCAACCCATTATACAGTACTCAGATAAACCCTTATGAGTGGTACACCGCAACCCATATACAGTACCTAGATAACCCTTATGAGGGTACACTGCAACCCATTATACAGTACCTCAGATAACCCTTATGAGTGGTACACTGCAACCCATACACAAAACCTCATATAACCCTTATGAGGTGTACAGCAACCCATATACAGTACCTCAGATAACCCTTATGAGTGGTACACGCAACCCATTATACTCATACCTCAGATAACCCTATGAGTGGTACACTGCAACAGGTAGTGTTTTAGGAGTGTTATATAGCAGGTACCTAGACAGGTAGTGTTTGACGAGTGTTATATAGCAGGTACCTGGACAGGTAGTGGTTGAGGAGTGTTATAGATCAGGTACCTGGACAGGTAGTGTTTGAGGAGTGTTATATAGCAGGTACCTGACAGGTAGTGTTTGAGGAGTGTTATATAGCAGGTACCTAGACAGGAAGTGTTTGAGGAGTGTTATATAGCAGGTACCTGGACAGGTAGTGTTTGAGGAGTGTTATATAGCAGGTACCTGACAGGTAGTGTTTGAGGAGTGTTATATAGCAGGTACCTTGACAGGTAGTGTTTGAGGAGTGATATAGATCAGGCACCTGGACAGATAGTGTTTGAGGAGTGTTATATAGCATGTACCTGGACAGGTAGTGTTTGAGGAGTGTTATATAGCAGGTACCTAGACAGGTAGTGTTTGAGGAGTGTTATCGATCAGGCACCTGGACAGGTAGTGTTTGAGGAGTGTTATAGAGCAGGTACCTGGACAGGTAGTGTTTGAGGAGTGTTATATAGCAGGTACCTGGACAGGTAGTGTTTGAGGAGTGTTATATAGCAGGCACCTGGACAGGTAGTGTTTGAGGAGTGTTATATAGCAGGTACCTGGACAGGCAGTGTTTGAGGAGTGTTATATAGCAGGTACCTGGACAGGTAGTGTTTGAGGAGTGTTATATAGCAGGTACCTGGACAGGTAGTGTTTGAGGAGTGTTATATAGCAGGTACCTGGACAGGTAGTGTTTGAGGAGTGTTATATAGCAGGTACCTGGACAGGTAGTGTTATATAGCAGGTACCTAGACAGGTTGTGTTTGAGGAGTGTTATATGGCAGGTACCTAGACAGGTAGTGTTTGAGGAGTGTTATATAGCAGGTACCTGGACAGGTAGTGTTTGAGGAGTGTTATATAGCAGGTACCTGGACAGGTAGTGTTTGAGGAGTGTTATATAGCAGGTACCTAGACAGGTAGTGTTTGAGGAGTGTTATAGAGCAGGTACCTGGACAGGTAGTGTTTGAGGAGTGTTATATAGCAGGTACCTAGACAGGTAGTGTTTGAGGAGAGTTATATAGCAGGTACCTGGACAGGTAGTGTTTGAGGAGTGTTATATAGCAGGTACCTGGACAGGTAGTGTTTGAGGAGTGTTAAAGATCAGGCACCTGGACAGGTAGTGTTTGAGATGTGTTATATAGCAGGTACCTGGACAGGTAGTGTTAGAGGAGAGTTATATAGCAGGTACCTGGATAGGTAGTGTTTGAGGAGTGTTATATAGCAGGTACCTGGACAGATAGTGTTTGAGGAGTGTTATATAGCAGGTACCTGGACAGGTAGTGTTTGAGGAGTGTTATATAGCAGGTACCTAGACAGGTAGTGTTTGAGGAGTGTTATATAGCAGGTACCTGGACAGGTAGTGTTTGAGGAGTGTTAAAGATCAGGCACCTAGACAGGTAGTGTTTGAGGAGTGTTATATAGCAGGTACCTAGACAGGTAGTGTTTGACGAGTGTTATATAGCAGGTACCTGGACAGGTAGTGTTTGAGGAGTGTTATAGATCAGGTACCTGGACAGGTAGTGTTTGAGGAGTGTTATATAGCAGGTACCTGACAGGTAGTGTTTGAGGAGTGTTATATAGCAGGTACCTAGACAGGTAGTGTTTGAGGAGTGTTATATAGCAGGTACCTGGACAGGTAGTGTTTGAGGAGTGTTATATAGCAGGTACCTGACAGGTAGTGTTTGAGGAGTGTTATATAGCAGGTACCTTGACAGGTAGTGTTTGAGGAGTGTTATAGATCAGGCACCTGGACAGGTAGTGTTTGAGGAGTGTTATATAGCATGTACCTGGACAGGTAGTGTTTGAGGAGTGTTATATAGCAGGTACCTAGACAGGTAGTGTTTGAGGAGTGTTATAGTTCAGGCACCTGGACAGGTAGTGTTTGAGGAGTGTTATATAGCAGGTACCTGGACAGGTAGTGCTTCTCACAGAGCGGGTTTGGTCCTTCTGCGCTTCCTCCTGAGAGAACGGGGGATATAATCCTACAGTATGATTAAGTTATTCATACCTGTAGGGACCGGGAGTTTGATGCCCTTCACTATGGTCAACACCATGTCACTACCTGTTAGCAAGGGGATGATCTTAATGGATAGAAACACAAGGAATTGGGGAATGTAGGGTGTGTGTGTGCTGCTCGGCCCAGTGTATCTATCAGCCTCTGGGCATTGGCATGTGTCAGCAAATCAGTTAATCAATAAGAGGATTGATGAAAAGACCGGGCCATTGTCTCTATGCCTCAGTCTCTGTCAGGGACAGTCAATGCAGCCATTTGTCGGCCGTGGACACACACATGCACACACAAACGTTTCAGGGAAATCATTCTTATTCAATGCCTGGAACTGGAAAAAGCCATAGGGTTGTCTGGCTGTACTTACCTCACCTTGCACTAGCAGAAACAAACCCCAGGACTGGACTGAATGACTATATCACAACACCACCACTAGAGGGCCACAGCACTGGTCTCTCAATGCACTTGTAACAAGCCCCTGTACGTGTAGAAGGTGAGTTCCTCTATGTGTCATTTGTGACAGGGTGTGTTGTGTGAGGTGTGCGTGAGGTGTGTGTTGGTAGTGTACCTGTAGGTGTTGAAGGTGCGTTCCTCTGTGTATAGGGGTAACAGGTGTCCTCTACTCTGTGCCTGTTTCACCACCTCCAGGTGTCTCCTACACTCCTCTGCCAGCACTTCCAGCCTGTCTCAACAATACACATTCTCACATCAACAGTGTCATTCTGCATGTCTGACCTGACCTAAGGCATCACATGTCCACCTATCTGCTATCCGTTATATAACTTATGTCGTGTCTTTGACTATGCCAGATTAATTGCTATGACATGCTATTCTATAAAATAATTTCTCCGTAATTAATATTACCTGATTGAACTAATCAGGTAAATGTAATTAACTAGAGAGGGACTCCACGAAAGAATATTTATAGAGCTGTTATCTTCCGAATAAACTCTTAAAGATTTAGTAATATTTTACATCCATAGCAGTCACATTAATCGTCATTTTATTCAGTCTCATCTGAAAGTGGTAAATCCTTGGTTATCTGCAAGAATCCTGGCTAACAAGTTGAATCAGCAATACAAAATTGGGTTTAATTATTTATTTACTAAATACCTAACTAATCACACAGAATCACACATAACACAATTAAATCAGAACTTGATCACACATTCGTCCTACAGGAAAACGTCCCTAGCGGGCAGAACAGATATGACAGCTTGTTACACAAAGAAAAGGGGCGGGATATTTAGTGAAAGAGCGGGAGACTGGAACAGGGCCGAAGCTGTGCTATCGTAAATACAGTATCTTATGCATTCTAAATTACCGCCCATTTGAAAAGGAGAATGCAATAAATATTTACTCTGAGCTGCGCTTCAGTAGGTTGGTGGTAGATGGAAGACCGTATCGCCAAACCGAGTCCCCTGTCCTTTGAAGAATGTCTCCGGTGGTCACTGGATCCGTTGGAGTAGCGTCAATGTGTAGTAGACGGGATACTCTGACTGTCCTTCCTAACCTGCGTTTGTAGCAGCTGTTGCTAACTCAACGGCTAGGAGGTATCCCTTCTGTAGTGAATACGAGTTCAAAGTTCATACCATTTGCAACCAAAGTCCATGCTGATGTTGGCTTAGTTCTGTAGTTATTATCTGAACCATTCTGACATCGGATCGTCATCCTAAATGTACCCGGAACAGGAAGTTATATTTTTGTCAATGGCTTTTATAGTGGAGGGAGAGGGGTGTGTCTGAAAAGTTTATCACCCATGTCTCTTCACAGGGGCGGGCCCCTAGTTGAGCAGAAGCCCAAATTTATGAAAATCCAAATCTCTCATTTGGAAGCTAAAATTACATTTAATCTCTTCACAAATAATTTCATATTCAAACATTTGAATTAAACAACAATTCCATGTGAATCCGATACCTCTGACGTTTAGACTTTCCACAGTAGAGTTTATGTCATTCTATCATTGATGAGAATGTGTCAGAGGGCAACCGAACTGACATAATATACCTTAAGTACCACAGCATATGTTCAGTTGGTCGGATTACCAGAATATAGTTCATTTCCCCCCACTTCTGATGTTCCCAGAATCTCTGTGTTAACCAAGGGGTTTTCTTATGTCACATCAGTTATAGTAGGGAGAGAGAAAAAGGGGGAAAGAGGTATTTATGACTGTCATAAACCTACCCCCAACCCAACGTCATGACACTTATATATAATTTATCAATGCACAAGAGGTAATGAAAAGGGCCAGCACTGACCCAGTTGTCTCAGTGACCTGTGGGTGAACTGCTGGCACAGACACTTCTGATGGAGGGAGGAGAGGCACAGAGTCAGTTAGGGTACTGTGATAACCAGTGTAATTCAGTGTGTAATAAAGGAAGTGTTATAGTAACCTGTTGTTGCTGTGTGAGGACATCTATCAGCTGGCTGTACTGGTGTGAGGCCCCATAAGGCACTGGGAGGGGCTGGGAGTGGACTTGTGCCTTGTCTTCTGTTCTTGACACCTAGAATGACAACACAGTGGTGGAGGTGAAAACATAGAGGATGACTAGAAGCGGCTAGAGAGGAGAGGATGAATACCATGGTCATGCTGCTAGGAGGCTCCTTCTTAGGCTGGCATCTGTCTCTGTCTGTTGTTTGAGTGGTTCGTCTGGGGGAGGAGGAGATGGACAAACAAATGGAAACAAACAGTCTGCCTCAGGAGAGAGAGAATTAGTAAGCGACTTCCTCTCTCTCCCTCATTAGCCCTCTTCATTAGCCTACTCCCATTATAGAGCTCAAGCCCTCAGATAAAGAATGACAGAGGGAAGAAAAATTAAATGAGAGGGAGACTGAACTTTTTTGTTTGAAGTTCTCTCAAAAAGCTGTTATTAATGACAGACCACTGTCTGTACTAACTACCCTTAAAGCTTCATTGGAATATATGAACTACATATGGGGGTATTATGCACTAAAATAATGACATTGGTGTTACTGGGGAGAGAGCAGTAATCGATGGAGTAGTAGTCTGAGATCCAGCACTACTGCCAGTTCCCATTGTGGTGTAATGATAAGGACTCTCCAGGAGGGGGCGATATGGAGCTGATGTCCACTCACTCCTCTCTCAGATGCCTCTTCAACCATAATCTCTAATTTCTGAGAGAAGAAGAAAGAGAGGGGATGAGATGGATGGAGAGAGAAAATGAATGAGAGGGGTGAAGGGAGAGAGAGAGAGAGAGAGAGAGAGAGAGAGGGAAAGAGGGGAGGAGGAGGGGGAGGAAGAGGAAGAGGAAGGAAAAGAGAGGGTAGAAGAAAGAGAGAAAAACACACAAATACACACAAGCAAGCAAACAAACCATTAACTTGACTTATGACCCTCATTATTGACTATTATATTGCATGCTGCTGAGGCCATCTATCAGACTGACTGTTGTGTACTCTCACACACATACACACAAAAGCTTCTGCTAAATGGCATATACACACACACACACATTATCCTGAGGAGAGTTATGAGGGACTTCTGCCCTCGATGACCGGGCAGAATATACTGTACGGCTCTGACCCAGATCCCTGGTTGGTTGGTGGGCACAGGGAAGGACGGCAGTAAAGATGCCCATCTGGGTTTGGCTCCACTGGGCAGAGCAGTGTTTGCCAAGTAGCTGGTTGGTAGCACGCTGGTGGCATCTTGGCTGTGTGTCATGTTTGGGCATGTGGTGTGTGACTCACCTTAGTCAGGTGAGAGTGAATGAGTGGTGTGTGTGGTACCTTTGCTGTCTGATAGTAACGTCTGGCTAGCTCCATGTCTCCTGCCCACTTGGCCTGGACTGCTGCCACTCTGTACTCTCTGTCTGCTCAGGACCAAGCTCTGAGGATCTGGATGAACATCCATATCATTACCACTGTATACTGTAGTAGCCAGTGGAAGAGCATCCATCCCTGATCCACAGTCAACCAACATACAGTGGCTTCCAATATTTCCTCTGTTATATAATTAATCATCTCCTCATTAACACTAAGAGGAAACTATCATTCCATGACTTTAAGCAGTAGGAGTGTCTTCACACCCCACAAACCACACTTCCAGTCAGGGTCCTGTCCTATAACACACAGTGAGCCCAGGCCGGGATCAATAGCTAATTCCCTCTCAGTCTGTGGAGACGTGATCAATCACAGCAGATTGAGAGGGCAGATCACGTTGTGAAAGCCACGCCTATAAATCTCATTAAGAGAAGGCCACGGTTTAATATGATTGATGATAAAGAACTGACTGTCGGGTTTGGAGATGCAGTAACAACTCAGGTTTGGGTTGTGGTTGGGTGGAGCCGAGAGATGCTGGTGCCAAGTGTGTGTCTAATTCTGGCGCGGGAGTCAGAGAGTTAGGTGTGTGTGTGTGTGTGTGTGTGTGTGTGTGTGTGTGTGTGTGTGTGTGTGTGTGTGTGTGTGTGTGTGTGTGTGTGTGTGTGTGTGTGTGTGTGTGTGTGTGTGTGTGTGTGTGTGTGTGTGTGTGTGTGTGCGTGTGCGTGCATGTCTGTTCCGAGTCCCACTCTGTCATCTACACAGTACTTAGTTAGTTGACAATATGCACTCTTGTACATGAATGACTGGGCTCTGGTTGGCTGGGCGTGTCGGAGGGGGTTGGCTCAACACCCTGCAATGCATTGTCATTGGTTGAGATAGTAGATGGAGGCGGGTGATAACCCTGCTCCTCACCAGTGACTTTTGTCTAGAATGACAGTGTTGCTGTGGCCTGTGGCTACATGTGGTGGGATTACCTCCTTATTGATTCATTTGTCCCATTTTACGGTTGCCAACATGGACCGCAGGGTCTAAAAGACAATAAAAGATTGAAGGGTCTATAAAGAATGAATGAAAAATGTCAATGAGCACCATTCACAATATTAAAAACATATTAATTCAGATATATGGATTATGTTGAATTATGGCCATTCAATTCACATCATGCCATTCGTTTTTATTGATCTATTGGTAAAAAAATATATATTATGCAACAAAGAAACCACAAGATTCAACCATTCAGAGGTAATGTGTGTAGTTCTGATATGAATTCAATTACATTCTTTGCATTTGTCTCAGAAACGCTCAACTTAAAATGCCAGTATATGACAATGCGCATACATATTTGTGATGATCTATATAGAGTATCTATCTATTCGTTCCACCCTCTTCACCTTGTCCGCTCTTATGAACCTGTGTTCTCTGCTGCTCTGCCCTAACCCATCCTCCAAGGTAACAACCTGTGTTCTCTACTGCTCTGCCCTAACCCATCCTCCAAGGTAACAACCTGTGTTCTCTACTGCTCTGCCCTAACCCATCCTCCAAGGTAACAACCTGTGTTCTCTACTGCTCTGCCCTAACCCATCCTCCAAGGTAACAACCTGTGTTCTCTACTGCTCTGCCCTAACCCATCCTCCAAGGTAACAACCTGTGTTCTCTACTGCTCTGCCCTAACCCATCCTCCAAGGTAACAACCTGTGTTCTCTGCTGCTCTGCCCTAACCCATCCTCCAAGGTAACAACCTGTGTTCTCTACTGCTCTGCCCTAACCCATCCTCCAAGGTAACAACCTGTGTTCTCTACTGCTCTGCCCTAACCCATCCTCCAAGGTAACAACCTGTGTTCTCTACTGCTCTGCCCTAACCCATCCTCCAAGGTAACAACCTGTGTTCTCTACTGCTCTGCCCTAACCCATCCTCCAAGGTAACAACCTGTGTTCTCTACTGCTCTGCCCTAACCCATCCTCCAAGGTAACAACCTGTGTTCTCTACTGCTCTGCCCTAACCCATCCTCCAAGGTAACAACCTGTGTTCTCTACTGCTCTGCCCTAACCCATCCTCCAAGGTAACAACCTGTGTTCTCTACTGCTCTGCCCTAACCCATCCTCCAAGGTAGCAACCTGTGTTTCTCTACTGCTCTGCCCTAACCCATCCTCCAAGGTAACAACCTGTGTTCTCTACTGCTCTGCCCTAACCCATCCTCCAAGGTAGCAACCTGTGTTCTCTACTGCTCTGCCCTAACCCATCCTCCAAGGTAACAACCTGTGTTCTCTACTGCTCTGCCCTAACCCATCCTTCAAGGTAACAACCTGTGTTCTCTACTGCTCTGCCCTAACCCATCCTCCAAGGTAACAACCTGTGTTCTCTACTGCTCTGCCCTAACCCATCCTCCAAGGTAACAACCTGTGTTCTCTACTGCTCTGCCCTAACCCATCCTCCAAGGTAACAACCTGTGTTCTCTACTGCTCTGCCCTAACCCATCCTCCAAGGTAGCAACCTGTGTTCTCTACTGCTCTGCCCTAACCCATCCTCCAAGGTAACAACCTGTGTTCTCTACTGCTCTGCCCTAACCCATCCTCCAAGGTAACAACCTGTGTTCTCTACTGCTCTGCCCTAACCCATCCTCCAAGGTAACAACCTGTGTTCTCTACTGCTCTGCCCTAAC
This sequence comes from Salvelinus namaycush, assembly GCF_016432855.1. Lineage (NCBI taxonomy): Eukaryota > Metazoa > Chordata > Actinopteri > Salmoniformes > Salmonidae > Salvelinus > Salvelinus namaycush. Next base: position 19,324,444 of record NC_052347.1, on the reverse strand, counting down.
CCATCCTCCAAGGTAACAACCTGTGTTCTCTACTGCTCTGCCCTAACCCATCCTCCAAGGTAACAACCTGTGTTCTCTGCTGCTCTGCCCTAACCCATCCTCCAAGGTAGAACTGCTCTGCCCTAACCCATCCTCCAAGGTAACAACCTGTGTTCTCTGCTGCTCTGCCCTAACCCATCCTCCAAGGTAACAACCTGTGTTCTCTACTGCTCTGCCCTAACCCATCCTCCAAGGTAACAACCTGTGTTCTCTGCTGCTCTGCCCTAACCAATCCTCCAAGGTAACAACCTGTGTTCTCTACTGCTCTGCCCTAACCCATCCTCCAAGGTAAGAACCTGTGTTCTCTACTGCTCTGCCCTAACCCATCCTCCAAGGTAACAACCTGTGTTCTCTACTGCTCTGCCCTAACCCATCCTCCAAGGTAACAACCTGTGTTCTCTACTGCTCTGCCCTAACCCATCCTCCAAGGTAACAACCTGTGTTCTCTACTGCTCTGCCCTAACCCATCCTTTAAGGTAACAACCTGTGTTCTCTGCTGCCTTGCCCTAACCAATCCTCCAAGGTAGCAACCTGTGTTCTCTACTGCTCTGCCCTAACCCATCCTCCAAGGTAACAACCTGTGTTCTCTGCTGCTCTGCCCTAACCCATCCTCCAAGGTAGAACTGCTCTGCCCTAACCCATCCTTCAAGGTAACAACCTGTGTTCTCTACTGCTCTGCCCTAACCCATCCTCCAAGGTAACAACCTGTGTTCTCTACTGCTCTGCCCTAACCCATCCTCCAAGGTAACAACCTGTGTTCTCTGCTGCTCTGCCCTAACCCATCCTCCAAGGTAACAACCTGTGTTCTCTACTGCTCTGCCCTAACCCATCCTCCAAGGTAACAACCTGTGTTCTCTGTTCCTCTGCCCTAACCCATCCTCCAAGGTAACAACCTGTGTTCTCTGCTGCTCTGCCCTAACCCATCCTCCAAGGTAACAACCTGTGTTCTCTACTGCTCTGCCCTAACCCATCCTCCAAGGTAGCAACCTGTGTTCTCTGCTGCTCTGCCCTAACCCATCCTCCAAGGTAGAACTGCTCTGCCCTAACCCATCCTTCAAGGTAACAACCTGTGTTCTCTACTGCTCTGCCCTAACCCATCCTCCAAGGTAACAAACTGTGTTCTCTACTGCTCTGCCCTAACCCATCCTCCAAGGTAACAACCTGTGTTCTCTACTGCTCTGCCCTAACCCATCCTCCAAGGTAACAACCTGTGTTCTCTACTGCTCTGCCCTAACCCATCCTCCAAGGTAACAACCTGTGTTCTCTGCTGCTCTGCCCTAACCCATCCTCCAAGGTAGCAACCTGTGTTCTCTGCTGCTCTGCCCTAACCCATCCTCCAAGGTAACAACCTGTGTTCTCTACTGCTCTGCCCTAACCCATCCTCCAAGGTAGCAACCTGTGTTCTCTGCTGCTCTGCCCTAACCCATCCTCCAAGGTAACAACCAGTGTTCTCTACTGCTCTGCCCTAACCCATCCTCCAAGGTAACAACCTGTGTTCTCTACTGCTCTGTCCTAACCCATCCTCCAAGGTAACAACCTGTGTTCTCTACTGCTCTGCCCTAACCCATCCTCCAAGGTAACAACCTGTGTTCTCTACTGCTCTGCCCTAACCCATCCTCCAAGGTAGCAACCTGTGTTCTCTACTGCTCTGCCCTAACCCATCCTCCAAGGTAACAACCTGTGTTCTCTACTGCTCTGCCCTAACCCATCCTCCAAGGTAGCAACCTGTGTTCTCTACTGCTCTGCCCTAACCCATCCTCCAAGGTAGCAACCTGTGTTCTCTACTGCTCTGCCCTAACCCATCCTCCAAGGTAACAACCTGTGTTCTCTACTGCTCTGCCCTAACCCATCCTCCAAGGTAGCAACCTGTGTTCTCTACTGCTCTGCCCTAACCCATCCTCCAAGGTTGCAACCTGTGTTCTCTACTCCTCTGCCCTAACCCATCCTCCAAGGTAACAACCTGTGTTCTCTACTGCTCTGCCCTAACCCATCCTCCAAGGTAGCAACCTGTGTTCTCTACTGCTCTGCCCTAACCCATCCTCCAAGGTAACAACCTGTGTTCTCTGCTGCTCTGCCCTAACCCATCCTCCAAGGTAACAACCTGTGTTCTCTGCTGCTCTGCCCTAACCCATCCTCCAAGGTAGCAACCTGTGTTCTCTACTGCTCTGCCCTAACCCATCCTCCAAGGTAACAACCTGTGTTCTCTACTGCTCTGCCCTAACCCATCCTCCAAGGTAGAACTGCTCTGCCCTAACCCATCCTCCAAGGTAACAAGGAGGATGTCAAGATACATGTCAATCATATCAATGAGGAGGGGCTCCAAAGGAGACGAGCCAATAGGAGACAGAGGCCATGAGAGCACATTGGGTTGGTTGTCAAACTTGCATGGTTCTGTACTCCACTCTCCCATTATCTTCTTCAACTCTGCCTGGTAAATTGAACACATGATTGCAATGTGATATTAATGTCAATGGGCGCTTTGCATGAAAAAACATGTAATGTGCACAGATCTCAAGTTTAGTTTAGCCATTGCCTGTCCATCCGTGTCTGAGTGGGTTTATGGCTGTGTCTCTTTTTGATCCAGGTTGTCTCACCAGACCCTTAGTGACAGTTCCTTACCACAAGCTCTGTGTCTGCTTCTAGATCCCACAGTTCCTCTCCTCCTTCCTCCTCCTCCTCTTCACTGGAATCCTGCATATACAACAGGGCCTGTTCATACTCTTGTCGTACAACGGTGGCCTTAGAGTGCACTTTGAGCCACGGACATAGATTGAGAGGAGACACCACCGATACTCAATGGCATTTTCTTGATCACACAGGCCTGCATTTGACTGATTTGATATTTGAGAGTCTCATAGCACTTCTTCAATACTGTGAACAGTATTAGGTCATTAGGTCTCACCTGCCTCACCCTCAGCATTCTTTCACCTGCTGTCTGAACCTCAACATCGACTACAGACTCCACCCTCTGCACGTCAAGCTGAGAGATGGCTGGAGGAGGAGAAAGGATGGATGAGGAAGAAGAGAAGGGTGTGATGCTGTTGGAGAAGAAAGGGATGGAGAGAAGGATAAAAGAGAAGGAGGGATAGGCGCCTTTTGCCCATTTGTGATAATACAGAGGACTGAATATTCTATGAAAGATTTTTCGTTAGCGCTCCTAACTTATTGGGTGTGGCTGTGCTTGTATGAAACACCTGTTGGACAAGAGGCTCTTCGCTCTACACACAGTCTTATTTCCATCATAATGACAGAGGGAGGCTGCCTCATTATACCCATTAAAAGAGGTACTACCGTGGGCAAACAGCCGAGTCCATGCTGGGTTAGAGTACATAAAAGTTCCATAATCACAGGGTCAATATTATTCATTCATCTACTAAGGGTTAAGGTTGGGATTTGGGTACCCTGTCTAAAAAAGGTAGTCAGACACCAAGACTGGAGGCCGCTGTGTAATAGGGTGAGCTGGTGTAAATGCATCTGAGGGGGTGTAATACACAAATGTAGGAGCTGGTTTGGTGGGTAGAAAACTGCACTTATGATGACACTGTTAACAAAGGTGTGCTGATTGGTCTATACACTATTAATGGTGTGTTAGTCACCAGACAGAGTCCCAGGGGAGTGACGCAACAAACTGCTGAGACTGTCTCTCTCTTTGGTAATTACATGTAATTACTCAGTAACTAATAACTCATTTCACACAGACTATAGCCAGTATCAATTCACCAAAACTGATCTTATCAGCATCATCCTACTCATGTTAGCCTATCAGCATCATCCTACTCATGTTAGCCTATCAGCATCATCCCACTCATGTTAGCCTATCAGCATCATCATACTCATGTTAGCCTATCAGCATCATCCTACTCATGTTAGCGTATCAGCATCATCATACTCATGTTAGCCTATCAGCATCATCATACTCATGTTAGCCTATCAGCATCATCCCACTCATGTTAGCCTATCAGTATCATCCCACTCATGTTAGCCTATCAGCATCATCCCACTCATGTTAGCCTATCAGCATCATCATACTCATGTTAGCCTATCAGTATCATCCCACTCATGTTAGCCTATCAGCATCATCCCACTCATGTTAGCCTATCAGCATCATCATACTCATGTTAGCCTATCAGCATCATCCCACTCATGTTAGCCTATCAGCATCATCCCACTCATGTTAGCCTATCAGCATCATCCTACTCATGTTAGCCTATCAGCATCATCCCACTCATGTTAGCCTATCAGCATCATCCTACTCATGTTAGCCTATCAGCATCATCCTACTCATGTTAGCCTATCAGCATCATCATACTCATGTTAGCCTATCAGCATCATCATACTCATGTTAGCCTATCAGTATCATCCCACTCATGTTAGCCTATCAGCATCATCATACTCATGTTAGCCTATCAGCATCATCGTACTAATGTTAGCCTATCAGCATCATCCCACTCATGTTAGCCTATCAGCATCATCATACTCATGTTAGCCTATCAGCATCATCCCACTCATGTTAGCCTATCAGCATCATCCTACTCATGTTAGCCTATCAGCATCATCGTACTCATGTTAGCCTATCAGCATCATCCCACTCATGTTAGCCTATCAGCATCATCCCACTCATGTTAGCCTATCAGCATCATCCTACTCATGTTAGCCTATCAGCATCATCCTACTCATGTTAGCCTAGCTTACCTTTCTCTCCTCCAGAACCCTGTGTCTGAGGAGGAGGGTCCTCCCTGCTATCACTCATGGTCGACCAATCAGAGTCAGATCAGAATGTGCAGTACCTGTAAACAAAACATGATGTCAGATATTTGGTTATTCCTAATCTCATTCCCAGACACTTTCATGAAATGGTGGAGCAAATTAATGACTTTCTCTGGAAAACAAATGACTATCTCTCTCTCTGACTCTTTCTGACAATTTACGAGTCCTTCATAGACAGCATACTGTAAATGTTTTGCATTGTAAATGTCCCCTATAGACCACTATATAAAGGTAAGCCTATTAAGCCTCATGCTAGTGTAAACCCAATCTACTTGATGTGTAATTTAACACACCTAGCCATGTAAGACTATATCAGGTAGTTCACCTTTGTCAAACACACCATGAATACTTTATATTAGGATATCTTCATTATGTGTCTGTTCTTTTCAGCTGTTTGCACCAAATACATTGATGTGAAAATCTCATGTCTGTAAAAAATCATAACATTACCATGTCGAGGTGAGGGAAAAGGTTAAGGAAAATTGGAAAATTACTTCCTCCTTCTCACTGTTTCCAATGGTTACACGAACAACCAATCATAGCGACTTCTGAAGTGAACATCGTCCTTTTGTCTCTGTGCTCGTTGCTCGACTGCATGTTGCGGGTCGCAGCCGATGATTTATATATACATTGGTTGCAGCAAGTGAGTTGAACCTAATATTTTAACAATCAAATGTACGCTATTCTATAGCTTCTATACTTTATAATCTCTATACAGGCCTGGTCTGTCAAATCTTGATTAAAGCATCTGTTTAATGTTTAGAGGCGAACTACTTCATGTGTGCCATAAAGGTCCAGACCTCTTGTCACAGACTAGAGAGAGCCTTCACTTATGTTCATGCACCATGATGATATGAATGAATGGAAACAAAAAACAAAAACAAAACTGTTTATAACCATGTAATTAAATACAGCACCTTCAGAAAGTATTCATACCCCTTTACTTATTCCACATTTAGTTGGGTTACAGCCTGAATTCAAAATGGATTAAATAGATTTTTTTCTAACCCATCTACACACAATACCCTATAATGACAAAGTGAAAACATGTTTTTCGAAATTTTAGCAAATATATTGAAAATAAAATACAGAAATATCTCATTTACATAAGTATTCATCCCCCTTTGAAATAAAACTCCAAATGGAGCTCCAATTTCCTTTGATCATCCTTGAGATGTCACTACAACTTGATTGGAGTCCACCTGTGGCCAATTCAATTGTTTGGACATGATTTAGAAAGAAACACCCCCGTCTATATAAGGTCCCATAGTTGACAGTGCATGTCAGAGCAGAAACTATACCAAGTCCAGGGAACTGTCCGTAGATTTACGAAATAGATTTGTGATGAGGCATATATCTGGGGAAGGGTATAAAACTGTTTCTAGAGTGTTGAAAGATTCCAAGACCACAGTGGTCTCTGTCATTGGGAAATGGAAAAATGGAACTACCCAGACTCTGCCTAGAGCTGGCCCTCCAACCACACTGAGCAACTGTGCAAGAAGGACCTTGGTCAGGGAGGTGATCAAGAACCCGATGACCACTCTGACAGAACTACAGAGTTCCTCGGCTGATATGGGAGAACCTGCCAGAACAGTCTCTACAACACTTCACCAATCTGGGCGTTATGGGAGAGTGGCCAGACAGAAACCACTTCTGAGAAATAGGCACATGACAGCATACCTGGAGCTTGCAAAAAGGCACGTGAAAGACTCAGAGAATAAGGCAAAATATTCTGTGGTCTGATGAGACAACATTTTTACTCTTTGGCCTGAATGCAAAGCGCTATATCATCCGTCTAAAATCATCCCTACCATGAAACATGGTGGTGGCAGCATTATACTGTGGGGATGCTTTTCAGCAGCAGGGACTGGGATACTGCTAAGGATAAAAGGAGGATAAAGGGAACAATGAATGGTGCCAAATACAGGCAAATCCTTGATGAGAACCTGCTTCAGAGTGCAAACGACCTTAGACTGGGGCGAAGATTTATGTCCCAACAGGCGAATGACCCCAAGTATACAGACAAAGTAATGCTGAAAAGGCTTCAGAAGAGGAATGTGAAAGTCCTTAAATGGCCCAGCCAAAGCCCAGACTTGAATCTCATTGAAAATCTGTAGAAACACATGAAGATTGCTGTTCACTGCTGCTCCCCATCTAACTTAACGGAGCTTGAGAAAATATGCAAGGAAGAATGGGAAAAAATGCCCAAATCCAGATGTTCAAAGCTGATATAGACATACCTAAGACAACTAAAAGCTGATATAGACATACCTAAGACAACTCAAAGCTGATATAGACATACCTAAGACAACTCAAAGCTGATATAGACATACCTAAGACAACTCAAAGCTGATATAGACATACCTAAGACAACTCAAAGCTGATATAGACATACCTAAGACAACTAAAAGCTGATATAGACATACCTAAGACAACTCAAAGCTGATATAGACATACCTAAGACAACTCAAAGCTGATATAGACATACCTAAGACAACTCAAAGCTGATATAGACATACCTAAGACAACTCAAAGCTGATATAGACATACCTAAGACAACTCAAAGCTGATATAGACATACCTAAGACAACTCAAAGCTGATATAGACATACCTAAGACAACTCAAAGCTGATATAGACATACCTAAGACAACTCAAAGCTGATATAGACATACCTAAGACAACTCAAAGCTGATATAGACATACCTAAGACAACTCAAAGCTGATATAGACATACCTAAGACAACTCAAAGCTGATATAGACATACCTAAGACAACTCAAAGCTGATATAGACATACCTAAGACAACTCAAAGCTGATATAGACATACCTAAGACAACTCAAAGCTGATATAGACATACCTAAGACAACTCAAAGCTGATATAGACATACCTAAGACAACTCAAAGCTGATATAGACATACCTAAGACAACTCAAAGCTGATATAGACATACCTAAGACAACTCAAAGCTGATATAGACATACCTAAGACAACTCAAAGCTGATATAGACATACCTAAGACAACTCAAAGCTGATATAGACATACCTAAGACAACTCAAAGCTGATATAGACATACCTAAGACAACTCAAAGCTGATATAGACATACCTAAGACAACTAAAAGCTGATATAGACATACCTAAGACAACTCAAAGCTGATATAGACATACCTAAGACAACTCAAAGCTGATATAGACATACCTAAGACAACTCAAAGCTGATATAGACATACCTAAGACAACTAAAAGCTGATATAGACATACCTAAGACAACTCAAAGCTGATATAGACATACCTAAGACAACTCAAAGCTGATATAGACATACCTAAGACAACTCAAAGCTGATATAGACATACCTAAGACAACTCAAAGCTGATATAGACATACCTAAGACCATGCCTGTACTTTCTGCCAAAGGTGCTTCTACTAAGTATTGACTCGGGCATGTGAATAGTTAGGGAAATTAGATATTTCTGTATTTCCTTTTCGATACATTTGCAAAAATTAATAAAAACATGTTTTCACCTTGTCTTTAATGGGTATTGTGTGTAGATGGGTGAATTCAGGCGCTAACACAACAAAATGTGGAATAAGTCAAGGGTAATGAATACTTTCTGAAGACACTGTATATGTGGTGGTGGCCTAGCATGTATCAACAACAGAGGTGTGGTGGCCTAGCATGTATCAACAACAGAGGTGTGGTGGCCTAGCATGTATCAACAACAGAGGTGTGGTGGCCTAGCATGTATCAACAACAGAGGTGTGGTGGACTAGCATGTATCAACAACAGAGGTGTGGTGGACTAGCATGTATCAACAACAGAGGTGTGGTGGCCTAGCATGTATCAACAACAGAGGTGTGGTGGACTAGCATGTATCAACAACAGAGGTGTGGTGGACTAGCATGTATCAACAACAGAGGTGTGGTGGACTAGCATGTATCAACAACAGAGGTGTGGTGGCCTAGCATGTATCAACAACAGAGGTGTGGTGGCCTAGCATGTATCAACAACAGAGGTGTGGTGGCCTAGCATGTATCAACAACAGAGGTGTGGTGGACTAGCATGTATCAACAACAGAGGTGTGGTGGCCTAGCATGTATCAACAACAGAGGTGTGGTGGCCTAGCATGTATCAACAACAGAGGTGTGGTGGCCTAGCATGTATCAACAACAGAGGTGTGGTGGACTAGCATGTATCAACAACAGAGGTGTGGTGGACTAGCATGTATCAACAACAGAGGTGTGGTGGACTAGCATGTATCAACAACAGAGGTGTGGTGGCCTAGCATGTATCAACAACAGAGGTGTGGTGGACTAGCATGTATCAACAACAGAGGTGTGGTGGACTAGCATGTATCAACAACAGAGGTGTGGTGGCCTAGCATGTATCAACAACAGAGGTGTGGTGGCCTAGCATGTATCAACAACAGAGGTGTGGTGGCCTAGCATGTATCAACAACAGAGGTGTGGTGGACTAGCATGTATCAACAACAGAGGTGTGGTGGCCTAGCATGTATCAACAACAGAGGTGTGGTGGACTAGCACGTATCAACAACAGAGGTGTGGTGGACTAGCACGTATCAACAACAGAGGTGTGGTGGACTAGCATGTATCAACAACAGAGGTGTGGTGGACTAGCATGTATCAACAACAGAGGTGTGGTGGACTAGCATGTATCAACAACAGAGGTGTGGTGGACTAGCATGTATCAACAACAGAGGTGTGGTGGACTAGCATGTATCAACAACAGAGGTGTGGTGGCCTAGCATGTATCAACAACAGAGGTGTGGTGGACTAGCATGTATCAACAACAGAGGTGTGGTGGCCTAGCATGTATCAACAACAGAGGTGTGGTGGACTAGCATGTATCAACAACAGAGGTGTGGTGGACTAGCATGTATCAACAACAGAGGTGTGGTGGCCTAGCATGTATCAACAACAGAGGTGTGGTGGACTAGCATGTATCAACAACAGAGGTGTGGTGGACTAGCATGTATCAACAACAGAGGTGTGGTGGACTAGCATGTATCAACAACAGAGGTGTGGTGGCCTAGCATGTATCAACAACAGAGGTGTGGTGGACTAGCATGTATCAACAACAGAGGTGTGGTGGACTAGCATGTATCAACAACAGAGGTGTGGTGGACTAGCATGTATCAACAACAGAGGTGTGGTGGCCTAGCATGTATCAACAACAGAGGTGTGGTGGCCTAGCATGTATCAACAACAGAGGTGTGGTGGACTAGCATGTATCAACAACAGAGGTGTGGTGGACTAGCATGTATCAACAACAGAGGTGTGGTGGACTAGCATGTATCAACAACAGAGGTGTGGTGGCCTAGCATGTATCAACAACAGAGGTGTGGTGGACTAGCATGTATCAACAACAGAGGTGTGGTGGACTAGCATGTATCAACAACAGAGGTGTGGTGGACTAGCATGTATCAACAACAGAGGTGTGGTGGCCTAGCATGTATCAACAACAGAGGTGTGGTGGCCTAGCATGTATCAACAACAGAGGTGTGGTGGCCTAGCATGTATCAACAACAGAGGTGTGGTGGACTAGCATGTATCAACAACAGAGGTGTGGTGGCCTAGCATGTATCAACAACAGAGGTGTGGTGGACTAGCATGTATCAACAACAGAGGTGTGGTGGACTAGCATGTATCAACAACAGAGGTGTGGTGGCCTAGCATGTATCAACAACAGAGGTGTGGTGGACTTTGAATCGATATCTCTTCACTCAGAATAACAGAGGGTGTTTTCATAATAGACCATTTAACTGTAGGCTAAAAACGTACAATTGGTATGAGAGTCACATCCCAATCTCAGACTCCGGCACTCACAACATCCATACAGTATGTATTGTTTTCCCCCCAGACAACCCTCCCCAGCACACCAGTGGTGAGATGAGCTATGACTTTGCTCTCCTGGCTCTGTGATGCAGGTCCCCTGTGCGTGTGCAGACTGGGGATGACCAAAGCACTGTACATAATCTCAGCTTCTCTCTCTCTCTCTCTCTCTCTCTCTCTCTCTCTCTCTCTCTCTCTCTCTCTCTCTCTCTCTCTCTCTCTCTGTCTCTCTCTCTCTCTCTCTCTCTCTCTCTCTCTCTCTCTCTCAGCTGTCTGCTCCTCTCTCTTGCAGACCTGTGTTTCTCTTTCTCTCACACACGCGCACCTGTCTATACTGCACACACACATTCTCTTTTTCCCACACTCAGATATACACACTCTCTCTTTCCCATTTCTGCTGCCATTGTTTTGCCTTTTTTGTGTATTTTCTTTTTTGCTGCCATAGTGTACACTCTTAGACTGAATTTGGAATGCTGTATTACTGTCACTTGTGAGTACACTGTATCTGTGTACTTTGTGTGTTTGTGACAACAGGTCACAAGAGTTTCACCCCCTCAATGTTGGGTGACAGTTGGAGATCAGTAGATTGAATTGACAAACCTTCCGATTCCAAATCAGAAGCCATTGAACTGGTTCCTCAGGGGATCACTGGAACAACAGGCATAGTCCCAGGCCATCAATCATCATCTCAGTTGGGTATGAATGGCTTGTGTTTCAGCTTAAGGGAGATGGTGGCAGCTTTGATGGTGTGTGTTGTTTAGGAGTGTTTACATGGATGTTGACTGTGGTGTTGTCCTCTCCTGCTCTTATTGGAGAGCACACACATACTGTAGGCCTACATTTAAAAAAACACAGTTACAAGATACCACTACCAGACATGCAATGCAACACCATGCACACATATTTACAGAATTCTCAAGCATTCCGTTACTATTCTATTAACAAAGAAAGCCTTTAAAAGACTAGGACATCTAGAAGTAGCCAAAGCAGCTGATCCTGGCTTTGACGTGTTTGCCCTCTCCTTGTGCTCTTGGTACAGTGACTGACCTCCCAGCTGAAGATCATAAAACTGCAGGAAAGAGAGAGAGAGGAAGGAAGGGAAGGCTGGTTGGAGTGAGAAAGAGAGAGACAGAGACAGAGAGAGGGAGGGAGAGAGAGAGAGACAGAGACAGAGAGAGACAGAGACAGAGACAGAGAGAGAGAGAGAGAGAGAGAGAGAGAGAGAGAGAGAGAGAGAGAGAGAGAGAGAGAGAGAGAGAGAGAGAGAGAGAGAGAGAGAGAGATAGGGAGAATGGGGAGGGAGCAAAAGAGACAGAGGTATAGTGGGAGACAGAGAGATAGAGTGGGAGCGGGTGAGAAGGAGAGAGAGAGTTGTGTGGAAGGGATGGAGTGAGGCAGAAGAGTGACAGAGGCTGTGAGTGAGGGAGATGTGAGAGTGAGGCGTGGAAAAAGTGTAACAAGACTGAGACAGGATAAGGTGAAGAGGATATGAGGATTTGTGAGAGAGAGCGAGGGAGAGAGAGAGAGAGAGAAAGGAGATGGTAGAGAGATTGAAGGCATTATTAGAGACAGAGAGGAAGGAAGGCTGTGGGTTGGTGTAGAGGAGTAGGGTGAGGTGTGGTCTCATATCTCTGGTTTATGAGTGTGTGTTCACTATGATTTACACTCAACTGACTGCAGAGGGACAGGAGTAGGCCTGTGCATGGGAGAGAGGGAAGAGAGAGAAAGGGAGGGAAGAGAGGGAAGAAAGAGAGGGAAGAGAGAGAAAGGAAGAGAGAGAGAGGGGAAAAGAGAGAGGCCCTAGACTCAACAGACCCACGCCTTAAAGCTAATGAAAAAGCAAGCTTCCAACCAGCCAGTCCCTGTCTCTGTCACTAACCATAATGATAGTAAAAAGCTTTGGAGCACCAAAAAGGCTAACTCAGCTCCATCATTCATAGAATCAGATGGCTCATTCATCACAAAACCCACTGATATTGCCAACTACCTTAATGATTTTTCATTGGCAAAATTTGCTAACTTAGGCATGACATGTGTGCAAGAAATGCCGACGCTACACATCCAAGTATAACTGACCAAATTATGGTAGACAAGCATTGTAATTTTGAATTCCGAAAAGTGAGTGTGGAAGAGGTAAAACAATTGTAGTTGTCTATCAACAATGACAAGCTACCTGGGTCTGACAACTTGGATGGAAAATTACTGAGGATAATAGCGGACGATATTGCCACTCCTATTTGCCAAATCTTCAATCTAAGCCCACAAGAAAGTGTGTGCCCTCAGGCCTCAAGGGAAACTAAAGTCATTCCGCTCCCCATGAATAGTAATAAAGCCCCCTTTACTGGCTCAAATAGCCGACCAATCAGCCTGTTACCAACCCTTAGTAAACTTTGTGAAAAAATGGTTTGACCAGAAGCAATGCTATTTTACCATAAACAAATTGACAACAGACTTTCAGCACGCTTATAGGGAAGGACATTCAACATGCACAGCACTTATACAAATGACTGATGATTAGCGGAGAGAAATTGATGATAAAAAGATTGTGGAAGCTGTTTTGTTAGACTTCAGTGCGGCTTTTGACATTATCGATCATAGTCTGCTGCTGGAAAAACTTGTGTTATGGCTTTACACCCCCCGCTACAGTATATTGTGGATAAAGAGATACCTGTCTAACAGAACACAGAGGGTGGTCTTTAATGGAAGCCTCACCAGCATAATCCAGGTAGAATCAGGAATTCCCCAGGGCAGCTGTGTAGGCCCCTTACTTTTTTATATCTTTACTAATGACATGGCAGTGTGTCTATGTATGTGGATGACTCAACACTTCACACGTCAGCTACTAGATCGAGTGACATTTCTGCAACACTTAACAAAGAGCTGCAGTCAGTTTCAGAATGGTTGGCAAGAAATAAGTTAGTCCTAAATATTTCAAAAACTAAAAGCATTGTATTTGGGTCAAATCATTAATTTAACCCTAAACCTCAACTAACCTCAATCTTGTAATGAATCATGTGGAAATTGAGCAAGTTGAGGTTACAACTGCTTGGAGTAACCCTGGATTGTAAACTGTCATGGTCAAAACATGTTAATGCAAGAGTAGCTAAGATGGGGAGAAGTCTGTTGCTCTGCCTCCTTAACAACACGGTCAACAAGGCAGGTCCTACAGGCCCTAGTTTTGTCACACCTGGACTACTGTCCAGTCGTGTAGTCAGGTGCCACAAAGAGGGACTAAGGAAAATTGGCTCAGAACGGCAGCACGGCTGGCTCTTAAATGTATAGGGAGACCTAACATTAAAAACTTCTTGCCGCACGGATCCCTTTAGCGGGATCATTTTCGTAAACAACCGCTGAATTGCAGAGCGCCAAAAAATAAATAAAATAAAAAATATTTATAATCATGAAATCACAAGTGAAATATACCAAAACACAGTTTAGCTTGTTGTTAATCCACATATCGTGTCAGATTTTAAAAATATGCTTTACAGCGAAAGCAATCCAAGCGTTTGTGAGTTTATCAATCACTAGACAAAACAGTAAGAACAGCTAGCCTCAAATTAGCTTCGTCACGAAAGTCAGAAAAGCAATAAAATTAATCGCTTACCTTTGATAATCTTCGGATGTTTGCACTCACGAGACTCCCAGTTACACAATAAATGTTATTTTTGTTCGATAAAGATTAGTTTTATAACCAAAAACCGCCATTTGGTTTGCGCGTTATGTTCAGAAAACCACAGGCTCGTTCCGGTCTTGAAAGGCAGACGAAAATTGAAAGTATCCGTAATGTTCGTAGAAACATGTCAAACATTTTTTATAATCAATCCTCAGGTTGTTTTTAACATACATAATCGATAATATTTTAACCGGGCGGTAACCTATTCAATACTACAGAGAAAGAAAATGTCGAGCTACATCTCTCGCGCGCAGGAACTAATCAAAGGACACCTAACGCGTTTTGAAAAATTTCGCTCATTTTTCAAAATAAAAGCTTGAAACTATGTCTAAAGCCTGGTCACAGCCTGAGGAAGCCATTGGAAAAGGAATCTGGTTGTTACCCCTTTAAATGGAGGAGGGGCAGGCAACGGAACAGGGATTTTTCCAAATAAAAGGCACTTCCGGGTTGGATTTCCTCAGGTTTTCGCTTGCAAAATCAGTTCTGTTATACTCACAGACAATATTTTGACAGTTTTGGAAACTTTGGAGTGTTTTCTATCCTAATCTGTCACTTATATGCATATTCTAGCATCTGGACCTGAGAAATAGTCCGTTTACCTTGGGAACGTTATTTTTCCAAACATAAAAATTCTGCCCCCTAGCTGAAAGAGGTTAATAACATGCATGTAAGTCTCTCATGGCTCGAAGTGGAGGAGAGATTGACTTCAACACTACTTGTTTTTGTAAGAAGTGTTGACATGCTGAATGCAAACGGTGTCTGTTTAAACTACTAGCACACAGCGCGGACATCCAGGCATACCTCATTAGACATGTCACCAGAGGTTTCTTCACAATCCCCAAGTCAAGAATAGACTATTGGAGGCGCACAGTACTACATAGAGCCATGGCTACATGGAACTCTATTCCACATCAGGTAACTGATGCAAGCAGTAGAATCAGATTTTTTAAAACAGATAGAAATACATCTTATTGAACAGCAGGGACTGTAAAGAGACACACACAGGCACAGACCTGCTGTTTTCTCATTAGCTAGCGTGTCTGCTTATCAGTGGAGTCTGGGGCCTCTTTCTCTCAATCCAATCCTTAGCATGACATTTCTCTCTCTCTATCTCTCTCTCGCTCTCTCAATCCAATCCTTGGCATAACATTTCTCTCTCTCTCTCTTAGGGCTGTACAGATCCAATATAAGTCAGTTATAGTGTTATGTATGATCACTGCAGCTCCACTAATTGCTCCTGAGCCACTGTGGCAGAAGATGCTTCAGATAATGAACAGGGGTCATAGGTTATGGGGGTCAAAGAGGACTAGACTGTGTGTGGAGGCAGTCAGCTTTGCAGGAACTGCTGTGTTTGTCAATAGTCCGAAGTTGCTCTCTCTCCTTTTCTATGCATTGACCTTGTAAGGAGACCATAATGTTTTCAGATGTCTTCTCCTTTTAGATCAGTTCAGATTAAGGAAAGGGGACAAGGAGAGGAAGCCACTTCAGACTATTCTATTGAGATACGCCCTGGACCAGGTTACTTCATTCATTGAAGCCTCCCCAGGTGCCGCCCCTTATTATTTTGCTTATGGTTTGAAGGAGAAGCCCCCTCAAGTGTGTCTCTGATTGGTGGGGATGTTTGCCTCTGTTGATTCATTGGCTTGGAGAGGCTTTTATGGAGTAACCGAAGCAGATTACAGCTATTTTAAGTGACATTACCACTGTGACATCAACCTACCCTGGGACCTGAAGTACTGTCACCCCCACCACTTACCGCCACAGCTCAGGGTTTTGTGGTATATCTTTTGACAGGTGCTGCCTCAGAGATGACAGCCTTTTACCTATACTAGTGCACTACATTTGACATCCTATTCAGGGCCGTAAGTGGGGTTTAGTTTAGGAACCACTGTTAGTTTGGGAACCACTGTACCAACCTCTCTTACTGCTTCCTTCCTCTCTCTGTGTCTCCTGTGCTTCCTCCTGCATGCATTGCAGCCTGGCTCAGCCTCACCACTGAGCACCACATCATTGTCTGTCTCAGTATCCTACTCTTTGTAAAGCAAGGTTATTATGAGAACCTAGTAGCGTATTTTTTGCTCCTGCTGAGGTAGACTCCGTTTAACGTTAGCTTCATACTTCATTCTTCTAGCTGGCTAAGGAATACTAGCCAGAGCCCTTCAATGTTAGTGCCATAGAAGTCTCTGCCGGCAGCTAGCCACCTGACTGACATATCTATAAACAACTATTTGTTCAGTCATTCTCCGAGAGTCGGTTTTTGTTTGTTTGGGGGATGTCTGTAGACACGGCAGGAGTCGGGAGACGGTTTTTAAAATTGCCTTTTGTCCGGCATCTCGCATCAGCAGTGTCTCTATTCACCTACTTGAGCTGACTGCGAGCTAGGGTAGTTCGTTTTACGTCTCAGGACCTTGGCCTATGCTGCGAGAGGGCGGAGCTGGCCGTTTGAGAGAGTGGTGAATGCGCTGTTATAAAGGAAAATCCAGGAGGCAAATCCGGGGAATACAGGTGAACATAGAGAACAAATCACTGTTCATTACTCCACTTGTTTGCAAAGAGGCAGGCGCGATTAGAACTCAGATCAAGAATATAAGCGTTCTGAGCTTTGATCAACACTGGGAGCAATATTCAGCTGTTGACCCGTAATTGATTTTCTTTATTGTGTACAATATACACTACTGCTAAAAAGTTTGCGGTCACTTAGAAATGTCCTTGTTGTTGAAAGAAAAGCAATTGTTTTGTCCATTAAAACAACATCAAATTGATCAGAAATACAGTGTAGACATTGTTAATGTTGTAAATGACTATTGTAGCTGGAAACGGATGATTTTTAATGGAATAACTACATAGGCGTACAGAGGCACATTATCAGCAACCATCACTCCTGTGTTCCAATGGCACGTTGTGTTAGCTAATCCAAGTTTATCATTTTAAAAGACTAATTGATCATCAGAAAAACCTTTTGCAATTATGTTAGCACAGCTGAAAACTGTTGTTTTTATTAAAGAAGCAATAAAACTGGCCTTCTTTAGACTAGTTGAGTATCTGGAGCATCAGAGGGTTCAATTACAGGTTCAAAATGGCCAGAAACAAAGATCTTTCTTCTGAAACTCATCAGTCTATTCATCGACTCTGTATTGGTACCTCCCTGTATATAGTCTCGCTATTGTTATTTTACTGCTGCTCTTTAATTACTTGTTACTTTTATCTCTTATTATTTTCCGTATTATTTTTTTAAACTGCATTTTTGGTTAGGGGCTCGTAAGTAAGCATTTCACTGTAAGGTCTACCTACACTTGTTGTATAGGCGCATGTGACTAATAAGATTTGATTTGATTTTGATTTGCACATTCTTGGCAGTCTCTCAACCAGCGTCATGAGGTAGTCACCTGGAATGCATTTCAATTGACAGGTGTGCCTTGTTAAAAGTTATTTTGTCGAATAATTTTGTCGAATTCGTTTGAGCCAATCAGTTGTGTTGTCACAACATAGAGGTGGTATACAGAAGATAGCCCTATTTGGTAAAAGACCAAGTCCATATTGTGGCAAGAACAGCTCAAATAAGCATAGAGAAACGAAAGTCCATCATTACTTTAAGGCAAGAAGAGTCACGTTGTGTGAAGGATCGGGCGACAGGCGCAGGAATGTGTAATAGTTTTTTTTAGTTCTTTACCCAAATTACAGCGTGCCATGTAAAGGCACGAGGACAAAGACCAAACAAACACGTATACAAAATCAGGCTTTCATGGTCGAATTGCTGCAACAACAAAAAACACTACTAGAGGACTCGAATAAGAAGAAGAGACTTGCTTGGACCAAGAAAAAAATCTGTCATATGGTCTGTTGAGTCCAAATTTGAGATTTTTGGTTCTGTGTCTTTGTGAGATGCAGAATAGGTGAACGGATGATCTCTGCATGTGTGGTTCCCACCATGAAGCATGGAGGAGGAGGTGTGATGGTGGTTTGCTGGTGACACTGTCAGTGATTGATTTATTTTGAATTCAAGGCACACTTAACCAGCATGGCTACCACAACATTCTGCAGTGATACGCCATCCCATCTGGCATGCGCTTAGTGGGACTATCATTTGTTTTTCAACAGGACATTGACCCAACACACCTCCAGGCTGTGTAAGGGCTATTTGACCAAGAAGGAGAGTGATGGAGTGCTGCATCAGATGACCTGGCCTCCACAATCATCCAACCTTAACCCAATTGAGATGGTTTGGGATGACTTGGACCTCAGAGTGAAGGAAAAGCAGCCAACAAGTGCTCAACATGTCATACTGGAGTTGCCTGGAGGCCATGCAGTTATACTGGAGCTGCCTGGAGGCCATACAGTAATACTGGAGGTGCCTGGAGGCCATGCAGTCATACTGGAGCTGCCTGGAGGCCATACATACTGGAGTTGCCTGGAGGCCATGCAGTTATACTGGAGCTGCCTGGAGGCCATACAGTCATACTGGAGCTGCCTGGAGGCTATACAGTCATACTGGAGCTGCCTGGAGGCTATACAGTCATCCTGGAGCTGCCTGGAGGCCATACAGTCATACTGGAGCTGCTCGGAGGCTATATAGTCCTCTTGGAGCTGTCTGGAGGCCATACAGTCATCCTGGAGCTGCCTGGAGGCCATACAGTCATACTGGAGCTGTCTGGAGGCCATACAGTCATACCGGAGCTGCTTGGAGGCCATACAGTCATCCTGGAGCTGCTTGGAGGCCATACAGTCCTCCTGGAGCTGCTTGGAGGCCATACAGTCATCCTGGAGCTGCTTGGAGGCCATACAGTCATCCTGGAGCTGCTTGGAGGCCATACAGTCATACTGGAGCTGCCTGGAGGCCATACAGTCATCCTGGAGCTGCTTGGAGGCCATACAGTCATCCTGGAGCTGCTTGAAGGCTATACAGTCATCCTGGAGCTGCCTGGAGGCCATACAGACATACTGGAGCTGCCTGGAGGCCATACAGTCCTCCTGGAGCTGCTTGGAGGTCATACAGTCATCCTGGAGCTGCTTGGAGGCCATACAGTCATACTGGAGCTGCCTGGAGACTATACAGTCATACTGGAGCTGCCTGGAGGCTATACAGTCATCCTGGAGCTGCCTGGAGGCCATACAGTCATACTGGAGCTGCCTGGAGGCCATACAGTCATACTGGAGCTGTCTGCAGGCCATACAGTCATACCGGAGCTGCTTGGAGGCCATACAGTCATACTGGAGTTGTCTGGAGGCCATACAGTCATACCGGAGCTGCTTGGAGGCCATACAGTCATCCTGGAGCTGCTTGGAGGCTATACAGTCATACTGGAGCTGCCTGGAGGCCATACAGTCATACTGGAGCTGCCTGGAGGCCATACAGTCATACTGGAGCTGTCTGCAGGCCATACAGTCATACCGGAGCTGCTTGGAGGCCATACAGTCATACTGAAGCTGTCTGGAGGCTATACAGTCATACTGGAGCTGCCTGGAGGCCATGCAGTCATACTGGAGCTGTCTGGAGGCCATGCAGTCATACTGGAGCTGTCTGGAGGCCATACAGTCATACTGGAGCTGTCTGGAGGCCAAATAGACAATCAATCAATCCAATTATATAAAAATAGCAGCACAAGAGGAATAAAATACAAAGAATTAAGCTATATTCAAGGAGTACCAGCACCATATCACTGTGTAGAGGAACGAGGTATTTGAGGTAGATATGTACATGAAGGCAGGGTAAAGTGACTAGGTATCAGGATAGATAATAATAAGAATAAGAAAAAGAACAGAGTAGCAGCAGCATGTGAGTGTGGAAGTGTGTGTGTGTGTGTGTGTGTGTGTGTGTGTGTGTGTGTGTGTGTGTGTGTGTGTGTGTGTGTGTGTGTGTGTGTGTGTGTGTGTGTGTGTGTGTGTGTGTGTGTGTGTGTGTGTGTACTGTATGTTTGTGTGGCATCGGTATGCTTATGTTTGTTATGTGTTTGTGTGCGTATGAAGTGTATGTGAATGTGTGGGGGGGGGGGTTTGTAAGAGTGACAGTGTTGTGTGTTTGAGTGAGTGTGTATATAGTGTATATATACTGGAGCTGCCTGGAGGAAAAAACATGTCTCCTCCTCTTTCTGTCATCTCTAATCGCCCTCTTTCTCCTCTCTCCTTCTTATCTCATTTGAGGGAGACTCTCCCTTTCTTTATCTACCCTTTTTATGTCAACTTCTAATCTCAATTTCACTTTATCTCTATCTGTTTTATAGGGCTGTACTGTAAAAATGACTCTTCACTTAAACTCCATGGATGAATTATGAGTAACCATCACACAAAAAAGTAATCACATGAAAAAACAGGTGTTGCATTGATGTCCTTACCCAGCCTTTTTTTGTGTGAAAATACTGTGAAATCATGACATTTCATAAAATACAACATGAGAATTCTCAGGTTATACATTTTAGGGTGTTTATTGAAAAGTAAATCTCACCTCTTTGACAAAATCAAAATTTTTATACAGGTAATAACTAATCCCTTCAGACAGGCAGACAGACTGATAGATCCAGACAGCAGACATGAAGGATGTTTCATCAGGGGGAAATTAGGTCAGGCTTGGCCACAGTTGTCATTCATCATCGGGCGAGTCAAAGCATTGAAACCCACCGACAGCGATGAATGTGAACCGGGACCCTGCTCTGTGAGAGTTGGTGAAGAGATAGCGTCTTTTCCTTATGACATCATAGTGGGTGAAGAGATAGGGCCTTTTCCTTATGACATCATAGTGGGTGAAGAGATAAGGCCTTTTCATAGCAACATCACTGCTCACTGAAGGACCTCGTTGGCAGCCATCTTGGTAAGGGCTACAGTATGTACTCTAATCCAGATGAGGTGAGTGTTTTAGTGCGAATGTGTGTGCAAAGATGTGAACTCAAGAGGCAGTGTACACTCAACACTCGATGGTTTCTCTAAGTCACAAACTCACCGACAGCGTTGAATGTTCACTGGGACTTGAATGCTAGAGACAGATTGACTTCCAGACCTGCCTACAGCCTACTGTGGCATTACCTGTTTTACTATGTTTTACTGTGTTTAATAGGTGCAAACTAGTAACCTGGTGCTTCTTAGTAAAAAATGGAAAAAATAAATGGGTTAAAAAAGACTCCAATATAGAATGTAACATAACACACATCATAACACACAATCCGGATTACATACACCTGTACACATAAAACCCCAATATAGAATGTAACATAACACACAATCCGGATTACATACACCTGTACACATAAGCAGTGATCAAAAACATTGCTTGCTCTTTGGGGATTTAGGATGGGTATCTGTATTGCACTTTGTGACAACTGCGGATGTAAAAATGGCTTTATAAAATACATTTGACTGAACAAAGTACAGTGGGAAATCCCACATCTAACTTGCATATAGAATGACATGTATAGATGACAACTCATAAATTGCCATCTATTTCACACACACGCTCCCGAGTGGCGCAGCAGTCTAAGGCACTGTATCTCAGTGCTTGAGGCGTCACTACAGACACCCTGGTTCGAATCCAGGCTGTATCACAACCGGCCCGTTATTGGGAGTCCCATAGGGCGGTGCACAATTGTCCGGGTTTGGCCGGTGTAGGCCGTCATTGTAAATAAGAATTTGTTCTTAACTGACTTGCCTGGTTAGATAAAGGTAAAAATAAATAAACACTAGACTTGCCTCCTCTTATGTTTTGGGTATATAGCAGGGTCCTGTGCAGTGTTTGGTCAGAGGTTCAGACCCAGCAAGAGGAGGAGAGGGAGCGGTAGGTCTTGTTCAGTGTTTGGTCAGAGGTTCAGACCCAGCAAGAGGAGGAGAGGGAGCGGTAGGTCTTGTTCAGTGTTTGGTCAGAGTCAGTGTTTGGAGGTTGCTGTGCTGCTGAGTGAGGTATAGCATAGCCACTGTTGGGTTGATCATCTGATTGTGGGGGAGGGGAGAGCGAGTTAAGGGTGAGGGGGGTCACCGGGTAGAGAGAAAGTGGGGGGGAAGGAGAGGAGGAATGGTTGGAAGGAGTAGAGGTGGAGGAAGGGAGGGAGGGAAAAAGCGGGAGGGAGGCTGTCTGGGCAGGGGGGTGTTGATCGATTCCAGGCTTGGCGTTTCCAGACAGGCTGAATGGTCAGAGGTCACCTGGTCTCATTTCCTATGAAAGAGAGGTTGTGTGTGTCTGTCTGGTTCGGCCATGCGTGTGTTTGTCTGTCTGCTCCCGCACTCCTCCTGCATGGGGCTGGGCTGGCTGCTCACATAACAAGATCACATGGATATACTGCCAGCAACTAACATCTAAATAGATACTAACACCCATGCACACCCCCCCTTACACACACAGCTGTATCCTATACACTTATTAAAACCCACGTCATACATGTATAATTACCCACGGACATAAACATATACATATATCCAAAACATGTAGGCTATTTATATATTTGCACACATAAACAAACACACATGCATATATTAGTAGGCTACAGGGCTTGACGTAAAATGTTTTAGCCACTTGTCTAACACACACATGTATTTTACTATCCTTGTGGGGACCAAACAATTGATTCCCATTCAAAATCCTATTTTCCCTAATCCCTAACTCTAAACCTAACCCCTAACCCTATTGCTAGCCCTAATCTTAACCTTAACCCTAAACCTAACCCCTAACCCTATTTCTAGCCCTAATCTTAACCTTAACCCTAAACTTAACCCCTAAGCCTAAAAAATACTTTTTCTTGTGGGGACTGGCCAAATGTCTGAATTGTACTTGTTTAACTATCCTTGAGAGGGCTTCTGGTCCCAGACTTCTGGTCCCCACAAGGATAGGAAAAACAAACCACACAAATTGCAGACAGGGAGAGCATGCTAATTGCACCCACACAGACAGTGATGGAGTGGGGACACTTAACACTCCACTGTTAGCACAACTCTATGCTAACAACAACCAAAATAAACATTTAGCATTGACCCGCACACACCCTCACACGCAAACACACATGCAAACACACATGCACTTACGTACGCACAAGTCCACACACACACAGAGCGAAGGGGTAGCGAGGGTTTTACTCTGTCTCTGTCTAACATTGCTGAACTGCTATGTCAGGGTCAGTGAATTAGTGTGTGTGTGTGTGTGTGTGTGTGTGTATGTGTGTGTGTGTGTGTGTGTGTGTGTGTGTGTGTGTGTGTGTGTGTGTGTGTGTGTGTGTGTGTGTGTGTGTGATGTGTGTGATGTGTGTGTGTGTGTGTGTGTGTGTGTGTGTGTGTGATGTGTGTGTGTGTGTGTGTGTGTATATGTGAATGAGAAGACAGATTACAGCCCTTGATGATGGTCTAGGTCTCAGCATTGTGGTGGCTGGAGTGTGAAGTGAGGAAGAGTGGGGGAGGGTCTGAGAGGAAGGATAGGGTCATGACCAACCCCCGTCCCCACTTCTCCTCCCACCTGGGACTTGAACCCATGACCCTATGGTGAATGAGTTCAAGGGAGCCACCGCCATTACTGTGAACTGTGTGTGGGTGTGTGTCTGTGTTTCACATGAAGGTTCTGTGTGTTACATACTTGCATAGTCATTTTCAACACAGTCACTAAGACTGTGTTTACTTTTGTTAGTGTGTGTGTGTGTGTGTGTGTGTGTGTGTGTGTGTGTGTGTGTGTGTGTGTGTGTGTGTGTGTGTGTGTGTGTGTGTGTGTGTGTGTGTGTGTGTGTGTGTGTGTGTGTGTGTGTGTGTGTGTGTGTGTGTGTGTGTGCGCACCAGTCCCAATTGAAGTGAATGGCAATTGCATTAAAGTATTGATCCAGTCTGGGGCAGGTAGACACAGACTCAGTCACCCAGACGAGGGGGAAGGTCCATCACCATTCCCATTACCTCTGACATCTTCATCAATAACCCTCACAAAGACACACACGTTAATGTATTATGCCTAACGCTCTAAAACAGACACACATTCAGTGGCATGGATTCAATTAGTACTATCAAACCGACATGGGTAAGACGACAACATGCACTGTCACTACTATCATACTATCATATAACACTCTGAGGTGTGAATGGAAATCACTCACCACAAATAAATTCACTCGCTGGAACTCATACTATTGTGTAAATGTTCTCCATGCATGCATGACAACATAGATGCAAATTAAAACACTAGCCATGCAAGCCTCCATTAAATAGCCCCCAGTAGCTGCATCATGCATTAATGTCCAAGCACACAAACAGCCCTTGACACATTTGTCACATCATATTTATGTCTGGTTGTAAGAAACTCTTCCATAGGATGACAATGCACTCAGATGTTATACCCAGATCTATGAAAGTGCTATGTCCTTCCTTACAACATGGAGATATACTTTATATACAACATTACAAGCAGGATATAAAAATAGTAAATGACTGTAATGATTTGAGATAGATTGCAGGTAGAATGCACTTACCCTCTGTCCTCCTGTCCAGCCCCGACACATGCAGCCAGACACTCTGTCTCTCTCTCCTCCTCTCTGCCCCCTCCATACACCAAGCCCCGTTTCTCTCTCTCCCTCGCCCCGCATTCCTCTATCTCTGTCTATCCCTTCCTTTACCCCCTCTCCTTTACATCCTCTATTCTCCCCGTTTGCAAACTCTGCCCTCCGTCTCCTTCACCCCCCCCCCCCCCCCCCCCAGTGCCTCTCCCTGTTTTGTATTTTCTTCATTCCCCTCCCCGGTCTATCACTCTCTTTCTCTCTCTCCTTCTTCACCTCTCTAATGTCTTCTTCCTGCTGCTGTGAACTTAACTGCAGACTGTCTGGTGTTTCTGTGCCTGTGTGTGTGTGTGTCTGTGAGAGAGAGAGAGAGAGAGAGAGAGAGAGAGAGAGAGAGAGAGAGAGAGAGAGAGGAGAGAGAGAGAGAGAGAGAGAGAGAGAGAGAGAGAGAGAGAAGTGCAAACCAGGACATGCAGCCTGTGTCACTTTGAATGAATATTGTGCACGCTCTGCTTCTCCCTATTCCCCCTCTCCCCCTCTCTGCCCCTCCTCCACCCTGTCTCTCTCTCCCTCTCGTGTGTGCTTGCATACTCTCTCTCCCACCTTCAAAAATGTTCACACTCCATTTATATTTATACACATGCTACCCTTAATCCCTGTCATTCCACTATCTTTATTCTTTCTTTCTTTCTCTTGCACGCACGCACACACACACACACACACACACACACACTGTATTTATTAACCCCCGTTGTATAATACTATCATGTAAACGCTGCTCTATTCGAAGTCTTTTGTAACTATTTGGAGATATTTGGAGCTATGATGTTTCCTTTTGTAGTCGTACTACTTTGATAAAGAAACTAAAACAAATCTAAATTTAGCCATGTGCCAAAAAAATGGCAAGTGAAACAAAAATACTGTTACTTGTGTTTTGTATCTTCCATAGAGTTTGGATGAATGCATTGGTTCAAATTTTATGAATGTAATTTGCATGAAATAAAACTAACCAAAGCCGAACACAAATAAAAAGTAAGCGTGCTATTGTGGGATAAACCTAAAAACAGAACAATTCCCCCGCGTTATTGATAAACCTCTCCTCCAATATCATTGTTCCTCTACTCCTCCTCCTGCTCTCTACCACTCTCTCCATCATCCGCACTCCTTCCTTAGTTACATATTGATTAGTTAGTGTGTATGGGGCTGGTGCTGCTGTGGTCATTGAGGTCAACATGGTGGCCAGACAACCCCCTCCCTCTCTCTTCATGCAGAAGACAGGCATGCAAATTGCAATCAGCTATAGAATTATGTGAAAAAGATATGGGACAACAATGCCAACATTCCACAGACTATTCCTGTACTGGTGAGTGGAACTGGATAAGAGCTTTTCCTTGTTTCAGTGTCTCTCAACCTTGGGCCATGCGGGACCGGACATGATATTGCTATTCCTTCTTTGTGGATCACTTACATTGAAACAAACACTTGAGAGTTCACTAAATCTGTATAAGATAACAATTTGGCAAACCAAAAGACCAGCAGAGGAACATCGCTTTAGTCTATGACATCATGGTCGTCCTCTCCCGATCCATGTATAGAATATGAGGCTGAATATCCTGTATGTCTGGTCCTGTCCTAATCCTATTGACCTGCAACTTGGACTGAGGGGTAGACATAACATAGTAAATGAAAATCCGGGACACTGAAATTAGTATGATATGTTATGTTTGGTATTGTCACGGATCCCTCCGGAACTTTCATTACGCACACCTGTCCCCTATTCCCACTGATTAGTACTTGTATAAGTGTGTCCTTTGGTTCCCATTGGGCTGTTGATTATTGTTACAATGTCCATTGGTGCGTGTGAGTACCTGTGCTGTGTGTTTTGGCTTTCGTGCCCTTGTGGATTGAGCAGATGATAACGGGTCTCGTCCCGTGTGTTAATCATTGTGCGCGTGTGTTATTTATTCAAGGTACTCCTCGCTCTTTTGTTTGGGTTTCTACCCTGTGTTTTTGTTACGTGTTTGTTTTGTCTTCGTCACCGTGCCTTTACACGGCACGCCATAATTTGGGCTTAATAAAAAATAACTATTACGCATTCCTGCGCCTGTCTCCCGAATCATTTATGCCAACGTGACAGGTATGGTATGTATTTATTTGTGAATGTCCATCATCCATTTTGTATGATATGTTACAAATTACAATTCGTATGATATGTTATGAATTTAAATTAGTATGACAAACCCAAAATGGTTTTCCAGTAGATTATTAAGAAAGGCTCATCCTTTGTTCAAAAATTGCCTTTTTGCCTTTATACAGATTACAACTTCTCATTTCCGACTAATTGAAAATGAAATTTTGTTTAAAGTATCGCCCTTTCTTAAACAAGCCATACAATTTCAGTTTTCTCCTCCAGAAAAGATAGAACAAATATTACAACAAATGTTATGGTTAAATTCAAATATACTGATTAATAAAAAAACATTCTTTATGGATTTTTTTTTAAATATGGCATTATATTTGTTAATATTATGAATAGAAACGGAGGAGTTGTCACATATCCCCATATATTTTCGATAACTGCATATCTGCTCAATCCAAACTTACAACCAATTGATTGCAGCACTACCACAAAACTGGAGGAGGCAAGTGGAAAAGGGAGAAGGTAGGGAACTTGTTTGCCTGCCATATATTAAAAATACAAATTGGCTGAAAGGAACTGGCATAAATAGAATAATATACCAGTTTCATCTGAGGACAGAAATGTTGACAGCTGCGCCATACAGGGTGCAACATAAATAGGAGGAACTTTTGTACCAATTCCATGGCATAGGGTTTATGAACTGGTACAAAAAACTACACTTGATTCAACACTTAGAGTTTTTCAATTTAAATTATTATATAAAATTCTTGCCACCAATAGATTGCTATATATATATGGGGCATACAACAATCTCAGCTCTGTAGATTTTGTTGCGAAGAGACAGAATCAATAGATCATTTATTCTGGTATTGACCCGATGTAGCTTGTTTCTGGTCACAGGTTCGGGAATGGTTAAAAAAATCACAACATGCAATTAAAATTAACCTCACAAATAGAAACATTGGGCGATTTGGAGAGCCATAGTCAGTCAATTAATAATATAATAATACTCATAGGAAAGGTTTTCATCTTTAGCTCACAACCTGTGGATAAAATATGATTAGAATGGTTCAAACATTTTGTAAAACATCACAGCACAATTGAAAAATATATGGCATATGGAAACCAAATGAGGGTGGTCTATGGTGATAGGTGGGATGGGCTGAGAGTGGCTGAGGGTTGGGATTAAAAAGCTGAGGTCTATGGTGATAGGAGGGATGGGCTGAGAGTGGCTGAGGGTTGGGATTAAAAAGCTTATGTTTGGTAATGTATTATTGTTATGTGATTGCTTTATATAAAAGTACCATGTATGTAAAATGTGTATGTAACATGTATGTATATATAGCAAAAAACCTGTAAAAAAAACAAAGATATTTGTCCTCAGAAGAAGGGGGGGGTGGTAGAGGAGTTAAAACAATTATAAACTCAGCAACTTCTATGCTAGCTTCGAGGCAAGCAACATTGAGGCATGCATGAGAGCATCAGCTGTTCCAGGCGACTGTGTGATCACGCTCTCCGTAGCCGATGTGAGTAACACCTTTAAACAGGTCAACATACACAAGACTGCGGGGCCAGATGGATTACCAGGACGTGTGCTCCGGGCATGTGCTGACCAACTGGCAGGTGTCTTCACTGACATTTTCAACATGTCCCTGATTAAGTCTGTAATACCAACATGTTTCAAGCAGACCACCATAGTCCCTGTGCCCAAGAACACAAAGGCAACCTGCCTAAATGACTACAGACCCGCAGCACTCACATCCGTAGCGTTGAAGTGCTTTGAAAGGTTGGTAATGTCTCACATCAACATATTATCCCAGAAACCCTAGACCCACTCCAATTTGCATACCGCCCAAACAGATCCACAGATGATGCAATCTCTATTGCACTCCACACTGCCCTTTCCCACCTGGACAAAACGAACACTTACGTGAGAATGCTATTCATTGACTACAGCTCAGCGTTCAACACCATAGTACCCTCAAAGCTCACAACTAAGCTAAGGATCCTGTTACTAAACACCTCCCTCAGCAACTGGATCCTGGACTTCCTGACAGGCCACCCCCAGGTGGCGAGGGTAGGTAGCAACACATCTGCCACGCTGATCCTCAACACTGGAGCTCCCCAGGGGTGCGTGCTCAGTCCCCCCCTGTACTCCCTGTTCACCCATGACTGCATGGCCAGGCACGATTCCAACACCATCATTAAGTTTGCAGACGACACAACAGTGGTAGGCCTGATCACCGACAACGATGAGACAGCCTATAGGGAGGAAGTCAGAGACCTGGCCGGGTGGTGCCAGAATAACAACCTATCCCTTAACGTAACCAAGACTAAGGAGATTATTGTGGACAACAGGAAAAGGAGGATTGAGCATGCCCCCATTCTCATCGACGGGGCTGTAGTGGAGCAGGTTGAGAGCTTCAAGTTCCTTGGTGTCTACATCAACAACAAACTAGAATGGTCCAAACACACCAAGACAGACAAAGCCTATTCACCCTCAGGAAACTAAAAAGATTTGGCATGGGTCCTGAGATCCTCAAAAGGTTCTACAGCTGGAACATCGAGATCATCCTGACTGGTTGCATCACTGCCTGGTATGGCAACTGCTCGGCCTCTGACCGCAAGGCACTACAGAGGGTAGTGCGTACGGCCCAGTACATCACTGGGGCTAAGCTGCCTGCCATCCAGGACTTCTACACCAGGCGGTGTCAGAGGAAGGCCCTACAAATTGTCAAAGACCCCAGCCACCCCAGTCATAGACTGTTCTCTCTACTACAGCATGGCAAGCGGTACCGGAGTGCCAAGTCTAGGACAAAAAGGCTTCTCAACAGTTTTTACCCCCAAGCCATAAGACTCCTGATCAGGTAATCAAATGGCTACCCGGACTATTTTTATTGTGTGCCCCCCCCACCCCCTCTTTTTACGCTGCTGCTACTCTCTGTTTATCATATATGCATAGTCACTTTAACTATACATTCATGTACATACTACCTCAATTGGTCCAACCAACCAGTGCTCCGAGACAGTGGATAACCGGGCTATCTGCATTGTGTCCCGCCACCCACCGCCCGTCAAACCCCTCTTTTACGCTACTGCTACTCTCTGTTCATCATATATGCATAGTCACTTTAACCATATCTACATGTACATACTACCTCAATCAGCCTGACTAACCCGGTGTCTATGTAGCCTCGCTACTGTATATAGCCTCGCTACTGTATATAGCCTGTATTTTTACTGTTGTTTTATTTATTTACCTACCTATTGTTCACCTAATACCTTTTTTTCACTATTGGTTAGAGCCTGTAAGTAAGACAAATAAACTTTGATTTGATTTGAAGAAATGTCCTCTAACTGTCAACTGCCTTTATTTTCAGCAAACTTAACATGTGTAAATATTTGTATGAACATAACAAGATTCAACAACTGAGACATAAACTGAACAAGTTCCACAGACATGTGACTAACAAAAATAAACCAAACGTAACATATCATACTAATTTGAGTGTCCCAGATGTTCCTTTGCTATGTTATGTCCAGTCTATGAGACCAGCCTGATTGACCAGCAGTGGTCATCTGCTGATAGACCACACAAACTGACAATGACCACACTGACCCCTCTGGTAGAGAGAATGAGCATCAGCAGTCAATGGAGGAGAGGGGGATGGGGTTGGGAGTCATGGTCGAAAGGGGGCATAGGGGAAGGATGAGAGGAGGGGAAAGGGGATTGAGAGGCGGCTGGGTGGAAGGATGTAAGATAAGAGTGGTGATGGATGACAGGAATTCCATGCTGATTAAAACAGTTTTAATACATTTCATGTTCTTACCCGTTTATGTCTTAGAGATTGTAGACTGGTATTATCACTGCCTATACTGACTTGACCATATAAATAGTATCTCATTCTAGTTCTGTGGACTTGACACACATAAACAGAGTGTATGAGTACCTGCATCCATCCCAAAACAAGACTGTTTGGTTTGAATAATTTGTATTATTCATGAGCATTAGATTTGACAAGGGGTTTTGAACCATAAAATATTAATCCTTCAACTAAGGCAGTTCTGATCCAGAACACTTGTCTCTCATTGGTGACATTCGACCGTCCTCACCAGTGGTTTGTAAATGACAATTGTTTCACCATTTGACCCCTTTGGGCTCCGGAGTGGCGCAGCGGTCTAAGGCACTGCATCTCAGTGCTAGAGGCGTCACTGCAGTCCCTGGTTTGAATCCAGGCTGGATCATATCCGGACATGATTTGGAGTCCCATAGGGCGGCGCACAATTGGCACAGCATCATCTGGGTTTGGTCGGGGTAGGCCGTCATTGTAAATAAGAATTTGTTCTTAACTGACTTGCCTATTTAAATAAATAAAAAATAAGGTCCGTTTCAGGTTAGTCTTTGGTTCCATCCTGGAGTTGGGTTACAATGAATCTGAACCTCAGGGGCGGAGCTCCAAAAGGGGGCCAGCTCAGTCACCTTTTGAAACTCTTACTCTGATAACTGCTGCCATTGTTAGTGTGTATGCTTTGAGTATTTTTACATTTTTTTTTTTTTACATTTAAGTCATTTAGCAGACGCTCTTATCCAGAGCGACTTACAAATTGGTGCATTCACCTTATGATATCCACACATGGTATTGCATTTTTTTATTTTTTATTTAACTAGGCAAGTCAGTTAAGAACAAATTCTTATTTTTCAATGACGGCCTAGGAACAGTGGGTTAACTGCCTGTTCAGGGGCAGAACGACAGATTTGTACCTTGTCAGCTCGGGGATTTGAACTTGCAACCTTTCGGTTACTAGTCCAACGCTCTAACCACTAGGCTACCCTGCCGCCCCAAGTAGCCATCATCCAGATACAATAATGTTGCTGAGCTGTTCAGAGATATCATGCACATCTGGGATGCACTGAGTGAGATGTAGGCTGTGTATATGTCTAGACATGTTTGAGTATGTTTGAGAGTCTAGTTCTGTTTGAGCATGTTTGAGAGTCTAGCTCTGTTTGAGCATATTTGAGAGTCTAGTTCTGTTTGAGAGTCTAGTTCTGTTTGAGCATGTTTGAGAGTCTAGTTCTGTTTGAGAGTCTAGTTCTGTTTGAGAGTCTAGTTCTGTTTGAGCATGTTTGAGAGTCTAGTTCTGTTTGAGAGTCTAGTTCTGTTTGAGAGTCTAGTTCTGTTTGAGTATGTTTGAGAGTCTAGTTCTGTTTGAGCATGTTTGAGAGTCTAGTTCTGTTTGAGAGTCTAGTTCTGTTTGAGCATGTTTGAGAGTCTAGTTCTGTTTGAGAGTCTAGTTCTGTTTGAGCATGTTTGAGAGTCTAGTTCTGTTTGAGCATGTTTGAGAGTCTAGTTCTGTTTGAGAGTCTAGTTCTGTTTGAGAGTCTAGTTCTGTTTGAGAGTCTAGTTCTGTTTGAGTATGTTTGAGAGTCTAGTTCTGTTTGAGCATGTTTGAGAGTCTAGTTCTGTTTGAGCATGTTTGAGAGTCTAGTTCTGTTTGAGTATGTTTGAGAGTCTAGTTCTGTTTGAGAGTCTAGTTCTGTTTGAGCATGTTTGAGAGTCTAGTTCTGTTTGAGCATGTTTGAGAGTCTAGTTCTGTTTGAGAGTCTAGTTCTGTTTGAGAGTCTAGTTCTGTTTGAGAGTCTAGTTCTGTTTGAGTATGTTTGAGAGTCTAGTTCTGTTTGAGCATGTTTGAGAGTCTAGTTCTGTTTGAGCATGTTTGAGAGTCTAGTTCTGTTTGAGAGTCTAGTTCTGTTTGAGAGTCTAGTTCTGTTTGAGAGTCTAGTTCTGTTTGAGCATGTTTGAGAGTCTAGTTCTGTTTGAGTATGTTTGAGAGTCTAGTTCTGTTTGAGCATGTTTGAGAGTCTAGTTCTGTTTGAGCATGTTTGAGAGTCTAGTTCTATTTGAGCATGTTTGAGAGTCTAGTTCTGTTTGAGCATGTTTGAGAGTCTAGTTCTGTTTGAGCATGTTTGAGAGTCTAGTTCTGTTTGAGCATGTTTGAGAGTCTAGTTCTGTTTGAGCATGTTTGAGAGTCTAGTTCTGTTTGAGTATGTTTGAGAGTCTAGTTCTGTTTGAGCATGTTTGAGAGTCTAGTTCTGTTTGAGCATGTTTGAGAGTCTAGTTCTGTTTGAGTATGTTTGAGAGTCTAGTTCTGTTTGAGCATGTTTGAGAGTCTAGTTCTGTTTGAGTATGTTTGAGAGTCTAGTTCTGTTTGAGAGTCTAGTTCTGTTTGAGCATGTTTGAGAGTCTAGTTCTGTTTGAGTATGTTTGAGAGTCTAGTTCTGTTTGAGCATGTTTGAGAGTCTAGTTCTGTTTGAGTATGTTTGAGAGTCTAGTTTTGTTTGAGCATGTTTGAGAGTCTAGTTCTGTTTGAGTATGTTTGAGAGTCTAGTTCTGTTTGAGCATGTTTGAGAGTCTAGTTCTGTTTGAGAGTCTAGTTCTGTTTGAGCATGTTTGAGAGTCTAGTTCTGTTTGAGCATGTTTGAGAGTCTAGTTCTGTTTGAGCATGTTTGAGAGTCTAGTTCTGTTTGAGCATGTTTGAGAGTCTAGTTCTGTTTGAGCATGTTTGAGAGTCTAGTTCTGTTTGAGCATGTTTGAGAGTCTAGTTCTGTTTGAGAGTCTAGTTCTGTTTGAGCATGTTTGAGAGTCTAGTTCTGTTTGAGTATGTTTGAGAGTCTAGTTCTGTTTGAGCATGTTTGAGAGTCTAGTTCTGTTTGAGCATGTTTGAGTCTAGTTGTTTGTGTGAGAGACTATTAGTCCACCTTGACTCGTGTTGCAGACCTCAATAGCTCCCTGTCCTTGTGTGAATGGCCCCTGATCAGGATGAATGATCCTGTCCTAAAGATCAGATGGCGATCAGTAACTGGAGCCAAAGCAGGATCGGTGTCAAGACAACAGCAGGATCAATAACAGACATGAACAGGGAGAGAAGAGAGATGGAGTGAAAGAGAGATAGAAGGGTATGAGAGAGATTCATCTGGAGAGGATTTTTCCACAAAATGAGTTAAGCTCCACAATGATAAGGGAGGTTGGTCAAAGGCAATACGATTAACGGAATAATTACTCTCAAACGTTAGGAAGAAAGGATGCCCATTCTATCTGCCTGAAGGGCATCACAGCAATACACAGCTTCTGTAATCCCAGGAAGAGGCGGCGGCAAAAACACTGATTGACTTACCTCATGGAGACAAACACTCACTTCTTATGGAAGAAGTCACACATTGAGAATTAATGCTACTGTGACAATAGTCCTGAGGAGGAAAGTATTGAAAAACAGTCTGGACTGGAGGAATCAAAAATGGCTACCAGTTCCACTTAAATGTAATATCTTGGTATATTCTTCCCTGGATAGTGCCTCTGCTTTGTCTGAGATCAAATCATGGGGAGGTATTCAGAGTAAATGATCATCACAAAACTCAAAATCATTACAATAGTACTTTAATTTGACAATAATTCATAAATGATAAATCCAAACCATTTAGAGGAGGCTTATTGTATTGTTAAAGACATGCACCGGAACTTTGGCGACTTTAAGTATTTTTTAAACCTACCGCTTTGGGCTGGATGTGTCAATGTGTAGTTCATACATGCATAATCTATGAGCAGAATTACTGTTTCACCTCAATTAACCACGAAATCCCTAGTTTGAAAGCAACTGTTTTTCTGGAAGCTGTGCTTCGCCATTCTCCTAAATTTTCCCCCACATGGGCCAGCCCCTAAACAATTCTAGTTCTAGCTAATGAGCTTCAGCCCCTCACCATTTGAGTGACAGCTAACAAGATGCACACAGCAGAGCAATGACATGGTGCACATGTGACGTAGTACGCAATTTCCGGGGACTCAGTGAGTACTTTCAGAACTACTAGCTAAAACTAATTCAAAAGTGCCAGAGAATATCAAGTTAGTTGAAGTTTGTAGTGGCTGTTTAGAGAATCTCTTTAACAGGTTGCTGACCATGGCATCAATTATCATATCTCAGTATAGAGCACTATATACCAAATAAGTATCATTAGTAAACTGTTAACAGTAATTTATTTTATAAAGGAGACCCTTTATCATCATGTCATGTGTAGCTATAGTCCAGAGTGTTAATAGGCTTGGGCACTATATAACACATTACACAGTGCAGAAGGTACTCACACACTTTACACATCTCTCATACCATCTTGTCATCCAATAAATATGTCCATTCAGAGATTCTTGTTCAGCCATCTCATTATGTGTCCAGCAGTCATTGTCCTGCTAGTGTGAGTCCATTGGTCCATGACACATTAGTCCTTTGCTTGAGCTTGTGTCTGCTACTCCTGTGTCTCCGTCTCTGTCAGTGTCCGCTCCTGTGGTTCTGGGTCAGGTAGCTCCTGTGGTTGAGCTACAATGCCTGTCTTTATTTTCATTGTTTCTACAAGATCTAAACTGTCCATCTTTATTTGTTCTACAATGCCTCCCTCCTCCTCAGCTGCCGATGCCTTTTCCTTCTCCTCATTCTCCTCAGTCTTCAGAGGCATCCATGACTCTTTGTGCAGCCTCTCGTTATTCTCCACCCCCTGGACACCAGGGGGCACTGTGGCGGCCATAGCAGGCGGCAGGTGCTTGAACTCTTCGTCGTTCACATCATAGTCCTTCATCTTATGGTCCAGGATCCACCAGCGACCCGCGAAGCCAACGTCCAGTACCCGCGTGTGGAGCTCCCTCCAGGGGATAGAGAGGTTGGAGCACTGGGCCTCGTAAAGACTGGCGTCCGGGTTGTAATCGGCGAAGTAGGTGAGTGAGACCATTCCCAGGCTGAGGTGACGTAACCTTCCCTCGTTACGAAGCTTCGCCAGCTTCTGCACGTGCCCATCCGATGTTCCACTGCGTATCCACGGCGTCAGGAGCCCGAGCTGATTGGCTGTATCCAGGACGGTGGTCTCGAAGGAGGCGTCGTCGGGGTTTGTGTAGATGCAGGTGCCGGCTCCACCCAGAAGGCTCAGGTAGATGGAAGCTTTGATTGGCCTCTCCCACGCGCCCACCACAATCTCACGACACGCCTCCTTGTAGTCTCTGGACATGCCGCTAAACCACACACCTGATGGAGAGGGAAGAGAATTGTGAGAAAAAGACAGACAGCATTCACACGAGATAAGATAGGTGGTTTACTAAAACAAAGGCAAAACAGACTGACACAATATCCCTAGACATGGTAGTGAGGCATGCACACAATTATAATGTTTTGTGTGTCAACACTGTATTCTATTGCATTGCATCTCCAAGCTGACAGGAACTGTCTCAGAGAGGTCACCGCAATAACCTCAGTCACGTGCCTTCCTCCACCCTGTGATTGCAAGTAGGGGCAACTGTGAAGGATCAAAAGCTAACAATACCTTTACATAGACGTGTATGAAGTACATTTTCAAATCTAACTAGTGTAAAAACCACAATGTGATACAGTTTGTTTGAAGCTAATGTCACATAATCTGATAACCTCATGAATGACTTTGGCAAGACGGTTAAGCAAGAAAGATCATAGGTTCGTAAAGGCGTGGTGGGCTAACACGACAACCAAGAGATAGATCGGTTTCTTACCCAATTTGCTATTTTTCAACCTCTCCCATCGGGTGCCATTGATGGGTGCTGCTCCTGCTTCTGCTACAGAGGTGGAGCACCATCTCCTGAGCACCCACGAGGCAGCCATGTTCGTCAGACAGAAGCCGATCGTTCCGGAAGTTCACATTCGGACTGGCTCAGACCGGAAAAACACAGCGGTCTTCTTGATACATTAATTTCCAATGTGAAAAAATGTAATTTATTGAGACAAAATGGCATGTCAGTAAAAAGTTATTTAAAAAGTTATTTTTTCCCGTAAAAAAACCAAATATCCAATATCCAGTTCTGCTTAAAAAGAATGTCATCAAATCCCTGTAATATCACTATAAACTAATAAATATCAAGTACAAATGTTTTTTTTTTTTTTTTTTACATTCGGATAACACCCATATTACAAAGAAAACACTCACATTTGGCGCACCGCATTATCTTCCGTCTGTACCTGGTCACGTGAACATGATGATCCGTCTTGAGCCAACACAGAATCCGTTATGTACATAAGGTGACGTGGAACAGGCGAGTGATAATGTGAATTTAGTGCACCATAGTTGAAATTAACACCATTAGCTAGCTAGTTTATTCAGACATCCAACGCAGTACACATTTTTTTTAAAATATTTAACTATGTGCTGCTGTTGTTAGGTGAGTTGATATTGAGATATAAAGCGAGAAAACAGTGCTAGCTCGACAGCTGTCAGGCTAGCGAGGCGGTCGTGTCAGCACTGCTAACATAGCTGACTGGCTCGCATTGCGGATACAACACAACAGAACCTCCTGTGACAAACAGGTAAGTCTCGGATCACGACGGCCAACGTATGACTATAAATCTGAAGCTAGCTAGCTAGAGTTACAGTAAACTATAGGCATAAACATGACACACAGACTGCTAGCCTGCCAAACAGGTCAACACAAACTGTCATTTGTCAGATTAAAAAATTGCACCTGTATATTCGATGTCGCAAGCCTACACATGATGCTGTACGTATGCTTTAGAAGGCAGCCAACAAAGAGAACATCTTGTTCATATGTAGCAAAAGCTAGTTGGCTACCCTATCCGGGAGAAGAACACAGACTGTTGCCATACGTCAGCCTCAACAGTTAAGAGTACATTTTCTCATCTCCTTCCAGGTCTTGCATGAGGTGGTCATCTTTCCAGAGTTACCATGGCGAGTCCAGATGATCTGAAGTTCCAAGGTGAGGCTCATGGAGTGGCTCCCATCCTCCTCTGTTTATCCCCTTTCACCTCCTCTTCACTCTTCCCCTCTCTCCTTGTCTCTACATCTCTCACTGCCACTGTCCCGCACCACCTCTGTCCTGCACCACCTCTCTCGGTCCCCCCCTCATTCCCTCACTCCAACCACCTCTGTCTTCTTCTCCTCTAGAGTTTGATGAGGCCACTGACCTGCTGTTAGCAGACCCTGGGGCCTCCACCCTCAGTATGTCTGGCTCCAGCAGAACGGCCCCGGCCGGTGCCACTGGGGACATCAAACTGGACATGTCCGATGATGAGGGACAGGAGGAGAGTTCAGAGGTCAGGATGATGAATGAGTCCAATCATATCGCTACATTGATAATCTGAAATTTTGCCTTTGTAATGACGTTTGCACAAACAGCCAAAAACCAAGCAATATGGGGATAACTGATTGACATTACTGTTTACAGCTCCTAAGAGGGGAGAAACAAACTAGCGGCTTCTGGACCTTTGAGTACTACCAGTCATTCTTCAATGTGGATACAATGCAGGTACAATATGCTTGAAATAACATAGAATAATCTGCACTCATGAGACTGGCCTATATGTTGCTGTTTAACATCTGCCATATAGAAACTGTAAATGTAGTGGTGTTAGTTGCTGTACAATGTCCATTGGTTGACTGACTTCCTGTCATGGGATGCAGGTGCTGGACAGGGTCAAGGGGTCGGTGATGCCTTTACCAGGGCGGAACTTCATCAAACATACCCTCCAGTCGAGTCCGGATTTATATGGTAATGGGACACATCACCACTATAGCTTAGATACAATTGTTCCTAGATAGTTAGATCTGAATTAGAATGGACCTTAGAATGTTAACTTTTATAGCCGTAAAACTGGAAGACAGTTTGCCAAACTCTGCATATCTTAGGTTGTAATGTGAACCACCTCTACCCAGACTAACCTTACCTCCTGGTCTCCCGTATGTCCAGGTCCCTTCTGGATCTGTGTGACGCTGGTGTTCTCTCTGGCCATCAGTGGAAACCTGTCCACCTTCCTGAACTCTCTGGGGAGCCCCCAATACCACTACAGACCCCAGTTCCACAGAGGTATGGTACCTGGGGGTTACAGCTTGGCTCCTTCTCAATGGTTTCATGTGAGATTTGCTATATAAAAAAAAAAATAGCAGTGTTGATGTTGCTTGCTTTTTCTCACTCCCTCAGTGACGATAGCTGCAGTAGTGATCTTCCTGTATGCCTGGCTGGTGCCCCTGGGTGTATGGGGTTTCCTGACCTGGAGGCAGAGGGAGGAGAGGCAGCAGAGTGGTTACTCCTTCCTGGAGACGGTGTGTGTCTACGGCTACTCCCTCTTCATCTACATCCCCACCTCAGTGAGTCAGCAGACACACACTAGTGAATGTCTGGGTCGTATTCAGCTAGCAAAACATATTCATCCCCCTAGCTAAATGTTTTTCAATGGAAAATGAAGTTCAGATGGTACCTACTTTACAGTTTCATAGTTTTCTTCTGTTTTTGTGCCTATTGAATGACCCTGTTCTTGATAGTATCTTTCTATCTGATTGGGACCCAATCCGAACCAATTAATGCAGAACATCTTATTCTCAAGTAACAAACCAATCACCTCCCTCAGGTGTTGTGGATCTTACCATTCGAATGGCTCCGATGGCTCCTCATCCTGGTCGCCATGGTAATCTCTGGGTCGGTCCTGGTGCTCACCTTCTGGCCCGTCGTCCGCGATGACACCAAGGTGACTGCTTTTGCCACCGTGGCAACAATCGTCATTCTCCATGCGCTGCTATCAATTGGCTGCAAGGTAAGAGCCCACTATAAGAGTGCTATGGGTAAAAGTTACCTAGCCCATCCTCCTAGGCCCTGTTCAAGTACTTTGAAGAAGAATGTCAGTGATCATGGTCTGACATGAATATAGAAAGTAGAGTCCTCATTTCACTTATCCAGGGAAGGATGGACTTAAAATGTTTGAACCAGGCCCTAATCATAATCTAAATGGGAACGTCTCAGCTGTATGCGCCTCAGGGGAAATGTTAAATGTCTCATCTCCAACACCCTACTTAAGTCTATGGCTAGCTATAAACCTCATAGTTCTTTAAGTTTCTAACCCTTTATACCCGTCCCCTCTGTCCCTCTATGCTATCTTTCAGATGTATTTTTTCCAGACAGCGACTCGCACACCAGTTCCTACACTCGCACCCAACCACACAGCAGCAATATTTACCAACAAGACCCACTGACCAAGAGGAACCGGAGGGAGGGAGATGTCCCAACACTTAATGACCTCTTCTCATAGTCACAATGTTTGAGACCACTGGGGAATCTGAAAGGACTAGATAAAAGGTTTAGGCTTTTGTTACCTACTCTGTGAGCATTGGAAGAGTAGCTAGCTGGCTAACCGCCAAACAGATGATGGCGATCTCGCCATTGACTAACTACATTGTTGTTGTGTGAGGACGATATGAGTCGAGAGGGAAAAGTTGGATGAAATCAGAGTTTACGACACCTGCGTGGACGTTGTTTTGAGTTTACAGCTCAGTGGGTCACACATTATCCAGTCCTTTCAGATCAGAGAAGGGGACGTAGCGAAGTAGGGCCTGCATACTCCGATGCTCGAACCAATAATGATACAGAGGACCGACAAGTGGTCAGAAAGGTACCCATAACATTGTTGGAGGTTCTGGGTGTGTGAGCCCTACTCTAGTACATTATGGACTTAACTGGACCAGCAGCCCATTAAAAGTGCTGTGCAATTGACTACATATGTTATTACAAAGAGAAGGGACAAGGATAGAGGCCTATGAGTATAAGCAAATTATGGGTTATGAGGATTGCATTGGGGGAAACTGTCTTGCTTATGCTGCAGAAATGATTCCACTGTAAATTCTGCACTTGTATATTGTAATAAATCAATATTTATCATGGAGAAGTTGGGTGCACCTCAATAGTCGGAGACTTCCTCATCTCTACTTTTATCTGCACTAAAAACATAGGAAAGGCAGAAGCATATGAGATCTGCTTTAACCAGCTCAGTTCTGTCATGACAAGGAAAGGAATTCTTTATAGACTTGAACTCCTCAGCTGCAGTCTGATCTTGAGATGCACCTATTGAAGGGAAATGCTGTATGAATGTTTAATGATGTACTAATACAGGGGTGGCCAACCTTATCCATAAAGGTGCATGCTTTTGTTCCAGCCAAGCAAAAACACCTGATTCAACAATCAGATGAGATGGATCAACAGGTATGTTACAGCTTGGCTGGAACCAAGGCCCACGCCAGCCCTCTGCGGGTGAGATTGTACACCTCTGAACTGTGAGATTGAAAAGGGTTGTTTTAGAACTCAAACCACTCTTATGACCTGGAACACGTGTAGTACTGTGCTGACTAATGTATCCACACAACTTTTTCTCTTTGTAGATAGACTTGTAAATTAAGGAAAGGGTTTGTCAGTGTATTTATTTTTTCCTCTTTGTTCAGACTTCTGGGTTTGTGCGAATAAACTGTAGTTTCAGTCTGAATTGCGTCGTCTTCTTGGTGTTGACTAAAGCCCGAGGGCAGGGGTCTCTAACTCCGGTCCTGGAGTGCTATGTCTTGGCAGGCTTTTGTTCCAGCCCAGCACTACCACATCTGATTCAATTAAGATTAGTTGGTAGGTGCTGGGACAAAGGCCTGCACAACTAGGGGCTGGCGATGAAGGCTGCGAAATATCCACCATCTTGATTTCAACCGAGGAAGTCAAGAGAACCCAGGTATGCAGCATTGGTTCCAGCCCTCAAGCTGTCAGTGCTCTGCTTACTGTACGTAGAAAACATCGATTCTTGCTAGGCCCAGCAATGATCCCTGAGATTTATGGGACAGCCGAGCACTCAAGGTAGTTGCTTTGTGTGTGTGCTTGGAGGACATACATTTACAGCTATATTCATTGGGCACGTCAATGTCTGCTGACCATGTAGGCTCATAGTGTAAGGCACAAGATTTGACGTTATAAAATCAGATTTCATAAGTCGTCCCTAACTGCTGGTTTTGGTTAGGAAAATCTGATCCTAGATCTGTGGCAATTTCTTACAACGAACAGGAAACGGCACAATAGTCTTCCTGATGCACTTTCCATCAATTGAGGTCCCAGAGAAAAGTAGTGTTTGAATGCTAAGCTAGCAACTATCACAACATTGGTGTTAAAAATCTAACCGTAATATCTAAAGTTAATTATAAGACCTGATCCAAATATTTTTGGGGGGACTTCTCCACCAACATTTAATTGACTCCTTTTATACTTGTTTTTTGTTTGTTGCTTTTCTGTGAAAGAAAGAAAACAAATAAAGACAACTGAAAAGTTAACCCTACAAACTAGCAAGACATTTTCTCTTCATAAAACTTGCTAAATCAAAAAAATGTAATTAAACTCAGTCCACAAATTGTGACTGGAAGCAATGCATACATGTCCATTAAGTCTTTGTCTGAAGGTTGGGCAATCAACTTGCCCGGGAAAGGAGGGAGGAGAGGTTTAGATATGTTAGAGTCTGGATATCATAGGGAAAGAGGTGACTCCCTCTATCCCGAACTCCCCACCTCAGTCTGAACGGCAGTCTCAAAATGAAGGAAAGGAAACCGGGGAAGAATGTAAACTAGGATACAGCTGCTCCAACGGCCGACATCAGTGTCCTTGGTCCATACTGTCAGTCTGTCTTTCTGTGGGTTCATCCTGCTTCCACCAATACCATCGGCTCACTGCAATCCCGATTGGCTATGAAGGGGAGTGGGGGGCCGGGTCTGCTGCTGTGTCCTCGAAGCTCATTGGCGAGGTTCTAACAGAGTTCCAGAGTTGGTGTTCTTCAAGATCCCGTTCTACAGGGTTCTCCTACACACTGACATCTAGGCTACATCTCAAATGACACCCTAGTCCCTATACAGTGCACTTCATTTGTCCATGTGGCTCTAGTCAAAAGTAGAGCACTCTATATGGAATAGGGTGTCTTTTGAGATAGCCCAGTAGACCTAGGCTAAAGACTACCACTATGGATGACCAGACAAACACCTTGGGGGGAGCTAGCTATCACTCTGGAATGGGGCCGTTTAAGGAGAGAGGCTCTACAGGCAGGTGGAGAAGTGCCTCGATATGAAAACAAAATGGCGTCAGTGAGGGGTGTTCATAGTGTTCTACTGTACAGGAAAGCCCCCTATCCTTTCAGTGCAGATCTGTAGTGGGGGACATCCAATCCAGCGATAAGGGGAGGGGGGATAGCGACTGGCTGTAGTGGATGGGGTTGGGAGTGTTTGGTGGAGGAGGGGGAAGGATGGGGCATCACACTGGCACTAGGGGAGGCGAAATGTCCAAAAGGGAGAAGAGGGAGGGAACCCGGAAAAAGGAGATGATACCTGCTGTACAGTCGTGCAATGAGTTATTCTTTGCAACAAAAGTCTCTGTGTTGAATGTGTATGTGTAGGTGTACATGTGTCTGTAAAGCATGAAAAGGTCCAGTCAAACAAAGTTCAGTTCAGCTCTCCATTCAAAAAAACTACCAATTCTTTGTGCTGATCAGTCTGTCAGTTGAACGTAGAGGTGCTGCCACCCTCTGGCTGGACTGGTGATATCATAGCAGCTGCTGCACGATGATGAGAGGGAGGGAGGGAGACGGGGAACAGCTCTCAAAACGGAGAGAGCAGCGGGGAGGGACGGATATGAGAGAATAACTCCAGTGATAGAGAGATGGACAGTAAAGGAGAAAGGAAGGTGCTGAAGGGACAACACGACAGCACTGGTTTTGGTATTCTGGTTCTGGCCGGTCGGGGGGAGGGGCTAGTAGAGGTCATGCAGGGGTTCGGAGGTGAAGGGTGACGAGGTCTTAACTCCCATAATGCATGGTGTTGCTAGGGATGGCCATGGGAGAGGCCATGGAGATGGCGGGTCCCCCCATGGTGAACTGGTTGGTGACGGGATAATGCTGCTGCTGCTGGTTAGAGCTGCTGCTGCTGCTAGGACCTGATTGGCCAGTAGAAGCTCCTGGAGAGATGGGGGTGAGGGGGAGAAAATGGGAGGGAGAGAGGGAAAGAATGTTATCACCTTCCCCTGATTGGTTGTGGGCCAACTATGTCACATACTTCAGAATCCATCCCCTCCATTTACACAAATGATAGGCGTTTAAGAAACTTGACTTGATGTAGTTTAGTACAGGGTTTACCAAACTCGGTCCTGGGCCCCCCCCAGGTGCACGTTTTGGTTTTTGCCCTAGCACTACACAGCTGATTCAAATAACCAAAGCTTGATGAGGAGTTCAATATTTAAATCAGCTGTGTAGTGCTAGGGCAAAAAACAAAATGTGCAGGACCGAGTTTAGGAAGGACCGAGTTTAGGAAACCCTTGTATAGTGTATAAGGAGACGTACCCTGGACGATTCCGGTGCTCATGATGGAGCCCATCCTGGAGTGGGTGTGATTCACTATCCCTGTGTTCACTGAGGGCGGGAACAGAGGAAATAGTGAGACTGTATTAACGCACACACAAACGTGCAAACACACACAGTCAGTCACACTGTCTGTGCTTGTCTGTCAGTCAGTCCATCAGTCCGTAGTATCCTACCGAGGGGGATGAGGTTGTTGTGGGACACCGTCGAGCCGCTGCCCATGACCGTACTGAGGTCATAGGCTGTAGGCATCCCTGAGAGAGAGAGAGAGATGAAAGGATGAGACGGGGAAGAGAGTGAGATGGGGAGGAGAGAACGAGAGAGATGGGAAGAGAAAGGGAGCGAAATGGGAGAAAAGCACAGAAGCATAAGCATCCTTTCTCTCTCACACACCGTTTCCCCCTCAGAGAGAGCATGCATCCCCTGTCTATCAGCTGCTCTGTTAGCCTGATCTATTCTGTGATATCCCTACAGTTTAGTAAGACATTTGGTCATGATGTTGTATGGATGCTTTTGCCTGATGATGCTATCATGGGTCAGATTGTGTGTGTATCGTCTGTGTGTTTACCTGACACAGCATTGTTCTGCCTCATGCAGTGTGTGTGTGGGTTCTGCCCTGTGCAGTGTGTGTGGGTATGTCCTCTGTGTGTGTCTCCTC
The DNA here is from genome assembly GCF_016432855.1 of Salvelinus namaycush. Classification (NCBI taxonomy): domain Eukaryota; kingdom Metazoa; phylum Chordata; class Actinopteri; order Salmoniformes; family Salmonidae; genus Salvelinus; species Salvelinus namaycush. The sequence goes on along the minus strand of NC_052347.1, from coordinate 19,279,673 downwards.
TACCGGTGTCCTCTATGTGTGTGTATTTACCTGACACAGCCATGCCCTGGCTCATGCTGTAGGCCCCCCCAGTGTTCCACATGGTCTCAGAGGGGGAGGTGTAGTGCGACCCAGGAGGGGGGGTGGGTGTGCTGCCTGTGTACCTACAAAAACACACACATACACAACAACATACACGCCATGAGAGGGAGCTCCCCTTCCCCCCCTCGTTATCCTGAATGGCACAGGCCGAGGGCAGCGGAACAGACCAACTCACCTGAAAAAGGGGTTCTTCAAGTCCAGGAGGTTGCTGGACTTGGAGCCTGTCTGGTCCACTTGGGCGACAATACTGATGTCGTAGCTTTGTCTGTGAGGAGGGAAGAGAGCCGGGGATTGGTATGGGAGGAGAGCCGGGGGGTGGTATTGGAGGAGAGCCGGGGGTTGTTATGGGAGGAGGTGAGAAGGGAGGTGGATAGATTAACACAGACCAACACAGACAGACAGAGCAGCACAGATTCAGCAAGCACACATCTGTAATACACATATATAGAGTGCTTTCGGGAGGTATTCAGACCCCTTGACGTTTTCCACATTGTTACATAGATTTTTCTTTTTTAATCCCTCAATCTAAACACAATATCTCATAATGACAAAGCAAAAACAAGTTTGTAGACATTTTTCCTGATTTATATTATTTAAAAAACTGAAATATGACATTTACACAAGTATTCAAATCCTTTACTAAGTACTTTGTTGAAGCACCTTTGGCAGCAATTATAGCCTAAAGTCTTCTTGGGTAGGACGCTACAAGCTTGGCTACAAGGACCCTGGGACTAAACACTTCTCTCTGCAACTGGATCCCGGACTTCCTTACGGGCCGCCCCAAGTGGTAAGGGCAGGTAACAACACATCTGCCACGCTGATCCTCAACATGGGGGCCCCTCAGGGGTGCATGCTCAGTCCCCTCCTGTACTCCCTGTTTACTCATGATTGCACGGCCAGGCACGACTCCAACACCATATTTAAGTTTGCCGATGACAACAGCGGTAGGCCTGATCACCGACAACGTTGAGACAGCATATAAGGTCAGAGACCTGACCGTGCGGTGCAAGGAGAACAACCTCTCCCTCAATGTGATCAAGACAAAGGAGATGATTGTGGGCTACAGGAAAAGGAGGACTGAGCATGCCCCCATTCTCATCAACGGGGCTGTAGTGGAGCAGGTTGAGAGCTTCAAGTTCCTTGGCATCCACATCACCAACAAACTAACATGGTCCAAAAGCACACCAAGGAAGTCGTGAAGAGGGCATGACAAAACCTATTCCCCCTCAGGAAGCTGAAAAGATTTGTCATGGGTCCTCAGATCCTCAAAAGGTTCTACAAGCTGCCCGCTGCACCATCGAGAGCATCCTGACTGGTTGCATCACTGCCTGGTATGGCAACTGCTTGGCCTCCGACCGCAAGACACTACAGAGGGTAGTGCGTACGGCCCGGTACATCACTGGTGCCAAGCTTTATGCCATCCAGGATCTCTATACCAGGCGGTGTCAGAGGAAGGCCCTAAAAATTGTCAAAGACTCCAGCCACCCTAGTCATAGACTGTTCTCTCTGCTACCGCACGGCAATCGGAACCGAAGCGCCAAGTCTAGGTCCAAGAGGCTTCTAAACAGCTTCTACCCCGAAGCCATAAGACTCCTGAACAGCTAATCAAATGGCTACCTAGAGTATTTGCATTGCCCCCCTCCCCTCTACACTGCTGCTACTCTGTTATTATCTATGCATAGTCACTTTAATAACTCTACTACATGTACATATTACCTCAATACCGGTGCCCCCACACATTGACTCTGTACCGGTACCCCCTGTATATAGCCATGGTTAATGTTATTTACTGCTGCTCTTTAATTATTAGTTATTCTTATGGCATACTTTTTTTATTGGGATTTTCTTTAAATGGCATTGTTGGTTAAGGGCTTGTAAGTATGCATTTCACAGTATGGTCTACACCTGTTGAATTCGGCGCATGTGACAAATACAATTTGATCTGATTTTCTGGTCTCTCCAGACATGTTTGATCGGGTTAAAGTCCGGACTCTGGCTGGGCCACTCAAGGACATTCAGAGACTTGTCCCGAAGCCACGCCTGCGTTGTCTTGGCTGTGTGCTTAGTTGTTGTCCGGTTGGAAGGTGAACCTTCACCGCAGTCTGAGTGCTCTAGAGCTGGTTTTCATCAAGGATCTCTCTGAATTTTGCTTTGTTCATCTTTCCCTCGATCCGGACTAGTCTCCCAGTCCCTGCAGCTGAAAAACATCCCCACAACATGATGCTGCCACCACCATGCTTCACCGTAGGGATGGTGCCAGGTTTCCTCCAGATGTGACACTTGGCATTCGGGCCAAAGAGTTCAATCTTGGTTTCATCAGACCAGAGAATTTTGTTTCTCATGGTCTGAGAGTCCTTTAGGTACCTTTTGGCAAACTCCAAGCAGGCTGTCATGTGCATTTTAATGAGTGGCTTCCATCTGGCCACAACCATTAAGGCCTGATTGGTGGAGTGCTGCAGAGATGGTTGTTTTTCTGGAAGATTCTCCCATCTCTACAGATGAACTCTGGAGCTCTGTCAGAGTGACCTTCAGGTTCTTGGTCACCTCCCTGACCAAGGCCCTTCTCCCCCGACTGCTCAGCTCGGCCGGGAGGCCAGCTCCAGTAAGAGTCTTGGTGGTTCCAAACTTCTTCCATTTAAGAATGATGGTGGCCACTGTGTTCTTGGGGACCTTCAATGGTGCAGAAATGTTTTGGTACCCTTCCCCAGATCTGTGCCTCGGCACAATCCTGTCTCGGAGCTTCCCGGACATTTCCTTCAACCTCATGGCTTGGTTTTTGCTTTGACATGCACTGTCAACTGTGGGACTTATATAGACAGGTGAGCCATTCCAAATCATGTCCAATCAATTGAATTTACCACAGGTGGACTCCAATCAAGTTGTAGTAACAGCTCAAGGATGATCAATGGAAACAGGATAAATCTGAGCTCAATTTCGAGTCTCATAGCAAAGGGTCTGAATACTTACGTAAATAAGGTAAGTTTGTTTGTATTTTTTTTTAAATAAATTTGCAAACATTTCTACAAACTTGTTTTCGCTTTGTCATTATGGGCTGGTGTGTGTAAATTGCTGAGGATTTTTTTTATTTAATACATTTTAGAGTAAGGCTATAACCTAACAAAATGTAGGAAAAGTCAAGGGATTTGAATACTTTCCAAAGGCACTGGGTAGCTCCAAAGGCACTGGGTAGCTCCAAAAGTATTGAGGCAGTGAGCTCCAAATGTATTGAGGCAGTGAGACATTTTGTTGTATTGATACATGAGGTTGCAGACGCACAAATATCATCCACGAGCCCCCACCCCACCAAATGCTAACCTCCCCAGTTATTGTGGTGGTGAGAGGTTAGCATGAGGTTACACTAACCTCCTCACTCATCATTATTTACGATTCATTCAGGATTATATGTAATCATGGTAGCATCCACAGTATTTAGAAACATTCTATTGTTATTTACAATACAAGTGACTCAAATATGACAATTCATTATTTACCATTAATTTCAATTGGGCACAAAATAATTGGAAACAATTTCTAAATGGTTCACCCGATACGGATGAAAATACCCTCAAATTAAAGCTGACAGTCTGCACTTTATCCCCATATTCATTGTATGAGGCAATGTTCTTTATAATTGTCGCTGTCCCAATACTTTTGTAGCTCACTGTATATCGCCTACACACACATTCATTCAGAACTGTCATAATATAACACAGGCCTGGGCCTAGATGTGAATGGCAACACACTAACACCAAAGCCTCCCATCCCCAACAGACCCCCAGTAGATCCCTCTACAGTCGCTCACCTCTTGTTGGCGATGAGCAGTGCTGTGCCGGAAAGTGTGTCTCCTGCCTTGGTGAACAGGGGTGACTGGAGCAGACAGCGGACCTGGTACCAGTGGGTCAGGGGCTCTGTGGGGGCTGTAGAGAGCCACACTGTCACCCTGCAGAGAGAGGGAGAGGGGTTAGAGGTCAGGATACTTTAAGGTTCAGTCAGCATTATCCTACTACAGTACAAGCATGGTCAGATATTCAGTAGGAACAGCCATTTACAACTTATTGTGAAATGTTTCTATAGTGAATGTATTGTACTATATTGTTTTGCTTTTAAGTTGCATCCGCTTTCTGTCTTTGTGTTTATTACAATGTCTGTGAGAAAAAAGAAAAGAAAAAAAAAGTGATGAAAGAAAAAGGAAAGTGACGGTGTAGCTGTAGTCAGGATCCATATAGGTCAGGTTACTCCTGACCACACACACTTCAGCCCAACTTACATTGATCCCATGAACGCTACGTCGAACCAGAAAGCCAGGCCGTGCACCAGCCCTGAGTGCATCATATGGAACTTAAAGGGAATCTCTATCCTGAAAGAGAGAGCGAGAGAGAAGGGAAGAGAGAGGGAAAGAGAGAAAAGAGTGGGATAAATGTTATTCTAGTTAACGGAGCAATCAGCTGTTGCTACATCCATTTTTTAAACTTTTGAATTAATCATATATACCCATTAAGTTTTGAAAAATATAACTTATAAATGCCTCATGAGCTTAGTTCAACTGTCGTACCCCATCAGAACCCAAAATATAAGTTCGTTTTACTCCAATGTTTGTAAACAAAGTAAATGTAAACAATATATATATCATCAAAACATGGTTAAAACTATAATTTGATATCATGGATGGTCAGTCCTTGCATCCATAGCTCAGTCTATGAATTTGAGAGTGGTTACATTTCTCCAGCCCCACCCCTCCGCTTTTTACATAAAGAAGGGTGGGGAATTCGCTCTGTTATCGTTTCTACTGCTGATTGACGCTTTAAGGTTATTTTTTACACACTAGAAGGAATTATGTAGTATTTTTGCTGATGTAGGAAATTCAAAATCGGAAGTAGCCTCATATTAGAGAAGTAGGACATCCCCACATTCAGTAACATGTATCTACGCATCTCAATTCTCAACTCAATCTATGAATAACAATTCAATAATAAATATATGAGGGAATAACAGACAGACAGACAGCACACAGACCTGTACAAATCCTCCTCTTTGGCCTCCAGGAAGTTGACTGTGTATTTGACAGACTTGGCCATCAAGATACGGATATCAAATGTGTCCTGAGAGGGGGAGGGAAAGAAAAAGGAGGAAGGAGAGAGACGGGGAAGAGGGAAGCAAGAGTATCCAGGTAAGTCCCAGTGAGGTAGAAATGTTTTACGGCAGCATTGGCTAGAGTGGGTACGGAGACAGTCTAGGCCTTAATTTAATGACCTAGAACAGAGGCTGTACCCAGAACCAGGCACTCCGGCCCGGGCCCGGCTCTCCCAGCAGAGTAACAGAGGAGCAGGCATGGTGCAAAGGCCTACCCAGCTGACTACCGCTGGAAAATGATGTGTGTGTTGTTGTGTGTCGCTGTGTGTGATAAAAGGGATGAGATTAATTCAATGAATACCCATTATGAGCAGTGATAGTACTGTTGAAACCTCACTGTTGGTTCTGTGGTGTTAGACTGGGGAAGTTGGACTGGGCGAAAACATTGGGATCCTAAACTCAGACCGCATCTAACTTATTTATCCCAGCCGTCATAACACACACAGTGTGACGGTGGTATCTTCTACCACAAACACACACTCCCATATAGTCAATCTCCTATCCTGCATCAGCATTTGCCCATAAACACACATCTTATGTACCACCCTTAGACATAAACAAACACACAGGCCAGTCCGTACTACGCAACCCAATTTTACACAAACAGCTCTTGTCCCCACATACCCCCTGACTATTTCAGGCCTTAAACACCCTTCCCATATACATTTCCTAGTTAACCGTCCCCTGCACCCCAATCATCTTAGGGGGGGGGGGGGGGGGTATCGCTTTAACCGACATGGTGGGCGGGGCAGGCAATGTCAGAAGATAGGTGTTCAAGAGTCTGACATACAACTGAGAATTCTACGTACCACAATGGGCTGGCGAAAGTACTCATCCACTGCTGCTCCTCGCAGGGCTGAGAGGTCCACACCATGGAAGGAAGGCTGGTACCTGAATGAGGGAGTGAGAGAGAATCATTATCATCATCTCAATCCCATCAACTACAGCAGCCCAATGAAAAGTGACTGAAATCTCCGTACATTCACTGCTTCTACTCCCAGAGCTTCTTCTCTTGCCATTTCCCCCTCCGTCCCTCCAACCCCATCCTTCCTACTACTCTCCCCGTTTCTTTCCTCCCTCCCCTCATACTCACCAGAAGTTGGCCTTGGTGAACTGCTCCATGTAGAGCTGTTCGTCTGTGAAGGGGGCCAGGTGCACGTCACCGATGGTGGGGAACATTTTACCTGTGACACACATGAAGTCAGTTAATGATGGTACAATCACCAGTGGCTAGTCATGATGAATATGTCTCTCAGTTTTAAAATGTAGACTTTAATATTATTTACTGCTTGGGCTTCAGAATAATCTTCAGACATTTTCCCCCTTTCTCCTTCCCTCCCACTCTACCCCTTTCTATGCTCTCCCTCCAACCTTCCCTCCATCTCACCACTAGGCTTGAGGAACTTCTTGGCGTGGAGGTAGCTCTCCAGCATCCTCTCGTTGAAGAGCATGTAGCCCATGGGCTCTGAGATGATGATGTCCACCTGCTCAGGCAGCGTAACCTCCTCTACTTTACCAGGGATCACCACCACACGGTCCCCCAGACGGTTAGTGTTCACCAGGACCTAGTGGAGGGGACACCAGAGGATTAGTGTTCACCAGGACCTAGTGGAGGGGACACCAGAGGATTAGTGTTCACCAGGACCTAGTGGAGGGGACACCAGAGGGCTAGAGTTCACCCGAACCTAGCGGAGGGCACCAAGTGGAGGGTTAGTGTTTGTTAGAGTGAGACTGATACATATGCCAGACTTATGGCTACATAGCATGTCAAGAAGAGGATAGGGTTAGAGCAGGGGTGGCAAACTTTTCAGCTCGAGGGCTATGATTAGTTTGTCAAAACCAATTTGCGGGCCAGAAAAAGTGCAGTTAATTGAAAATATATAGGTCACTTAATTTCGACATAGTTTAGTGTGTCTGTTACCTCTGCGTGCTGGGCCATGGTGCTGGCCTCCACAGCGTAGACCTTCCTGGCCCCAGCCTGAGCAGCAAAGAACGACAGAATCCCTGAACCACAGCCCACATCCAACACCACCTAGAGAGAGGGGAATGGATTCTAATTCTTCCCTGATAAAGACATCAATAAAATCCAGCAGTGTCTACTGCCCAAACCAATTAAACAACAGTTTAGTTTCAAATACAGCAAAGGACTCAATTCAGAACTAGCTACATTTAAGTCCCAGGACAGTGCATCAGTACCTTGTCCTTGAAGTCAGTGTGGTTCTGGAGGATGGCCCTCTGATAGGTTCCTGTCCTGACGTAGTCCTGCATCATGTTCTGCTGCTGGGAGAGGTAGCCATAGAACTGGAGGAGTGAAGGAGAGAGAGAGAACAAAGGAGAGAGAGGAAAATAAAGTGACAGAACAGCTTATTTTTCATGAGGTGTTTTAATATTGTCACTGAGCTAATAAAGGTTGGAATAAATGATTTATTGCAATGCATGGCAGATTCTGCGTGTGCACCTGGAAGTACTGTACTGCGGATGATTCCTCTGTCCTGTCGCTGAAGACCGACTGCTCTCCACTGTGGCCGCGGCAGTTCTTCAGGAGGTTATAGAACGATGAGAACTCTGAGGAGATCGTCATAACACGTTATAAGCAGGACAAATCAGACATAAGTTATAAATGGTCTTAAGCCAGTCATAATGGGGAGAAATCAAACGAACGGTAATAACCAATTATAACAGTTCACAAGGATGACAGAGGCAAGACAAGCATGAGAAACAATAAGAATCTCTTCATAAGGACAGGAACATGTGCACTAGGACAGGGAGTCAAAGACACAGACACACAGGAGACAGAGGGTCAATGACAAAGATAGATATAGCCTACTGGCAGGCAGTCAAAGACAGATGGAAAAAACAGACACAGACAGACAATGACAGCATTCTCTGAGACAGAGCGGCGATGGTTGCCGGGGGTTAGCTACCTGCAGGTGAGGTGAACTGTAGCAGGACGCTGTTGCAGCCCAGCGTGATGATGAACGACTGTTTCCCCACGCGACTGCACTCTGTGTCCCGGGAGACCGAACACTTGAACACGCATGTCTCCTCTGCTGTGAGAGGAGTCATACATTAGTTAGGGCCCGGCAACACGCCTACAACAAGTCATTCATGGAATAAGCGTGGCACAGGAGTAGGTGGCTTACCGTAGGTCACACAACATGAAGAACAACATGCTAACAGAACTGGCCTGATCACACACAGCACTTTATTGACTCAATTAGCATTAAAGCATCTCAACCATAGCAGCAAGCAAAGAGCTATTTTTAACCTCCTTTAGCCGAGGGAAAGTGAGTAATTTCTTCTGTTGAAGCTATTTCACACACACTCCTGGATGATTAAGATGACATAGTTTTAAAGACTGGATATGTGAAAGCAATATATTGGCAAGGTAGGTCTAGTGCTGTGCCCGCATGGCAGTGAGAATCTGTGGTTTAATCCAGCAGTTGTGATGGGATTAAGACTATCGCTGTTACATAGATTAGCCAGATGCAGCATATTTTATTAACAGACCAAACTAGCTACTGACACCGGGTTAACCTGGGATGAATATGAGAGCGGGAGTGTGTGTGTTGCTTAACAAGTGTGTGTTCGATGCAAGGGCTGAGATAGAGTGCATGCTTTAAAATATGTAGGCTACAACCATCTCCCTCCACTCGACCTGGCCTGTCTCCAAGGCCTACAGCTGAACATTATGGTAAATGACAATGACAGATGGGGGACAAGGACTGTCACTATAGACATGTTACAGATATGTAACAACCAGATGATAGCCATGTCAATGTTCTAACAGGGTAATGTCAGGTCATAATAGACACTTGTCAAAGTGAAGAGCAAAACTGTGATATTTTTGCTGGGCCAAGGCATTGCCCCTCATGGACAAGATGTAAATACACCCATTCCAGCAGGATAGACAGACATTACTAGTGTGCTGTGTTTGGGAATGTTGGAAGAGGAAACGGCTGTTGGGCCTATGGACCGGACCAGGCAATCACACACATCATAAAACTTTGATAGGACACCTTGAAAAACACCGTGCCACACACACATTTCCACTTTCCCCACAGCCCAAGCTTGACTGTATCAAAACTAGGGACATCACGGCTTCTTGAAAGGGACATCCCATCTGTGCCCCACAGTGTAACAAAAGCTGCATGCGCTCAGCGCGAGCACACAAGTGAACGTCAGGGGAGAAGGGAGGTGGGGGACTAGCTGGCTATTGTTCAGGGGAGAACAAAGATGAATAACTAATACGAACCTGGTTTAGCTCATCGAAACACAAGGACTCATATTTAGCCTGTTTTTAAAAACGATTTCGTTTATCGATATGTATTCACTCAGCTAGGCATCTACAGTAGATTAGATAACCATAAAGTAGTACGCGCGAGTCACCGGGGTTAGCTTGCTTGTTTACACCGCTACTAGCATGATCTGTGCGCAGACGACGACGACGTTCCAAAACAAAACACACTTTTAAGATACCCATCTCAAAAGGGTCAAATGTTATCTTGCTTTATCATAACTATCTAACTAGTTAATAAAGAGGGCAATGCTCATATGACGCAGTTGGTTTTAACTGTTAGAACTATGTGGCATTAAGGGCAAACCATTGCGTAGTATGGCTGATAGCTTATTGGGGCAAAACTGAAAGAGCACGTTAACATGTCAATTAGCGTTTGGCTATCTGCATCAATGTGTAGCGAGTTGGCTAGCGTGCTCAGCTGCGGGACAGGATACTGCATCATTGAAATGCAATCTGGCGCTAAATTGTTAGCAAGTTGATATTAGTAAACCAGGGTAGATAGGTATCTAATGTGCTTGGTCACACTTAGCTTGCGGTCCAGGAAACGTCTCGTGTGAGCTAAAACTGACTACTTCGCATTAAATTAATACTTTAAAGAATATTCCTCAAGACAAATAGATAGGTAAGAAAGAACGTGGTCCACAAGCCACGAAATGAGCGCAGTAAGCTTGCTAAAGCTAACCACCTATAGTTAGCTAAGCTACCAACAGTGTGCGCTGTCGTGGTGCTGGAGAAGTAACATTAGTTAACTAAGTTATGTTACCTAGCTAGCTAATAGCGATAAGCGAAAACAACAGTCCCCATTACGTTGGATTCTATAGGTGGAACCAGTCGGTTTTGAAGTGGAATCCCCACCCGCACACATGTGCAAGACCACTCGCATTGGTTAGCTAGCTAGCTTTTTAGCATTTAGCTCTGGCTAATTAGCCAGGGTAACGCCAGTTAACAAGGAGCCCAGGCCGAACCGGGGTATGGAAGAGCTGTCTCAAGTCCACTCACCGTTGGAGAGGTTGATCAGGGCCGCGTCCTGTGTGGCTTTCACCTCCAGTCGTAGAGGCTGCTGCTCGGAGTGACGCTGTATTTCTCCGTTTGCGTCTCCGATAGAGAGGAGCCGCACGCCGGGAAACACCGACACCGCCATCTTCGATCTGTGGGAAGAGACAGCTCACTGTGGCGCTCACATCCAGCGTCGGACGCGCACTCACGACAGGAAACGGGATACACGCAGCTTTACCGCCACTCTGTGGCCGAGAGGCAAACTGCTTAGTGCAAATACAGTAGACTTTGCTCTGACTTCTGTTGTCACTGCTGTACACTGTTTCAGCATAGACAGTATAGTTAGTTGGACAAAGAGAGAAATAGGGGATATTGAATAATCGTTTGAATTAAATAAAAATGTCAGACTGTCAGCCTGGCTGCGTTTCGTATCCTGGTCTGTTAAATCTGTGAATAATATTGGTTCTGCTGTGTAACATGTCATGCAGCAAGTACCAAAACCTACAACTTAGGTCAGTGGCTAAATACAGTTTATCTGGCAGACTATTGGCAAATATGCACTGGTATTTCTTGAGCAGCATTCTATGTGACAGGGATGAGCAAGTCTGGTCCACGGGGGCCTGAGTGCATGTCTGCTGTCTTTTGTTCTCTCCAAATCAGCATCTGATTTATAAACCAGGTATGGCATCAGTGGATTAATTAAGTGCCAGGCGAAAGAGAAAAGTAGCAGACACTCAGGTCCCTGCAGGACAGGAGTTGCCTACCCCTGATACTCTTGTGTGTTCTGGCCAGTCAGCTTAAGGGGGCCACTCTTAACAAACTCCTTGATAAAACAAGAGACCCAAGGAGATGTTGAAGGTGAAATTATACATTTTATTAAATTATTCAGTCAATACATGTCACGGTACCATTCTAAGACAAATACACACAAAAAAAACGTTAAGGCACAAGAGGATGACAGTGTTTCCCACATGTATGAATCCTTCCACCAGAGCATTTCAGGGATGAGCAAGTCTGACTAATATTTGTAAATTGAGGTGCTCTGCTTTCCCCATGCATTATGGACACTGTAGTCCTCAAAAGTTCTCTCTTCACTTGATTATAATGTCAGAGGAATTCAGAGCTCAGTCTCTGTCACCATAGTGAAAAGAGCTTGCATTCCTCCATCTCCTTTCCTGCATGGCCACTGAGTTGAAAGGACTTGGTAGGCAAGACTAATAGTACTGTGAAAATCTATGTAGGCCTAGTCCTTTCACCTATCAGTGGTCAAGTCAGAGGACATTATTGAAGACATGTTTCTGGGTATTGGAACATGTTGAAGGGCTGTTCTCCAGTTTTTAGCAACACTTCATGTTGTAATAAGAACACAGTATGGTTCCTAAACATTACTCATTCTCTGGGGTTGTTTTTCAACTCCTTCAGGTCCTCTTTAAGTGTTTCTGAGTAATCAAGTGGGAAAGTAAATGCAGATTTAGGCCTCAACAGGTCTCGTGTTAAAATCGAGGCATTTAAATTACCAGAAGTTTGGCACATACTAAGGCACATTAGTTTGAAGCAGTACGCAAAGAGTAAAAGGTAAAAGAGGTGGGGAACCCTAAAAATGACTTTAAACCATTTAGAATGTGTCCTTACTTTAACTTAGATGCACCAATGGAGTAGCAGTCTCTTTCCACTGAGTGTCCTGAGATCAGGCTTATTTATAATGATGATACACAGCAATTATACTTATCTTTAGTGTCAGTACAGTAATCCTAATATTCTTGTTATGATCCTTCATATCATTATTCTGATGTTGACTGAGCAACACCACAAAACCAGCATTGAAACAGATATTTTGCATGACCTGAGTTTGAGATCTCTATATGCCAACACCCATAAGAAACCTCTAACATCCTCTCTGAGTCACTCTTTTCAAGACAGTAACACCATTTTCTTTTGAATAAAATTTTGCATCACAGTGGTTTAACTGTCAACTGAGGATCTTAACAGTGTAGTCGAGTGTTTAACACATGAGAATGCGCACAAAATTTCTGTCAAAAGACTAAATTCTCTTGAGAGGCTCATGGAGTCACCACACTTTTAGCAGAGAATCATAAATTAAACTTATCGAAATGCTTCACAATTTCACCTGACAAAAATCACAGTGACAGTGTTAAGGCGAGTTTGTGTGGAACCTTGCATTGTGTTTGCAACCAACTGAGCACCATTTTGAAAAACAAGCTCTGAGATCAAACTCGGGTGTAATATCTTGTAGTCTGTTGAACATAGCTTCACAACAATGATACGGTAGGCTATACTCATGTAATGGCACTGGGTCAACCACTTTTAAAGACTCACCAACAACAATGTATAAAACCTAATACAGTTCAATTTCACTTTGAGTAAAAGAAAAGTAACAAAAGGTAGAGACTACAGGGAGAGTTGGGGTTGAGACTGACATATTTATACTTTGAGGAGTGCTTTCATTCTAATGATCTCAACACACAAAGGACTGCAAATGTTATCCTTATTGAGCTGTAGAAATCCAGAACAGAACACATGTCAAAACTCACTCAGCATAGGGTTAATGCTTGTGATTGTGTTCTGGCCTTGATGTCTTCAGTGACTGGACGTGGTGGGGAAGGGTGTAGGAGACGCCAAGGGGCTTGGAATTGAAAGGCATCCTTGGGGAATGTTCAGACGTGTTTTACGAGCCTCCATCATCACCATCGCCTGCAGTGAGAAAGCATAGAGTCCGATCAGATCACTGGCACAGCAGTTAGATGAGATATTGCTGCTGTTGGTTACGTTCTCTTTGTAACAATCAAAGCCAGAAGGGTCAAAGGTTAGCAAACAGAGAGAGAAAAGGAGAGTGGGGAACAGGTAGAGGGAAGGTAGAGAAAGAAAGCAGGACAGAAAGAGACAGAGAGAGTGTGTGTGTGTGTCCATGCACGTGTGTGTGTGTGAGAAAGAGACAGAAGAGAGAAAAGAGAGAGATAGAGAGGGAGTTAGTTGAAGCCTACTCTACCACATCAGACTGTCATCTCACCTCAGAAGAGGGCGCAGGACTTGGGGGGTCTGAAGGGGTTGTCGCTGGAGGGCACCCCCATGAGGAGAGGGTCTTTATGGGCGTTCTGCAGGCAGAAGGTCTTCAGGTCCGCTGCTGCCTGGGACACCTGAGAGTGGAAACAGAGAGACACTGTCAGTTCCATTATACTTTAATTCTGTGTCATAAAGGCTACATAAGACTGCTGTAAAGATGACATATCAATGTCATAGGCATTCATGAGAATGAGTCATCATTGACAGTGACAGCATTTTCTATAAAGAAGTTCCAAGTAAATTGAGCTCAATCCTGCTCTACTTAACTTCTACTTGTTTTAACTCAGCTTTTCAAGAGAGACCTGGTCCACGCATCAATAAATAGAGGGGCCAACACTTTCACTCTGCCACAATACTCCTACTGATACTCAGTTTAATGAACCTACAGTAATATGCTCCAAGCTCACACTGCGAGAGAAACTGAGCAATGATCAGCTATTTTCCTAAAATCCCTACCTAGGACTTGACTCAGCAATAGCATAATGATCTGGTACTTTACTAGAGGGTTGTTTCATGGGTGAAGTCTATAATAGTTGTCATAACAGTTGTCATAACATTGTCCCCATTAACACAAGATGGCACTTTAGGACCAAGTCACAAATGAGCTATGCATTGAGTTTATTATTTATCTAGTTAGTTGATAATATGGTATAAACGTATTTCATAGGCTATAGATAAAAGCCTATATTTTTCCTGCATTCTCATATGCCCTTCAAAGCACAGCATGCCTGAGTGCTCCAGGGTGGTTTAAGGTCTGCGGACTAATCTGGCTTTCTCCTCTAAAAGGAGTAATTTGGCCAACAATCGCACTACTGTCACAGGCACAATCAACAAAGGCCACCACTGTGCTGCACCATTCGCGGAAACTAGCCTACGAGCTGTTTATTTTCTCCGGACAACACAGCCTACAGCAGGAAATCTTCATATTTCACATGATTAACTTAGAGCATAATTAACAGCAAATCGTTAACTTCTAAATATATCATAAATACATCCATTCAAAACGGCGTTAAACTAAGTGGAGAGCTGAGGAGTAGCCTAGACTTGCCATAACACCTATGCATACAGCAAAACTAGAACCGCATTATAATCTTACATTTTCCTTTCGGTAACATGACAGGTGAAAGGCGGCGCTCGATTGAGCACGTCAATTTACAGGCTACTCCTTTAGTCTACTGGACAGCGCTGCAGTTAGTTGCAAACAGATGGCATGGTTCCAATGGAACAGCATTTTGTAACAAATGGCCTGGAAGTAACAAAATAACGCGATGCTTCTCATAAAATAGTCAAACTTTACATAATATATAGCTTTTCAATAGTTACCAAAGGGCCATGTTGACAAGTCAGCCAGTCACACCCAATGCAGAACAGTTTTTGATCAGTCTTTCTGAATGTAATTTCTTTACCTTGATCCTGCGAACACTCGCCTCTAGCCGAAGTTGTTTTACCACCTTCTGAGCGATAACCAAGTTGCTGCTGTTTGCGCTGTTATTCGACATGTCTGCGAGGTCTGTTCAACGGCCAAGTGAAAGTGTCCGGCTATCACTTGAAAGAACGAGATTTTCTGATGAGGCTGCTGCGACTCAAGTGCTCCCCCCTCTGAAAAAACGCACCGCTTTTTTGCGCAATGTTCTCCCCACTGCTTTCAGAATTGCCCATAATTAAAGATTGTTATCAGTAAAGAGAGGCACTTATGTGTACATGTAAGAAAAACAACAACATAATAATAATAATAGATCAGTCAGTTAAACAAATGAATGGGCTATTTTCGGAAAATGAAATGTTCCTTTGGGTTTTATATTGTGTCGCCAATAATACAATGGTTTCTAGGCCTACAGTAGGCTATGGTGAAGTAAATCAAAGGAAAGTATTTTATTAGAATGGTCTTGGCTCTCTATTATATAAAGATACTTTTTCTAAACAACCCCAGAACCACGAGGATATCATTAGCGAAATACAGTCTCGTCATGTGCTCCTTTTTTAAAATGTTTATTTATAGAGACCCCATCTACAATGTCACGAGTTTTGGCTCTTCAACACACATGTCTGTCTTTTAATCACATTTCATTTTAAGCTTTATTCATCACATTATTATTCAATAGTATATTTATTTATATAACAAGTAGGCTTTTGTATTTAAAAAATTGTTGGTATCTGAAAATTATCAAGGCAACGATAAGCAATACTGTAGTATTATGTTAGTGGCTTTTTCTTGTGCACCATTGCCATCTAGCGCCCACATATTCGAGGCTGTAAACACAAACTCGTCACATGACAGAGAAATATTGCTCAGCGACTTCAGGAACAGTTCGACGCTCAAATTAGAATTGTTTCCGGTTAAATTGGGGTCAAACAGAGGGGATTGTACATTACAAGACATCACAATGCTTATACGAGTAAGTATTGGAGATAAAGAGTGAAACATATTTTGGAAATGCATCGTTTGTGTTGTAAACTATATAGATTACAATGTGAAAATGTTAATTCGCTGTCTCAGCGGTGCATTCTCGACTCAGATGAATAGTATGCATCATGCACCTGCGACGATTAAATAGCCAGTGAGCTAGCTGGCTAGCCACACTTGTGTAACTTGACCAAAACTCATTCCCATCTCGCTAAATTGAATGACTATTTATTTTAAAGGAAAACCACTGTCAACATTTCCCTAACTGTTAATGTGAAATCACGAGTAACAGTAGCATTTTCTAGTGTGTGTAATGTTCAGAGTTGATGTAAGATCATAATACATTTGAAAGCTTTGTCTTGAACACACTTCAAGGGGCCAGAGTGGAAAAAAATAACCATGCTATCTCTGAATGTAACTTATACATATAATTATTTAAATAACCTGCCCAACACTTAGGTTAAGATCTTAGAGACAAATGTTAACTCTTTCTCTCTATCCCCTTCTCTTAGAGGGTGTTACAATGTGGAGTGACAGCTTTAAAGTCATGCAGGACCATTCACCACAGTGCTCAATGGAGGAGTCCTCTCATACCTATTGTTGTGGAGCAGACGGTAAGAATTGGAACCCCAACAGAGTTCTATTTAGGACTGCAACATTTCTATGCAACTTGATTCACTCTTGGTTTGGAACGGTTTAGTTAGTAGTTTTCACCTGTCAGTTCCTGGTCCTAGCTAGTCTAGCTGCTTTCCAATGTTCAAAGATCTTCCTCTTTCTTTCCCTCATTCTTTTTCCTTGTCTTTCTCTTCATTCTCAGGGTCGAGGAGAGCGGGCGTATGACATCTACTCTCGTCTTCTGAGGGAGAGGATCATCTGTGTAATGGGGCCGGTGAGTCTCACTGTGTATCACTGTCTGTGTAATGGGGCCGGTAATTCTAGCTGTGTGTCACCGTTTGTGTAATAGGGCCGGTAAGTCTAGTTGTGTGTCATTGTCTAATGTGGCCGGTAATTCTTGCTGTGAGTCACTGTCGGTGTAATGGGGCCAGTAAGTCTCGCTGTGTGTCACAGGCTTACCGGCCCCATTACACAGACAGTGACACACAAATAGACTTACTGGCCCTATTACAGACAGTGACACACAGATAGGCTTACCAGCCCCATTACACAGATAATCTGTGTGTCACTCTCTGTAATAGGGCCGGTAAGTCTATTTGTGTGTCACTGTCTGTGTAATAGGGCCGTTAAGTCTGTGTATGTAATAGGGCTGGTAAGTCTGTAATAGGGCTGATAAGTCTGTGTGTGTAATAGTTTGGGATTCAAAACCTACACAAGGAGACATTGGGTATGTTTACATGCACACTAATAATTCGATATGAAACTGATTATGGCAGTAAAGGTTGCTAGATCGAATCCCCGAGCTGACAAGGTAAAAATCTGTTGTTCTACCCCTGAACAAGGCAGTTAACCCATTGTTCCTAGGCCGTCATTGTAAATAAGAATTTGTTCTTAAGACTTGCCCAGTTAAATAAAAGGTAAAAAAATAAATATAATGTATACAAATTACTCTGCTTATCGGCGCAAGGTCATAATGGGAGTAAGTCCACACCGATTAAAACATCTGGATTTCTGAGTCTGCTGTTGCAGTTAAGATTCATTTGTTAATCTCTCTCCTCTCCCCCTGCCTTTTTTCAGATTGATGACTCTGTGGCCAGTCTGGTTATTGCTCAACTACTCTTTCTGCAGTCAGAGAGCAACAACAAACCCATCCACATGTACATCAACAGTCCTGGTAAGAGAATAGAGGGGGACCTCCCACAAAAATGGTGGAAGAACAGATGGTGGTGGCAGGGGATGGTTGGCGAAATAGGGATGGTTACTTGATTAAAAAGCACGTTTCTTGGAGGGGAAAGAGATGGAGAGAACACAAGTGACAGATGGATCAGATGACAGTAATAGGAGATAAAGGGTGCAGTCAAAGTATTTTTTACCTTGACTTCAAATTAACTTCATTAGGTTAACGTTAAAGCTGAGACCCATGATAGGCACAACAGCCCCAGGCGCATTTGTTATTGTTTTGAGGAAATGAGCATCCAGCATTGTGGTTAAAAAAATAAAAATCGTACATACTTGGTTCTATCGTGCGTGCAATGATGTCAGATGGAAAAAAGTGTTTGTTTGAAGTAACGTCTTTGTTGTAATATCGCAAATGGAAATGGCAGTTTCACCACTGGATTCCAGCTTTAAGGAGAGATAGAAAAGTCTGGGAGAAGAACATTGATGAACTAAATCCAGCAAACCATTAATCCTGGTTCACCATGATGTTCCTCTCCTATCCTCTTTCCCCCCCCCCCAGGCGGTGTTGTGACGGCAGGCCTAGCCATCTACGACACCATGCAGTACATCCTCAACCCAATCTCCACGTGGTGTGTGGGCCAGGCGGCCAGCATGGGCAGTCTTCTCCTGGCTTCGGGCACGGCCGGCATGAGGCACTCCCTGCCCAACGCTCGCATCATGGTGCACCAGCCCTCCGGAGGAGCCAGGGTAAGGATGGAAAGGGGTAATGGGACCAGGGAGGCAGCAGGAATAGGAGCTGGTGGGGGGGGGGGGGGGGGGTAGAGAACCTGGTACAACTGTTGGTTCGTTTAGCTTGTGTTGCCATCAAAAGCCAGACCTGTGATTGTCTATAGGCTATTGGGCATGTAAATTTGAGTTAAGTATTTTGACACCTCACCTCAGTTGCCTTTACATAACATGTGTCTTCTCTCTCCTGTGTGTTATTAGGGTCAGGCTACAGACATCGCCATTCAGGCTGAGGAGATCATGAAACTAAAGAAACAGATCAATCAACTCTATGCTAAACACACTGGCCAGCTGTTGACACATATAGGTAAGTAGCTAAGGCATCCAGTTCAGTAGAGTCTGGCTCAGAGGGAAAAGCCTTGAGTAAGCATACAAAAGTTCAAACAATGAAGACAGACCTGGGTTCAAATACATGCGTCATTATTTATTCGTTATTAATATACTTTTGTGTATTTTCAAATAATGTGGCCAAATCAGCTACTTCTATTTGAAGTATTTGAAAGTATTTTCTTATGACTTCCTATAAATAGCCAAAACAAATTTCAAATACTTATATCAACGGAGTGGCTGCGTGGCCGAATTCTCTGGACGCCTCTTTTCAATAGCTAAACAACCGAACCTTCTGGGAATGTGTGAGATTCTCTACTTTAAAAACAAGCCCATTGTCAAACTCTGTTTACTGTCTACATGTGCAGAACCTTCAGCTGTACAGAGGTGGAACAGGCAACTCTGTTTACTGTCTACATGTGCAGAACCTTCAGCTGTACAGAGGTGGAACAGGCAACTCTGTTTACTGTCTACATGTGCAGAACCTTCAGCTGCACAGAGGTGGAACAGGCAACTCTGGCTAATTTCAATCACGTGCTGTATCAAATCGTGCGGCGTTGCATGCTCATTGAGAAGCTAACGTTGTTTTGCCCCACAATGCAATGTGTAGACTGCGTCCTGCTTCAAAATCAAATTGTTTGTCACATGCGCCAAATACAACCGTAACACTTTTTCTTCTTAACCAACAATGCTTTAAGAAGTTAAGTACATTTAAAAAAATTAAAAAATAAACAGCAGCAGTGAAATAACAATAGCGAGGCTATATACATTGTACCGGTACAATGTGCTTATGTTTGTACCATTTCAATATCCTTAGTTACAACAGACAGAGAAAGTTATAGCCTACATCCTAAATTAGCCAACAATATATATATATATACTGTTTGGGGGGGGTGTTTGTTTAAGTCTCTGCAGGGTTTTTATTTCAGCTGCTCATAAAGATGAGGCAGAGACTAACACAACATGCGCAGAACATGATCCGGTTGTTTAGCTCTGGGGAAAAGGTGTCCAGGGGGGCAGAACATGATCCGGTTGTTTAGCTCTGGGGAAAAGGTGTCCAGGGGGGCAGAACATGATCCGGTTGTTTAGCTCTGGGGAAAAGGTGTCCAGGGGGGCAGAACATGATCCGGTTGTTTAGCTCTGGGGAAAAGGTGTCCAGGGGGGCAGAACATGATCCGGTTGTTTAGCTCTGGGGAAAAGGTGTCCAGGGGGGCAGAACATGATCCGGTTGTTTAGCTCTGGGGAAAAGGTGTCCAGGGGGGCAGAACATGATCCGGTTGTTTAGCTCTGGGGAAAAGGTGTCCAGGGGGGCAGAACATGATCCGGTTGTTTAGCTCTGGGGAAAAGGTGTCCAGGGGGGCAGAACATGATCCGGTTGTTTAGCTCTGGGGAAAAGGTGTCCAGGGGGGCAGAACATGATCCGGTTGTTTAGCTCTGGGGAAAAGGTGTCCAGGGGGGCAGAACATGATCCGGTTGTTTAGCTCTGGGGAAAAGGTGTCCAGGGGGGCAGAACATGATCCGGTTGTTTAGCTCTGGGGAAAAGGTGTCCAGGGGGGCAGAACATGATCCGGTTGTTTAGCTCTGGGGAAAAGGTGTCCAGGGGGGCAGAACATGATCCGGTTGTTTAGCTCTGGGGAAAAGGTGTCCAGGGGGGCGGGACGGTTTGATTCAATCGTTTAGTCTTATTTCAAATACCCGTAGGACCACACAGACCTGGGTTCAAATGCATGAAATTATACTTGTCTTTTCTAATACGTGCCAGTACTTAAGTGTATTTCCAAACAGTTCCCAATATGCAACATTAATATTCCAATAAAAAATACTTCAAAATGTCTTAAGTAATATTGTCTGATGGAAAATGTACCATAGCCTCTGAGTCCCATATGACTTAGTGACTCCTAACTAAATTCAAGCACTATTTCAAGGTTAAGTGATTTGATAATTGAGTCCTTCCTCACTCAAAGCACTTTAAGAGTGAACTCACCTCAGCCACCACCAATGTGTCGCACATTTTTACCAAAACTTGTAACCATATAATTATTCCCTTCCGTTTTCTTTCTCTCAGAGGGTGTGATTGAGAGAGATTGTTACATGAGCCCCATTGAGGCGCAGGACTTTGGGATCATCGACCGAGTGTTGGTGCATCCTCCCCAGGCGGGCCAGGACGACCCAGAGCTGGTCCAGAAGGAGCCCCCTACCGCCATCTGCCCCTCGCCAGCCTCCCAAACCTCTGCCACCGAGCAGAGCCCCCCCGGGACCATCCCCCCCTCCTCATACAAACCCGAACCCTGACCTCAGACTACCAGGAAGCAGTCCCACACCCAATCACAAGCCATCCTCTATCTTCTACCCACCTATAGGCACTTCTGTAGATCGGATTGGACAGGTGCAAGCAATATGCTGATGTCCTGTAAATCCAAATGTATTGGAGTGGATACTAATATGCGAGAAGTTGCAGCGTAGCCTACCAGAGGGCAAAGTGGAGCTATTACTATATTGCTTATACCTGTCCAATCCTTTGATCTACACAAGTGCTCTGGGTGGATAGGGGCCGGTTTGGAACAGAGGACCTGCATTGAATACCTCTTTGCTGGAGAAACCTCTGGGAGAGGAGGCAAAATGCAGCAGTATTAGAATATTTACATTTAAGAATGATCATTTTTGACCAATCTCAGATTTGTACTGTCCCCCATAATATGCACACTGTATTTACCACAAACAAAGACTGCAGATCTCTACAGTGAAGGAAACAATATAGCCCCCATTTGTACAAGCCATGACACAATTATGATGTTGATTTTCATGAACTGGAATAAAATAAATTTTCTTTGAGTCACACACCCAATCTGGGCTTGTACTCATAAAGCATCTAACAGTAGGAGTGTTGATCTAGGATCAGTTCCTCCTGTCCATGCAATCTTATTCATTATGACAGACAAGGCAAAACTGATTCTAGATCAGCACTCCTACTCTTAATGCTTTATGAATACAGGCTCTGATGTAAAAACTGATTATAATTGTATCAACGCTTGATTCAAGTCTGTAACAAGTAAAGTGTTTTGATTGCCTCAGTGATAAGATCAACTGAGCCGTTTTCCTTTGCAATATACAGAAGTCGGAAGTTTACATAGACCATAGCCAAATACATTTAAAAACTCAGTTTCACAATTCCTGGCATTTAATCCTTGTAAAAATTCCCTGTTTTAGGTCAGTTAGCATCACCACTTTATTTTAAGAATGTGAAATATCAGAATAATAGTGGAGTGATATTTCAGCTTTTATTTCTTTCATTACATTCCCAGTGGGTCAGAAGTTTACATACTCAATTAGTATTTGGTAGCATTGCCTTTAAATTGTTTAACTTGGGTCAAACATTTAGGGTAGCCTTCCACACGCTTCCCACAATAAGTTGGGTGAATTTTGGCCCATTCCTCCTGACAGCTGGTGTAACTGAGTCAGGTTTGTAGGCCTCCTTGCTCGCACACGCTTCTTCAGTTCTGCCCACACATTTTCTATAGGATTGATGTCAGGGCTTTGTGATGGCCACTCCAATACCTTGACTTTGTTGTCCTTAAGCCATTTTGCCACAACTTTAGAAGTATGCTTGGGGTCATTGTCCATTTGGAAGACACATTTGCGACCAAGCTTTAACTTCCTGACTGATGTCTTGAGATGTTGCTTCAATATATCCACATACTTTCCCTTCCTCATGATGCCATCAATTTTGTGAAGTCCCTCCTGCAGCAAAGCACCCACACAACATGATGCTGCAACCCCCATGCTTCACGGTTGGGATGGTGTTCTTCAGCTTGCAAGCGTCCCCCTTTTTCCTCCAAACATAACGATGGTCATTATGGCCAAACAGTTCTATTTTTGTTTCATCAGGCCCGAGGACATTTCTCCAAAAAGTACAATCTTTGTCCCCATGTGCAGTTGCAAACCGTAATCTGGCTTTTTTTAATGGTGGTTTTGGAGCAGTGGCTTCTTTCTTTCTGAGCAGCCTTTCAGGTTATGTGGATATACTTTTATACTGGTTTGCTCCAGCATCTTCACAAGGTCCTTTGCGGTTGTTCTGGGATTGATTTTTACTTTTCGCACCAAAGTATGTTCATCTCTAGGAGACAGAACGCATCTCCTTCCTGAGTGGTATGACAGCTGCGTGGTCCCATGCTGTTTATACTTGCGTATTATTGTTTGTACAGATGAACGTGGTACCTTCAGCCATTTGGAAATTGCTCCCAAGGATGAACCAGACTTGTGGAAGTCTACAATTGTTTGAGGTCTTGGCTGATTTATTTTGATTTTCCCATGCTGTCAAACAAAGAGGCACTGAGTTTGAAGGTAGGCCTTAAAATACATCCACAGGTACATCTCCAATTGACTCAAAATTGTCAATTAGCCTATCAGAAGCTTCTAAAGCCATGACATTTTCTGGAATTTTCCAAGCTGTTCAAAGGCACAGTCAACTTAGTGTATGTAAACCTCTGACCCACTGGAATTGTGATACAAATTATTTCACTTATAATTTACTGTAAACTTTTTGGAAAAATGACTTTTTGGAAAAATGACTTGTCATGCACAAAGTAGATGTCCTAACTGACTTGCCAAAACTATAGTTTGTTAACAAGGAATTTGTGGAGTGGTTGAAAAACAAGTTAATGACTCCAACCAAAGTGTGTAAACTTCTGACTTCAACTGTACATGCGACTTGTAAGCCTAGAGTGCCTCGCTCTGTCAGTTCAGATTCTATGATGTGACTTGGGGGATTTTGGAGATAAAGCCTGTCTTGTAAGAGTTTCTATGAGTGTTAATCAAGTCATGATGGAATTTGAAAATGTTTAAAGAGTGGGATTTTGTCTCAATGATATTGAAAAGTTTATCAGTCACCTTACATTCAAAAAGTAATTGTGTAAAGCACTAATGATGCAATGACTTGCATAGAAAAGCAACATGCTGAGATGAGGGAGAATGGGGCAATAACAGTACAATTGACGCTTAAAGTATAAGCCAACAAATATATTAATGTAAAGTAAGGTTTTATTAGTTCATGTCTTTTGAACAAGACTTATAAAATCAAAAAACATCCATCCACCACCTAATATGTCACAGCATCTAACAAAACCCAGTAAAATTGTTACACAAGACCGTTCTGTGAAGAACTATACTAACCCCATGGTAAACAATGGTGTGCAACAATGCTAAAAACCCTTTAGCTCTCCAGACCCTGGTTTCCCCAGATTTTTAAATGCGGTGGCTACATTTCAATATAGTGGCTTCCACTCATCTATTCTGATGGGATGGGTCAAAGCAAGACGAGTGGAAGAAGCAGGTTTAGACCATTGTGATGCAATGGTGAACACACAGAACTGAAACCACACCCTGGGTGGATTGCAATAGTGGCCCTCCTTCCCTTCAGCTGCAAAGATTTGAAAGAACAGGACAGGTGAAAGCCATTGGTATCTACCACATTACTTTCACCTTTCTTCAGTTTTCCAGTTCATGGTAAAGGAGGAGATAAGGTAAGGAAGCCAATCAAGACGCAGCCTGTGTCCCTCCCTTGAATAACCTGGTTAAACAAGAACCACAGGTAGCACCTCTTTCCCCTTTTCTCACAGCTATTTTCTGCTGACTCAATGGCCCTATCCCAGTACAGCCTTCTTTTCAAGTACTCAAACCAAACAGGCCCACTGAAACTGACTTGTGACAAACAGTTAATGGAGAGGGCACACTGCAGCGCACAAGCCAAGCAATCCACAGGTTGTGTTAGCAAAAAGGAGTAAGCCTATACAACAACAACTATCTCAGTCACTTCCATTTCAAAATCTGGGGTTTGTAAGTTGGCCTGCTGGCTGTTTAGAAGCAGTAAGCTAACATGCTCTGCTGCCGCTACTTCCTCCTTGACATGGAGGGGGAAACGTGTTGTACACTAAAGATATGGTGGGCACGTTCAAACTATGCATTCCATACCTCAAGTGCAATTTCATGTTATTTTTTCAGGAGGGATGTTAGGCTAACATGCAGCTATCATGTTCGTACAAACTTTGTGGTCTGTTGTAACAGTACATCAAACACACCTAAGATATACAGGCAGTCAAAATAGCAATTATTTTCTCAATACAAACATTGGCTAGTTCTTTCAGCAACTCTTGCTACGATATGGCAGCATAACTATGAAAATGATAATCAAATAACAAAAATATAAAACGCAACATGTATAGTGTTGGTTCCATGTTTCATTACATGAAATAAATTATCCCCAAATATTTCCTTTCGCACAAAAAGCTTATTGCTCTCAAATTGTGCACAAATTTGTTTACATCCCTGTTAGTGAACATTTCTCCTTTGCCAAGATAATCCATCTAACAGGTGTGGCATATCAAGAACCTGATTAAATAGCATGATCATTACACAGGTGCACCTTGGGCTGGGGACAAAAGGCCACTAACTTTGCAGTTGTAATCACAACACATTGCCAAAGATGTCTCAAGTTGAGGGAGCGTGCAATTGACATGCTGACTGCAGGAATGTCCACCAGAGCGGTTGCCAGAAAATGTAATGTTAATTTATTTACCATAAGCCGCCTCCAACGTCATTTTAGAGAATTTGGCAGCACATCCAACCGGCCTCACAACCGGACGTGTAACCAGCCCAGGACCGGACAGCCGATACACTGCAGAGTATTTGTCAATAATAAAGCCCTTTTGTGGGGAAAAACTCATTCTGATGGGCTGGGCCTGGCTCCCAAGTGGTGAAATCTATTTATTAAGGTTTAAGGAATTTATTTCAATTGACTGATTTCCTTATATGAACTATAAATCAGTAAAATCGTTTAAATTGTTGCGTTGATATT
Source organism: Salvelinus namaycush (assembly GCF_016432855.1). NCBI lineage: Eukaryota > Metazoa > Chordata > Actinopteri > Salmoniformes > Salmonidae > Salvelinus > Salvelinus namaycush. The sequence goes on along the minus strand of NC_052347.1, from coordinate 19,253,924 downwards.
TTTGTTTAGTATATTAGACAGTAGTTGACAAATGATAGAAGAGATAATAGCGCACAGAACGAACTCACCCATTGTCAGACTCAGGTTACTGGTCCGGATTCACATGATCGGGCTGCCTACAATGTTAGGCTGCCTAGAGGTGGAACCGCTAGGTAGCCTACTCATGCTGTACTTGCATGATCATTGAAAAGCAAAATAGCAATTAGTAGGGCCTGTGTGTGGAAAACACAGTGTTCCTATGCAAAACTCAAGTGGGGAGTTGCATAATTTTTTTCATGAACTTTACTAATGTACTTCTCCCACAGTACTACTACAATATGGTAGTAACTATGAAGATTAGCCTAATCAGGGGTACTCAAGTACTATTTGAGAAGGTCCAGTCACACACATTTCTGAGGTGGTCTGGATGGATAATGTAATTTATCGATGTAGTAACAAACCCCCACCTCACAACCCATGCGACCACAATCTGTTCACACCTATCTTGAGAATGTTGCAGTTTTATAGCAAATTTCCTGCAATTCTACACATTTTGCATGGGGCAAATATTATTTTTGCTGTTTTAAAGCAAATGTTCTGCAATTCTATGCATTCTTTCATGTTGTGTGTGTTTATATGATACCAGGGATTGAAGCCCGACCGATCCACTAGTTGAGTATGGGTGGGTTTACATCACACAAAAAGCTGATAGTTTAATGAGTCCTGCTTGTGCAACTAAAATATATTTTACAACCGATAAGGCTGTAAAGCCTTCAAAAAATATTTTGGGGAATGTTCGATCAAATTGCAGCAGTTTTTATTTTATTTCAGCTGTTCAGAAACATAAGGCAGAGATACGCACCATCATCATAGTTCAGAAGAGGGTGAGTAAAGAGAAACATAAAGGAAGGGGAGTGTGAGCAGCAGTTATGTAGTGTGCTTAAAATAACATGTGCAGAACGTGATCCGGATTCTTAGCGGACAGGGCAGGCAATGTATACACAGCCAAGGCCCCCCCAAAAAGAAGGCAAGTGTGCTAGCCACATGGAGTTGGTAGCCAATTTGAATATCCAAGTGTTTGTGCATCTCACTGAATTAGCTGGCATGTCAGCTTTTTTTTGTTTACCAGTATACACCCAACCACTGTTTCCAATCAGGCCACAGAGAAAAGCTGGTTTTTAACATCCTTATGTATTTTTTACATTTTAGGCAAATTATTTAATAGAAATCTGGACCACTGTACAGATACTTTAAAGGCCCAGTGCAGTCAAAAAAATAATTTTTGTTTTATACATTTCCACACTATGATGTAGGAATAATACTGTGAAAAATTATAATACCCTTTTAGTGTAAGAGCAGTTTTTTAAAAAACGCCTGAAATTTCAGCCCGTTTAGGTGGGAAGGGACTCTTGGAATGCCTGGTGACAACTCCAGGCGGTAAATTAGTTAATAGACCAATAAGAGATCCAAACCTCTCTGCCAACAACAGCTAGTTTTCCCCTCCCCACCCAGACCACTCCCAGGCAGTCCTAGCTAAATTCTTGCTTGAGAAATTGCTCTTTGCTAAGAAGATGTTACTTGTTGGCCATTTTAATTGAAAACAATCACAGTAAGGTACTTAATTGTTACCCCAAAATGATTTGACATTGAGATAAAAACGGCTGCATTGGACCTTTAAGAAAAGCCCATCGGCTTTGGAAGTACAGTCAGGCACGCACCGGGTGCCACTCTCACATGACTGAGCAGCCTCCCCAGCTGTTCTTCTTGAAGGTGGTGGCCCAGCGCAACCAGCCCAGGTTGTAGTCGCTGTAGGGCGGGTAGCGCAGGACGTTGACCCTCTCCAGCAACCAGCTCCGGTTCATACAGCCCCGCCTGTGGCTGAATGTCTCAAAGCCCCAGCGGCCGTGGTAGCTACCCATCCCACTGGCACCTGGAGGGTAGAGGAAGATGACAGGGCACCATGATCAGATCCATGTCTAGTGCTTTTCTTCTGATAATGACTACTTCATTTACGTTGTCAGACACACACTTACCTACTCCTCCAAAGGGCAGGCCTGGCAAGGCCATGTGTACTATACCATCATTGCCGCAGAAACCACCACTACTGGTGTTGTTCAACACTGTGGTCACCACCTGACAGTGAGAGGGGAGGAATGTGCATTTATTCCATAAGAGTGGAGCCACAGTGAAGGCAGAGGCAGCCATAGAACTACATAACTTTAAACTATAGCTCTGTGGAGGACACCACCGTGACTATAACATAAATAGATCTATGTGCTGTAATGTAGGTCATGGTCTTACCGAGGTCTCGTCAGAGAAGACGTAGAGGGCCAGGGGTTTCTCTTGGCGGTTGATGTAGTCTATGCCCTCCTCCAGAGACTCTATGGTTAGGATGGGCAAGATGGGGCCAAAGATCTCCTCCTGCATTAGAGCATCAGACTCCTGTACGTCTACCAGCACTGTGGGAGCTAGAAACACCACTTGATCAGCAAGAATTTGCTTCTATATGCCTGATTAGTTACTCATATTTGAAATTAAAGCCACTTTAACAGCAAGGCTACCACCTCAACCTAGTTCAACTTGCATTCACACCCACAAGGTGGCAGCAGTATACAAACCAAACTCAACACCACTGCCTGCATCTCATCGTCCTTTCCTGTACCCCCCCAAACTCACCAATATACCTGTCCTCCTCGCGGCTCTCCCCTCCGATCACCACCTTCCCCTTGGACTTCTCCAGCATGTCCATCAGGCGTCTCCAGTGGCGTGGGGTGACTATGCGCCCCATGTCCAGGCTCGCTCCGGGGTCCGGCCCGTAGAAGGTCCGCAGGGTCTCCCGGAGAGCGGGCAGCAGGGCATCCCGGGTCTGGGCTGTGCAGAGGACGTAGTCGGGTGCCACACAGCTCTGGCCAGTGTTGAAGAACTTGGACCAGCACAGGCGCTTGGCGGCCTTCTGGATGTCAATATGGCCATAGATGAAGCAGGGGCTCTTGCCACCCAGCTCCAGGGTGACGGGGGTCAGGTGAGGCGCCGCCGCTAGCAGGATGGAGCGGGCCACCACCTGGGAACCTGGGGAGGAGATGGGGAAGGGTGAAGGGAAAGGAAGAGGAGAAGGAAAGGGTATGCAAGAGTGTGCGATAGAGGTGATATGGCAAAGGTGAGATAAAAGGGGCACAAAACATACTAAAAAGAGGGATTGAGCTAATACATATTATTGGTCTAAGGAGTCCTCTCTGTTAGGCTTTACCTGTGTAGAAGATGTGGTCAAATTTATTCTTCAGCAATGACTTGGTGTCCTCTGCTCCACCACATAGTACTGCATAGCAGTCCTACAAAAGTCAGATGGCAAAACTCAAAACATTAAAAACAAACAATAAAAACAAACAATAAGTGGGCAGGTAGAGCAAATATGGCACTGTTGGCCTGCATTCCATTGATGATCCACAACAGGTAACAGAAGCAGGGGGAAATGAAAGCACATATAGGTGTGTGTGTACTACCTGAGACAGGTATTTGGGGATGAGTTCTGCCAGGAGTTGCTCGGTGGCCTGACAGATCTCTGACGGCTTCAGAATGGCACAGTTTCCTGGTTCACGACATCATGGAATAAATATTATGTCATCGTCACAAAATCAAACCTAATCAATAATGAAATGCTACCAGAGTCAGCATTCACTTTACACATACATTACTGGTGGATGTAAAATGCTTTGAGCTACTGTAAAAACACTATAAATCCAATCCATTACTATTCACAAAGCCTCTAGGTATACAAAGGCATGATAGATGTGTACCTGCAGCAATTGCAGCAACCAAAGGTAAGAGAATAAGATGGAGAGGGTAGTTCCACGCCCCGATGATTAAAACTACCCCCAAGGGTTCCCTGCGTATGAAACAGTCATCCATCCTAGTGGCCTAAAACAGGATGGAGGGGAAAGTATATGGTTGGACAATTATTACAGAAGTCAGTAAAAAAATATTCCAATTGTGTGTGTTTACATGTTGAGACATAGTAAAAGGTGGTAGAGTCAAACAGTTGACAGTGAATGTTGATGGAATAGGTACCAGATTCTTGCCAATGTTGTATTCCGGCTGCATCCAGGTCCTGAGGTTTTCCATGGCGAAGTACAGGTCATTCAGGGTTATCTGAATCTCTGACAGGACCGTCTCAAACTTGGGCTGAGAGAGGGGAGAAGGTGAAATGATTGAGGGAGAGAGGGAACAGGACAACGAGAGATCTAAGGTGAAGAAAAAGGGACAGGGAAAGAGGATGAGGTGAAAGAGAGCGATGACAGAGGAAATAATGAGAGGTGGAGAGAGGGAGGCAGAGGACATGCAGAGTGTACAGCAGTCTGCGCGTGTCCGAGTGTACAGCAGTCTGCGCGTGTCCGAGTGTACAGCAGTCTGCGCGTGTCCGAGTGTACAGCAGTCTGCGCGTGTCCGAGTGTACAGCAGTCTGCGCGTGTCCGAGTGTACAGCAGTCTGCGCGTGTCCGAGTGTACAGCAGTCTGCGCGTGTCCGAGTGTACAGCAGTCTGCGCGTGTCCGAGTGTACAGCAGTCTGCGCGTGTCCGAGTGTACAGCAGTCTGCGCGTGTCCGAGTGTACAGCAGTCTGCGCGTGTCCGAGTGTACAGCAGTCTGCGCGTGTCCGAGTGTACAGCAGTCTGCGCGTGTCCGAGTGTACAGCAGTCTGCGCGTGTCCGAGTGTACAGCAGTCTGCGCGTGTCCGAGTGTACAGCAGTCTGCGCGTGTCCGAGTGTACAGCAGTCTGCGCGTGTCCGAGTGTACAGCAGTCTGCGCGTGTCCGAGTGTACAGCAGTCTGCGCGTGTCCGAGTGTACAGCAGTCTGCGCGTGTCCGAGTGTACAGCAGTCTGCGCGTGTCCGAGTGTACAGCAGTCTGCGCGTGTCCGAGTGTACAGCAGTCTGCGCGTGTCCGAGTGTACAGCAGTCTGCGCGTGTCCGAGTGTACAGCAGTCTGCGCGTGTCCGAGTGTACAGCAGTCTGCGCGTGTCCGAGTGTACAGCAGTCTGCGCGTGTCCGAGTGTACAGCAGTCTGCGCGTGTCCGAGTGTACAGCAGTCTGCGCGTGTCCGAGTGTACAGCAGTCTGCGCGTGTCCGAGTGTACAGCAGTCTGCGCGTGTCCGAGTGTACAGCAGTCTGCGCGTGTCCGAGTGTACAGCAGTCTGCGCGTGTCCGAGTGTACAGCAGTCTGCGCGTGTCCGAGTGTACAGCAGTCTGCGCGTGTCCGAGTGTACAGCAGTCTGCGCCTGTCAGAGTGTACAGCAGTCTGCGCGTGTCAGAGTGTACAGCAGTCTGTGCGTGTCAGAGTGTATGCTAGTACCTTATGGAGGTCCTTGTGGAGAGCATCTTGTATCAGCTGCTCGTTTTCTTCGACCAGGGAGAGAAGGCTCTGGAGCTGGGTCATACGGAACTGCTCTGGAAAGGTCACGCCTGACCTGAACGTAGCTCTCAACCTGTCAATCACCTCGCTCTGGCTGGCCATCTCTGTCCACCCAACAGACAGACACACAAAGTGAGTTAGCAGATAATATCACCTGGTAAAATAGGATTGAGACAGCACACAACCAAAATAACCAGTGATGAGAGAAGAGCCTGGCTATTGGACATTCACTTTGCCAATAGTAATATAGAGTTGTAAATTCCAGACATCAATGGCTGCTGGTCTTGGCCATTGTCTGACTAAACTTCAGTGGTCTTTTAAAAACGCCCACATGAAGTAGCCTTGAGCACTGTTTTATATTTTCAGTCAAGATACGTTTGTTGCGCATTGAGAACACATGATGAATCCAGGGTGTATTCATTATATTTTAACAGAAACCTTTTACCATTTAAGAACGGAACGGGAGGGACCTAGAAAAATGTGTCCAATAGAAATTCTCGTTTTCGTTGCAAAATAGGTGTAATGAATAGGCCTACACCCAGGGCACGGTTTCATCGTTAGAACCACCTGGCTCAGGTCAAGTGTAGAAAATGCAAAAAGGCAGGCTAAGAAGGTAAGATGACAAAATAAAACGGCCCGTTATATGGGCTATAAAAAGGTGAAAATCAGGCCTTGCAAGTTATTCACGGTTGGTTGCTCACAGCTGTGTGTTACGGGTAATTTGAATGAACGCGGCAAAACCTTCAATAATTATGTGAAAGCGTGGCCGGGATGTCAATAGTGACAGGCATGGATGATGCAACTAACGATTTAAACTAGAGTATCAAATTGTTACACATTAAAAGTTAACACTTGCAAGTTATTCACAGTTTACGTAAATAGATGCTACTGATGATTAAAAATAAACTGAAACCTAACAAAAACTTAGTCGGAATTTGAGGAAATGAAAACGTTAAAACGCACCTGATTCTGCCCAAAGGTAGCCTAAATGGTCGTATGTTGCCCTGTCGAGCCACTCTTACACCGGTCTCTGAACTGATAAGTCACATTCCAACTTGCCGGTGGCTTTGACTTGTTATGGGAACCCGAAGAAAGTGGCGCATTTCCGGGTGCTAGTGGTTTTCCTACCAACGCGGCTAGTTTATCTGGAACGCAGAATAGACTTTTGGTAGAACTTGAAAAACAAGCCTGTAAACCTGTCTGAGGGCTGAAGAGAAACATGGGTATCCATAGACTAAAGGCCCTTCAAATTAAACCCTGGACCTAAAGCCAGTTCTGCTGCTTTGTTTCTCATTCTATCCCCTCTAATCAGGGAATGATTAAGATCTGGGACACCAGGTGGGATAAATTGATTATCAGGTAGAACAAAAAACAGCATTAGGCTAATCCAGACCTCATTGGGTAATATTTGAATATCCCTGGTATCAAATCCCTGGAATCAAATTCAGGTTCAAGTGGGCAGACTGTCTTTAGTTGCCATCGACTAGCCTACTGAATATAATGCATTACGTATATTTATGTATAGACCATTATCTTGCAGGCAGCATTATTTAATTGTATGAATAGGAGATGTATACTCAAGAAAATATATAAATCTAACATGTAACAATTTCAAAGATTTTACTGAGGTACAGTTCATAGAAGGAAATAATTTAATTGAAATGAATTCAATAGACCCTAATCTAATGTGTGTAGTCTGGGAGGGCATAAGCCGACCCACTGGGGAGCCAGGCCCAGCCAATCAGAATGAGTTTTTCCCCACAAAAGGGCTTTATTACAGACAGTTATACTCCTCAGCACCCCTTCTACCCCTCCTCAGATGATCCCGCAGGTGAAGAAGCCGGATGTGGAGCTCATGGGCTGGCGTGGTTACACAAAGTCTGCTGTTGTCAGGCCGGTTGGATGTTCTGATAAGTTCTCAAAAATGACGTTGGAGGCGTCGTATGGTAGAGAAATTAACATCCAATTCTCTGGCAACAGTTATGTTGGACATTCCTGCACTGCATGCCAATTGCACACTCCCTCAACTTGAGATCTGTGACATTGTGTTGTGTGACAAAACTGTACATTTTAGAGTGGTCTTTTATTGTCCCCAGCACAAGGTCCACCTGTGTAATGATGATGCTGTTCAATCAGCTTCTTGATATGCCACACCTGTCAGGTTGATGGATTATCTTGGCAAAGGAGAAATGCTCACTAACAGGGATGGAAACAAACATTTTTGAGAAATAAGCTTGTTGTGTGTATCAAACATTTTTGGAATCTTTTATTTCAGCTCATGAAACACGGGACCAACATTTGACATGTTGAGTTTATATTTTTGTTCAGTAGTAGATATCTTGAAGTTAACACACACACTGGTCCTACTCTCCTTTTCTCAGTTGTGTCTGTTTCTCTCACACACCTCACCCCTCTCTCTTCCCCTCTGTGACACTCACAGCTGTGTGGCACCACGCTTGGTGAACTCCAGTCTGTCACCTGGGTGTTTCAGGGTCCCAGTTTAGCATCTCTGATGATTCAGATAGACAGTTAAAGCAGTTAAATTGCCCAGGGACTGCAGGGACTGTTCCTATACACTTTCATGATCTAATTCTCACTACCTTGTTTCAGCTGAGGAGAAACTGTGTTTTACATAAGCCAATGTTTCAACCACATGAACACACAATTTTAATTTGGTTTGCCTAAATGGTGAGAATGATCAAATAATCAGACAATTGAATCACTATTTAATTTATATTATAGACCTTGTTCATAGCAGTAGTACTTAAATGATTTAATATTGTCAGTCATTCACTGCCACTCATCACACATGATCATGGTTTGTGTTGGCAATATCGATAACAAACCTTTCAAGAATTGCATAAAACAATGAGTTTTTAACTAAAATAACAAATTGCTCTTTGTGGTTTCTTATAGCTGTTCTGGGCACCTCCCCCTAAATACTTTAGTATGTCTTGCTTACTGAACTTGTTTATAGGGGAGAGAGTTTAAGAATGTGTTTTTATCAGGCGTATCTATCAAAATGAACATTGGGCACAGTAGTTCAAAGCTACCCAAGCATGACTTCTGCCCCAGGATGCACCTGCACTCTGGTAAAGGCATTTCCCTGATATATTATCAATATATCATTGTGAAAGTGCAGTAACACGTTTAAAAACAACACACAACAGTGATGTATTGCAGATGTGGGAGAAAATGTCAAATTATGATTTAAAAAAGTCATTGAGTGACGTTTAGCCATGTATTGGTTTGGTGGCAGTTGCTGACCATTGGACATTGAAACAACGGGAACACATTCCAGGGTACAGTACTTCAGGATGTGAATTGTTCTTTTTTTTTATTAACTTGTTTTGTGTGTTGTTTAAAAAAAAGCTTTTTTAAGGTATTTTCTGACTTTATTGAACAGATAGAGAGAGAGGATGACAGTGACAGTTATGAAAGATAGTGGTTGTGTCAAAGGGCTGTAGGCCAGATTCAAAACTATGCCTAAAACGTACAAGACAACATACCACCATTTCTTATTGTTGTGAGAAATATCAAAATGTAATATGATTTAATATCAATTATTTAATGACTCTTCTTAATACATGAAGAAACGTTTGAATGAGAGACGTGAAAAAACACAGTCATGGCTGGAGCAGCAACTCACTTTACTGTATAAATATTACACAAAATGTTTGCTGATTGACAGTGATCGTTGATGTCTGGCTTTGTCTTAGAATTGATTGCCTTGAAAACCCTTTTATATGCATGTGACAGGCTATCACCCAACCATGATTGTCATGTAATTTCTGTCTCCCAAGTCCTTCTGTGATGTTTCCTACCATGTGTGAATTGTCTTCCATCCTGAAAAGATGAGAGGCAAACTACACCTCCTCCTGGTCTTGCTGGGCCTCTGTAGTATGCACTCAATAATCTAGCAATTCATTGGAACAAGGTATTTTACATATAGAGATAATTCTAACATCCATTGAGTTAATATATTTGTGATCTATTGCCTTAATTCTCTTTTCTCTATTAGGGGTGTATGGTCAGAGTCTGGAGGACATTCCCTCCAGTCCAGTCCTGAAAAAGCCTGCAGAACCTCTCAGCCTCTCCAGTAAGGGATCTGCCTTTACCTTTAGTAGCTACAACATGGCCTGGATACGTCAATCTGCAGGAAGATCACTTGAATGGATAGGCATTAATGCTAGTTGAACTACATATGCAAAAAGAGTTGAAGGACGGATAGAAGTCACCAGAGATAATTCTAACAGCATGGTGTATCTGAAGCTGTCTGGTCTGAGAACAGATGACTCTGCTGTGTATTACTGTGCACAAGAGACACAGTGGTGTGAGTGAGTGAAGGATCTGTACAAAAACCCCTCAGAGAATCTAACTGGCAGCAGAGTCAACAGAGGGCAGAAGAGCATCAGTACAGCACAGTCAACAGAGGGCAGTAGAGCATCAGTTCAGCACAGTCAACAGAGGGCAGTAGAGCATCAGTACAGTACAGTCAACAGAGGGCAGAAGAGCATCAGTACAGCACAGTCAACAGAGGGCAGTAGAGCATCAGTACAGCACAGTCAACAGAGGGCAGTAGAGCATCAGTACAGCACAGTCAACAGAGGGCAGTAGAGCATCAGTTCAGCACAGTCAACAGAGGGCAGTAGAGCATCAGTACAGTACAGTCAACAGAGGGCAGAAGAGCATCAGTACAGCACAGTCAACAGAGGGCAGTAGAGCATCAGTACAGCACAGTCAACAGAGGGCAGTAGAGCATCAGTACAGCACAGTCAACAGAGGGCAGTAGAGCATCAGTACAGCACAGTCAACAGAGGGCAGTAGAGCATCAGTACAGCACAGTCAACAGAGGGCAGTAGAGCATCAGTACAGCACAGTCAACAGAGGGCAGAAGAGCATCAGTACAGTACAGTCAACAGAGGGCAGTAGAGCATCAGTACAGCACATAACACGGCCTCTTGTACCTTACTGCTTAATTACATCATCTATACACATGTATGCAGAAACAAAACCAAGTACAGGCTATGTGAGGTGTTAAATCTCATTAAGCTGTGTTCATTCATGACAGAAAGTAAAAATGTAAAAGGACCTCTTTTTGTTTATTATTGATTTTTATGAACTGCCTCATTGGAAACATGTCCTTTGAAAACTACTATACTGTTTTTGTCACCCATGACCTTAATGGAAACACTTTCCAATACATTCTTTCCTTGACAAATGGAATTCTCTACAGTATATACCATTTAAATTAACCCACCATTAAATGAAATCATGAAGGTTATCAATATTTAGAAAATCATCATGTTCCCCACAGTTCCTCCAGTCCTTGCCTGTAAGGGATCTGGGTAAACCTTTAGTATCTACAACACACGTTGGATAAGACAACCTGCAGGGAAAGCATTGGACTGGAATTGTTACTCTGGATTAGGCCTAGGGATTAGGCCTAGGTAACCATTAACTTTTAGCATGGTTACCTAGGCCTGGAAATGCCTAAAGATAATTCCAACAGCATTATGACTCTGAAGCTGTCTGGTCTGAGAACAGAGGACTCTGCTGTGTATTACTGTGCAAGAGAGACAGTGGTGTGAGTGAGTGGAGGATCTGTACGAAAACGTCTCAGACAATCTAACTGGCAGCAGAGGGCAGTAGAGCATCAGTACAACAGAGTAACATCTACTGAAGCATAATATTCCCCTAAGAGCCAAAACAACAGTACTACATGTACATCAACACAAGGTACATATTTCCCTGAGGAGAGACATAGAAAATAAAGAGGAATCATATAAAGGCCTACATACTGTAGCTGTGTTCATTCCTGTTAAACAAGGTGACTGTCCTTGATAGATTGTTCCCTAATCTGACATTTACAGTAAATGAACCACAATTGTGAAGGATTTCTATAAATACTCAGAAAACCATCCTCCAAGATTCCCTGCAGTTTTACCAAACACCTTGACCAGATCAGGAAAAACTCTAAACCCTGATTATGGCATGGGGACAGAGTTTGTCCGTGTCACTTGACATGTCATGTTATCAACAAAAACTCCTGGCCCTACCAATGAGTCATAGCTTGACCCCTGACCCCAGAGTTATCAGTCCCTCCCCCATGACATCATGATGTAAATCCAGATCCCTCAGAGTTCATATATACTTATGTTCTGCTGCTGTCTTGTTGTCTTGTGTGGAGCAGCTGAGTTCTTATCTCCACCCTCAGTATGACGGGAAAACTCTACCTTCTGCTGCTATCTCTCTGTCTGCCCTGTGAGTTCTGCTTGGTTTTACTCCTTATCAACTGTTCTTATTCTGAGCAAAGACTGAAGACAATTTTCCATTGTTTTCACTCAATATTCCACCCTCTCTCCTTTCTCCTCTCCCCCTGTTTCCTCTCTCTCCTTCTCTCCTTCAGGTTTAAATGGTCAAACTATGGAATCCATTCCCTCCAGTCCACTCCAGAAAAAGCCAGGAGAAACTCTCAACCTCTCTTGCAGAGGAACTGGGTATACCTTTACAAGCTATAGTATGAACTGGATTCGCCAACCTACAGGGAAACCATTGGAATGGATGGGCTGGATCAACACCAATACTGGAGCAGTGGGCTATGCCAAATCCCTGGAGGGACGGATTGAACTGACCAAAGACAGCTCAGTGAGCATGACACATCTGAAACTGTCTGGTCTGAAGGTAGAGGACTCTGCTGTGTATTACTGTGCACGCTGGGCACAGTGATGCAGATGTGTGGTGGATCTGTACAAAAACCGCTCAGACATGGATAGAGACAGGCTGTGAAACATGTACACACTGTTGTACTCCCCTGACACACTTCACTAACCCTCCTCTGCAAACAGCTGGGGTAAACAACCGTATGCTTTAATATGAGATGTCCTTATATCAGAAACACTGTCTATGCTTCATGAATAGGGCCTTGAGTTTTTCTTGATATTCTTTTGAGGAGGGTTAGAAAAATACGACAATAAACATGCACAGGTCATCATGTGTAGGAGTCATCTTTCACAATGACCAGGATTTTGCTAACACACCTGATCTAACACACCTAAATTAAATACGCTGATGATAAGGACAGAGACGCCTTTTCCTATACGCAGACTGTGACCGCTAGGGGGCGCCCAACCAATTTAAAACTTTTTTGGTAGGGCATCAGCAGTTTTCCACTTGTTATGTCAGTAACTCAATAAGCCCATGTCAGTTACCATTATTTTGATTGCTAGGTAAGGTAATCTAACAGAACCAAATGACTGATTGTGTGCACAGGGCATGAGCACAGGGTCCCTGATCCCCAAGGTGACCCCATTGATTTTGTTAGTCACTATCATACTGATATCATATAAACATGTCATAAGTCATGGCAAGGGGGGGTGACCACCATATTTGGCTTAGAAGGCTAGAGGCGACACTGCATAAGGGCCTTGACTGTTAATGTCAGATGTGTTTGTGTAAAAGCCTGCACACCCAACATATTACATTACATGTTGAACTTGTTCACAACGCTTAAACAACAACCTCTGAATTGTAATAATGCATTTTATTTAATAACAAAGCAACATTTGACAACGTACACAAAGTGGGTTGTTCTTGCTTTTTTTTTAAGGCCAAAGGGAATCGAGGAGATGCGGCGAGGAGAAGGAACATGGACGGAAATGTGCTTGTATGAAATGAGACTCTCTCCGCTGGCACAAAATCTGTTCCAAATCTCTGTGGTGAATGACACATTGAGCTAACTAACTATCTGACCTAGAACATCTGACCATGACATCTATAGTAGTGCTGCTGTGGGTAGGTGGTGGTTTGATCTGCTATATTTTGACAAACTAGATGGGTACTTTATTAATACTCTCTCAGTCTGGTCCCTGTGGGAGAAAATGTCTAAATCCTCCATGATCACTGTAGCATAGGTGGTATTTGATGTTGATCACTTTAAAACTTCTTGTCAATACGGGGGCGCTGTTTTCACTTTGGAAAAAATCGTGCCCAAATGAAACGGCCTTGTACTCTTTTCTAGATCATACAATATGCATATTATTACTATTGGATAGAAAACACTCAGAAGTTTCTAAAACTGTTTGAATTATATCTGTGAGTAAAACAGAACTCATTTTGCAGCAAACTTCCATACAGGAAGTGAAAAATCTGAAAACGAGGCTCTGTTTCAGGGCCTGCCTATTCAACTGGCTTTTATTTATCGATATGCATGCACTTCATACGCCTTCCACTAGATGTCAACAGGCAGTGGAAGGTGGAATGGGGTGTCTAGCTTGATCTGAGGCCGAACAAGAGCTTTTGGAGTGGCAGGTCAGGAATTTATTTGTCTTCCAAGGCGCGCGGCGGAGCTCGACATTGGCTTCTGAAAAGCGTTCGGTTTACACGGCGAATATCTCCGGCTCTGATTTTATTTCATACATATGATAATAACATCATAAAGAAGGTTTTTTCAACCGAGTTTTATCAGTTTATTCAACGTTTATTGGGACTTTTGGAGTTTTCCGTTCTTTGCGTCAAGAGAGGATGGGAATGTTAGCAACCTTGGCTAGCATTGTGGCGCGAATTCGACAGAAGAAATGGACATTCTAAAACCAAACGACGATTTATTCTGGACCAAGGACTCCTTGTACAACATTCTGATGGAAGCTCAGCAAAAGTAAGAAAACATTTATGATGTTATTTCGTATTTCTGTGTAAAATGTTATTTCTATTGTCCGCCGTTTTGGTGAGCGCTGTCTCACAATAACGCAAGCTGTATGTTATGGTAAAGTTATAAAAAAAAATCTAACAGCGGTTGCATTAAGAACCAGTGTATCTTTCATTTGCCATACAACAAGTATTTTTATGTAAAGTTTATGATGAGTTCTTTGGTCAGATTAGGTGAGTGTCCAAAATATCTCCGGAGATTCTGGTGAATCGATGCTACGTATTCACAATGTATAACCAGGATTTGTAGCTATAAATATGCACATTTTCGAACAAAACATAATTGTATTGTATAACATGATGTTATAAGACTGTCATCTGATGAATTTGTTCAAGGTTAGTGATTAATTTTATATCTTTTGCTGGTTTTTGCGAAAGCTACCTTTGCGGTGAATAAATGCGTTTGTGTGTTTGGCTATTGTGGTAAGCTAATATAATTCTATATTGTGTTTTCGCTGTAAAACACTTAAAAAATCGGAAATATTGGCTGGATTCACAAGATGTTTATCTTTCATTTGCTGTATTGGACTTGTGATTTCATGAAAATTATATTATATGATATCCCTGTCCCGTTAGGCTAGGCTATGCTAGTCAGCTTTTTTGATGAGGAGGATCCCGGATCCGGGAGAGAGAAGCGGTAGAGGTTTTAAGGTAGTTTCCTACTGCAAGCATTGTAGAAGTAGTCATGTATGTGTGCATGGAAAGCTGTACAGCAAATGTACAGCATATTTTCTGGATCCTAGATCCTCAATATTGACTTTTGTCTAATATGCAAATAATCCCCTCTGCTATAAACTGTATATCAATGACCAGCTCTGAGGGGCAGCCACACACACAGACACAACTTTCATCACTGCAACCATCCTGTTTGCCAGTACCCAGACAGACACTGTCTGGCATTTGATTTGATTTGGATCTATTTTAGTCCCCAAACTTTTAGCATTTTGCCATTCTCAGTGCAGGTAGTACATAAAGCCCTGAAATCCTTAGATCAGAGAAAGCCTGCAGGTCCTGATCTTTTGGATCCCTGCTTTTTAAATCTGGCAGCTGACTTCATAGCTGAACCACTTACATATATGTTCAATCTAACCCTGGAATGTAATGAAATTCCAAAGATCTGGAAATCAGCATTTGTCCTATCACTTTTAAAAGGGGGAGATCCAGCTCTTTAAAATAATTATAGGCCAATTTCAAAGCTGTCACCCCTGGTGAAAATACTTGAAACCCTTGTAAGTGAACAGCTAAAATAGTTTTTATTTACTAACTCTGTTTTATCAATGTACCAATCGGGCTTCAGGAAGAAGCATAGCACAATTACAGCAGCCATGAAGGTTTTAAATGATATCACTGAAGCCCTTGACAAAAAACAGCACTGTGTCTCACTTTTTATTGATCTCTCTAAGGCTTTTGATACAGTTGATCATGCTATACTAAGGCAGAGATTGTCGAGTGTAGGTCTTTCGGAGCATTCACTTGCATGGTTTGCTAACTATCTGTCTGATAGAACTCAGTGCACTCAATTTGATGGGCTTATGTCTGTTAAATTGTCTGTCTTTAATGGTGTGCCCCAAGGCTATGTACTTGGTCCTCTCTTATTCACTATTTATATAAATGATTTAGACAAAAATGTCCAAAATGCACAACTTCATTTTTATGCTGATGATACTGTTATTTACTGTTGTGCCTCGTCTCTTACAAAAGCTTTCCAGAACTTGCAAACTGCTTTTTATACTGTTCAACATACCTTGTGTCAATTGAAGCTTATCCTCAATACTGACAAAACTTAACTAATGGTGTTTTCTAATGCAAGAAATAGACCTCTAAACCTTTCACCTATTACTACCTGTCAGGGCAAGGAGATTGAGGTTGTAACCTCATATAAATATCTTGGAATTTTAATTAATAACGGCCTCTCTTTTAAATTGCATAATCAACAACTTACAAAAAAATTGAAGCTGAAATTGGGATTTTCTTTTAGGAATAAGGCCTGTTTTTCTTTTGAAGCCAGAAGGAGGCTAGTATCAGCTACATTTATGCCTTTACTAGACTATGGGGATATTTTATATATGAATGCTTCCGCTCAGTGTTTGAGATCAATTGACACTCTTTACCATGGCACTTTGAGATTTATTTTAAACTGCAAAACCCACGTAAGGGTTTTTGGTGTAAAGCTGGACTGGAGCAGCGAAAACGTGTTCTCTGGAGTGATGAATCACGCTTCACCATCTAGCAGTCCAATGAATTAATCTGAGTTTAGCGGATGCCATGAGAATGCTGTCTGCCCGAATGCATAGTGCCAACTGTAAAGTTTGGTGGAGGATTAATAATGGTCTGGGGCTGTTTTTCATGTTTCAGGCTAGGTGCCTTAGTTCCAGTGAAGGGAACGCTTAAAGCTACAGCATACAATGACATTCTAGACGATTCTGTGCTTCCACCTTTGTGGCAACAGTTTGGGAAAGGCCCTTTTCTTTTTCAGCATGACAATGCCCCCATGCACAAAGCGAGGTCCATACAGAAATGGTTTGTCTAGATCGGTGTGGAAGAACTTGTCTGGCCAGAGCCCTGACCTCAACCCCACTAATGCTCTTGTTTCTGAATGGAAGCAAGTCCCTGCAGCAATCTTCCAACATCTAGTGGAAAGCCTTCCCACATACTTTTGGTCATATATGTTACATTTAATGCATTTATTAGCATTTAGGACTATTAAATACATTTAAAGTGATCTAAATTTGTTCACTTGTTTTGTATTTAAGTAAATTCTTAGTATATTAGATAAAGAGCAAAACAAATATACTTTGAATACACCTGAAGTACATTTTATGTATATTTCTCATGAATCAGAAGTATACTAAAATGTTATTTGAATTAGAATTCCTGTAATTTCTTTACAAATAAAGTGTATTTACAATGTGTTTCATGCAAACTTTTACAAATAGACTTCTACTCACTGACAACATTAGCTACTGTAATTAGCCATGAAAAGGTTATCTTGATTGACCAAGGCATTTTTTCAGCCAATGTTAAAAGGCTGCCAAACTCATTACTGGCACTGAAACTATGCTTACAGTGTACTTGATCACTAACAACGAGTGTTTCATTAAAAAAACAATGCTTCAACATAAAACTAACTCCAAGTGTATTTGAATGAATATACTAAATTACAATGAGTGTGTTTAAGTGTAGGGATAGTGTCTGAAAAAATGATGAATTTAAAGTACACTTTCAATAAGTATGTTAAAGTGTAATGATTGTATATTTATAGAATAATTAAGAGATACAGTACCAGTCAAAAGCCTTCTCATTCAAGGGTTTTTCTTTACTTGTACTATTTTCTACATTGTAGAACTATGACATAACTATGACATAACTATGACATAACATATATGGAATCATGTAGTAACCAAAAAAGTTACAAAATATATCAAAATATATTTTAGATTCTTCAAAGTAGCCACCCTTTGCCTTGATTACAGCTTTGCACATTCTTGGCATTCTCTCAACCAGCTTCATGAGGTAGTCACCTGGAATGCATTTCAATTAACAGGCGTTTCTTTCTTTCTTAATGCGTTTAAGCCAATCATTTGTGTTGTGACAAGGTAGGGGTGGTATACAGAAGATAGCCCTATTTGGTAAAGACCAATTCCATATTATGGCAAGAACAGCTCAAATAAGCAAAGAGAAACAACAGTTCATCATTACTTTAAGACATGAAGATCAGTCATTGCAGATAATTTCAAGAACTTTGAAAGTTTCTTCAAGTGCAGTCGCAAAAACCATCAAGCACTATGATGAACTGACTATCATGAGGAACTTATCCTCTGCTGCAAAGGATTTTGTGTTATTGACTGTACGTTTGTTTATGTGTAACTCTGGCTTGTTGTTTTTTCACACTGCTTTGCTTTATCTTGGCCAGGTCGCAGTTGTAAATTTGAAGTTGTTCTCAACTGGCCTACCTGATAAATAAGTTCATTAGAGCTAACTGCACCTCAGATTGCAGCCCAAATAAATGCTTCACAGAGTTCAAGTAACAGACACATCTCAACATCATGAATCAGGCCTTCATTTATATATTTTTATTTAACCTTTATTTAACTAGGCAAGAACAAACTCTTATTTACAATGACGGCCTAGGAACAGTGGGTTAACTGCCTTGTTCAGGGGCAGAACGACAGATTTTGACCTTTACCTTTTTTACCTCAGCTTGGGGATTCGATCTAGCAACCTTCCGGATACTGGCCCAACGCTCTAACCACTAGGCTGCCTGCCGCCCCTTCATGGTCAAATTGCTAAAAAAAACACTACTAAAGGATACCAATAAGAAAAAGAGACTTTCTTGGGCCAAGAAACATGAGCAATGGACATTAGACTGGTGGAAATATGTCCTTTGGTCTGATAACTCTGCCTTCTCTTTGTGAGACGTAGAGTAGGTGAACGGATGATCTCTGTTTGTGTGGTTCCCACCGTGAAGCATGGAGGAGGAGGTGTGATAGTGTGGGGGTGCTTTGCTGGTGACACTGTCAGTGATTTATTAGTAATTCAAGGCACACTTAACCAACACGGCTACCACAGCATTCTGCAGCGATACGCCATCCCATCTGGTTTACGCTTAGTGGGACTATGACCCAACACACTTCCAGGCTGTGTAAGGGCTATATGACCAAGAACGAGAGTGATGGAGTGCTGCATCAGATGACCTGGCCTCCACAATCACCTGACCTCAACCCAATTGAGAAGGTTTGGGATGAGTTGGTATTGGTATTATTTTGGTATTCTGAAGGTTGAAATGACGTGGAAACAACATTGTATCAACCTGTTTTTGCACAGTGCGATGCCCATTATCATACTATAATAACATGATAACAGCTTGTAGCAATATTAATCTACTGTTGTGAGGAATAATTAGTAAAGTAATTCTCACACTGTCTTCACAACTTTTCCTCAGGGTTTGTGTTGTAAATGGGAAATGTATTATCCATCAATTTACCTGATAAAACATATAGAATAAATAGAACAGCAGGATTGTATCATAGCAGAACATCTCAATATGGCCTAACAGGTGATTGGGCCTCCCAGTGAGGAGGAGCTCATGCAAAACTCTCCAGTCCTCCATCTTTATTTACGTCTCTGTTGTAGGAGAAATCTGCTGAGGACTGTCTCAACTACCTTCAGAGAACTACACATATCACCATGTTTCCTACCACAGCAGTATTCTTACTGACAGTCTATCTAACAGGTGAGGATACGGTATGTTTATTTATACTGTTTATCAAATAAACAAGTTGACATCAGATTTTAGTTTCAACTTCAACAACATCTCTGCTTTTTATCAACAGGTGTTCATGGTCAGACACTGACTGAGTCTGGACCAGTGGTTAAAAAGCCTGGAGAATCCCACAAACTGACCTGTACAGCCTCTGGGTTCACGTTCAGTAACTATTATATGGGCTGGATCAGACAAGAAAAAGGGAAAGAGTTTGAGTGGATTGGTCATATTCATGGTGGTAATACGTATTACTCCCAGTCATTTCAGGGTAGATTCACCCTCTCCAGGGATGACTCCAGGAGTAAACTGTACCTACAGATGAACAGCCTGAAGAGTGAGGACACAGCAGTGTATTACTGTGCCCGGTACACACAGTAAGAGAGAGTGGTGGGAGAGCTGTACAAAAACCACTTCCCCATGGAGCACAGACAACCTAATTTATTTCTGATTAATGGTTTAATAGCACAAGCTCAGCCATACTTAAAAAAACACACATAGTGTAGACACTGTACAGACTGTATAGGATTAATAATAATAATGATTAGGTGGGTGCTTATATTTGTCCTATTTCACACATGTACTAGTGGGTATTGTAAATTGTAAATGTATTTCTTTGCATAACCCACTCCCCCTGAGACACCCTCAGAGAGTGGAGTCATAGTCAGGATTACCAATAGTCAGCAGGCACCCATGTCATTTGTGTCCCATAAAGAATGTTCAATCATTCTAAGGAGTTACATCATATGTACCATATCTCCTATAAGTGTAGTATCAAAACGGATAAATGAACAGATCATTTTGAACAGATTACTTTAATGTCATTTTTAAGGGGTAAAATGTACAATCAGCCAGATAGGATAGTCACAAATTCTGACCAAATTTACTGAACATATCAGTGTAAACTGACTACTTAATCGTACATACTTAGAGTATGGAAGAAACATATTTACAGTTACTTTTGTCATAATTATTATGCTTTAAGTCACACAGAATCAACATATTTTCCATCATGTTGGTCAAGCTGATGTAAAGTAACTATTAATGCATCCATTCCACAGTCTAAGGGTTCATGTTTGATAATCCATTCTGTTCCACACCGGCCCTGCTCTCCTTTTCTCAGTGGTGTCTGTTTCTCTTACACACCCCACCCATCTCTCTTCCCCTCTGTGACCCTCACAGCTGTGTGGCACCACGCTTGGTGAACTCCAGTCTGTCACCTGCGTGTTTCAGGGTCCCAGTTTAGCATCTCTGATGATTCAGATAGACAGTTAAAGCAGTTAAGTAGCCCAGGGACTGCAGGGACTGTTCCTAAACACTTTCATGATCTAATTCTCACTACCTTGTTTCAGCTGAGGAGAAACTGACTTTTGCATAAGCCAGCTAGTGTCTGGTAATCATACAATGTTTCAACCACATGAACACTATTTGAATTTGGTTTGAATAAATGGTGAGAATGATCAAATAATCTGACAATTGAATCACTGTTTTATTTATATGATATACCTTGTCAACAGTTGTATTAGTTATATTATTTAATATTGTCAGTCATTCACTGCTACTCATCACACACAATGTTATTGACAGACCATATTCATGGTTTGTGTTGGTAATAAATATAACACACTTTTCAAGAATTGCATTGAACAATGAGTCCTTAACGAAAATAACAAACTTGGGCACCTCCACCTAAATACTTTACTATGTCTTCATTATAATTGTTTATAGGGGAGAGAGTTTAAGAATGTGTTTTATAAGGCATGTCTATCAAAATGAGTGTTGGGTGCAGTAGTTCAAAGCTACCCAAGCATGACTTCTACCCAGGATGCACCTGCACTCTGATAAAGCCATTTCCCTGTTATAGTATCTTGATGATTAACCTTAAAACAGGACCAATGTACAGTATCATTATACAAGTGCAGTAACATATAAGAAAACAACAGTGATCTACTGCAGATGTGGGAGAAAATGAAAAACGATCATTTCAAAAAGTAATTGAGTGAAGTTTAGTCATCTAATGGTTTGTTGATGGTTGCATTTTAGGGTACAGTACTTCTGGATGTGAATTATTCATTATTATTGTTATTTTGTTATTTAGGTTTACGTGTTGTTTAAAAAAAAACATTTGTAAGGTATTTTCTGAATGTATTGAACAGACAGAGAAAGAGGATAACAGTGATGAAAGGTTGTGTTAAGGGCAATAGGTCGGATTCAAAACTTTTCAGAACACGTTGTAATGACTTTCGTCGGTGGAAAGAGAGGAGGACCAAAGCGCAGCGTGGTACGTTTCCATATTTATTGGAATACTTTTTCAATACGAACAAAAACAATAAACAGACGAAAACCAACGAAGCTACAGTCCTGAACTAGTGAACATAGACCACATGAACGCACGAACAGGAACAATCACCCACAAACCAATAGTGAAAACAGGCAACCTAAATATGGTTCCCAATCAGAGACAACGTAAAACACCTGCCTCTGATTGAGAACCATATCAGGCCAATAAGACAAACCTAACCTAGAAACATAGAACATAGATTATACCCACCCAGCTCACGTCCTGACCAACTAAATAAAGACAAAACAAAGGAAATAAGGTCAGGAACGTGACACACGTATGAGACAACATACTGCAATTTCTTACAGGGGCCACTTGTATGAATGTGTTTGTTATATTATGGTGGGAAATATACAAATGTAATATGATTTCATATAAATTATTTCAGGATTCTTCTCAATACATTAAACATAATGTTCATATGAGAGATGTGAAAAAAAATACTTTACTGTTTAAACAACACAGAACATTTTTGCTGATTGACAATGATTGATGATGTCTGACTTTGTCTTAGAATTGATTGCCTTGAAACCACTTGTATATGCATGTGACATGCTACCACACATCCATGGTTGTCATGCAAATTCTGTCTCCCAAGTCTGTGTACTTTTGTGATGTTTCCTACTATCGGTGAATTGTCTTCCATCCTGAAAAGATTAGGCAAACTACACCTCCTCCTGGTCTTGCTGGGCCTCTGTAGTATGCACTCAATAATCTAGCAATTTATTGGAACAAAGTATTTTACATATAGAGATAATCATAATATCAATTGAGTTAACATATTTGTGATCTATTGTCTTCATTCTCTTTTCTCTATTAGGGGTATGTGGTCAAAGTATTGAGGCCATTCCCTCCAGTCCAGTCCTGAAAAATCCTGGAGAACCTCTCAGCCTCTCCTGTAAGGGAGCCTCTCCTGTAAGGGATCTGGCTTTACCTTTAGTAGCTACAACATGGCCTGGATACATCAACCTGCAGGAAGAGCACTTGAATGGATAGGCATTAATACTAGTTGAACTGCATATGCAAAAAGTGTTGAAGGACGGATAGAAGTCATCAGAGACAATTCTAACAGCATGGTGTATCTGAAGCTGTCTGGTCTGAGAGCAGAGGACTCTGCTGTGTATTACCGTGCAAGAGAGACACAGTGGTGTGAGTGAGTGGAGGATCTGTACAAAAACCCTTCAGAGAATCAAACTGGAGGCAGAGTCAACAGAGGGCAGTAGAGGATCAGTACAGCAGAGTAATACCACTCCACACATTTCTTGTTAACTTCTTATAGATGGTGGCAGTATTGAGTAGCTTGGATGAATAAGGTGCCCAGAGGTGCCCAGAGTAAACAGCCTGCTCCTCAGTCCCAGTTGCGAATATATGCATATTATTAGTACATTTGGATAGAAAACACTCTGAAGTTTCTAAAACTGTTTGAATGATGTCTGTGAGTATAACAGAACTCATATGGCAGGCAAAAACCTGAGAGAAAATCCAAACAGGAAGTGGGAAATCTGAGGTTGGTCGATTTTCAACTCAGCCCCTATTGAAAACACAGTGGGATAAGGCTTCCACTAGATGTCAACCGTCTTTAGAAACTTGAATGAGGCTTCTACTGTGATGTGGGGCTGAATGAGAGCTGAATGAGTCAGGTGTCTGGCAGAGAGCCACGGGCTGGTCATGCGCATTTCACATGAGAGGTAGCTCCGTTCCATTGCTTTTCTACAGACAATGCAATTCTCCGGTTGGAACGTTATTGAAGATTTATGATAAAAACATCCTAAAGATTGATTCTATACTTAGTTTGAAATGTTTCTACGACCTGTAATATAACTTTTTTAACTTTTCGTCCGACGTTCGGCTGGACCTGCACGAGCGTTTGGATTTGTGTACTAAACGCCCTAACAAAAGTAGCTATTTGGACATGAATGATGGACATTATCGAACAAATCAAACATTTATTGTGGAACTAGGATTCCTGGAAGTGCATTCTGATGAAGATCATCAAAGGTAAGTGAATATTTATAATGTTATTTCTGATTTCTTTTGACTCCAACATGGAGGATACTTTTTTTTCTTCTTTCTGAGCACCGTTCTCAGATTATTGCATGGTTTGCTTTTTCCGTAAAGCTTTTTTGAAATCTGACACAGCGGTTGCATTAAGGAGAAGTATATCTATAATTCCATGTGTAACACTTGTATTTTCATCAACATTTATGATGAGTATTTCTGTAAAATTGATGTGGCTATGCAAAATCACTGGATGTTTTTTGGAACTACTGAACGTAACGCGCCAATGTAAACTCAGATATTTTTATATAAATATGAACTTTATCAAACAAAAAATACATGTATTGTGTAACATGAAGTCCTATGAGTGTCATCTGATGAAGATCATCAAAGGTTAGTGATGAATTTTATCTCTATTTGTGCTTTTTGTGACTCCTCTCTTTGTCTGGAAAAATGGCTGTGTTTTTCTGTGGCTTGGTGGTGACCTAACATAATCATTTGTGATGCTTTTGCCGTGAAGCCTATTTGAAATTGGACACTGTGGTGGGATTAACAACAAGATTACCTTTAAAACAGTATAAGATACATGTATGTTTGAGGAATTTTAATTATGAGATTTCTGTTGTTTGAATTTGGCGCCCTGCACTTTCACTGGCTGCTGTCATATCGATCCCGTTAACGGGATTTCAGCCCTAAGATTAACAAACTATAGTTTTTCCAAGTCGGTTAAGACATCTACTTTGTGCCTGACACAAGTAATTTTTCCTTCAATTGTTTACAGACAGATTATTTCACTTATAATTCACTGTATCACAATTCCAGTGGGTCAGAAGTTTACATACACTAAGTTGACAGTGCCTTTAATTTAACAAGAATTTAAGCTTTCTGCCAATATCAGATATGTCTATGTCTTGGGAAATGTTCTTGTTACTTACAACCTCATGCTAATCGCATTAGCCTACGTTAGCTCAACCGTCCCGTGGACGGGACACCAATCCTGAAGAAAATCAGTCTGTGCGCGCGTGATGAAGAGTTTGTTTCAAAAGTACCCCGTTCAAAGGACTCACACAGAACAAATGTGGTCAACAGATGCCAAGAATCTCTGGCATTGTGTTGTGTGACAAAACTGCACATTTTAGAGTGGCTTTTATTGTCCCCAGCACAAGGTGGATCTGTGTAATGATCATGCTGTTTAATCAGCTTCTTAATATTCCACAACTGTCAGGTGGATGGATTATCTTGGCAAAGGAGAAATGCTCACTAACATGGATGTAAACAAATTTCTGCACAAAATTTGAGAGCAATAAGCTTTTTGTGTGTATGGAACCTTTCTGGGATTTTTTTTTTCAGCTCATGAAGCACGGGACCAACACTTAACATACTCCTGTTCAATATATAGATAGAGATAGGCTGTGGAACTCTGCAAACAGCGGAGTTCTACTTTAATTAAATGTCCCGAACATCAGAAACATTGTCTATGCTTCATGAATCGGCTCTCTGAGTTTTTCCTTATGTTGTGACCTGTGTTCTCTTCAGAAAGAGCAAAAAATACATTAAACACGCACAAGTCACTGTGTATTGGAGTCATCTTTTACAATGACAAGGATTTGCTCTATCCCTAATCTAACACAACTGAATCAGAACAGCTGCCTAAGGACATAAGGACCTTGACTGTCCAAAAGAAGAGGGTTCGCCAACTTTGACTTAACACTTAACAGTGACTTAACAGCGTGGAACATTGAATTGTGAAAAAGCATTTTATTTAATATCAAAGTGATATTTGACAACATTCCATATAGTAATACTATGTGTAGCTAATGTACGACTTTAGTTTTTAGTTATGTTACTCAAATTGAAATAATAGTGCTACGATTCTGTAAAATCACACATTAATATTAGCTGAGCATGGATTCTGCAGGAAGGTTTTTGACAGGGTAAAGAGTAAAAACTGTGTTGAATGCCAAGGTCAGAGACCACCAAGCAGGGTTCCACCAGACCTCTCTTAGAAAGAGTAGTGATGGGCATAAGGAAAGTAAATCAGTATTATTCTGCACACTCTGCATTGATGCATACAATCCATGGTCTCTTCATAGGCTATATGATTATACATTCTTACATTTATGAGGCAATCAGTAGAGCTTACTAAATGGTAAGAAATACATTTGACTGTCCCATGTGACCAAGTTAACCATGAATGTACCCATCCAGACAACAACTGTGGTCATGTTTTAAGGCACTGAGCAGAGGAACTGGCTGGTATTTTCTCTTTTCTCTTTCACTCCTCTTTGGATCAACAACATGCACCTCCTGTATGCTATGAAAAAGCTCTACTTTAGTACCCATCTCCAATTCAACAAACCCATCTCTGCTAAATGACTATAGGCCTGTAGCATTAATGTCGCTGGCAATTAAGTCTAGTATTATTAATGTGTACTGACTCTCTCTTTCTGACCCTTTCCTCTCCCCCTGGGGCGTCCTCCTGGACTCGCCCGGTGGCCGGAACTGGGGCTGCGGCCAGAACTTGGTTGGGCGGTAGCTTTTGGGGGCATCATAACTATTAGAATGTGATGACAATATTTCATATGGCACGCTTGTGTCAGAAAGAGAATGACCAAAATATAGACAGAGGTGAAAATGGCCAGGCCACAGAGGGTCACCACCACAGCATCCGTGTTGGTCCTGTAAACATGACCACTGCACCGCCCCCTTCAGGTCCCTCTTCGCCATCCTCTTCCTCACCTGAGAGGTGAAAAACAAGGACATAGAAAGGGGAATAAAGGCTTTTGTACTTTTCTGATTTCAATGTCAATAAAATGTCAGCTTAACTGGTCACATTTTACTCACGTTAGACCAACAATAACTGCAGAAAGTGCATTGTATAACTCTCGAATTACACAATGGCGGTTGGGTGACCTAACAAGTCTCATCCCTGATTGGACTAAAACTCTTCAACCTATAACAAAGTGCCTAGGTAGATTGGAGCCATCATTGTACACACACAGCTCACAATGAAAACCATCTTATTTCTGAGTACTTTGTTATGACATGATCCAATCAATGTCAGACATCTTACCTGATAAGAGCAGAGCAGGGCCAGGAGCCCTAGGAAGAGGCAGTTGCAGAACATGGTGCTAAACACAGAGCAACAGAAGTAGTCTTTAATCTGGACTCCTATGTGTCCTAGAGCCTGTTGCTGTTGTGGCTGTCGGGGTCGTCTGGGCCGGCCTGAGCGTCCACGGTCTCCCTTCTCTTCCTCTTCCTCTTCTTCTCCCTCCTCTTCAACATCACCATAGTGATCCATCTCTATGTCAGCTTCACCAAACCTGCACTTCAGGCATATCAAAATCAAATCCTTCCTCCATGACTGTCCAAATGACATTAATTTTGAACTAAAGGTTTCACCAGGTATCTCTCCAATTCCCTCTCATACACTGTATACCATGTATCTCATACACTTGATGCTTAACGTCTGTAACATGCGGTGTGAACTAGCTACACTCCTAAGTAGAGACTGTATATCCCTCCTTCAACCACAGCACCATCCTCTCTCAACACTATCTCTTGCTGCACTAGATTTGCAGAATGGTTTAATGTTCCACATCTCTGTGGTGAATGACACATCGAGCTAACTAACTATCTGACCTAGAATCTCTGACCATGAATTCTGTGGTAGGTCAAAACCACCACCTACCCAACAGCAGCACTATCTCCTGATGTAATAGACAGCTTCTTTATTAATACTATCTTAGTCTCTCACAGTCTGTGGTCCCCACGGGGGGAAAAACTCTAAATCCTCCATGATCACTGTACAACAACATTGTTGAGTTAGTCATGTATGTTTGCATGGAAATCTGTACAATATAAGCATTTTTTCCAGATCCTAGGTTGATGTCTCAATATTGACTCCTGTTTACTCTGTTTACTCTGACTACTGTTTACTCAATAAAAGACAGAGCATATGCAAATAATCCCCTCTGATAATAACTGTATATCAATGACCAGCTCTGAGGGGCAGCCACACACACACACACACAGACACACACAGACACACCACTTTCATCACTGCAACCATCCTGTCTGTCAGTACCCAGACAGACACTGTCTGCCATACAACAGAGAAACATGTTTCTTACGTCTCTCCTCCTCCTGGCCTTCCTGCCATGTAAGTGGGGTCATTTTAATCTCTTCAAATACAGGGTACGAAACAAGATTGGACATTAAATCCAGTAAATAAGGTTGCTTTGCCCATGTGTTCATTTTTTTATAAAGAAGTAGATGGTTGGAAAAATAAATGTATTCTCTTTTCGTCAGGTTAAGTTTCCTGTCTGTCTCTCTCTTCTCCCTGCTCTCTTTCAGATACACAGCATTAGTTTGACCTCCTCCCCTGCTCAACTCAAACCTCCTGCAGAGTCAGTGAAACTATCTTGCCAAGTCTCTGGCTATGCCCTGACAAGCCAAGGTACAGCTTGGATACGACATCAGCCAGGGAAAACACTGGAGTGGATTGGGATCATCTGGGGTGGTGGATCCATCACTTCTGGAGCCTCTTTTAAGAGCAGATTCACCATCTCCAGAGACAGTAGTAATGTACTGTACTTAGACATCAGCAGTCTGCAGGCTGAGGACACAGCTGTGTATTATTGTGCTCGGTAGTCACAGTGATACAAACCAGCACTAGACCTGTACAAAAACTCACCCACCCCATAAACGGTTGGAGTTATATGTACCCACCAGGAGTGGGCGATCTTAGCCTTTACATGAAATACATCCTACTATGATGTGATGACTGTATGAACTAGATGTAGTATCAGTCACTAGTCATAACATAGGACTACTGTAGGATATGAACAGATATAGGTATAACACAATACCCTCACTATTAAACATGTGGTATAATCAGTGGTGTACAAGTAAAGACATAGTAAATGACTCAAGTAAAAGTGAAATGCACCCAGTAAAATACTACTTGAGTAAAAGTCAAAAAGTATTTGGTTTTAAATATACTTAAGTATTAAAAGTAAATGTAATTGCTCAAATATACATAAGTATCAAAAGTAAATGTATAAATCATTTCAAATTCCTTATTAAGCAAACCAGATGGCACAATTTTCCAGTTTTTTTTAATTGACGGATAGCCAGCGGCACACTCCAACACTACAAATGAAGCATGTGTGTTTAGTGAGTCCGCCAGATCAGAGGCAGTAGGGATGACCAGGGATGTTCTCTTGATAAGGGCGTGAATTGGACCATTTTCCTGTCCTACTAAGCATTCAAAATGTAATGAAAACTTTTGGATGTCAGGGAAAATGTATGGAGTAAAAAGTACATTATTTTCTGTAGTGAAGTAAAAGTAAAACTACTCAAAAATATAAATTGTAAAGTGAAGTACAGACACCTCCAAAAATTACTTAAGTA
This sequence comes from Salvelinus namaycush, assembly GCF_016432855.1. Taxonomy (NCBI): domain Eukaryota; kingdom Metazoa; phylum Chordata; class Actinopteri; order Salmoniformes; family Salmonidae; genus Salvelinus; species Salvelinus namaycush. The sequence goes on along the minus strand of NC_052347.1, from coordinate 19,224,823 downwards.
GTACTTTAAAGTATTTTTACTTAAGTACTTTGCACCATTGATTAACATGTTATTCAACAAATACATATTGTGGGATTGATTCAGAGGTTGTTTCAGAAGTATGCTTCTTTATCATGCTATGACAACATGATGGCAGCTTGTACCAGTATTACTTTACTGTCATGAGAAATAATTTGTACATTAATTTTGAAACTGTCCTTACAACTCCTCCTCAGGTTTGTGATGTAATGGAAATGTATTCTCCATCAATTTACCTGATAAAATAGATGGAACACAAACAGCTGGATTTCTTCTTCATGACAGAGCATCTCAAGATGACCTCATACCAGGTGATCTGTGGGTATCTATCAAAGCCTCTTGTGATTGGTCCTCCCAGTAAGGAGGAGCTCATGCAAAACATTCTAGTCCTCCATCTTTATTAATGTCTCTGTTGAAGGTTTTATCTGCTGAGGACTGTCTCAACTACCTTTAGAGAACTACACAGATCACCATGTTTCCTACCACAGCAGTATTCTTACTGACAGTCTATCTAACAGGTGAGGAAACAGTATGTTTAATTATAATGTCTATCAAATAAACAAGTTGATATCAGATTTTAGCTTCAACTTCAACAACATCTCTGCTTTCTATTTCAACAGGTGTTCATGGTCAGACACTGACTGAGTCTGGACCAGTAGTTAAAAAGCCTGGAGAATCCCACAAACTGACCTGTACAGCTTCTGGGTTCACATTCAGTAGCTATGAGATGAACTGGATCAGACAGTCTCCTGGAAAAGGACTGGAGTGGATTGCTTATATTAGCACACAGAGTAATCCAATCTCTTATTCCCAGTCAGTCCAGGGTAGATTCACCATCTCCAGAGATGACTCCAGCAGTAAACTGTACCTACAGATGAACAGCCTGAAGAGTGAGGACACAGCAGTGTATTACTGTGCTAGAGAGTCACAGTGGTAAACTAATGGGAGAAGCCGTACAAAAACCACTTCCGCATTCAGCACAGACAATCTTATTTATTTCTGATGAACGTTAATAGCAATATGTTTACAAGCACCGCAACACATTTGTTTTTACAATAATAACTTAATACATATAGTATAGGATTACCAATAATGAGAAAACAATGTTTAACCATTCTAGAGTGTAGTGTTAGAAACTGACACATTATAAATATTTTACCACCATCTGCACTGATATTCCCAGTGCTTTTATACTCATTATCTTCATTATGCAAATATAATCTCACCCCTCGCTTCATCTCACTCTCCGTTATACACTGCTCAAAAAAATAAAGGGAACACTTAAACAACACAATGTAACTCCAAGTCAATCACACTTCTGTGAAATCAAACTGTCCACTTAGGAAGCAACACTGATTGACAATACATTTCACATGCTGTTGTGCAAATGGAATAGACAAAAGGTGGAAATTATAGGCAATTAGCAAGACACCCCCAATAAAGGAGTGATTCTGCAGGTGGTGACCACAGACCACTTCTCAGTTCCTATGCTTCCTGGCTGATGTTTTGGTCACTTTTGAATGCTGGCGGTGCTCTCACTCTAGTGGTAGCATGAGACGGAGTCTACAACCCACACAAGTGGCTCAGGTAGTGCAGCTCATCCAGGATGGCACATCAATGCGCGCTGTGGCAAGAAGGTTTGCTGTGTCTGTCAACGTAGTGTCCAGAGCATGGAGGCGCTACCAGGAGACAGGCCAGTACATCAGGAGACGTGGAGGAGGTCGTAGGAGGGCAACAACCCAGCAGCAGGACCGCTACCTCCGCCTTTGAGTAGGAGGAGCACTGCCAGAGCCCTGCAAAATGACCTCCAGCAGGCCTCCAGCAGTGTATAATGCTCTTTGTCTGTCTGTCCTACATTAGAAAGACAGGTTCCAAAAGGATTCTTCAGCTGTCCCCATATTAGAACCCTTTTGGGTTCCATATAGAACCCTCTGTGAAAATAGTCCTACATGGAACCAAAAAGGGTTCTTCCAAGGATTCTCCTATGGAGACAGCCAACTAACCCGTTTAGGTTCTAGATAGCTCCTTTTTTTCTAAGCATGTGGTATGTCTCTCTGAGTCCTGGAGAGTAGAGAAGAGCAGCTCCCACCAGTTCAGCTTCAACACAAACCATGTTCCCTGCATCTCTGCTGTTGCTGCTGGCAGCTGCCTCCTGTGAGTTCCTGACTGTAGTCTGATCAGTAAAACTTGTGTTGCTGTGATACTGATGTGACTCCTTGATTGATCTGACCTGTCATTCCTCTTCCTCCTCAGGTGTTCACTGTCAGGTCGTACTCACACAGGCTGAACAGTCAGTCCAGGGGACCCCTGCAGGATCCCTCAAACTCACATGTGCCTGCAGTGGATTCACTCTAAGCAGCTCTTATATGCACTGGATCAGCCAAGCACCTGGAAAAGGACTTGAATGGATAATTTACTAACATTCAGACCGAAGTAAGAGCATTGCCCAGGTAGTACAGGATCGATTCACAGCATCGAAGGACAGCACTAATTCTATCTGTTCATGAGTCAGTTGAAGCCATAGGATTCTGCAGTGTATTACTGTGCTAGAGACTCACCATGGTTAAACTAATGAGAAGAGCTGTACAAAAACCATCTGGTAGAGAAAGGAAGGACGTGCACAAACACACAGACACACGTATAGTATGACCAGCAGACTATGTCAAGTGGATACATGAGGAACAATTCTAATGATGTATCAAATAATAACACAATGATACACCTGTTAAATACATTTAGCTAGTGTTGTTGATGCACCAACAGGGGGCACTCTCTCTCCATATGAATAAAATAAAGACCAGTACTGATGAAGGGTCTGATAATTAGTTTTATTACAAGAAAAAAGTATAATATGGATGTTGATTCATAATGCTTTAGTTTGTCAAAACAAAAGTAGTGTCTTAAATATGTTTCATCCACCACAAGTATTAACTAATGCTGTAAATGTAGCGTTTCAGTTTTACCCCAACCTCCTATTCAAAAAGATCACCTAAAGAGGGTCTCTGAGTTTTGAGAGTGTGCAACGATTGTCGTCTGGAGAAAGAGAAGAGGACCAAAGTGCAGCGTGATACGTATCCATAATACATTTAATCAAGATGAATACACGAACAAAAACAACAAAACGACCAACGAACAGTTCTGACAGGTGCAACAACACTAACCAGAAAATAACCACCCACAAACAAAAGTGGGAAAACAGGCTCTCAATCAGAGACAACGATAGACAGCTGCCTCTGATTGAGAACCATACCAGGCCAAACACATAGAAATAGAAAACCTAGACCTATAACATAGAATACCCACCCACATCACACCCTGACCAAACTAAAAATAGAAACATACAAAGCAATCTACGGTCAGGGCGTGACAGTGTGTAAAGTTTGTGTCCGGTAATAGTGGGAGATGGTCCTGTGGTGTCTCTTACCCTTTTATATATATCCCCTCCCCCTTTACGTCAATGCAAACCTGGTTCTCTCCCTACTTAAACCGTATATGGCTGTCTGTGTGTCTGTCCTCGTACGTCCCTCTGTGTCCTGGAGAGTAGATGTCACGCCCTGACCTTAGAGATCCGTTTTATGTCTCTATTTGGTTGGTCAGGGCGTGAGTTTGGGTGGGCATTCTATGTCTGGTGTTCTATGTTGTCCTTGTTTTGTATTTCTATGTGTTTGGCCTGGTATGGTTCCCAATCAGAGGCAGCTGTCTATCGTTGTCTCTGATTGAGAACCATACTTAGGTACCCTGTTCCCACCTGTGTTTGTGGGTAGTTGTTTTCTGTTTAGTGTGTGTCGTCACCTTACAGAACTGTTCGTTTGTCGTTTTGGTCAGTGTTCAGTTTATTGATTAAAATGAACACTTACCACGCTGCATTATTTTCTTTCCCAGGTGTACAGAGTTATGAACTCTCTCAGCCAGCATCCATGACTGTCCAGCCAGGTCAACCACTGACCATCTCCTGTAAGGTCTCATATTCAGTTACTAGCTATTATACATCTTGGATCCGACAACCTGCAGGGAAAGCACTGGAGTGGATTGGAAATGTATATTCTGGAGACACACAATACAAGGATTATCTGAAGAACAAGTTCAGCCTCTCAGTAGACTCTAGCAGTAATACTGTGTTTTTAAAAGGTGTAACGTCAGCCTTCTTCCTCTTTGTCTGAAGAGGAGGTGTAGCAGGGATCGGACCAAGACGCAGCGTAGCTCGTGTTCAACATGTTTTTAATAAACAAGACGAAACTGTGAACACTTACAACTAACAAAATAACAAACGTGGCAAACTGAAACAGCCCTATCTGGTGCAGAGAAAACACAGAGACAGGAAACAACCACCCACAAACCCCAACACAAAACAAGCCACCTAAATATGATTCACAATCAGAGACAACCCAAAACACCTGCCTCTGATTGAGAACCATATTAGGCCAAACATAGAAACAGACAAACTAGACACACAACATAGAATGCCCACCCAGCTCACGTCCTGACCAACACTAAAACAAGCAAAACACACAAGAACTATGGTCAGAACGTGACAAAAGGGCAGAACCTTCAGACTGAAGGCACAGCTGTGTATTATTGTGCCTACCCTCACAGTGATACAAACCAGCACAAGAGCTGTACAAAAACCAACCTCTTGGGATATGCTGTATAGAATATGGAAGCTGAAGAGCAGACGTAATTCTCCTCAGTTCCACTCAAATCATGGAAAAATATATGTTTTATCCATAAAATACTCAATGAGAAAGTTTAGCCAATCTCCTTTATATTTTACCTTTATTTAACTAGGCAAGTCAGTTAACTTCTCTGCGCTACGAATCCCGTTAGCGGGATCACTTTCCTAAACAACCGCTAGAATTGCAGGGCGCCAAATGCAAAAATATTACTACAAATATTTATAATCATGCAATCACAAGTGAAATATACCAAAACACAGCTTAGCTTGTTGTTAATCCACCTATCGTGTCAGATTTTGAAAATATACTTTACAGCGAAAGAAATCCAAGCTTTTGTGAGTGTAGCAATCAATGCTAGAACAGTTAGCCTTATATTAGCTTGGTTAGCTTGGTCACGAAAGTCAGAAAAGCAATAGAATTAATCGCTTACCTTAGATAATCTTCGGATGTTTGCACTCACGAGACTCCCAGTTACACAACAAATGTTATTTTTGTTCGATAAATATTACTTTTATCACAAAGAAACGCCATTTGGGTTGCGCATTATGTTCAGAAAACCAAAGCATTGTTCCGTTTGACAATTTCCAAAAAGTATCCGTAATGGTCGTAGAAACATGTCAAATGTTTTTTATAATCAATCCTCAGGCTGTTTTTAACAAACATAATCGATAATATTTCAACAAGACCATAACCTATTCATTAAGATAGAAAAGGAAAATGGAGAGCTCCTCTCGCGCGCACAGGAACTATTCGGAGGACACCTGACTACTTTTGAAATATCACGCTAATTTTTCAAAATAAAAGCCTGAAACTATGTCTAAAGCCTGGTCACAGCCTGAGGAAGCCATTGGAAAAGGAATCTGGTTGATACCCCTTTAAATGGAAGAAAGACGGTCCAGGAAACACTGATTTTTTATTTTTAATATCACTTCCGGGTTAGATTTTCTCAGGTTTTCGCCTGCATATACGTTGTTACGCACGCCTCTGAGAAGAGGGAACGCAACTCCCTGCTACAACTCAACTCTCTGTGAAGTGCAAGAGGTATGGACTGCAGGTGCAAGAAAGGACGACAAAGGCAGAATTTACCGTTTACTAGGATTTATTTTCTTACACGGTAATATGGGGAAAAGGGGCTGGACGGGAACCAAAGCAAAGAAAGTAAATATCAAAGTTCCCCCTCTCCTATCTAACCTGCCTACCCACTTAACTTACCTAACTTAGCACCACCTGGTGCCCTAACCAAAATACAGGGGGTGGTCCGCCCAGGTCTTACCTAGTGTGCCTAGACAGTAAATATACTACGGGTATATGTATGCCCGCGGGCCTCTTGCCTAAGCACTCCCAAAGTGCCTTCCCCTTCCCCCCTGGGAACAAATGAAACAGAATAATTATTAACAATTTCACAAACACTCACAAACACAGGACATAGCAAAGCTGCTACCAACAACAACTAATATAGTACATACCAACACTTTCTGATACACAACCAACACTATCCAAAACATTCAATCTCCCTCTAATCTCTCTCCTCTCTCTCTAATCTCTCTGCTAAATATTCAATCTCTCTCTAATCTCTCTCCCGATCTCATCTCCTTTTCTTCTGAACAGAACACTGGCTTTTATATCTTCAGGTGGCAATGGTGATTAGAGTCAGCTGCTTCTTGACGAGGGGGCGGGGTCAGCTCCAATCATCAATTAGCCTGGGGTCGACCAATCATCTGGTTGGGGAGTACTTCAGGAAGCCATCTCCTGAAACACACACTCAAATACAAACTAAAACACAGAAACTGGGGAACGTAACATACGTCTGTTATACTCACAGACAATATTTTGACAGTTTTGGAAACTTTGGAGTGTTTTCTATCCTAATCTGTAAATTATATGCATATTCTACGATCTGGGCCAGAGAAAATGACTGTTTACCTTGGGAACGTTATTTTAAGAAAAAAATTTATTCTGACCCCTAGCACTATTAAGAACAAATTCTTATTTTCAATGACGGCCTAGGAACAGTGGGTTAACTGCCTTGTTCAGGGGCAGAAGGACAGATTTTTACCTTGTCAGGTCGGGGATTCGATCGTGCAACCTTTCGGTTAATTAGTCCAACGCTCTAACCGCGAGGCTACCTGCCGTCCTTTGTTAATAAATTAGAGGTGAACTGGTCAATATACCAAATGCCCCTAAAATAACGGTGGACAACTTATGCTAAATTGTGATACAAAATATTGACTAGCCTTACCACTAGGTTCTGTAACAATACATGGGGTAACATACCAAAATTACTGAAATTATACAACATTATGACAAGCTATAGGACACAGCCATTCATCTTCCTTGGCCAAAATATGGTGCCGCAATTTATCACTGTCACAACTGGAACTAATTATTTACACATACAAAAGGTATGTATACACTGTATGTACAGTATGTATGTACAGTGCCTTCGGAAAGTATTCAGACCCCTTGACTTTTTCACACATTTGGTTACGTTACAGCCTTATTCTAAAATGTATTAAATAAACTGAAATCTTCAGCAATCTACACACAATACCCCACAATGACGAAGCAAAAACAGGTTTTTAGAATTTTTGCTAATTTATTAAAAATAAAAATCATAAATAACTCATTTGCTATGAGACTCGAAATTGAGCTCAGGTGCATCCTGTTTCCATTGATCGTCCTTGAGATGTTTCTAAGACTTGATTGGAGTCCACCTGTGGTAAATTCAATTGATTTGACATGATTTAGAAAGGCACACACTCGTCTATATAAAGGTACCACAGTTGACAGTGCATATCAGAGCAAAAACCAAGCAGTGAAGTCAAAGGAATTGTCTGTAGAGCTCCGAGACAGAATTGTGTCGAGGCACAGATCTGGGGAAGGGTACCAAAACATTTCTGCAGCATTGAAGGTCCCCAAGAACACAGTGGCCTCCATCATTCTTAAATGGAAGAAGTTTGGAACCCCCTTGACTCTGCCTTGAGCTGGTCACCCGGCCAAACTGAGCAATCAGGGGAGAAGGGCCTTGGTCAGGGAGGTGAAAAAGAACCCGATGGTCACTCTGACAGAGCTCTAGAGTTCCTCTGTAGAGATAGGAGAACCTTCCAGAAGGACAACCATCTCTGCAGCACTCCACCAATCACGCCTTTATGGTAGAGTGGCCAGGCGGAAGCCACTCCTCAGTAAAAGGCACATGACAGCCCGCTTGGAGTTTGCCAAAAGGCACCTAAAGTCTCTCAGACAATGAGAAACAAGATTTTCTGCCTGATGAAACCAAGATTGAACTCTTTGGCCTGAATGCCAAGCGTCACGTCTGGAGGAAACCTGGCACCATCCCTTTGGTGAAGCATGGTGGTGGCAGCATCATGCTGTGGGGATGTTTTTCAGAGGCAGGGACTGGGAGACTAGTCAGGATCGAGGGGATGATGTACAGAGCAAAGTACAGAGAGATCATTGATGAAGACCTGCTCCAGAGTGCTCAGCACCTCAGACTGGGGTGAAGGTTCAACTTCCAAAAGGACAATGACCCTAAGCACACAGCCAAGACCACTCAGGAGTGGCTTTGGGACAAGTCTCTGAATGTCCTTGAGTGGCCCAGCCAGAGCCTGGACTTGAACCCAATCTAACATCTCTGGAGAGACCTGAAAATAGATGTGCAGCAACACTCCCCGGCCAACCTGGCAGAGCTTGAGGATCTGCAGAGAGGAATGGGAGAAGCTCCCCAAATCCAGGTGTGCCAAGCTTGTAGCATCATACCCGAGAAGACTCAAGGCTGTAATTGTTGACAAAGATGCTTCAACAAAGTACTGAGTGAAGGGTCTGTATACTTATGTAAATGTGATATTTGCAAACATTTCTAAAAACTGGATGCTTTTATAGTGGAGATCAAGTTTATAAATAGCTTGGCTGTGCTGATGAGACAGTGGATTGCGCAGTCAGATGGAACAGAGTAAATATGCATTTAAACGTCATAGATTTAGCCGGTGATAACTTGTGGAATAGACACCGGCTGGAATGCGGTTTTAACCAATCAGCATTCAGGATTAGACTGGATAATTGAAAACAATCACAGCATGGTACTTAATTGTTACTCAGAAATGATTTCATGTTGAGATAAAAATGGCTGCATTGGACTTCTAACAAACTATTCAGGCCATATGAACAGTAGTGGTGCATTGGTTAAATCACTGGGGAAGCCAGATTAAAAAAAACGCCATATTACAACCTATGTGTTGTGATAATTGCGCTGTTTGCTCTATAACCTGTTTGTTCATATGCCTTGCGACCATGATATATAGGCCTAAAGGCAGAGACAATAGAAGACACTGTGGCAGAATAAATTCAACCACACCTTTGTTTCATCACAAAACCGGAGAGCAACAGCTGTCCTGTGGAGTCCACAAAGCATATTGCATGTAACAAATAGTTACATGACCAAAAGCATGGTCAAGCAAGTTAATAATGTTTCAATCATTTTCAGACCACTAATCAACTATTGATTTAGAACCACAGAGTTAACGCAAGTCGCAAAGAAAACAGGAGCTGCCTCCACTTTTCCAGCACCATTTCAACTTCAACATGTCAACATCCTCAAATTACCTATGCTTAATCTAATACAGTGACAACTAAAAGATAACAAAAACAATTTAGTTCAAGCAGCATAAATTAAATATGATGTGGCTGTCCATGTTTCTGATTTATGTGTGTGTGTGTGGGTGTGTGTGTGCATGCGTGCGTGTGTGTTCGTGCAAGTAGAAAAAACATGTTGACTCGCCAAAGCCATCCTCCTCTCTTTCATGTTGATGAAACGGTCTATCAATCTGTCATACAACACACACTTTTATTTTTGGTTGTCTTAGGCTACCTAGCTAAAATGCTTGCTCGCTAAGCTAACTTCCTTTCATGGGCAACGTTAGCTAGTTAACATTAGCCTCCTACAGTACATCTAGCTACATATTGAACTTCAAGCCTCTCAGGCCAGGGGCACAATGTATGAATTAATGGTTGGTTCAGAATCGCCATTATAATCATTGGCCAGTAGGGAGAATTAAGTAAAACCACAAGTTCAAATCTCCTTCCATGGCTAATATATGAAAGGGACAATTTTAGCTAGCTAGCTAGCAACTCGAGGACAACAACATAACGAGATGCAACAATTCAAGTTGTTTCTGTCAATGACGTATGCTCTTAGTGCGATTTCATAGGAGTGATGCCAAATCCAAACTGGCATCCCTTTATATTTTTTTTGGTGTGCCAGGACCATTCACAGTTCAGCTCACTCAGTTCAGCTCAACACTGATTGGCTATTATTTGAACCTTTTTTTATCAAGGGAGGCCAAATGCTCGCTGGCTTCCCTTGCATTCAATGCTACGGGCGGCAACAATGTCATACTCTTTTGGACCAGACAGCATCATATAAATGGCCTACACATACAGAGACAAATATCGCTCGGATGCTTTCTCCAGTGAGATACATTTAGCCTCTTGCAAATTGAAGGACAATTAGGAAACACAGAGAGACGAAAGATAAAGATTAAAAAAATGTATCGGTCAATTTTTTGGGGAAGCCTGGCTTCCCTTGGCATCCATGAATTCCTGCCACTGCATATGAAGCTGTTCCCCATCTCTGAGTTCTCTATATTATATTATGGCATATACATTTTATTGTATATTATGTGTTCCTGTACCCTACTGCCCTGTAAGCAGGAGTCAATGCATAACTCTGAGCTATTCCATCACTACTTATCTCACTGCAGAGTAGAGAAGAGGGACTGAAGCACTGACTATATTGAGGAACAGAGACACATCATAACTACTAATAATTAATCATGACATTTACTATTGTGGCTCTACTGATAACAATGGGCTTGACAGGTGAACACTATTAGACTGTTTTTATTTGATACAGAATGATCAGAGGTTTTGAGTCCAGTGATTTACTCTAATGTTACTTTGTTTCAACAAGTGTTCATGGTCAGACACTGACTGAGTCTGGACCAGTGGTTAAAAATCCTGGAGAATCCCACAAATTCATTAAGGAATGCTGTGCCATTAGCAAAAACATTGAAAACATTAATTATTGTGTTATAATAACATGCTGTAAACAAAGAGAGAATCCACATTTCACTCAACTTTGTATTTAATTTAACAGTTCATAATGCAGGTTGGTTCAGCTTATAACAGTCAATCGATTTATTCATTTTTATACTAGTTATTTACAGTGGTGGAAAAAATACCCAATTGTTATACTTGAGTAAAAGTAAAGATACCTTAATAGAAAATGACTTAAGTAAAAGTGAAAGTCACCCAATAAAAGCATTTGGTAGGGATGACCAGGGATGTTCTCTTGATAAGTGCGCGAATCGGTCCACTTTCCTGTCATGCTAGGCATTCAAAATGTAATGTGTACTTTTGGGTGTCAGGGAAAATGTATGGAATAAAAAGTGCATACATTTATTTAGGAATGTTGTAAAAAAGTATAAAAAGTAAAGTAAAGTACAAATACCCCAAGAGACTAGATAAGTCTTTTTACTTAAGTATTTTACACCACTGGTTATTTATTTTGACTCTACTTATACTAATAAATGCCATACTGTTTGTGCTTGTACTTGATTCATCACATACATATAGGGTTTTTGTACTGGTCTGCTGCTGGTTTGTATCACTGTGGCCACCGAGCACAATAATACACAGCTGTGTCTTCAGTCTGCAGATTCTGTCCTTTTAAAAACACTGTGTTGCTAGAAGTGTCTCTTGTGACACTGAACCTGTCTTTTAGGGAACTTTGAGAGTTTGAGCTTCCATCATAATAGATGGTCCAAATCCATTCAAGTGCTTTTCCTCCAGGCTGACGGATCCAACCTATTCCATAGACGTTGCTGCTATCAGTCAGAGAATAACCAGAGACTTTACAGGTGATGCTCAAAGACTCCCCAGGCTTTACACCCAATGAGCTTGGTTGGGTGAGCTCAAGACCGCAGTGCACACCTGTCAATAGAAGAATTAGAATGAAAACAATCTATGGATTTACAGAGTAATCAGAAAAGTCATTTAACAGTGGAATATATTGATATAGAACAACAAATAACGTTTTCAATTTCAAAAACAAAAATCTAAGGAGACTCACATGATGCAGCTACAAGCAGCAGCAGCAGAGATGCAGGGAACATGGTTTGTATTCAAGCTGGGTTGGTCGATGCTGGACTCTTAACTCTTACTGAAAGAGAGACAGACACTCTACTTTATATAGACAAAAGGGATGTAACTTTGCATAGACCTGAGAGTTAACCCCATGGAGATGCAAATATATTCTGTGTACCAAGAGTCAATGTCTCCTCCCATTACAATAGTCTGCTATAATAACTGAACCCCTGAGACCATCTCCCTCATTCACAACTGTCACTTTCAGTCTACACCTTTGTTTCAAAAATCTTACAACCTCCCCACAATGAGAGTTCTAGAATGTGTGTTCCTCCTGGCTCTCATTTCAGGTGAGTTAACAGGAGTTATTTCTGTCTAGTGTAGGAGACAGGAGAGGAGCTTTGCTAATTGGCTGGAGGGTCACAGTAATTTAAACTCTGTTTGTTTTTCAGCTGTTCAGGGGCAGTCACTCACCTCCTCTGAGCCAGTGGTGAAGAGCCCTGGAGAGTCAGTAACACTGTCCTGTACTGTGTCTGGTTTCTCCATGGGTATCTACTACATGCACTGGATCCGTCAGAAACCAGGGAAAGGAGTAGAGTGGATTGGGTAAATTGACAGTGGCACTGGCACTATATTTGCCCAGTCCCTCCAGGGCCAGTTCACATACAAATCCTTAAAATCCAGACGGAAAATATTTACACAAGAAGCAACCTAACATCACACAGTCAAACCCTTCAGACAACTCCAAAAACCAGCTGTACTTAAATGTGAAAAGCCTGAAGACTGAAGACTCTGCTGTTTATTATTGTGCCAGAGACACAGTGACTCAGTAGGCTACAGCGTCATTGTAACGATCGTCGTCATATTCCTCCTCCTCGGATGAGGAGGAGCATGGATCAGACCAACATGCAGCGAGGTATGTTGACATAATGATTTATTAGACAAAAAACGACGAAACACGAAATAACACTTTAGAAATACAAAATAACAAAACGAACTAAACAGACCTAAACTTACGAACTTACATGAAACGAAGAACACACGAACAGGAACAGACAAACCGAAACAGTCCCGTGTGGTAACATGTACTGACACGGAAGACAACCACCCACCAACAAACAGTGTGAAAACACCTACCTTAATATGATTCTCAATCAGAGGAGATGAAAACCACCTGCCTCTAATTGAGAACCATATCAGGTACCCAAAACCAACATAGAAACAGAAAACATAGACTGCCCACCCAAACTCACGTCCTGACCAACTAACACATACAAAACTAACATAAAACAGGTCAGGAACGTGACAGTCATACAAAAACTGATCAACACTGATCTCAGTATGAGAGGCAATGAGGCGTGTCTGTTCTCTAAACACACACACTACGCTCTTAGAAAAAAGGGTTCCAAAAGGGTTCCAAAATGTTTTTTTGGCTGTCCCCGTAGAATAACCCTTTTTGGTTCCAGGTAGAATCTTTTTGGGTTTCCATATAGAACCCTCTGTGATAAGGGTTTTACATGGAACCCAAAAGGGTTCTACCTGGAACCAAAAAGGGTTTCTCAAAGGGTTCTCTTATGGGGACAGCCAAAGAACCCTTTGGTGTTCTAGATAGCACCTTTTTTCTAAGAGAGACAAATCTTTGCTCCAGTCTCTGTCAACATCAATCCCATGGCCCCACCAACACTGGGAAAGAATAGCCTAGACACATCACACTAAATTATAACCCAAATGTCCAATAAACATACCTGTCATCTTTTGTAAGATAACTGTATGAATATCCTCATGAAAATTTCACTGAAAACTGTAAAGCCATTCAAAGTTAACAATGGCTAATAACCAACAGTAAAATTACCATCAATGTCAAGCAGCTCAAACCATTTATTTTGTAATGCCTTCCAATTAGGTACGCTTATTTGAATGAAATCCGATTTCAAATGTATGTACTGTAATTCAGAGGTATTACATCAGCAAACATAATTAAGATTCCACTGTTGGGTAGCATATAAGGGTTATTATTGTAAAGTAAATATTGTAATGAACCAAGTACAGTATAGGTATCATGGGGGAAGCCAATAGTTACATTCAGCTGTTCTCATTCTGTTCTAAAAAACAACATGTTATAATACATAAGCATGCACAGTAATACTAGTTTATTTTTCTCTCAACTCTCACTCTATGCAAAGCAACTCTCCTCTCTGTATTTAAGGAGAAGTCTGTCTGTCTTTCATTCAGTTGCTGTAAAAGCAGTTTCCACTAGTTCAACTTCAAAACAAACCATGTTCCCTGCCTCTCTACTGCTTCTGCTGGCAGCTGTATCCTGTAAGTTCTTCTGGATGTGGGGATGGAATGAAATGATGGCAAAGAAAATGAAATCATATTTATAATAGAAGCAATTCTAATCAGCAGCCTCAACAAGTATTACCGATGCATACTATTTAGAATCTAATCAATTGCTTTGTTGTTTTTTACAGGTGTGCATTGTAGTGTTGAACACAACCAGCCAAACTCATTGAGTGTAAAGCCTGGAGAAACTTTGACTATCAGTTGTGCAATCTCTGGGTATTCTCTTACAGACAACAGCTATGCGGTAGCCTGGAACCGGCAGCCTGCAGGGAAACCAATGGAATGTATTTTTTATATTTGGGGTGGTGGTAGTTTTTACCTTAACAACGCACTAAAAAACAAGTTCAGCTTTAGAAGAGACATGTCCAGCAGTACTTCAACTCTAACAGGACAGAACCTGCAGACTGAAGACACAGCTGTGTATTATTGTGCTCGACGACCACAGTGATGCAAACCAACACAGGACCTGTACAAAAACCTCTAGTCCCAAGAGTAAAAAACATGCTCAGAATGGCTTGTGTACATTTTGCATATGCAATAACTGATATGATATGCTGCTGTATGATCTATGTTCATTTGTACTGCAATTCATTAAATATACTCAAACATACTGCATCAAACATATAAAATAATTATGTAATTATTATATAAAAGGAAAACGATATTTAGTTAACTTATTTCTATCTCTCTCCAAGCCTTTAGAGGGTGAGCTAGGTTACAAAGAAAGACATGTAAACATGTGAATGTCTGATAAAGCAGTAGTAATCCCCTCCATCATGAAACATTATGTCTAAAGCACATTTTATAAGCATCCTGGTGCTGTTCGGACATGAAAACGAACAAAACAACGAACACAAATGTGGGGATTAATTCACCTTGTTACAATGTACATTCAAATGTTATCCATTCACTTGAATAGTAATGTTTTTAAGGCATATAACCCAAAATTGTCAGTTCGATCCTCGGGACCACGCATAAGTAAAATGTATGCACACATGATTGTCACTTTGGATAAAAGCCTCTGTTAAATAGTAAATATTATATTATGGCATATACATCATATGTTCATATTCCCTACTGCCCTGTGAGGAGGAGTCAATGCAAAACTCTGACCTCATCCATCACTACTTATCTCACTGCAGAACGGAGGAGAGGAACAGAGATATTGTACTTAGAGTTCATCAAGACGTTTACTATTGTGTTTCCAGAGGTGGGACCAAGTCATTGTTTTACAAGTCACAAGTAAGACTCAAGTCTTAGCACTCAAGTCCCAAGTCAAGTCCCAAGTCAAGACCGTCAAGCATCAAGTCAAGTCTCAAGTCCTAGACTTTGAGTTTCGAGTCCTAAAGTCATAATGTGCTCTTCACCAAATGTAGTACCATTTCATATTTTTAACAAGAGTAATAGTTAGTATATTACATTTACGCAAATCACAAATGCATTTAAAAATATATTTATTACTTTCCAAATAAACTTTATATTTCCATGGAAATACATGTGTAGCCATAAGAAAGACCCCACCCCCAATAACGATCGATGTAGGCTTGTACACAATCGCCCAACCTTAACACACACACACACTCTGTGTGTGGTTACAGTAGGCTAACATATGTCAATAGTTTTAGGAACAACAGTAACATCAGGCAGGATTTAGGCTACCAACTGCCTTGCCAGTTGTAGCTCAATCTTGGGGGCAATGATCACGTTCCCGCACTGACTGACTGTGTGGAGGCTCATTGATTTAACGTTACGTTAGCCAATATGCTACACTGGCAAAGTTATGAATGATATAGCTGTCGGCTATATTAGCCACGTGTCACGACTTCCGCCGAAGTCGGTCCCTCTCCGTGTTCGGGCGGTGTTCGGCGGTCAACGTCACCGACCTTCTAGCCATCGCTGATCCATTTTTTATTTTCCATTGGTTTTGTCTTGACTTCCTTCACATCTGGTTCCAATCCCATTCATTACATGTTGTGTATTTAACCCTCTGTTTCCCCTCATGTCCTTGTCGGTGATTGTTTGATTGTATGTGATGTGCAAGTTATGTTCTGGTGTGCGACGGGTTTTGTACCCACTTTTATTATTTTGTATATTTTGGTTTTCGAAGATTTGTGAGCACTTATTAAACGACTCCGTTTATACCAAGTTCGTTCTCCTGCGCCTGACTTCCCTGCCACCAGCACGCACCCATTACACCACGACTTACTGTTCTTTGTGCAGCTTCAAATGTCGAACAAAGTTGGAAGTTGTTGCGCCTCCGTCTGTCATTTTCTTCCCACATGTTTTGCAAGTTGCAATTAGTTGCTTAGTCTTTATATCCGAAAATTATAATTTTGGGTATCATCTTTCCAAGGGCTCCATCTGAATTCACTCGCCGAAGTTCCTCTGCACTGCCACGCGCAACATTTTCTCAGCTGGCACAATTTGATTGGTTGCTGTCTGATTCAAACTGTAATCCGTTAAATTAAGAGTTCATGCGCTGCACACCTTTTTTAATAGCATCATTTTGAATATTTGGGCTTGGGGAGGGTATCAAGGCAGGTCGAGTCATAAGCCTCAAGTCCAAGTCAAGTCACGAGTCATTGGTGTTAAAGTCTAAGTCGAGTTGCAAGTCATTATATTTGTGACTCGAGTCTGACTCGAGTCCAAGTCATGTGACTCGAGTCCAAGTCATGTGACTCGAGTCCACACCTCTGTGTGTTTCTACTGATGACAATGGGCTTGACAGGTGAACACTTTTAGACCATGTGTATTTGTAACATAATGTTTGCTGAGGTGTTGAGTCCAGGTTTTTATCATTAATAGTACTTTTTTTTCTCCACAGGTGTTCAGGGTCAGACATTGACTGAGTCTAGACCAGTGGTAAAAAGCCTGGAGAATCCCACAAACTGATGTGTGCATATTCTGGGTTTGGCGGAAATACTAATGCAGCTTGGATCAGACAGGCTCCTGGAAAAGATCTGCAGTGGGTTTCCTATATTAGCAGTGGTAGTACTATCTACTACTCCCAGTCGGTTCTGGGTCGGTTCACCATCTCCAGAGACAATAGCAAGCAGCAGGTGTATCTCCAGATGAACAGTCTGAAGACTGAAGACTCTGCTGTTTATTATTGTGCCAGAGACACAGTGACACAGGAGTCTGAAGTGCTGCACATAAACTGATCAAGCACATCTCTCACTGTGAGAGTCTGTGATTCTGATCTCTAGTCACTGTTAGCATAAATCTCATGGCCCCACCAACACTATAGGAGAGAGTAGACATATCATACTCTTAATTATAACCATAATTTACATGACTACTTGAAAAGCATAAAATATACCTGACAACCTGTCAAGATAACTGTATGAATATCCTCATGAAACTGTCACAGAACATTTTAGAGCCATTCAAAGTCAGCTGACAATGGAATAAAAACGAAACAGGATCAATAATATATGCAGTCATTCAGTCAAATGAATTATCTAATGCAGATAAAACCATTTAGGCCTATCTGGTAATGTCTTTCAATTTGTTGAACTTGGTTGCATGAAACCAAATGTCAGAATTAGTACAATATTGAATACAGAACAATGAATGTCAAAAATGTTATAGAAGTATAGATGGAACAAGAATATATGGTCCGGAACAAGTTCAGATGGAACAAGAATATATGGTCCGGAACAAGTTTAGATGGAACAAGAATATATGGTCCGGAACAAGTTTAGATGGAACAAGTTTAGATGGAACAAGAATATATGGTCCGGAACAAGTTTAGATGGAACAAGAATATATGGTCCGGAACAAGTTTAGATGGAACAAGAATATATGGTCCGGAACAAGTTTAGATGGAACAAGTTTAGATGGAACAATAATATATGGTCCGGAACAAGTTTAGATGGAACAAGTTTAGATGGAACAAGAATATATGGTCCGGAACAAGTTTAGATGGAACAAGAATATATGGTCCGGAACAAGTTTAGATGGAACAAGTTTAGATGGAACAAGAATATATGGTCCGGAACAAGTTTAGATGGAACAAGTTTAGATGGAACAAGAATATATGGTCCGGAACAAGTTTAGATGGAACAAGTTTAGATGGAACAAGAATATATGGTCCGGAACAAGTTTAGATGGAACAAGTTTAGATGGAACAAGAATATATGGTCCGGAACAAGTTTAGATGGAACAAGTTTAGATGGAACAAGAATATATGGTCCGGAACAAGTTTAGATGGAACAAGTTTAGATGGAACAAGAATATATGGTCCGGAACAAGTTTAGATGGAACAAGTTTAGATGGAACAAGAATATATGGTCCGGAACAAGTTTAGATGGAACAAGTTTAGATGGAACAAGAATATATGGTCCGGAACAAGTTTAGATGGAACAAGTTTAGATGGAACAAGTTTAGATGGAACAAGAATATATGGTCCGGAACAAGTTTAGATGGAACAATAATATATGGTCCGGAACAAGTTTAGATGGAACAAGAATATATGGTCCGGAACAAGTTTAGATGGAACAAGAATATATGGTCCGGAACAAGTTTAGATGGAACAAGTTTAGATGGAACAAGTTTATTGCATTTATCCCAATAGATTCTGTCATCCTGTGCTGTCCTGAGAAACAATGCTGCCAATATCAACCCTGAAAGAAGATCTCTCCCTCTCAGTCTCTATTTAATCCTCTAGAGGGCGGGCTATGCAAAGTCTACCTCTCCTTCATCCCTTTATAATCAGGCACTCAGCTCTGGCCTTCTCATTATAGGTCACTAGGACTGACATTACAGTGAGCCCTTGTGACGTAGAAGTCCGTCACTGGCTGCGGGCAGCATTTGGTTCTTTAACGCACGCACACATTCATCACTCCTCCCTGCTCCGTTATAAGATAAGTTAACAATGTGGGTCGACACACAAATTAACTTCTGTCTTAGTACATACATTTCACACTTGTCAGTGTTCATATTTAAGATATGAAACATTTATTATACTTATCAATGTTGTGGATGAGCGCTTTGTTTGTTTGTTCTGTTCCTCTCTCTCCATCTCAGTAGCTTCTGGATATGCTGGAAAAGGACCCGAGCTAAGGGAATTGGGCTGGCTTTATAGTGCCTGTCCCAAATGGCTCATTAATGCATATGGGCATATTGAAAGATATTGTCAGTAGTGATGTAATGTTGTAAATGTTATGTTGTGATATTGTTTAAAACCGTGTTGCAATGTATATCCTTTAGTATGTTTAGTTAATGGAAAATGTAGGTTTGTATAGTTAATTGCTTAATTAATTAGGGTTAATTGTTCTGAGGGGAGGGGCTAGCCCTATAAAAGGAGCCTCTCTTTCAGTTCACGAGGGGCATTTTGGATTGAGCTGTGGATGGGGCAGCATTGTTTTTAAGCTGTCCCATAAGGTAGACGTTTGATGGCAGTACTGTTGTTTTTGTTCCGGAATCACTTTGTAAATAAACACCTTTGCACAGAAGAACTTTTGCTGCTCCGCCATCTTTTTATTTTGATAGAGGTTAGGTTTTCCAGTTTTGCCTTCTGGCCTACTCTACGTGACAGCCCTGCACTAACTATCACTGATCAATATAGCTTATGAAAACCCCTGGAGTGGATTGGGAGAATGAATGAAAGGCCAGTTCACTCTGACTGAGAATGTCTTCACAATCACACAGTTCTTATAGGCCAAGAGGACTCTGCTGTTTATTATTGTGCTCGCCAGTGGCGGATTTAGGTACAGGCGACATGGGCACCCGCCCACGACGGCATCTTGCCGGGGGCGGCACGGGGCGCCCGCACCAAAAAATAAGAAAAAAAAAAAAAATTGGTATGGTGACATTTGCGTGATCGGTTTTCTATCGCTCATTTGCACGTCACGTCAATGATATCATGTCACCGTGTGGGACTGTGGGTCAATTAACCTTGTCGGGGTGGGCACCCTGATTCTAGTTTGTGAGCTAGGCAGGTTACTGCCTGGGAAGGGCTCCCACTCAGAAGTAGGAGATGGGGAGGGGGGCGGGGGTAGGTTGACCTCAGGTCTCCCCACTGGAAGCCCGAGGTAGAGGGAGCAGGGGAATCTATCAAATAGCGCACCGCTAACTTTGTACAGGAATAATGCAATTAGTAATGCAATTAGTTGTGCAATTTAGTTTATGTGTTTCTTGTTTGAAGTGCACTAGTGTAATAATCAGGATGTCTTCTTTATAAGTGTGTTAATCTATTTGTGTATTTGTGTGATGTAGGATTTGTGCAATTTAGTTTTATTTGTGTGTTTTTTGTTAGCAATAGGGTAATACTGTAATAATTAGATTATTTTTGTATTTATATACTACAATTTGTTCCTATTTGTCTTTGTTACTTCTTTTTGATATTTATGAGTCTTATTTTTGATATATTTTGATATTTATATAGTTTTAAATGTTATGATTATTTATTTGTGGTGTTCCAAATGTCTGAATAAAAATTACAGTTAAGGGGTTGAACACCCCACTGAAGGGGGGGGGGGGTTCACTCAGGGAGCCATACAAGCTAGAACCTCCACTGCTCGACAGAAACACTGACTGAAGCTGGTGAAACAGCTGTACAACATGGATAGGTAGGATACTACTTCCTCTCTTTGTGTCACACTAGAATAATACTGAGTATCATTACTGTAAATAATACAACAACAATATCACAAAGCACTACACAATAGAAGAGTCCAGCCTCTAACATTCAAACTACCTCTTGCCTAGTCTGGTCAAGCTTTCTTGATGTCACATGAACAAGTAATTAACCTCTCTTGGGTAGGGGCAGTATTTTCACGTCCGGATGAAAAGCGTGCCCAAAGTAAACTGCATGTTACTCAGGCCCGGAAGCTAGGATATGCATATAATTGGTAGATGTGGATAGAAAACACTCTAAAGTTTCGAAACTGTTAAAATAATGTCTGTGAGTATAACAGAACTGATATGGCAGGCGAAACCCCGAGGACAAACCATCCCCCCCAAAAAAATGTTCAGCCTACCACTGTTTCCAATAGCTTTCATGTTTATTATGAGGTCTCCCAGATTGCAGTTCCTAGGGCTTCCACTAGATGTCAACAGTCTTTGGAAAGAGTTTCAGGCTGGTTTTTGGAAAAATGAGCTAGAAGTTGTAGTTTTCCTATGTGGCTCCCATTTTGGCTGTAGTTTTTCCATGCGCGTGGATGAAAGCGTGTTCTTTGTTATTTATCTCCGGTGATGAACATACTATTCTCCGTCTTAAATTTGATTGTTTATTTACGTATTAGGGTACCTGAGGTTTAATTATAAATGTTGTTTGACTTGTTTGGATACGTTTATTGGTAACGTTTGGGATTCATTTTGTATGCATTTTGAATGAGGGAAACCGGTGGATTATTGAATGAAGCGCGCCAGCTAAACTGAGTTTTTATGGATATAAAGAAGGACTTTATCGAACAAAAGGACCATTTGTGATGTAACTGGGACCTTTTGGAGTGCCAACAGAAGAAGATCTTCAAAGGTAAGGCATTTATTATATCGCTATTTCTGACTTTCATGTTGCACCTGCTTTTGCATGCGGGGCGCTGTCCTCAGATAATCGCATGTTGTGCTTTCGCCATAAAGCCTTTTGAAATATGACACAGCGGCTGGATTAACAAGAAGTCAAGCTTTTTTTTAATGTATAATACTTGTGTTTTCATGATTGTTAAATATTTATATTTCTGTAATTTGAATTTCGCGCTCTGCAATTTCACCGAATGTTGGCCATAAGAAGTTAACAAAGTATTCAGAACATATACACCTGTTCCCCATCTCTGAGTTCTCTATTTAATCTCTGTGGGATCTTCCCACCCTGTGAGGAGGAGTCAATGCAAACCTCTGACCTCTTCCATCACTACTTATCTCACTGCAGAGTGGAGGAGAGGGACTGAAGCATTGACTAGACTGAGGAAAAGGGACACACCATAGTTCAGCATGGATTCTATGACTGGACTACTGCTATTGATAACATGCCTGACAGGTGACAACATTTATAAGTGCTGAACAGATTGCGGAGATGACGTAGGAATTAACATCTATACTTAATTTTTTATTTATTTAACTAGGCAAGTCAGTTAAGAACAAATTCTTATTTACAATGACGGCCTAGGAACAGTGGGTTAACAGCCTTGTTCAGGGTCAGAATGGTGGTGGCAGCACTTACTACTCCCAGTCAGTTCAGGCTCGGTTCACCATCTCCAGAGACAATAGCAAGCATCAGGTGTATCTCCTGATGAATAGTCTGAAGGCTGAAGACTCTGCTGTTTATTATTGTGCCAGAGACACAGTGACACAGGAGGCTGCAGCGCTGTACACAAACTGATCAACACTGATATTAGTGTGAGGCAATGATGCGCTTCTGTTCTTAAAAAAAAACACACACACACAATCACAAACTTGCACGCACACACCCACACCCCCACACACACTACTCAACAGCAGTGGAAAACACACTGTCCACTGATATCAATGTTATCCACATAAAACATCCACACACATTATAAACAGTGAAAAGCACACTACTTACTATAACACAGAAGTACATTTTAATGCATTTCAGACTTCATATTAGCTATTATGTTTCGAGCATCTTTATTGGGCAGGATTATATTAATGTTATCATCATAGATCCTGGGGGAACTCCACAATAGATTCCCAAGAGGGGATGAGCAGTAAGAGATACATACAATTCAATACTAATTGTATTGTCCCACATTGGGATATATTATTGTTTCTTAGCATTGTATAAAAAGACAAAACACACATCTAGTGTGAGCATCTCTTACGGAAAATCTGAAAAACAGATAGAAGAATGAAAGACGGAGTGGAGGGAGGAAACCAAGGAATAGAGCAGAAAATATCTCTACCTCAGTCCATTTAAACCTCTAGAGGGCATTCTATGCAAAGTCTCCCTCCCCTTTATCCTTTTACAATCAGAAACTCAGCTCTGGAATTTTCATTATAGCCAGCTTGGATTGACATTATAGGAAGTCGTGCACTAACCTGACTATCACTGAACAATAAGGACTGGCTGGAGTTTAGTTGTCATGGTGATGTCCATACACAGTAAGTACAATTCTACATGGTGACTGAAGAATGTCTGAGTATCATGGATAAACTGAATATTAGTGTAAATGCCACATCTTCAACTGAATATTACAATGTTTTTGTTTTGCAGGTGTCCATCATAAGTGTCTGTCCTATATCTAGGAGATGCACTAAATTACCAAATGTATGTGGACACCTGTTCGTCAAACATCTCATTCCAAAATCATGAACATTAATATGGAGTTGGTCTCCCCTTTGCTGCAATAACAGCCTCCACTCTTCTGGGAAGGCTTTCCACTAGATGTTGGAACATTAATCCGGTGACTTGCTTCCATTCAGCCACAAGAGCAATAGGTCAATAGGTAAAGGCTCTGTGCAGGTCAGTTCTTCCACACCGATCTTGACAAACCATTTCTGTATGGACATTTTTGTGCACGGGGACATTGTCATGCTGAAACAGGAAAGGCTCTTCCCCAAACTGTTGCTACAAAGTTGGAACACAGAATCGTCGATAATGTCATTGCACAGTATGCTTTAGCATTAAGATTTCCCTTCACTGGAACTAAGGGGCCTAGCCCGAACCATGAAAAATAGCCCCAGACCATTATTCCTCTTACACCAAACTTTACAGTCAGGTAGTGTCTCCTGGCAACCGCCAAACCCAGATTCGTCCATCGGACTGCCAGATGGTAAGCATGATTCATCAGTCCAGAGGACGCGTTTTCAATGCTCCAGAGTCCAATGGCGGCGAGCTTTACACCACTCCAGCCAACAGTTGGCATTGTTCATTATGATCTTAGGCTTGTGTGTGGCTGCTCTGCCATGGAAACCCATTTCATGAAGCTCCCGAAAAATAGTTATTGTTCTAGCGTTGCTTCCAGAGGCAGTTTGGAACTCTGTAGTGAGTGTTGCAACGGAGGAAAGATGATTGTTTAATGAGCTATGCTCTTCAGCACTCGATGGCCCCGTTCTGTGAGCTTGTGTGGCGTACCACTTCAGGGCTGAGACGTTGTTGCTCTTATTAATCAAATGTATTTAATACGTAGACATATCCACTTCACAATAACCGGGGCAGCTCTAGCAGGCCAGAAATTTGACGAACTGACTTGTTGGAAAGGTGGCATCCTATGACGGTGCAACAGTGAAAGTCCCTGAGATCTTCACTAAGGCCATATTGCTGCCAATGTTTGTATATGGAGATTGCATGGCTGTGTGCTCAATTTTATACATCTGTCAGCAACAGGTCTGGCTGTAATAGCCAAATCCACTAATTTGAAGGGTATCCACATACTTTCATACATAAGGTGCATAAGAAGGTGTATTACATTTAATCCTTTATTTTTGTTGCCATAACAATACTTCCGGTTGGGGACCACTGACTTAGATACAGGTCACTTACTATGTGTGTAAATGCTACTGGAGACTAACAGGCTGCCAGGCATCAGAGCTGCTGTCCACAGCAACACTTGTATTCAGCGCATGAGGCTACTTCTGCTAACAACTACAGGGAGCTTGAGGAGAGCAGCTCTTGTAAACCAGCTAAACATTATCATCTAGTGGAAATCTGAAGTCACACCATGAAGGAAGTATTTTTTTACTGTAATAAGAGACTGGCCCTCATCTCTGCCACATATAATACAGTACCGGTAAGTATTACTCAGAGAGAATGATGTTGAATAGTGCTGGAGATCAAACCAATTCAAAGTTTATTGGTCGTGTATATGATTTGCAGGTGTTATGGCAATTTTGATTTCATCTCTAGTGCTATTCAACATCATTATTTTTGAATATGGAATGAAATGATGGAAAAGATGGAAAAAGTCTATCCTATGCAGCATTGTGTAATAAATGGTAAGACAATTTAAGTTATATGTGTTGAACCTACAGGAGAGAGACCAGTGCCAGCTGGTCAGTGCCAGCTGTGGCCAACCTCCAGAGGGCGAGCTTGGCAAACTTACTTCCCTTCCCCCTCTGTAAATAAAGCAGCATGTTGCCAACTCATCATTCAACTCATACAATAGGTACTAGAGTTATGTGACATTTCAGAAACCAGAATGATTTTGAACAGCTGTGGGTTTGTTATTTTCACACTAGCATGCATAATTGTATGAAGTATGGCGCCAGGACATTTTCACCAGATAAGTTACATCTGCTGAATTAATAATTTATTGAATGACCTTCATAATGTTTGCAGGAGTTTGCTGTGATGAGATGGATCAGTCACCTTCTCAGGTGAAAAGACCTGTAGACCTGTTAAATTGTCCAGTAAAATCTCTGGGTTTGATATGACAGACTACTACATGCACTGGATAAGGCAGAAACCAGGCAAAGCTCTGGAGTGGATTGGGAGTATTAACTCTGGTTCAACAGATGCACCAGTCTACTCAGAATCCCTGAAAGGCCAGTTGATCCTGACTGAGGACGTCCCTACAAGTACCCAGTTCTTAGAGGCCACGAGTCTGAGATCAGAACACTCTACTGTTTAATATTTTGCTCGATAGGCACTGTGACTGAAATTGCTGGGGCAGTTGCACCAAAACCACCCAGTCAAAACTACGCCACATATGCACACGCAATACTTCTGTTGCCCACGTAGGGGTCACTGCCCCTTCTTAGAATACCACTGTTCTACAGTATGACGTCCCAATACTGTACCATAATATGTAACACACTCCACATTCTTAAAAATTCTCATTCTCTTTAATATTTCTGTTGTGCAAAGAGCATTTACTTTAAAACCTAAAGAGATGCTGCATAACGCACTCTTAAAGTTTTATTATTATCCATGCTCATCTGTGCACACTATCCTTCATCCATAATGGCAGGTGAGAACGGCATCGATTGGCATTTTTTATATACGTTTAGATTATAAAATCTGACAAGATCAACTCTATTGGCTAAGGACAAATTCCTAAAGTAAAAATATGATAATTAATTGAATCAGAGAGATTTGTGATGACTACAGGGAAATATGACAGGTACCTGATAGATGTATTGGTCTCTGGTGTGGGGAGAGGTTTTTGTATGGGTGTGTGTCATCGTGATAACTACAAGGGCACAGTGTTGCACGCCATAACAAAAACCACTGTGGTGGAAAATGGCTACATACTTCATCTCATGTGCAAATACAAGAGAAAACATTTAAACAGCTAATAAAATGATTGGATTCTGACAACAGAATGTATTTCTCATGGTCATGGTCAAAATGCCTGACAGAGCAAAAGCTGAAAGCCCAAACTAAGTGTTATTAATAAGTAGTAAAACATAATTTGACATTCTGTTCATCAGATTAAAATCAACAGATCATGTTATGGTTTTTGTAAAAAGCTGCACATGTTTATTCCATCTTTGGCCCTGCACAGAGTGGTGGGGGGTTTGTACAGGGTTAAACCACTGTGCCATATAGCAGGTCACAATAGAACAGCCATGGCCCTGCACAGAGTGGTGGGGAGGTTTGTACAGGGTTAAATCACTGTGCCATATAGCAGGTCACAATAGAACAGCCATGGCCCTGTACAGAGTGGTGGGGGGTTTGTACAGGGTTAAACCACTGTGCCATATAGCAGGTCACAATGATACAGTCCATGGCCCTGCACAGAGTGGTGGGGGGTTTGTACAGGGTTAAATCACTGTGCCATATAGCAGGTCACAATAGAACAGCCATGGCCCTGCACAGGGTGGTGGGGAGGTTTGTACAGGGTTAAATCACTGTGCCATATAGCAGGTCACAATAGAACAGCCATGGCCCTGCACAGAGTGGTGGGGGGTTTGTACAGGGTTAAATCACTGTGCCATATAGCAGGTCACAATAGAACAGCCATGGCCCTGTACAGAGTGGTGGGGAGTTTGTACAGGGTTAAACCACTGTGCCATATAGCGGGTCACAATAATACAGCCATGGCCCTGTACAGAGTGGTGGGGGGTTTGTACAGGGTTAAACCACTGTGCCATATAGCGGGTCACAATAATACAGCCATGGCCCTGTACAGAGTGGTGGGGGGTTTGTACAGGGTTAAACCACTGTGCCATATAGCGGGTCACAATAATACAGCCATGGCCCTGTACAGAGTGGTGGGGGGTTTGTACAGGGTTAAACCACTGTGCCATATAGCGGGTCACAATAATACAGCCATGGCCCTGTACAGAGTGGTGGGGAGGTTTGTACAGGGTTAAACCACTGTGCCATATAGCGGGTCACAATAATACAGCCATGGCCCTGTACAGAGTGGTGGGGAGTTTGTACAGGGTTAAACCACTGTGCCATATAGCAGGTCACAATGATACAGCCATGGCCCTGCACAGAGTGGTGGGGGGTTTGTACAGGGTTAAATCACTGTGCCATATAGCGGGTCACAATAGAACAGCCATGGCCCTGTACAGAGTGGTGGGGGGTTTGTACAGGGTTAAATCACTGTGCCATATAGCAGGTCACAATAGAACAGCCATGGCCCTGTACAGAGTGGTGGGGGGTTTGTACAGGGTTAAACCACTGTGCCATATAGCAGGTCACAATAGAACAGCCATGGCCCTGTACAGAGTGGTGGGGGGGTTTGTACAGGGTTAAACCACTGTGCCATATAGCGGGTCACAATGATACAGTCCATGACAAAAAGCTACCACCTCTACTAAGCACAGAGTGTGAGAGTGCTGACACCTAAGGAACACAGACATTCTGATTGTCTATAGGCAGCTAACCTAAACGTGCTGGTACATTTATACACATTATCAACTCAAACAAATGTCCATACTCTTCAGGCCTTCTTCAGAGAAAGAAATCTCATCATTAAAAACTTTAATACTGACATACACTGAGGAACAACTATTTTCTGTACACTTTAAATCATGTGATCTAAAAATGAGCTTGAATTTAATTTCGATAGTGGTTGTAAATGACAGGATTGGAAAAGACTAGATCTACATTGGAGGTTTCAGTGAGTTTAACTGAGGATTCTGTGGCTGTATGTGACACGCATACACACACAAGCGCTAGCACACACGTACATTGTAATATTGTTGTATGGTGGCATTATACATTTTGTATTGTAGATATGTAGTCATGTAATAATGTTATATGATGTACTGCTTTATCTTTAGTTTTATATGTAATATAAGTGCCTTAATGTGTTTGGACCCCAGGAAGAGTAATGGGGATCCCTAATAAATACAAATACAAATACATGGGTTTTTGTAATGGTGTGAGTCACTGTGTACAGGAGTGGCCACAGTGATAAACATCAATACAAAAACCTCTCCATGGACATGAGGGTTGACAGGATTGTACTGTGTAAACACTCTGGACCCATACGGGAGATCCTTTCACTGCTATGAATTTGAATGGTCATATTCTGATCTTCCTTTTCTCCATTCCAGTATTGGTTGCTATTATGCTA
The DNA here is from genome assembly GCF_016432855.1 of Salvelinus namaycush. NCBI lineage: Eukaryota > Metazoa > Chordata > Actinopteri > Salmoniformes > Salmonidae > Salvelinus > Salvelinus namaycush. Next base: position 19,196,211 of record NC_052347.1, on the reverse strand, counting down.
TTGTGTCCTATGTTTCTGATTTCATACTGATTCCTACTGTGGCGTTTTTAGCCAAATTATTTTTCTGACAATCATGTTTGTTTTTCAATATAAATATTGTAAAGTTCTGTATTTTTTTTCTTAGTCAACCTTGTGTTCTGTTTCTTTGTGTTCTTGAACGTAGCCCTGTCCTGTGAGTAACTAACCTGTGTTAGTTACTCACCTGGTCTCATCAGTTCCTTATTTAGTTCAGTTCCTTCTGTTTGTGCCTTTGTGAGGTATTGTTCGTTTTGACTTTACTAAGCCTTTTCCTATCCCGTTTGTGAGAACCAGTTAGAGCCTTCAGTCCTTGTTTTCATTCACCTGCATTTTTGCCTGCTTGTGACCACGATTCCTGCCTTCTGCGAAGGCGAAATTAACACTGGTTCACCAGAGAAATGTCAGGGATTTCTGATGCAATGCAGCAAATACATTGAGCACAACTCCACTAACTTCGCCACCGACAACAGCAGGGTGGATATGGTTGTGTCTCTACTTACAGGCAAAGCCCTAGATTGGGGCACCACCATATGGACTGCCAACAGCACAGAACTCGGATCCGAGACCCATTTCCACACCCTCTTCAAAGAGGTATTTGATCACTCTCCTTCCGGTCGTCCAATAGGAGACCTCCTCATAGAACTAAAACAAGGACGCAATTCAGCTGCTGAGAATGCCCTCGAGTTCCGCACCATGGCTGCAGGGAGTGGATGGAGTGAGGCTGCTTTACTTACCGTCTACCAAAGAAGGCTCACCAGGGAACTTCAGGCAGAGCTGGCCTGTAGAGGTGAACTTCAGGATTTAAATCAATACATTCGTATGTCCATCTCTATCGACCACCTCATCGCCGACCGCCGAAGAACTCTGCCACCCAGGAACCCGAAACCTTCTCTTTCCATGATTCCGTCATCCCGTCCGAGTCTTCCAGAGCCCATGCAGTTGGGTCATGCTCCTCTCCCGTGTATCGAACATCAAAGGTGAATCCAAGAAGGGCTCTGCCTATACTGTGGCGGGAAAGATCATCTACTCAGCCATTGCCCTGTTCGCTCCCCCACGGAGAGATGAGAAGGATCCCTCCGCTGCCATGCAGGTAGGCGTGTCCTTATTTCTAAATATCTCCCAGAAGCAATTCTCCATCCCAGTATTGATAACCGTGAAGGGGGTTACTAAGTATGTAGAGGACTTGATAGATTTGGGAGCAGCAGGTAATTTTATCGATCACCAGCTAGTACAAGAGTTTGACATTGATCTAACACCTGTCACCCCTCCCTTAAGGATTAACACCCTGGACAGGCAGCCATTGGGCACAGGCTTCATTACGCACCTGACACAGAGAGTCACCCTCCAGATTGGAGTCTTCCACACCGAAACCATTCAACTCATGAACTTTCATCCCCCAAACAGCCACTCATCCTCGGACACCCCTGGCTTTGTTGTCACGACCCTGCCATCTCGTGGCGACAAGGTGAACTAATGTCCTGGTCTTCTACCTCACTCACCAGTTGTCTCAGCCTACCCTGCAGAGCCACCACCATTGAGGACTCTGCCTCTGCAGTGCCACCCACCATAGCATCTGAATATGCCCAGTACAGCAATGTCTTCACCAAAATCAAGGCCTCCACTCTGCCACCACATCGCCCAGGGGACTGTGCTATTGACTTACTCCCTGGAGTTTCCCCACCGAAGGGCCGAGTTTACCCCCTATCTATCCCGGAAAATGAGGCAATGGTGAAATACATTGATGAAACACTCAAATGGTTTAATTCGTCCTTCTTCCCCGGCTGCATCCAGCTTCTTTGTTGAAAAAAGGATGGCGATCTCCGTCCATGTATTGATTACCGTTCCCTGAATGATGTCACGGTCAAGAACCGTTTCTCTCTTCCTCTGATCCCAGCGACCCTTGAACAAGTGGGCCGCGCCAACATCTATTCAAAACTCGACCTGCGAAGTGCATATAACCTTGTCCGTATACGTGAAGGCAACGAATGGAAGACGGCCTTTATCACCGCACGAGGGCGCTACGAATACCTTGTCATGCCCTATCACCCCCGCCATCTTCCAATCCTTAGCGACAACATGGGCCAGCATCTTTATCGAATGCTGTAGCCACCTTGCAGAGTCCACGGCATGTCAAATGGAGGCTGTTCTGAGGGCAAAATGGCCCCCAGAACAACATTAGGAAGGTGTTCTTCATGTTTTGTACCCTAAGTATAGATGATGTAATTGAGCAATAAGGCACAAGAGGCTGTGCTATGTGCTGAATACAGCCATAGGAAAATGGCGTTGTTCAGCCCGATGCAATAGCCCATGCGTTGGTGACGCCTGCCAAATCTTACAATGTCTGGATAGGTCCCAGAGCTCTACAGACAATTCCTTTGACCTCATGGGTTGGTTTTACTCTGACATGCACTGTCAACTGTGGGACCTTATATAGACAGGTGTGTGCTATTCCAAAGCATGTCCAATCAATCAACCACAGGTGGACTCCAATCAAGTTGTAGAAACATCTCAAGGATGATCAATGGAAACAGGATGCATCAGAGCTCAATTTCGAGTCTCATAGCAAAGGGGCTGAATACTTACGTCAAGATATTTCTGTTTTCTGTTTTTTATAAATTTCCTAACAGTTCTAAAAAAACTTTTTTTTGCTTTGTCATTATGGGGTATTGCGTGTACATTGATAAGGAATTGTATTTATTTAATCCAATTTACAATAAGGCTGTAATGTAACAAAATGTGGAAAAAGTCAAGGGGTGTGAATACTTTCCAAATGCACTGTAAGTACACAGACTTGGGAGACCGAATTAGCATAACAACCATTGTTGGGTGGTAGCATGTCACATGCATATAAAAAATGTAATTAAAGACAAAGCCAGACATCAGTGATCACTGTCAATCAGAAAACATTTTCTGTATTGTTTACAGAGTGAAGTCATTCTTTTGTGTATTTTTCAACAAGGAACATAAAGAACAGTCATTCAATTATTTATATTTAAATCATATTGCATTTTGATATTTATCACAACAATATCACAGAGACATTCATACAAGTGGCTCCTGAAATAAATTGAGGTATCTTGTCAGCATAGTTTGAATCTGGCCTACTGCACTTTGACACAACCTATCTTTTATCACTGTCATCTTCTCTCTCTATCTGTTCAATAGTCAGAAAATACCTTTTTTTATTTTTTTATTTTATTGAACACTTAAAAGAAGATGCCAAAAAAGAAATACTATTCAGATCCTGAAGTACTGTACCCTAAAATGTGTTCCCATTGTTTCAACATTACATGGTCAGCAACTGTCGCCAAACAACTTGCCTTAGATGGCTACCCACTGGGCACACTACGTGATTTCATAGTGGATAATTGGGTAATATTTGGATGAGACGTTCATCAATGAGATTACAACCTATATTCACCCCCTCAAAAAGGCAGCCAAAAGTTTGTTGGATTTCCAATGTGTCAGATTTTTGATTTGGTTGTCACCCAAAGGGGTATCACTGCTCTTTCAACCATTCAAAATCACAGCAAAATTAAAATGGGAATAGAATCTAAGATATTCTGTTTATTTATAGAACAGATGAATATGATTTCTCTATGCTTCATCTAATAGCAGAACCAAATGACCTGGATTGCAGTTGAGATTACATTAAATGTGCATGGTGTAAGTGATCAATGCCGTTGAAGATTTTGCACAGATTGTTACAACAATTGTGAAGATCTCCACAGACCTGCGATGACCTATGACCTCTTGAACATGCATGCTTTAAATGTTTACATAAGAATAAATGTATAGTTACAGTAACCTAAAAATGTGGGCAGATTTAATTCTACCTTTTATCAACAATAGAACACATACAAACAACGACATCATACGAACATCAACAACATCACACCTGCCCAAACCCACTACCCCTCACCCATATCTCCAACGGTGCCCGTATCACTTTCTGCCACATGGCCTCAAACTGCATGATTTTGTTTCTCTCCGTTGCCCATGCACTTTCAATATTTAGATAGAAAAGCATTTGACATTTGCATTGCGTGAACAACGGATGATTGGTTGATTTTTAAAGGTATTATGTATATTTTTTTAAAGATGATTGATGAGAAAAGTATTTTCCAACCCACCAGGTGTCCCACTGCAGACTCATATGCCATGTCTTGAAATATGCAGACATACAAATTAAAAGTAAATTTACATTGTAATACTTCTGACAGCCACCTTTCCAACTCTGACCATAACTTTTGGACTTCATAACATTCCCAGAATGTCACGACTTCCGCCGAAGTCGGTCCCTCTCCTTGTTCGGGCGGCGGTCGACGTCACCGGCCTTCTAGCCATCGCCGATCCACTTTTCATTTTCCATTTGTTTTGTCTTTGTCTTACACACCTGATTTCAATTCCCCAATTACTTGTTCAGTATTTAACCCTCTGTTCCCCCCATGTATGTTTGTATGTTATTCTGTCCGTTATGTGGGCTTGCTTATTTGTATTGTATTTGCCTATTTTTGAGTAAATTACGTTTACTTACTCATATCTGCTGTCCTGCGCCTGACTCCTCAACACACGCTACACACAGACCGTAACACAGAAGTCATGAATTATTGAGTAATTGTTCGTTTCACACTTCAGATATGACTCTGCCTTTGTGCTGTAGAATTTGTGAATGTTGTCTCTTGTATAATACATTCTATACATTAGTTTATATTGGATTAAGCGTACATTTGCAATAACTGTAATCTCATAACTTATGTTCCAACATTCCCTCTATTTTGTGCCAATATCAGTTATTTTAAAATCTTGGTTCCAATCATTTATATTTATTTCTAAGAGATTGTCAGTTGGATAGGCTCTCTGCAACGTTTTGTATAGCTTAACAATCATATGAAAGTATGTTCACATTTCATTTGCTCTGTTAACTGTCAAACCTACCCTTTGGAATGACTTTGATTGCAACAGTGTAATTTCGTTTTTAAATGTGTTACTGCACTTTTACAATGATATATTGGTAATTTTTTGGGTTAATCAATATACTATACCAGGGAAATGCCTTTCAGACTGCAGGTGCATCCTAGGTAGAAGTCATGCTTGCGTAGCTTTTAACTACTGCGCCCAACACTCATTTTGATGGACACTCCTGATAAAAATACATTCTTAAACTCTACCCCATATAAATAATTATAATCAATATATAAAGTATTTAGGGGGAGGTGCCCAGGACAGCTATGAGAAACCACAGAGCAATTTGTTATTTTAGATAAATAAGGACTCATTGTTCAATGTAATTCTTGATAAGGGTGTTATATTTACTACAAAACATGAATATGGCGTGTCAATAGAATTGTGTGTGATGAGTAGCAGTGAATGACTGAAAATATTAAATCATATAATTAATACAACTGTTAACAAAGTCTATCATATAAATGAAACCGTGAATAAATTGTCAGATTATTTGATCATTCTCACCATTTATTCAAACCAAATGTCAGTCGTGTTCATGTGGTTGAAACATTGAAACATTGTATGGTTACCAGCCACCAGCTGGCTTATGGGAAAATACAGTTTCTCCTCAGCTGAAACAAGGTAGTGAGAATTAGATCATGAAAGTGTATAGGGACAGTCCCTGCAGTCCCTGGGCTACTTAACTACTTTAACTGTCTATCTGAATCATCAGAGATGCTAAACTGGGACCCTGAAACACCCAGGTGACAGACTGGAGTTCACCAAGTGTGGTGCCACACAGCTGTGAGGGTCACAGAGGGGAAGAGAGAGGGGTGGGGTGTGTGAGAGAAACAGACACCACTGAGAAAAGAAGAGCAGGGCCGGTGTGGAACTGAATAGATTATCAAACATGAACCCTTAGACTGTGGAATGGATGCATTTTGACCAACGGGATGGGAAAAAAAAGATGTTTGTGTGACTTAAAGCCTAATCATTATGACAAAAGTAACTATACATATGTTTTTCCATACTCTAAGTATGTACGATTAAATAGTCAGTTTATATTGATATGTTCAGTCAATTTGGTCAGAATCTATTTTTCTACTTGTAAATTTTACCTTTTAAAAATTACGTTACAGTTTCTATATCTCAGGCCCAGAAAGTCAGATTCTAATGAGGTAAAGTGCTCCTGGTTCAGTTTGATCAGAGGGTCTACGTCATCAGAGAATGGTCCTTGGTGGTGCTACAGACCACAGCTGGAGCTGAAAACATCTACATTTTCATCCTTTCTGTATTTTTGCACGATAGCATAATAACTGTTTAAAAAGTAACAGTCCATGGTAGATGGAGTGAACCTTACAGTACAACATGCTGGCCCATGTTGTTGCTAATGTTGTCGCTAATGTAAAGATGCTGGCTCATGTTGTCGCTAATGCTTCCCACAGTTGTGTTAAGTTGACTGGATATCCTTTTGGTTGTAGACCATTCTTGATACACAAAACTCAGCAGCATTTCAGTTTTTGACACAAACTGGTGTTGTATGCATTAACTAAAAAGAGTACTGGCTATGTGAGGTGTTGAACCTCATTAAACTGTGTTCATCATGATGAACAAGGAGTCTTTCCTTGACAAATGGATGTCTATCTAATATTTAAAATAATCCACAATTAAATGAAATTAAGTCAGTTATGCGTGTGGTGAGTAGGGCCTGTAGGTTTTTATGACTAAGTGACCTGATCAGGAAAAACACTGTTCCTGGTCAGGTCATGTGACAACTCCTGGCACTACTGATGAGCCATAGATTGACCTCTGACCTCAGAGTCATCAGCCCCTCCCCCATGACATCATGATGTAAATCCAGATCCCTCAGAGTTCATATATACTTATGTTCTGCTGCTGACTTGTTGTCTTGTGTGGAGCAGCTGAGTTCATATCTCCACCCTCAGTATGATGGGAAAACTCTACCTTCTGCTGCTCTCTCTCTGTCTGACCTGTAAGTTCTGCAGCCATCTACTCCTTTAATTGCTGTGCTTACACTAAATGTGAGCTAACCCTTGAATATTCTAAATTGGTTGTTTTATCCTTTGTTTTGATCAATTTGTACTTCTCCCTCTCACGTTCACTTCTTCATTCTCTTTCTCTCCATCAGGTTTAAATGGTCAGAGTATGGAGTCCATTCCCTCAAGTCCTCTCCAGAAAAAGCCTGGAGAAACTCTTAGCCTCTCCTGTAAGGGATCTGGGTATACACAATGTGGAAACTATGGTATGAGCTGGATAAGACAACCTGCAGGAAAATCACTGGAATGGATTGGGTATACTGGTACATACACAAAGAGTGTTGAAGGGCGGATCGAGATTACCCGAGATAATATCATCTGCATGGTGTATCTGAAGCTGTCTGGTCTGAGAACAGAGGACTCTGCTGTGTATTACTGTGCAAGAGAGACACAGTGGTGTGAGTGAGTGGAGGATCTGAACAAAAACCCATCAGAGAATCTAACTGGCAGCAGAGTCAACAGAGGGCAGTAGAGCATCAGTACAACATAGTAATGTCTACTGAAGTATGATATTCCCCTGAGAGCCAAAATAACAGAACTACTTGTACATCAAGACAATGTACACATTTCCCAGAGGAAAGATAGAAAGTAAAGAGGAATCACATAAAGGCCTACATAGCTGTGTTCATTCCGGTCCTTTACATCGGATCCTCGCTGCTACCGAGTGGCTAACGCCCCTGCCCCGAAGCTAGCACCAGTTAGCCGCGAGCCAGGCGCATCTCCCGGCTTACAAACAAAATTACTACAACTACAATATCTCTTTCGCCATCTGTCCCGGACCCTTTGTTGACACAGATCCCCGCCACACCACCACGACTGGTCAGCTATCCGCTGTGCCCTCAACCGGCCTTTGCCGGACGTCGGAGCAGAAGCTACTACTAACCCCGGCCTGCTAACTTTAATCGCCATGTCTCCTGCATGCTAGCGTAGTAACAACTACCCGGCGGCTTCCCTGCTCCATCTATTGCTGTTAACTGGACCCTATGATCACTTGGCTACATAGCTGATGCCTGCTGGACTGTTCATTAATGACGGTACTCCATTTTGTTTATTTTTGTTTATCGAACTCAGGCCCTTTGTGTAGCTAACCGACCCTCTCTGCCCATTCATCGCCATTTTACCTGTTGTTGTTGTCTTAGCTGAATAGCTGTTGTTGTCGTAGCTAGCTCTCCCAATCAACACCTGAGATTGCTTTATGCCTGGCTTTATGTCTCTCTCAAATGTCAATATGCCTTGTATACTGTTGTTAAGGATAGTTATCATTGTTTTAGTTTACTGTGGAGCCCCTAGTCCCACTCAACATGCCTCAGGCACCTCCTTTGTCCCACCTCCCACACATGCGGTGACTTCACCTAGCATTACTAGCGCGTCCAGAGATTCAACCTCTCTTATCATCACTCAGTGCCTGGGCTTACCTCCACTGTACCCGCACCCCACCATACCCCTGTCTGTACATTATGCCCTAAACCTATTCTACCACGCCCAGAAATCTGCTTCTTTTATTCTCTGTCCCCAACGCACTAGACGACCAGTCTTGATAGCCTATAGCCGTACCCTCATCCTACTCCTCCTCTGTTCCTCGGGTGATGTGGAGGTTAACCCAGGCCCTGCATGTCACCAGGCACTCTCATTTGTTGACTTCTGTAACCGAAAAAGCCTTGGTTTCATGCATGTTAACATCAGAAGCCTCCTCCCTAAGTTTGTTTTACTCACTGCTTTAGCACACTCCGCCAACCCTGATGTCCTTGCCATGTCTGAATCTTGGCTTAGGAAGGCTACCAAAAATGTGGAGATTTACATACCCAACTACAACATTTTTCATCAAGATAGAACTGCCAAAGGGGGAGGAGTTGCAATCTACTCCAGAGATAGCCTGCAAAGTTCTGTCATACTTTCCAGGTTTATGCCCAAACAGTTCGAGCTTCTAATTTAAAAAAATTAATCTCTCCAGAAATAAGTCTCTCACTGTTGCTGCCTGTTATAGACCCCCCTCAGCTCCCAGCTGTGCCCTGGACACCATATGTGAATTGATTGCCCCCCATCTATCCTCAGAGTTCGTTCTGTTAGGTGACCTAAACTGGGATATGCTTAACCAGCTGGCAGTCCTACAATCTAAGCTAAATGCCCTCAATCTCACACAAATTATCAAGGAACCCACCAGGTACAACCCTAAATCCGTAAACATGGGCACCCTCATAGATATTATCCTGACCAACCTGCCCTCCAAATACACCTCTGCTGTTTTCAATCAGGATCTCAGCGATCACTGCCTCATTGCCTGCATCCGCTATGGGCCCACGGTCAAACAACACCCCTCACCACTGTCAAACGCTCCCTAAAACACTTCTGCGAGCAGGCCTTTCTAATCGACCTGGCCCGGGTATCCTGGAAGGATATTGACCTCATCCCATCAGTAGAGGATGCCTGGTCATTTTTTAAAAGTAATTTCCTCACCATCTTAAGTATGCCCCTTTCAAAAAATGTAGAACTAAGAACAGATATAGCCCTTGGTTCACTCCAGACCTGACTGCCCTCGACCAGCACAAAAACATCCTGTGGCGGACTGCACTAGCATCGAATAGTTCCCGCGATATGCAACTTTTCAGGGAAGTCAGGAACCAATACGCAGTCAGTCAGGAAAGCAAAGACTAGCTTTTTCAAACAGAAATTTGCATCCTGTAGCTCTAACTCCAAAAAGTTCTGGGACACTGTAAAGTCCATGGAGAATAAGAGCACCTCCTGCCTGCTGCCCACTGCACTGAGGCTAGGTAACACTCTCACCACCGATAAATCCACAATAATCGAGAATTTCAATAAGCATTTCTCTACGGCTGGCCATGCTTTCCTCCTGGCTACCCCAACCCCGGCCAACAGTTCCGCACACCCCGCAGCTACTTGCCCAAGCCTCCCCAGCTTCTCCTTCACCCAAATCCAGATAGCAGATGTTCTGAAAGAGCTGCAAAACCTGGACCCGTACAAATCGGCTGGGCTAGACAATCTGGACCCTCTCTTTCTAAAATTATCCGCCACCATTGTTGCAACCACTATTACCAGTCTGTTGAACCTCTCTTTCTTGTCGTCCGAGATCCCTAAAGATTGGAAAGCTGCCGCGGTCATCCCCCTCTTCAAAGGGGGTGACACTCTAGACCCAAACTGTTATAGACCAATATCCATCCTGCCCTGCCTTTCTAAAGTCTTCGAAAGCCAAGTCAACAAACAGATCACTGACCATTTCGAATCCCACCGTACCTTCTCCGCTGTGCAATCCGGTTTCCGAGCTGGTCACGGGTGCACCTCGGCCACGCTCAAAGTACTAAACAATATCATAACCGCCATCGATAAAAGACAGAACTGTGTAGCCGTCTTCATCGACCTGGCCAAGGCTTTCAACTCTGTCAATCACCGTATTCTTATCGGCAGACTCAATAGCCTTGGTTTCTCAAATGACTGCCTCGCCTGGTTCACCAACTACTTCTCAGACAGAGTTCAGTGTGTCAAATCGGAGGGCCTGTTGTCCGGACCTCTGGCAGTCCCTATGGGGGTACCACAGGGTTCAATTCTCGGGCCGACTATTTTCTCTGTATATATCAATGATGTCGCTCTTGCTGCGGGTGATTCCCTGATTCACCTCTACACAGACGACACCATTCTGTATACATCTGGCCCTTGTTTGGACAATGTGTTAACTAACCTCCAAACAAGCTTCAACGCCATACAACACTCCTTCTGTGGTTTCCAACTGCACTTAAACGCTAGTAAAACCAAATGCATGCTTTTCAACCGTTCGCTGCCCACACCCGTCCACCCGACTAGCATCACTACACTGGACGATTCTAACTTAGAATATGCGGACAACTATAAATCCCTAGGTGTCTGGCTAGACTGTAAACTCTCCTTCCAGACTCATATTAAACATCTCCAATCCAAAATTAAATCTAGAATCGGCTTCCTATTTCGCAACAAAGCCTCCTTCACTCACGCCGCCAAACATACCCTCGTAAAACGGACTATCCTACCGATCCTTGACTTCGGCGATGTCACTTACAAAATAGCTTCCAATACTCTACTCATCAAACGGGATGCAGTCTATCACAGTGCCATCCGTTTTGTTACCAAAGCCCTTATAACACCCACCACTGCGACCTGTATTCTCTAGTCGGCTGGCCCTTACTACATATTCGTCGCCATACCCACTGGCTCCAGGTCATCTATAAGTCTATGCTAGGTAAAGCTCCACCTTATCTCAGCTCACTGGTCGCAATAACAACGCCAACCTGTAGCACGCGCTCTAGCAGGTATATTTCACTGGCCATCCCCAAAGCCAACAGCATACCACCCTGCATACCACTACTGGCTTGCTTCTGAAGCTAAGCAGGGTTGGTCCTGGTCAGTTCCTGGATGGGAGACCAGATGCTGCTGGAAGTGGTGTTGGAGGGCCAGTAGGAGGCACTCTTTCCTCTGGTCTAAAAAAACAATATATATCCCAATGCCCCAGGGCAGTGATTGGGGACATTGCCCTGTGTAGGGTGCCGTCTTTCGGATGGGACGTTAAACGGGTGTCCTGACTCTCTGAGGTCATTAAAGATCCCATGGCACTTATCGTAAGAGTAGGGGTGTTAACCCCGGTGTCCTGGCTAAATTCACAATCTGGCCCTCAAACCATCATGGTCACCTAATAATCCCCAGTTTACAATTGGCTCATTCATCCCCCTCCTCTCCCCTGTAACTATTCCCCAGGTTGTTGCTGCAAATAAGAATGTGTTCTCAGTCAACTTACCTGGTAAAATAATGGATAAATAAAAAATAAAAAATAAAATCCTTTGGCCGCCTTTCCTTCCAGTTCTCTGCTGCCAATAACTGGAACGAATTGCAAAAATCGCTGAAGCTGGAGACTTATATTTCCCTCAGTAACTTTATACATCAGCTATCTGAGCAGCTAACCGATCGCTGCAGCTGTACATAGCCCATCTGTAAATAACCCACCCAAACTACCTACCTCATCCCCATATAGTTTTAATTTACTTTTCTGCTCTTTTGCACACCAGTATTTCTACTTGCACATCATCATCTGCTCATCTATCATTCCAGTGTTTATTTGCTAAATTGTAACTACTTCGCTACTATGGCCTGTTTATTGCCTTACCTCCTCACGTCATTTACACACACTGTATATAGACTTTCTTTTTTTCTATTGTGTTATTGACTGTACGCTTGTTTATTCCATGTGTAACTCTGTGTTGTTGTTTGTTTCGCACTGCTTTGCTTTATCTTGACCAGGTCGCAGGTGTAAATGAGAACTTGTTCTCAACTAGCTTACCTGGTTAAATAAAGGTGAAATAAAAAGTTTTAAAAAATGAAATATGCTTTGACTGTCCTTGATAGCTTGATCCCTAATCTGACATTTACAGTAAATTAACCAAAATGGTGAAGGATTTCTATAAATATTTAGAAAATCATTCTCACAAATTCCCTGCAGTTTTACCAAACTCCGTGACCTGAGCAGGAAAAACTCTAGGCCCTGGTTCGGGCATGGGACAGAGTTTGTCTGTGACATGTCATGTGATCAACGAAAACTCCTGGCCCTATTTTCGCCTAAAATGACATACCCAAATCTAACTGCCTGTAGCTCAGGCCCTGAAGCAAGGATATGCATATTCTTGATATCATTTGAAAGGCTAAACTTTGAAGTTTGTGAAAATGTGAAAGGAATGTAGGAGAATATAACACATTAGATCTGGTAAAAGATAATACAAAGAAATAACCAACTGTTTTTTTGTATTTTTTTGTACCATCTTTCAAATGCAAGAGAAAGTGAATTATGAAAAATGAATTATTCTAACCCAGGCGCAAATTAGACTTTGGCCAGTAGATGGCAGCACTGTACATGCAAAGTTTTGGAGTTATCCAGTGAACTATTGCATATCTATTCAAAATGTTGTATCAAGACTGCCCAAATGTGCCTAATTGGTTTATTCATACATTTTCAAGTGCATAATTGTGCACTCTCCTCAAACAATAGCATGGAATTCTTTCACTGTAATAGCGCCAGTAAAATGGCGCCGGAGCAGAAGGCAGACGTTTTACGTGCCCCCAACCGATTGTGTTTTTTTGTTCGTTTATCTGTGTTGTTTGTAACTTATTTTTTAAACTATTTCTCTACATAATGCCGCTACCGTCTCTTATGACCGAAAATCACTTCTAGACATCAGGACTTCGATTACTCACCCCGGACTAGCAGAATCCTTTTTCTTCTTTCACGACTCTGACGAGCCCGAGGATATACGGCTCCCTCGGGAACAGGCCCCGACCCCAGTGATTTGCGTGAAGAGGAGGCGGAGAAAGAGAGGCCGGAGGGCGGGCTGCCATCTGAGGAGTAGGAGGCAATCGAATAAACCCTGAGTCCCCTCAATTCTGCTCGCAAACATGCAATCTTTGGACAATAAAATGGACGAGTTATTGGGAAGATTAAACTACCAACGGGACATTAAAACTGTAACATCTTATGCTTCACAGAGTCGTGGCTGAACGACGACAATATCAACATACAGCTGGCTGGTTAAACGGTGTACTGGCAGGATTGAACAGCGGCGTCTGGTAAGACAAGGGGCGGTGGTCTATGTATTTTTGTAAACAACAGCTGGTGCACGATATCTAAGGAAGTCTCGAGCTACTGCTCGCCTGAGGTAGAGTTTCTCATGATAAGCTGCAGACCACATCACCTACAAAGAGAGTTTTCATCGATATTCTTTGTAGTTGTTTACATACCACCACAGTCAGAGGCTGGCACAAAGATAGCATTGAATGCGATGTATTCCGCCATAAGCAAACAAGAAAACGCTCACCCAGAGGCGGCGCTCCTAGTAGCTGGGGACTTTAATTGAGGGAAACTTAAATCAGTTTTACCTAATTTCTATCAACATGTTAAATATGCAACCAGAGGGAAAATAACTCTGGACCACCTGTACTCCACACACAGAGATGCATAAAAAGCTCTCCCTCGTCCTCCATTTGGCAAATCTGACCATAATTCTATCCTCCTGATTCCTGCCTACAAGCAAAAATTAAAGCAGGAAGCACCAGTGACTAGATCAATAAAAAAGTGGTCAGATGAAGCAGATGCTAAGCTACAGGACTGTTTTGCTAGCACAGACTGGAATATGTTCCGGGATTCCTCCAATGGCATTGAGGAGTACACCACATCTGTCATTGGCATCATCAATAAGTGCTGTCGTCGATGACGTCTTCCCCACAGAGACCGTACGTACTGTACATACCCCAACTAGAAACCATGGATTACAGGCAGCATCCGCACTGAGCTAAATGCTGCCGCTTTCAAGGAGCGGGACTCTAACCCGGAAGCTTATAAGAAATCCTGCTATGCCCTCTGACGAATCATCAAACAGGCAAAGCATCAAAACAGGACTAAGATCGAGTCGTACTACACCGGCTCTGACGCTCATCGGCTGTGGCAGGGCCTGCAAACCATTACAGACTACAAAGGGAAAAACAGCCAAGAGCTGCCCAGTGACACGAGCCTACCAGAAGAGCTAAACTATTTCTATGCTCGCTTCGAGGCAAATAACACTGAAACATGCATGAGAGCATCAGCTGTACCGGACGACTGTGTGATCACGCTCTCGGCAGCCGATGTGAGTAAGACCTTTAGACAGGTCAACATTCACAAGGCTACAGGGCCAGAGGGATTACCAGGACGTGTACTGCGAGCATGCGCTGACCAACTAGCAAGTGTCTTCACTGACATTTTCAACCTCTCCCTGTCCGGGTCTGTAATACCAACATGTTTTAAGCAGACCACCATAGTGCCTGTGCCCAAGAACACTAACGTAACCAGCCTAAATGACCACTGACCCGTAGCACTCACGTCTGTAGCCATGAAGTGCTTTGAAAGGCTGGTCATGGCTCACATCAACACCATCATCCCAGAAACCCTAGACCCACTCCAATTTGCATACCGCTCTAACAGATCCACAGATGATGCAATCTCCATTGCACTCCACAATGCCCTTTCCCAACTGGACAAAAGGAACACCTATGTGAGAATGCTATTCATTGACTACAGCTCAGCGTTCAACACCATAGTGCTCTCAAAGCTCATCAAAAAGCTAAGGACCCTGGGACTAAACACCTCCCTCAGCAACTGGATCCTGTACTTCCTGACGGGCCGCCCCCAGGTGGTAAGGGTAGCTAACAACACATCTGCCACGCTGATCCCCAACACAGGGGCCCCTCAGGGGTGCGTGCTCAGCCCCTTCATGTACAGTTGAAGTCGGAAGTTTACATACACCTTCGCCAAATACATTTAAACTCAGTTTTGCACAATTCCTGACATTTAATCCTAGTAAAAATTCCCTGTTTTAGGTCAGTTAGGATCACCATTTTATTTTAAGAATGTGAAATGTCAGAATAATAGTAGAAAGAATGATTTATTTCAGCTTTTATTTCTTTCATCACATTCCCAGTGGGTCAGAAGTTTACATACACTCAATTAGTATTTGGTAGCATTGCCTTTAAATTGTTTAACTTGGGTCAAACGTTTTGGGTAGTCTTCCACAATAATTTGGGTGAATTTTGGCCCATTCCTCCTGACAGAGCTGGTGTAACTGAGTCAGGTTTGTAGGCTTCCTTGCTCGCACACGCTTTTTCAGTTCAGCCCACACATCTTCTATGGGATTGAGGTCAGGGCTTTGTGATGGCCACTCCAATAATTTGACTTTTTTGTCCTTAAGCCAATTTTCCACAACTCTGGACGTATGCTTGGGGTCATTGTCCATTTCGAAGACCCATTTGCGACCAAGCCTAAACTTCCTGACTGATGTCTTGAGATGTTGCTTCAATACATCCACATAATTTTCCTTCCTCATGGTGCCATCTATTTTGTGAAGTGCCACAGTCCCTCCTGCAGCAAAGCACCCCCACAACATGATGCTGCCACCCCCGTGCTTCACGGTTGGGATGGTGTTCTTCGGCTTGCAAGCCTCCCCTTTTTCCTCCAAATATAATGATGGTCATTATGGCCAAACAGTTCTATTTTTGTTTCATCAGAGCAGAGGACATTTCTCCAAAAAGTACAATATTTGTCCCCATGTGCAGTTGCAAACCGTAGTCTGGCTTTTTTTATGGCGGTTTTGGAGTCGAGGCTTTTTCCTTGCTGAGTGTACTTTCAGGTTATGTCGATATAGGACTCGTTTTACTGTGGATATAGATACTGTTGTACCTGTTTCATCCAGCGTCTTCACAAGGTCCTTTTCTGTTGTTCTGGGATTGATTTGCACTTTTCGCACCAAAGTACGTTAATCTCTAGGAGACAGAACGCGTCTCCTTCCTGAGCGGTATGACGGCTGCGTGGTCCCATGGTGTTTATACTTGCCGACTATTGTTTGTACAGATGAACGTGGTACCTTCAGGCATTTGGAAATTGCTCCCAAGGATGAACCAGACCTGTGGAATTTTTTTCTGAGACTATTGACATTGCCCCCTCCCCTCCCCTCTCCACACCACTGCCACTCTCTGTTGTCATCTATGCATAGTGACTTTAATAACTCTACCTACATGTACATAATACCTCAACTAACCGGTGCTCCCGCACATTGACTATGTACCGGCACCCTCCTGTATATATTGTTATTTTTTTTACTGCTGCTCTTTAATTACTTGTTGCTTTGGTCTATTATTCTTATAAGTATTTTTTGAAACTGCACTGTCGGTTAGGGGCTCGTAAGTAAGCATTTCACTGTAAGGTCTACACCTGTTGTATTCGGCGCGTGTGACTAATAACATTTGATTTGATTTGTAAATTGGTCAGTGCAGTTAGATTAACAAGAATTTAAGCTGCCCATATCAGATATGTCTATGTCCTTGGATTTCTTTTCTTCTTACAACCTCATGCTAATCACATTAGCCTACGTTAGCTCAACAGGACGTCAAACCTGTCGAAGTCATCAGACCCTCACCCATGACATCATGATGTAAATGCAGATCCCTCAGAGTTCATATATACTTATGTTCTGCTGCTGACTTGTTGTATTGTTGTCTTGTATGAAGCAGCTGAGTTCATATCTCCACCCTCAGTATGAAGGGAAACCTTTACCTGTTTGTCCTGTGAGTTCTGCTTGGTTTTACTCCTCATCAACTCTTCCTAAGCTGAGCAAAGAAGATTTACAATTCCTTCATGTTTTCCTTCAATATTCCACCCTATCTCCTCTCTCCTCTCCCCTTGTTTCCTCTCTCTCTTTCTCCAAATCAGGTCTACATGGTCAGAGTATGCAGTCTATTTCCTCCAGTCCACTCCAGAACAAGCCTGGAGAAACTCTCAACCTCTCCTGTAGATGAGCTGGGTATACCTTTACAAGCTATGGTATGAACTCGATTCGCCAACCTACAGGAAAACCACTGGAATGGATGGGCTGGATCAACACCAATACTGGAGCAGCAGGCAATGCCGAAATCCTGGAGGAACGGATTGAACTGACCAAAGACAGCTCAGTGAGCATGACATCAGAAACTGTCTGGTCTGACTCTGCTGTGTATTACTGGGCATGCTGGGTACAGTGACGTGAGTGGTGGAGCTGTACAAAAACCCCTCAGACATATACTGAACAAAAATATAAACGCAACATGCGACAATTTCAAAGATTTTACTGTGCTATAAAGAAATTCAATTGAAATAAATAAATTAGGCCCTAATTTCACATGACTGGGCAGGGATGCAGCCAGTGGGGAGCCAGGCCCAGTCAATCAGAATGAGTCTTTCCCCACAAAATGGCTTTATTACAGACAGAAATACTCCTCAGTTTCATCAGCTGTCCAGATGGCTGGTCTCAGACGCTCCCAAAGGTGAAGAAGTTGGATGTGGATGTCCTGGGCTGGCGTGGTTACATGTGCTCTGTGGTTGTGAGGCTGGTTGGATGTACTGCTGAATTCTCTAAAACGACCTTGGCCTCTAAGGCTTTTGGTAGAGAAATTAACGTAACATTTTCTGGCAACAGCTCTGGTGGACCTTCCTGCAGTCAGCATGCCAATTGCACGCTCCCTCAAAATTTGAGACATCTGTGAAATTGTGTTGTGTGACAAAACTGCACATTTTAGAGTGGCCTTTTATTGTCCCCAGCACAAGGTGGATCTGTGTAATGATCATGCTGTTTAATCAGCTTTTTGATATTCCACAACTGTTAGGTGGATGGATTATATTGGCAAAGGAGAAATGCCCACTAATAGGGATGTAATCAAATTTGTGCACAAAATTTGAGAGAAATAAGCTTTTTGTGTGTATGGAACCTTTCTGGGATCTTTTATTTCAGCTCATTAAGCATGGGACCAACACTTTACATATTTTTGTTCAGTATATAGATAGAGACAGGCTGTGGAACATGTAGACATTTGACTAACCCTTCTCTGCAAACAGCGGGGATAGACAACCTTATACTTTAATTAAATGTCCCGAACCTCAGAAACACTGTCTGTCTGTGCTTCATGAATAGGCTCTCTGAGTTTTTCCTTATGTTGTGACCTGTCTTCTTTTCAGAAAGAGCAGAAAATACATTAAACACGCACAAGTCATTGTGTATTGGAGTCATCTTTTACAATGACAAGGATTTGCTCTATACCTAATCTAACACAACTGAATCAGAACAGCTGCCCAAGGACATAAGGACCTTGACTGTCCAAAAGAAGAGGGTTCGCCAACTTTGACTTAACACTTAACAGTGACTTAACAGTATGGAACATTGAATTGTGAAAAAACATTTTATTTAATATCAAAGTGATATTTGACAACATTCCATATAGTAATACTATGTGTAGCTAATGTACGACTTTAGTTTTTAGTTATGTTACTCAAATTGAAATAATAGTGCTACGATTCTGTAAAATCACACATTAATATTAGCTGAGCATGGATTCAGCAGGAAGGTTTTTGACAGGGTAAAGAGTAAAAACTGTGTTGAATGCCAAGGTCAAAGACCACCAAGCAGGGTTCCACCAAGACCTCTCTTAGAAAGAGCAGTGATGGGCATAAGGAAAGTAAATCAGTATTATTCTGCACACTCTGCATTGATGCATACAATCCATGATCTCTTCATAGACTATATGATTATACATTATTACGTTTACGTGGCAATCAGTAAAGCTTACTAAATGGTAATACATTAATTTGAATGTCCCATGTGACACCAGTACCCATCTCCAATTCAACAAACCCATCTGTGCTAAATGACTACAGGCCTGTAGCATTAATGTCCCTGGCAATTAAGTCTAGTATTATTAATGTGTACTGACTCTCCTTTCTGACCCTATCCTTTCCCCCTGGGGCATCTTCCTGGACTCGCCCGGTGGCCGGAACTGGGGCCGCGGCCAGAACTTGGGGGGGCGGTAGCTTTTGGGGGCATCATAACTATTAGAATGTGATGACAATCCTTCATATGGCACGTTTGTGTCAGAAAGAGAATGACCAAAATGTAGACAGAGGAGAAAATGGCCAGGCCACAGAGGGTCACCACCACAGCATCCGTGTTGGTCCTGTAAACATGACCACTGCACCGCCCCCCTTCAGGTCCCTCTTCGCCATCCTCTTCCTCACCTGAGAGGTGAAAACAAGGACATAGACAGGGGAATAAAGGCTTTTGTACTTTTCTGATTTCAATGTCACTAAAATGTCAGCTTAACTGGTCACATTTTACTCACGCTAGACCAACAATTACTGCAGAAAGTGCATTGTATAACTCTCGAATTACACAATGGTGGTTGGGTGACCTAAAAAGTCTCATCCCTGATTTGACTAAAACTCTTCAACCTATAAGAAAGTGCCTAGGGATATTGGAGTCATCACTGTACACACACAGCTCATCATGAAAACCATCTTATTGCTGAGTACTTTGTTATGACATGATCCAATCAATGTCAGACATCTTACCTGATAAGAGCAATGTGCTCCATCATGCTGGAAAAGGCATTGTTCGTCACCAAACTGTTCCTGGATGGTTGGGAGAAGTTGCTCTCGGAGGATGTGTTGGTACCATTCTTTATTCATGGCTGTGTTCTTAGGCAAAATTGTGAGTGAGCCCACTCCCTTGGCTGAGAAGCAACCCCACACATGAATGGTCTCAGGATGCTTTACTGTTGGCATGACACAGGACTGATGGTAGCACTCACCTTGTCTTCTCCGGACAAGATTTTTCCGGATGCCCCAAACAATCGAAAAGGAAATTCATCAGAGAAAATGACTTTACCCCAGTCCTCAGCAGTCCAATCCCTGTACCTTTTGCAGAATATCAGTCTGTCCCTGATGTTTTTCCTGGAGAGAAGTGGCTTCTTTGCTGCCCTTCTTGACACCATCCTCCAAAAGTCTTCGCCTCACTGTGCGTGCAGATACACTCACACCTGCCTGCTGCCATTCCTGAGCAAGCTCTGTACTGGTGGTGCCCCGATCCCGCAGCTGAATCAACTTTAGGAGACGGTCCTGGCGTTTTCTGGACTTTCCTGGGCGCTCTGAAACCTTCTGCAGAAATTCAGTGGAAATGTTTTTGGGGGATTCAGTTAATTTGCATGGCAAAGAGGGACTTTGCAATTAATTGCAATTCATCTGATCACTCTTCATAACATTCTGGAGTATATGCAAATTGCCATCATACAAACTGAGGCACAGACTTTGTGAAAATTAATATTTGTGTCATTCTCAAAACTTTTGGCCACGACTGTATATCCTCCATGATCACTGTTGAACAGCATTGTTGAGTTAGTAATGTATGTATGTATGGAAATGTGTACAGCATATGCATATTGTCCGGATCCTAGGTTGATGTCTCAATATTGACTCCTGTTTACTCTGTCACTAAAAGACGGACAATATGCAAAAGACGGACAATAAACTGTATATCAATGACCATCTCTGAGGGGCAGACACACACACACACACAGAGACACAACCTTCATCACTGCAACCACCCTGTCTGTCAGTACCCAGACAGACACTGTCTGCCATTCAACAGAGAAACATGTTTTGTACATCTCTCCTCCTCCTGGCCTTCCTACCATGGAAGTGGGGTGATTTTTATCTCTTTAAATACAGGGTACAAAACAAGATGGGACAGTAAATCCAGTAAATAAGGTTGTTTTTGCCCATGTGTTAATTTTTGTATAAAGACGTAGATGGTTGGAAAAAGTAATTTATTCTCTTTTGTCAAGTTCCTGTCTGTCTCTCTCTTCTCCCTGCTCTCTTTCAGATATACACAGCATTAGTTTGACCTCCTCCCCTGCTCAACTCAAACCTCCTGGAGAGTCAGTGAAACTATCTTGCCAAGTCTCTGGCTATGCCCTGACAGACTATGGTACAGAATGGATATGACATCAGCCAGGGAAAACACTGGAGTGGATTGGGATCATTTGGGGTAGTGGATCCATCAACACTGGAGCCTCTTTTAAGAGCAGATTCACCATCTCCAGAGACACTAGTAATGTACTGTACTTAGACATCACCAGTCTGCAGGCTGAGGACACAGCTGTGTATTATTGTGCTCGCTACCCACCGTGATACAAACCAGCACCAGAGATGTACAAAAACTCCCCTACCCCATAAACGGTTGGCGTTATATGTACCCATTAGAGTGGGTGATCTTAGCCTTTACATGAAATACATCCTACTATGATGTGATGACTGTATGAACTAGATGTAGTATCAGTCACTAGTCATAACATAGGACTACTGTAGGATATGAACAGATATAGGTATAACGGAATACACTCACTATTAAACATTTATTAAAATGTTATTCAACAAATAAATATTGTGGGATTGATTGAGGTTAAGGTTGGTCTTTGGTCTTACAACATGATGACAGACTTGTACCAATATTACTTTACTGTCATGAGTAATAATTAGTACAGTAATTCTCAAACTGTCCTGACAACTCAGGTTTGTGTTGTAATGGGAAATGTATTTTCCATCAATCACAAACAGCAATTTTATCACAGCAACACATCTCAAGATGGCCTACCAGGTGATCTGTGGGTATTTATCAAAGCCTCTTGTGATTGGTCGTCTCAGTGAGGAGGAGTTCATGCAAAACTCTCCAGTCCTCCATCTTTATTTACATCTGTGTTGAAGGCTGTTTCTGCTGAGGACTGTCTCAACTAACTTTAGAGAATTACACAGCTCACCATGTTTCCTACCACAGGAATACTCTTACTGACAGTCTATGTAACAGGTGAGAATATGCAGCCTAATGATATGTTTATCAATGACATTTCCTTTTTAGCTCCAACTTCAACACTCTCTTCAACATAATTTCTATTTCCACAGGTATTCAGGGTCAGACACTGACTGAATCTGGACCAGTTGTAAAAAAAACAGGAGAATCCCACAAAATGACCTGTACAGGAGCTGGGTTCACTTTCAGTAGCTACTGGATGGCTTGGATAAGACAGGCCCCTGGGAAAGGACTGGAGTGGATTGTTATTATACATGGTACTACTGCTTACTACTCCCAGTCAGTCCAGGGTAGATTCACCATCTCCAGAGATGACTCCAGCAGTAAGCTGTACCTACAGATGAACAGCCTGAAGAGTGAGGACACAGCAGTGTATTACTGTGCTAGAGAGTCACAGTGGTAAAACTAATGGGAGCAGCCGTACAAAAACCACTTCCCCATTCAACACAGACAATCTTATTTGTTTTTTATGAATGTTTTAATAGCAAAATATTCACAACCACTGCCATACATTTGTTTTCACAAGAATAACTTGATACATGTAGTATATGCTTCAAAACAATAAGAAATCAATGTTTAACTATTCTAGAGTTTCATCTGCCATAAGTGTAGTGTTAGAAACTGACATATTATAACATATTTTACCACCATTTGCAGTGAGATTCCCAGTACTTTTATACTTGATTATCTTCATTATGCAAATATAATCTTACCCCTCGCTTCATCTCCGTTATATAAATAGGCTCTATGTCTGTCTGTCAGTCCCACACTCTTAGAAAAAAGGTTCCGAAAGGATTCTTCAGCTGTCCCCGTAGGAGAACCCTTTTTGGTTCCAGGGAGAACCCATTTTGGGTTCCATTTAGAACCTTCTGTGAAAATAATCCTACATTAAAAACAAAAGTCTTCTACCTGGAACCAAAAAGGGTTCTTCAAAGGGATTTCCTATGTGTACAGCTGAAGAACCCTTTTAGGTTCTAGATAGCAACTTTTTTTCTAAGAGTGTAGTATGTCTCTCTCCTGGAGAGTAGAGAAGAGCAGCTCCCACCAGTTCAGCTTCAACACAAACCATGTTACCCGCATCTCTGTTGCTGCTAGCAGCTGTTTCCTGTGAGTCTGGTTTTGGGCAAAAAACACTACAAACTTTTCTGTTATAGGGAGATGTTGTTATTAATATTGAACATTATTGCTTTTCACAGGTGTGAACAGCATTGAACTCACTCAGCCATCCTCTATGATTGTCCAGCCAGGTCAACCATTGATCATCTCTTGTAAGCCCACATACTTAGTTACTGGCACTTGGACAGCTTGGATTCGACAACCTGTAGGGAAAGCATTGGAATGAAATATACTTGAGGCACACACCCCAAAGACTCCCTGAAGAACAAGTTCAGCCTCAGAGTAGACTCCTCCAGCAATACTGTAACTTTAACAGGGCAGAGTCTGCTGGCTGAAGACACAACTGTGTATCATTGTGCTCGCTACCCACAGTGATACAAACCAGCACCAGACCTGTACAAAAACTCTCTCCTCATTGTACAGTTGAAGTTATATATATCCACAAGGAGGGGGCGATCTGAATCTATCTACAACTCACTCATTCATCCCATGCTCAGATGACTTAACAATACTACATACATTTTATTTCATGAGATAACATATGATAAGGAAGCAATATTTAAGCAATAAGGCAATGTGGTATATGGCCAATATACCACGGCTAAGGGCTGTTGTTATGCGCGAATCAACTCGGAGTGGTATATTGGTCATATACCACAAACCCTGAGGTGCCTTATTGCTATTATAAACTAGTTGCTAACGTAATTAGAACAACAAAAATACATGTTTTACCCGTGGTATACGGTCTGATATACCACGGCTTTCAGCCAATCAGCATTCAGGCCTCGAACCACACAGTTTATAGAAAACAATAAAACATGAAACACCAACCTCAGAAACTGTCACTGTGAAAAACAGTTTAATAAATGTTACTGTTAACCTCTACTACTTCTCTCTCCCGGATCCGGGATCCCCCCATCAAAAAAGCTGACTAGCCTAAAGCCACAGGGATATCATATAATAAAATGTTCATGAAATCACAAGTCCAAGACACCAAATGAAAGATACACATCTTGTGAATCCAGCCATCATTTCTGATTTTTAAAATGTTTTACAGGGAAGACACAATATGTAAATCTATTAGCTAACCACGATAGCAAAAGACACAACTTTTTTTGTCCACCATTTTTTTCCTGCATAGGTAGCTATCACAATTTCGACCAAATAAAGATATAAATAGCCACTAACCAAGAAACAACTTCCTCAGATGACAGTCTGATAACATATTTATTGTATAGCATATGTTTTGTTAGAAAAATGTGCATATTTCAGGAATAAATCATAGTTTACCATTGCAGCCACCATCACAACTCTCACCAAAGCGACTAGAATAACTACAGAGACCATCGTGTATTACCTAATTACTCATCATAAAACATTTCTTAAAAATACACAGCGTACAGCAGATGAAAGACACAGATCTTGTGAATCCAGCCAATATTTCAGATTTTCTAAGTGTTTTACAGCGAAAACACAATATAGCGTTATATTAGCTTACCACAATAGCAAACATCACAACAGCATTGATTCAAGGCAAAAATAGCGATAACGTATAAACCACCAAAATATATTAATTTTTTCACTAACCTTCTCAGAATTCTTCAGATGACAGTCCTATAACATCATATTACACAATGCATATAGAGTTTGTTCGAAAATGTGCATATTTAGCGCCACAAATCGTGGTTATACAATGAGAAAAGTAGAAAAGCTGCCCAGAAAATGTCAGGAGAAATCTTTGAAGAGGCACCTATTCTAATCAGTAACTATTCCAAAACTTGACTAAAAAATACAGGTTGGACAGCAATTGAAAGACAAATTAGTTCTTAATGCAATAGCTGGGTTACATTTTTAAAATTAACGTTACTTCAAAATACAGTGTGCGATAAAGCGAGGCTGCACTGCAATTAATGGCGGCTTATGCATTTGACATTTTTCAACAGAACAACGAATTATCAGCATAAATAGTTCTTACTTTTTGATGAACTCTCATCAGAATCTTGGGAAAGGTGTCCTTTGTCCAAAAGAATCGTTGCTAGGTTGTATAACGTCCTCTTCAACGCTGCAATTAGCAGTAAACAATAGCATGCGAGAGAGAGATACCCAACCCCCTAGAACGCCAGGAAATGAAATACCCGAAAATCGCAATATACTGACATAAACTGATATAATTCGGTTTAAAATAACAAGATTATGATGTCTTTAACCCTTTCACACGTACCATCACACGGGTGTGATCGTTCTACAGTGGTCCCTGAAGCGTACGATCACACCCGTGTGATTAGAACACTCATTTAGAACGCTCGTTTAGAACGGCCAGTTTCGAATGACGCAACAATCAGCATTTGAGCTGGCCACACTTTTTTCAGAAACTATTTACACAAACACAGTCCTTACAAAGTTATGTCCAGAATGTGAGCAGTTTATTTTGGGATGCAATGTTCAGATATTCACAGAAGTATATATAGCATAACACAATCATCCTAACCGGAAAAATGTAGGCTACATTTGTCCAAGCGCTAACTGAGGAAAGATTGACCCAACACAAGCAGTAATATTTTCTAACTCTCGGCTGACATAAACTACAATATGAATTAGCTAATAGCAATTATTATGTATAATTAATCACATCACGGGTGAGCTCACCATTGATCGAAATAATTAGGTAAAACACTTTTGAAATCGAAAGTAATCCGACGATTAGTTTCAGCGCGCAGCCATGCATTTGTTCCTCACAGAAACCGAAGATAACAAGAGAAGACAAGATGAGTTTGGTCTGTTTATAGTATGCATGTTGAAGGGGTGTGTCAATCACTGTCGTTCACATCCCACCCTTCATTTCCGGAAGTCCTCAAAAAATGAGTGAACTCTTACTCACCTCATTTTGTTATAACATCTTTGGTCAAACAGACGATTACGTGAAACCCAGAATGCATTGTATGTCAACAAACATGGCTACACAGCTGGAATTAGCTTAGCTCATCATAATCAGAACAACCTTCAAAAAAGTATTTTACACACATATGTGCCCATTACAATCTGTGCAAGAATCGGAATGCATGATTTGTCACATAGAATTGAAAACATGTGAATAAAACAGTAAATACACAAATAATTGCCAAACAAAACATTTTCTGATAGTGATTTATTGAGACAAGTGGCGCGTGCCGGCAGTCAACCACGTACCCTCTCACTCTAAACCATTCAGTGTTGTTGTTTATGTATGTAGATAGTGAGCTAAGCTGTAGCATTAGCAATAACTTTCAAAAGGAGACAACTCACAAATGTGGAAATTCTGGAGATTTTGAGTCTGAGTATGAAAGTCAGGAATCAGATTCTGACAGTGAGGAGCTGCCCCCCAACCTTGTAGCCATTGAGAACCCTGAATCTGAGGACCCCTTGTCCACTGACAAAGTCCCAGTTCCATTAGAAGATGCTGGTGGTGATGGTGGCAGACTGACAGTGGATGAAGTACAGGAGTTCTGTGGTAGCTGGAAGGCTGCCAGCCATTTCACCCCTCCTGGCCCTGCTGATTGTGTTGATGAGTCCCAGTCTGGAGTGCAACGCCCCTTGCCATTTCCATCTGAGGCAGAGTGCTTCAAGTTGTTTCTGACAGAGGAGCTGGTGGGAGACATAGTAGAGACCAATCGCTATGCCTTGGAGCTACAGGATAAGAGAGAGCCAGTGTAACGGATGTGAAATGGCTAGCTAGTTAGCGGGTACGCGCTAATAGCGTTTCAATCAGTTACGTCACTTGCTCTGAAACCTTGAAGTAGTGGTTCCCCTTGCTCAGCAAGGGCCGCGGCTTTTGTGGAGCGATGGGTAACGATGCTTCGTGAGTGACTGTTGTTGATGTGTGCAGAGGGTCCCTGGTTCGCGCCCGGGTATGGGCGAGGGGACGGACGTAAAGTTATACTGTTACACCAGGAGTGGGGGGACAACCACAATTAGTGAAATGTATACATTCCTGGTGACAGTAAAGAAGAACTCCCTAAGAGAATACTGGAGCAGAGATCCTATGTTTGCAACTCCCTTCTTTGCCACCCTCTTTTCCCAAGACTGCTTTCTAGTTCTGCTGCTATGACTGCATTTCATCATCAACGCTACTGCCATCCTAAATGACCCGTTATACAAAACAAGAGATGTCAACAGCTGGCAGTAAAGTGCCATGACAAACGAGACGTCCATGTCCTCTCCACTGTCCATACAGCAACCATGTCGGCCACAGGGAAGGTGAACCACCTGACGGGAGAGAGAAACAAACCAGACAGAGAAACATCAAACCAGACTGCGTGCTTGACTATTACCTCAAAATGGGGGCAGTGGATAAGGCCGACATGATAAACAGCTTTGTGGAATGAACTCAGAAAACGACCAAGTGGTATATTTTTCCAGGGTAGCGTCAAAATACAACATGCCAATACTTCTGACGCATTTAGCATTGTTTTACAGAGCTAATAGAATAATGTAACTAGCTACATAAGCACGATTGAATATAACACCATAAAAGGTGAGTAACATGAGTAACGTTACCTAGCGTGTCCGCGGTTATAAGGAATATACACAAATATATTATGCTCCATACACACAGTGAGCTACAGTAGAAACGGTAAAACACGACACAGAAACTATTATAACGTAATTAGGCACTTACTTTGATAGAAACGCAGTCTGGATTTGAAGATGGGTGTCTGTAGTGACGCCTCTAGCACTGAGACGCTGTGCCACTTGGGAGTCAAAAGGCCAGGGTAGCTTCAACATACAACACATGCTAATACATCCGTGACGCAATTAGCATTGTTTTCCAGAGCTAATAAGACTGTAGCTAGATACCTAAGCATTGAGTATAACACCATACATGTTATGAAATGAGTAACGTTACATCGCGTGTCCGCGGTTATAAGGAATATACACAAAAACATGATGCTACAGTAGAAACGACATAACACGACATGCAGAAACTATTATAACGTAACAAGGCACTTTGATAGAAACGCACTCATTTCCAAAGTTATTATTGGTAACGAAAACAACTTTGATTGCGATGCAGGCGACAGGTGGAAAATATGAACACGTGTATGCAGGACGGCAGATGAGTAAATGTCTGCGGACTTGAACTGCACAAACAATTGAGAAGTGTTTGGGGAATTTTGTCCGGGTCAGAAATGTCCAAAAAATTAATTGGTCCGCAAAAGTAAAAATGACTACTTTTATGTGAATGAATGAGGCGGAACACACCTCATTTCAAACTGTTATTATAAAATAAAAAACTGTTCAGAAAATAATTTAAAATTGACAAATAAAACAGGCGGCGTGCTTTGGTTTGAGGGCAGCGCAGATTAAATGTACTGTTACATAACAATCACATTCTGGAATTGGAGAGAACGTTCTAACATCACGTGCATAAAACAACTCACGCTGGGGCGACCGTTAGAGATATTTGGAACTCACGCATGAAAGGGTTAAAGCCTATATCGAATAAAAACACAGCCGGAAATGTCTAAGATCTATAACCGATGGTTCTAGTACAATATGCCAAGGTCCTCAGTGCGTCAGAGCGAAGAGGGAAAAGAACAGACACGTCTTTGCCAAGTGATTTATAACCTTTGAGATCTACGTAGAGACTCCATTTCAAGTCTCCCTATTCGCTAACATCCAGGGGAAGGCGTATGCAGTGCATCTCAACCAATAGAAGACAGGCAGATTTATACACAGGTCTCAGAGCAGCTTGGAAAATTTGGCATTCTCACATACACATAGGAAAATTGCTCTAAGTCCAGTTCTGTTTCACTCACAGATATAATTCAAACGGTTTTAGAAACTAGAGAGTGTTTTCTATCCAATAGTAATAATAATATGCATATTGTACGAGCAAGAATTGAGTACGAGGCAGTTTAATTTGGGAACGTCATTATTACAAAGTGCCAACAGCACCCCCTAATGACAAGAAGTTTTAACTTACACAACTCCTGTCACCAAAGTCTACGAAATAAATCATTATTTTCTGAAAACATGTCTCATACTACTGTTTCACTGTCTCCCTGTCAGGTCTCCCTATATACCCCTCTCTTCCTCCATCTCTCTACGTCAACGCAAACCCACCATCTGGTTCTTTCCCTACTTAAACAGTGTCTGTCTGTCTGTCCTTAGAGGCGCTCCGAGTCCTGGAGGGTAGAGTAGAGCAGCTCCCGCCAGTTCAGCTTCAACATAAACCATGTTCCCTGCATCTCTGCTGCTGCTGGCAGCTGCCTCTTGTGACTCTTTTGGGATTTTTACAAGTTTATGGACTATACGTTCTGGTGAATAAATTGACCCATTAAGGTTTTAGATTCTATTTCAATCAATCAATCAATCAATCATACTTATTTATAAAGCCCTTTTTACATCAGTAGATGTCACAAAGTGCTATACAGAAACCCAGCCTAAAACCCCAAACAGCAAGCAATGCAGATGTAGAAGCACTGTGGCTAGGAAAAACTTCCTATAAAGGCAGGAACCTAGGAAGAAACCTAGAGAGGAACCTGGCTCTGAGGGGTGGCCAGTCCTCTTCTGTCTGTGCCAGGTGGAGATTATAACAGTACATGGCCAAGATGTTCAAACTTTCATAGATGACCAGCAGGGTCAAATAATAATAATCACAGTGGTTGAGGGTGCAACAAGTCAGCACCTCAGGAGTAAATGTCAGTTGGCTTTTCATAGCCGATCAGTTTCAACAAAATCTGTGAAATTCTTTCAACAGATGTTCATGGTCAGACACTGACTGAGTCTGGACCAGTGGTTAAAAAACCTGGAGAGTCCCACCAACTGACCTGTACAGGAGCTGGGTTCACATTTAGTAGCTATGAGATGAACTGGATCAGACAGGCTCCTGGGAAAGCACTGGAGCGGATTGATTATAGTTATATTACTACTACATATTACTCCCAGTCAGTCCAGGGTAGATTTACCATCTCCAGAGATGACTCCACCAGTAAGCTGTACCTACAGATCAGTGGCGGTCAGTGCCGTTTATGATGAGGGAGAAAACTTATTTTTTTAAATCATGAGCATGGCCTTATTTCTATTAGAGCATGTTGGATGACTGTCATTCATATTCCATTCATCCACTTCAATGTAACATCGATAGGTTTAGGCTACTACATGATACTCAAATATTCCCTACAACCTAGCCTATGAATGAAAGTTTACAACTTAGGTGAACACAGGTCGAGAGCAAAATTTGAGATGACACACATTGACACATAGACAGACAGTGACACATTCAATACAGCCTTCCACACTCTTGCCTGCATCTAGCTGATCTAGGGTGTAATCATTAGTCCAACAGTTGCAAACGAGAGTTTCTAATGGACAAATTCATGTAGTTTCGTTTGCTTCCGTTTAAGATTATTTTTTCGACAGAATCGGTGATCATAGCAGCCACGTTGTATTCATTCTTGCCTCTATGTCCTCTCCTCCTCTCACCTTGTTTGTGGACTTCAATGAACAACACATCAGCTGTATGTGACCAGGCGAAAAAAGCTTTCCAAGCCAAACCATGTCATAAACGCTAAGCACAGCCTACATCGTTGTCCCCATATTAGCTAAAGTAACGTCGTAGTCAACATAGGTAACATAAATAATGCGTTAGTAAACCCGCTACAATCAGTAACGTTACAGTGTATAGTCAGTAAGCAGTTAGACCGGCAGGCCCCAGTGGCAATAATTGAATAAAACCCAAAGCTTACCTTGACTTGAAGAGTTCCAGTATTGTGTTGGATAGTCATAGCCAGCTAGCTAACATAGCATCCCTCTGTTTGAGCCAAGTGTTTGAGTAACTAAACTGGCCAGCTGCATTTGCTAGCTTAGTGAGTGAAACTGAAAGTGACTCTCTCTCACTTCTCCTTCATTTTTGAAGAAATTAATTTGTTGAAAACTGTTCAACTATTGTCTTTCCATCTCTTCGAGTCAACTACTCACCACATGCACTGCAATAACAGCTAGCTGTAGCTTATGCTTTCAGTACGAGATACATTCTATGAACCTTTGATTGGGTGGACAACATGTCAGTTCATGCTGCAAGAGCTCTGATAGGTTGGAGGACGTCCTCCAGAAGTTGTCATAATTACTGTGTAAGTCTATGAAAGGGGGTGAGAACCAAGTGCCTCCTAGGTTTTGTATTGAAGTCACTGTACCCAGAGGAGGACGGAAGCTAGCTGTCCTCCGGCTACACCATGGTGCTACCCTACAGAGTGCTGTTGTCACACCCTTGCCTTAGTATTCTTTGTTTCTGTAATATTTTGGTTAGGTCAGGGTGTGACAGGGGGGATGTTTTGTATGTATTTGTCTCGTCTTGGGTGGTTGTAATGTATAGGGGGTTTTGTTGAGTGTATGGGGTTGGGTTTAGTATAGTTGTCTAGGCAAGTCTATGGTTGCCTGAATGGTTCTCAATCAGAGACAGCTGTCATTCATTGTCTCTAATTGGGAGCCATATTTAACCTGTTTGGGCTGCAGGGGCAGTATTGAGTAGCCAGATAAAAGGTGCCCATTTCAAACGGCCTCGTACTCAATTCTTGCTCGTACAATATGCATATTATTATTACTATTGGATAGAAAACACTCTCTAGTTTCTAAAACCGTTTGAATTATATCTGTGAGTCAAACAGAACTCATTTGGCACAAACTTCCTGACCAGGAAGTGGAAAGTCTGAAATCGAGGCTCTGTTCTACTTCCTGCCTATAAATGGGCATGATACGTATTAGTATACATGCACTTCATAGACCTTCCCCTGGATGTCAAGAGGCGGTGAGAGAAGAAATTGAGTGTTTATCTTGGTCTGAAGTGGAATACAAGCTCTTTGTATGACGTGTCCCCCATTTCCTGTTTTCTGGAGAGCGCGAGGAGGTACCTGGATTTGCCTTCTGTTTAGCTGCCGTTATAGGCGACTACTATCTCCGGCTTTGATTTTATTTGATACATGTGACCATATCATCGTAAAGTATGTTTTTTCAATATAGTTTAATCAGATTATTGAAATTTTTTCGGGAGTTTTGCCGTGTTCCGTTCTCTGACTTTGTTGACGATGGAGAGATTCGTGCCACTTGGCTAGTGTGCTTGCTAAATCGAGAGGGAAAGTGGCCGTTCTAAATCCAAACAACGATTGTTCCCGACAAAGGACCCCTTGTCCAACATTCTGATGAAAGATCAGCAAAAGTAAGAAACATTTTATGATGCTATTTCATATATCTGTCGTACATGTGAATTAGTCGTCGGCGCCCAACTTTTGGGTACTCTAGCTATACCGAAGCTGGATGTCGTAATGAAGTTATTTTTTAGAATTCTAACACTGCGATTTCATTAAGAACTAATGGATCTATCATTTCCTATACAACATGTATTTTTTAGTTATGTTTATGAATAGCTATTTGGTCAGAATATGTGTGTCAGAAAACGTGTCAGAAAAGTATCGTTGCTGTTTAGACGTTGTGGGAAAAAGTAGCTACGTTAGCACAATGTGTAACCACTGATTTCAGCTCTAAATATGCACATTTTCGAACAAAACATAAGTGTATGTATAACCTGATGTTATAGGACTGTCATCTGATGAAGAATATCAAGGTTAGTCAAAAATTATATATCTTTTACTGGTTTGTCACGATCGCTAACTTTTACTGCTGGGGAAGGGCTTGTGTTTCTGGCTATTGTGGTAAGCTAATATAACGCTATATTGTGTTTTCGCTGTAAAACACTTAA
The DNA here is from genome assembly GCF_016432855.1 of Salvelinus namaycush. Lineage (NCBI taxonomy): Eukaryota > Metazoa > Chordata > Actinopteri > Salmoniformes > Salmonidae > Salvelinus > Salvelinus namaycush. The sequence continues at coordinate 19,163,119 of NC_052347.1, read as the reverse complement.
TAAATCGGAAATATTGGCTGGAATCACAAGATGCCTGTCTTTCATTTGCTGTACACTATGTATTTTTCAGAAATGTTTTATGATGAGTAATTAGGTATTTGACGTTGGTGTCTGTAATTATTCTGGCTGCTTTCGGTGCAATTTCTGATTGTAGCTGCAATGTAAACTATGATTTATACCTGATATATGCACATTTTTCGAACAAAACATAGATTTATTGAATAACATGTTATAAGACTGTCATCTGATGAAGTTGTTTGTTGGTTAGTTTGGTTGGTTCTTGGTTATTTAGGTTGGCTTTGTGCATGCTACCTGTGCTGTGAAAAATGTCTGTCCTTTTTTGTATTTGGTGGTGAGCTAACATAAATATACGTGGTGTTTTCGCTGTAAAACATTTTAAAAATCGGACATGTTGGCTGGATTCACAAGATGTGTACCTTTCATATGCTGTATTGGACTTGTTAATGTGTGAAAGTTAAATATTTTAACCTGTCTAGCCCCGGGGTTCCGCTAGCGGAACGTTTCACAAAAAAAAAAATTGGCGAAATGACATATTTATAAATATTTAGCTTCAATTAAATCAGAAGTGTTATGCACCAAATCAAAGCTATACCTCTTGTTAATCTAGCCAATATGTCCGATTTCGAAAAGCTTCACTGCAAAAGCGATTATCGATCAGTAAACAACACATTAGGTGCAGTTACAGCAAAGTACATTAGTCACGATAGTCAGAAATAGCAATAAAATTCATCAATTACCTGAGGTAATTTTCTTCTTTTGGCAATCCTAAAGGTCACGACGAAACAATGAAGTGGCGTTTTGTTCGATATAATCCATTTTTATAGCCTAACACGAAACATTTTGTAAACGGCTTGCGTGGAAAATTCGTTGAAAATTCAGCGTCCTTCAACTTTGGACGTAACATTCATTGTAATTACTCACTCTAAACGGACGTTTATCCAGTCATGTTCGGTTTCATTACAGTCCTCTGTTTGTTAGTAAAAAAAACAAACTTCATGGTTCTTTTCCCGGGACATATTGACCGACAGGAACTGATTTGAACACACCAAACAACGACCTCATTACGCGTCAATCGAATGACCTGTTCTTCGTTGATTGACTGTATTTCGGACCAATGACCACTGATCTTCTTGAAATCTAGCTGGATAGATAGCCAATGAACTGAGGTACATGGGAACATGCAATGGTTCGACCCGGGAAGAATAGGCTTTGTTGTAAACCCATGCGTACACACAGCCATTCGCCATTGAAAATTCTACAAGAAATAGCCTCGCCGTTTTACGCGCCGCAAAAGTTTTTTTTTTAGCATTTTCAAGGCATAATAATGGCAAATAAATCAGCCAAATCTAAGACAAAGACCAAGTACACAGACTTGCACGATATAATTGAAGAAATAGACAGAGCTAGTGATAGTGAACATCTAGATGAATCCAGTGAGATTGAATCCGTTGATTCAGAATTTGAGGAGATGTTCCTATATGGTGAAGACTCAGTTTTGGATCGGTGAGTAACATTGTTTGAAATTAGTAATATCAAATATTATTCATTTGAGTTGTTTGAGATATTTGTATTTTATTTGCCTTATATAAAAATATGACTAGGGCATGAAATATAAAGTACACAAGTATATTGAAATGTAGAAAGTACATATTGCTCTACCTTGTGGGTGTATGTCTGTGTGTCAGGACAAAACCTCCCCATGGTCACAGATTGTGTATATATAATATGTGTCTGTATAATTATTACCTAATTGTTTACATGTATTTTATATCTAAAATGGAATGGACAAAACCTCACCATGGTCACAAATTGTGTATATATAATATGTGTCTGTATAATCTGTATAATTATTACCTAATTGTTTACATGTATTTTATATGTATTTTATATCTAAAATGGAATGGACAAAACCTCACCATGGTCACAGATTGTGTATATATAATATGTGTCTGTATAATTATTACCTAATTGTTTACATGTATTTTATATCTAAAATGGAATGGACAAAACCTCACCATGGTCACAAATTGTGTATATAATATGTGTCTTTGTGTCTGTGTCTTTATTTCACAGTCCCAGCGATTCTGATTGGGAGCCTAGGTGCAAATCCCCCACTGAAGCTGGTCCATCCAGCTGGACCCCTGCTGTTTCCGGCACCACACCTACCCCCGCCCGGCCATCAAGGGGTGGTAAGACGGCGGCAAAGAAGCGGAGGAAGGGTTCGTCCAGAGCGTCCAGCGTGGAACCTGCCAGAGCGGAGGAGGACCGTTGGCACTCTGTTCTTGAGGAGGATGTGGCCCCACCGTCTCCAGTTTTCCGACCAAAACGCCCAGTCGGCCCTCAATTGGACCTAACTTCAAAATACAGCCCCATGCAACTTTTCCAGTTGTTCTTCACCTCGGCAGTTGTTGATACCCTGGTGATGAACATAAATAAGTATGGCGCTAAGAAGCAGGAAGGCAAGACAGAGGCATGGAAGGACATTTCCATTTCAGATCTGTTTTGCTACCTGTCTATGGTCATCTACATGGGGGTGGTGAAGTTGAAAACCCTGAAAGACTACTGGAAAACTTCACCCCTCTATCAACTGCCTTTCCCCTCAACGGTCATGTCTTGCAAGAGGTTTCTGACAATTTCATGGGCGCTTCACATTAGTGACCCAGAAGTTGATAAGGACAACGAGACGAAACGAGGCACGGCAGGGTTTGATAAGCTCTGCAAGATTAAACCTCTCTACCACGATATCATTGAGGCATGCAAGACATATTTTCAGCCCGCCCAGAACCTTTCCATAGATGAGAGAATGGTAGCCTCAAAGGCCAGAATTGGCCTAAAACAGTACATGCGCAACAAACCGACAAAATGGGGTTACAAGCTGTTTGTTTTGGCCGATGCTGCGTGTGCATACACGTGCAATTTTTTTGTCTATGAGGGGAAGAACACTTGTGCGAGCGGTAAGGGACTCAGTTATGACTCTGTGATGCAGTTATTAGATTTCCAGCTGCTGGGGAAGGGCTACAAACTATTTGTAGACAACTTTTACACAATCCCTACCCTGTTCACAGACCTGAGGAAGCTGGAGATGTGGGCCTGTGGCACCATTCGGACCAACAGAGTGGGCTTTCCAAAAACCAGGGTGAACGACATGCCTAAGCGGGCTGAGCGGGGTACCATGAGATGGATCCGTGAAGATGGTTTGCTCTTTGTGAAGTGGATGGACACGAGAGAAGTAGTCATGTGCTCCACTATTCACAAGTCCTTCGGTGGGGATCACGTTGTTCGACGTTTGAAAGGTCCTACAGGCGCTTGGACCGCCAGAAATGTCCCCATTCCAGCTGCTGTGAAGGATTACAATAAGAGCATGGGAGGTGTAGACCTATCGGATGCGCTGATAGGCTACTATAATGTTCTTCACAAAACCATGAAATGGTACAAAACTTTGTTTTATCATTTTATTGACATTGCTGTGGTGAATTCCTTCATCCTCCAGAAGGAAATGGCCAAGAACTGTGGACAGCCCCCCATCTCACAGCTAGCCTTTAGGGAGCAGCTCATCCAGGAGCTTGCTACCTACAGCAAGAACACTGTAGCACCTTCTGTCCCCTCTACCTCTGTCCCTTCTGCTCCAACCAGCGGTACGCACATGCTGAAGTTCATCATTGCAGGCAGGGATGTGCCTCAGGGAAAAAGTGGCTCACTAGGGCGGCTTCGTTGTGCCCTGTGCCATAAGAAGTCCCCTGTCACCTGCACCACCTGTGCTGTGACCCTCTGTTTCACACCAGAGAGAGACTGCTATGGGATATGGCATCAGGAGCGCAACATTGTGTAGAGGACTGAGAGTCTTCACATGATTGAACATTGAAGTGTAAATAGTTACCCTTGTTATTTTTTTATTTTTTTTAAATATTCATTTTTTTTTCTTGAATTTTTCAAATATATATTTTTGGGGGTATGTTAGAATAATTGTTTTGTATTTTGTATATAGTTATTTGTATCATTGTATCATTGTACCAATTCGGACGCTTGGGTACATTTGGGAAACTTGTGAGGGACACCTGGTTGACTTCATGCTCAATGGCATGTACCTCACTCATTCCTGAAGGTATCCATCTGAAACTTTGGTCAAATACTGTTGCCTACTTATGTTCTGATTTGAAATGATCCCCAGTATCATAACTGAATGTTTGGCCTTTCTTGTTGATTTTTAAAGATGCAACAACAGTAAAAGAACAAAAAACGTCTGTTGATTTCCTTGTATTTTCTTCTACCAGATCTATTGTGTTATATTCTCCTACATTCAATTCACATTTCCACAAACTTCAGAATGTTTCCTTTCAAATGATACCAAGAATATGCATATCCTTCCTTCTAGGCCTGAGCTACAAGCAGTTAGATTAGGGTATGTTTTCAGCCGGAAATTGAGAAAAGGGGGGGGGTATCACAAACAGGTTAAAAAAATATCTTTTGAATTTCGCGCCCTGCACTTGAGCTGGCTGTTGTCATAAGTGTACCGACACCGGGCTGCAGCCATAAGAAGTTAAGGCAGCCATAGACAGTAGGCTTTCGTGGGTAATTGTCTATGTCTATGTATAACGTTTGTAGCTTTTGTATTGCACTTACGTTTGTAGCTTCACGGTCTGTTTGTTGTTTTGTTTTCGTTCGTTTTTGTCTTCCTAATAAAAGAAGATGTATTTTTCACACGCTGCGCCTTGGTCCACTCATTATCCTCAAGACGATCGTGACAGAATTACCCACCAAACTCGGACCAAGCAGCGTGTGAAGCAGCAGCTGGAGCAACCTACACAGGATTTATGGCAATGGGAGCAGGTTCTGGACTATACTACGTGGGAGGAGATCGACAGGTGGGCGATCGACCCAGGGCGAATGCCGGAGCCCGCCTGGGATTCTCTGGAACAGTGCGAGGAGGGATACCGGCGAATGGAGGCAGCACGACGACGCGGTAGGAAGCCTGTGAGTCAGCCCAAAAAAATTATTGGGGGGGAGGCTACAAGGGAGTGTGGCGAAGTCAGGTAGGAGACCTGCGCCAACTCCCCGAGCTTACCGTGGAGCGCGAAAGTACGGGCAGACACCGTGTTATGCGGTAGAGTGCATGGTGTCTCCTGTACGTGTGCATAGCCCGGTGCGGTACATACCAGCTCCTCGTATCGGCCGGGCTAGATTGAGTATTGAGCCAGGTGCCATGAAGCCGGCTCAACGCGTCTGGTCTCCAGTGCGTCTCCTCGGGCCGGCATACATGGCACCAGCCTTACGCATGGTGTCCCCGGTTCGCCTACACAGCCCAGTGCGGGTTATTCCACCTCCCCGCATTGGTCGGGCGACGGGGAGCATACAACCAGGTAAGGTTGGGCAGGCTCAGTGCTCAAGAAAGCCAGTACGCCTGCACGGTCCGGTATTTCCGGCGCCACCTCCCCGCCCCAGCCCAGTACCACCAGTGCCTACACCATGCACCAGGCTTCCTGTGCGTCTCCAGAGCCCTGTTCCTCCTCCACGCACTAGCCCTGTGGTGCGTGTCTCCAGCCCATTACCACCAGTGCCTACACCACGCACCAAGCCTCCTGTGCGTCTCCAGAGTCCTGTGTGTCCTGTTGCTGCTCCCCGCACTAGCCTTGAGGTGCGTGTCCTTAGCCCGGTACTTCCAGTTCCGGTACCACGCACCAGGCCTACTGTGCGCCTCAGCCGGCCAGAGTCTGCCGTCTGCCCAGTGCCGCCTGCACTGTCCGTCTGCCCAGAGCCGTCAGAGCTGCCCGTCTGTCCCTAGCCGTCAGAGCTGCCCGTCTGTCCCGAGCCGTCAGAGCTGCCCGTCTGTCCCGAGCCATCAGAGCTGCCCGTCTGTCCCGAGCCATCAGAGCTGCCCGTCTGTCCCGAGCCGTCAGAGCTGCCCGTCTGTCCCGAGCCACTAGAGCCGTCTGCCAGACAGGATCAGCCAGAGCCGTCCGCCAGACAGGATCAGCCAGAGCCGTCCGCCAGACAGGATCAGCCAGAGCCGTCCGCCAGATATGATCAGCCAGAGCCGTCCGCCAGATATGATCAGCCAGAGCCGTCCGCCAGCCATGACCAGCCAGAGCCGTCAGCCAGCCATGACCAGCCAGAGCCGTCAGCCAGCCATGACCAGCCAGAGCCGTCAGCCAGCCATGACCAGCCAGAGCCGTCAGCCAGCCATTACCAGCCTGAGCCGTCAGCCAGCCATGACCAGCCAGAGCCGCCAGCCAGCCAGGATCCGCCAGAGCCAGCCAGCCAGGATCCGCCAGCCAGCCAGGATCTGCCAGAGCCAGCCAGCCAGGATCCGCCAGAGCCAGCCAGCCAGGATCCGCCAGAGCCAGCCAGCCAGGATCCGCCAGAGCCAGCCAGCCAGGATCCGCCAGAGCCAGCCAGCCAGGATCCACCAGAGCCAGCCAGCCAGGATCCGCCAGAGCCGTCAGTCAGCCAGGATCCGCCAGAGCCGTCAGTCAGCCAGGATCCGCCAGAGCCAGCCAGCCAGGATCCGCCAGAGCCAGCCAGCCAGGATCCGCCAGAGCCAGCCAGCCAGGATCCACCAGAGCCAGCCAGCCAGGATCCGCCAGAGCCGTCAGTCAGCCAGGATCCGCCAGAGCCGTCAGTCAGCCAGGATCCGCCAGAGCCGTCAGTCAGCCAGGATCCGCCAGAGCCGTCAGTCAGCCAGGATCCGCCAGAGCCGTCAGTCAGCCAGGATCCGCCAGAGCCATCTGCCAGTCCGGAGCTGCCCCTCAGTCCGGAGCTGCCCCTCCGTCCAGTGGCGCCCTCTGGGATGGTATTCAGTCCGGGACTCGCCGTTCCAGAGGCGCCACCAAAGCGGTTAGTGACTATGGTGGAGGGGGGTCCACGTCCCGCACCCGAGCAGCCACCATAGGAAGGCCCACCCGGACCCTCCCCTTCTGTGTCAGGTTTTGCGGCCGGAGTCCGCACCTTTGGGGGGGGGGTACTGTCACACCCTGGCCTTAGTATTCTTTGTTTCTGTAATATTTTGGTTAGGTCAGGGTGTGACAGGGGGGATGTTTTGTATGTATTTGTCTCGTCTTGGGTGGTTGTATTGTATAGGGGGTTTTGTTGAGTGTATGGGGTTGGGTTTAGTATAGTTGTCTAGACAAGTCTATGGTTGCCTGAATGGTTCTCAATCAGAGACAGCTGTCATTCATTGTCTCTGATTGGGAGCCATATTTAAGGCAGCCATAGACAGTAGGCTTTCGTGGGTAATTGTCTATGTCTATGTTGCATGTTAGCACTTAGTCTTTCATAGCTTCACGTTCATCTGTTTGTTGTTTTCGTTCGTTTTAGTCTTCCTAATAAAAGAAGATGTATTTTTCACACGCTGCGCCTTGGTCCACTCATTATCCTCAAGACGATCGTGACAGCTGTTAAAGACATCATAATGTTGTTATTTTAAACCGAGTTATATCAGTTTATATCAGTATATTGCGATTTTCGGATATTTCTTAGTGCTGCGTTATAGTGAGTTGGACACGTCTTCGCCACATGGCTAATGTTTACTGCTAATTCCAACGTTTAAGGCGACAATCTACAACCGAGCAACGATTCTTTTGGACAAAGGACAACTTGCCCAAGATTCTGATGGAAGCTCATCATAAAGTAAGAAGTATTTATGATGTTAATTCGTTGTTCTGTTGAAAAATGTTAAACTCATATTCCGCCATTAATTTCGGTGCGGTCTCGCTTTAACGCACGCTGTATGTCGTAGTCACATTAATTTTAAAAATCTAACACAGCGATTGCATTAAGAACTAATGTATCTTTCATTTGCTGTCCAACCTGTATTTTTTAGTCAAGTTTAGGATTAGTTACTGATTAGATTAGGTGCCTCTCCCAAGATTTCTCCCGACATATTGTTGGCAGCTTGGCTACTTTTCTCATTGTATAACCACGATTTGTGCCGCTAAATATGCACATTTTCGAACAAACTCTATATGTATTGTGTAATATGATGTTATAGGACTGTCATCTGAAGAAGTTTGAGAAGGTTAGTGAAAAAATTAATATTTTTGCTGGTTTATTCGTTATCGCTATTGTTGGCCTGAATCAATGCTGTTGTGTGGTTGGCTATTGTAGTAAGCTAATATAATGCTATATTGTGTTTTCGCTGTAAAACACTTAAAAAATCTGAAATATTGGCTGGATTCACAAGATCTTTGTCTTTCATTTGCTGTACGCTGTGTATTTTTCAGAAATGTTTTATGATGAGTATTTATGTAATACATGATGGTCTCTGTAGTTATTCTAGTTGCTTTGGTGAGAGTTGTGATGGTGGCTGCAATGGTAAACTATGATTTATACCTGAAATATGCACATTTTTCTAACAAAACATATGCTATACAATAAATATGTTATCAGACTGTCATCTGATGAAGTTGTTTCTTGGTTAGTGGCTATTTATATCTTTATTTGGTCGAAATTGTGATAGCTACCTATGCAGGAAAAAAATGGTGGGAAAAAAAAGTTGTGTCTTTTGCTATCGTGGTTAGCTAATAGATTTACATATTGTGTCTTCCCTGTAAAACATTAAAAATCAGAAATTATGGCTGGATTCACAAGATGTGTATCTTTCATCTGGTGTCTTGGACTTGTGATTTAACCCTTTCACACGTACCATCACACGGGTGTGATCGTTCTACAGTGGTCCCTGAAGCGTACGATCACACCCGTGTGATTAGAACACTCATTTAGAACGCTCGTTTAGAACGGCCAGTTTCGAATGACGCAACAATCAGCATTTGAGCTGGCCACACTTTTTTCAGAAACTATTTACACAAACACAGTCCTTACAAAGTTATGTCCAGAATGTGAGCAGTTTATTTTGGGATGCAATGTTCAGATATTCACAGAAGTATATATAGCATAACACAATCATCCTAACCGGAAAAATGTAGGCTACATTTGTCCAAGCGCTAACTGAGGAAAGATTGACCCAACACAAGCAGTAATATTTTCTAACTCTCGGCTGACATAAACTACAATATGAATTAGCTAATAGCAATTATTATGTATAATTAATCACATCACGGGTGAGCTCACAATTGATCGAAATAATTAGGTAAAACACTTTTGAAATCGAAAGTAATCCGACGATTAGTTTCAGCGCGCAGCCATGCATTTGTTCCTCACAGAAACCGAAGATAATAAAAGAAGACAAGATGAGTTTGGTCTGTTTATAGTATGCATGTTGAAGGGGTGTGTCAATCACTGTCGTTCACATCCCACCCTTCATTTCCGGAAGTCCTCAAAAAATGAGTGAACTCTTACTCACCTCATTTTGTTATAACATCTTTGGTCAAACAGACGATTACGTGAAACCCAGAATGCATTATGTCAACAAACATGGCTACACAGCTGGAATTAGCTTAGCTCATCATAATCAGTACAACCTTCAAAAAAGTATTTTACACACATATGTGCCCATTACAATCTGTGCAAGAATCGGAATGCATAATTTGTCACATAGAATTGAAAACATGTGAATAAAACAGTAAATACACAAATAATTGCCACACAAAACATTTTCTGATAGTGATTTATTGAGACAAGTGGCGCGTGCCGGCAGTCAACCACGTACCCTCTCACTCTAAACCATTCAGTGTTATTGTTTATGTATGTAGATAGTGAGCTAAGCTGTAGCATTAGCAATAACTTTCAAAAGGAGACAACTCACAAATGTGGAAATTCTGGAGATTTTGAGTCTGAGTATGAAAGTCAGGAATCAGATTCTGACAGTGAGGAGCTGCCCCCCAACCTTGTAGCCATTGAGGACCCCTTGTCCACTGACAAAGTCCCAGTTCCATTAGAAGATGCTGGTGGTGATGGTGGCAGACTGACAGTGGATGAAGTACAGGAGTTTTGTGGTAGCTGGAAGGCTGCCAGCCATTTCACCCCTCCTGGCCCTGCTGATTGTGTTGATGAGTCCCAGTCTGGAGTGCAACGCCCCTTGCCATTTCCATCTGAGGCAGAGTGCTTCAAGTTGTTTCTGACAGAGGAGCTGGTGGGAGACATAGTAGAGACCAATCGCTATGCCTTGGAGCTACAGGATAAGAGAGAGCCAGTGTAACGGATGTGAAATGGCTAGCTAGTTAGCGGGTACGTGCTAATAGCGTTTCAATCAGTTACGTCACTTGCTCTGAAACCTTGAAGTAGTGGTTCCCCTTGCTCAGCAAGGGACTTTTGTGGAGCGATGGGTAACGATGCTTCGTGGGTGACTGTTGTTGATGTGTGCAGAGGGTCCCTGGTTCGCGCCCGGGTATGGGCGAGGGGACGGACGTAAAGTTAAACCAGGAGTGGGGGGACAACCACAATTAGTGAAATGTATACATTCCTGGTGACAGTAAAGAAGAACTCCCTAAGAGAATACTGGAGCAGAGATCCTATGTTTGCAACTCCCTTCTTTGCCACCCTCTTTTCCCAAGACTGCTTTCTAGTTCTGCTGCTATGACTGCATTTCATCATCAACGCTACTGCCATCCTAAATGACCCGTTATACAAAACAAGAGATGTCAACAGCTGGCAGTAAAGTGCCATGACAAACGAGACGTCCATGTCCTCTCCACTGTCCATACAGCAACCATGTCGGCCACAGGGAAGGTGAACCACCTGACGGTAGAGAGAAACAAACCAGACAGAGAAACATCAAACCGGACTGCGTGCTTGACTATTACCTCAAAATGGGGGCAGTGGATAAGGCCGACATGATAAACAGCTTTGTGGAATGAACTCAGAAAACGACCAAGTGGTATAAGATATTTTTCCAGGGTAGCGTCAAAATACAACATGCCAATACTTCTGACGCATTTAGCATTGTTTTACAGAGCTAATAGAATAATGTAACTAACTACATAAGCACGATTGAATATAACACCATAAAAGTTGAGTAACATGAGTAACGTTACCTAGCGTGTCCGCGGTTATAAGGAATATACACAAATATATTATGCTCCATACACACAGTGAGCTACAGTAGAAACGGTAAAACACGACACAGAAACTATTATAACGTAATTAGGCACTTACTTTGATAGAAACGCAGTCTGGATTTGAAGATGGGTGTCTGTAGTGACGCCTCTAGCACTGAGACGCTGTGCCACTTGGGAGTCAAAAGGCCAGGGTAGCTTCAACATACAACACATGCTAATACATCCGTGACGCAATTAGCATTGTTTTCCAGAGCTAATAAGACTGTAGCTAGATACCTAAGCATTGAGTATAACACCATACATGTTATGAAATGAGTAACGTTACATCGCGTAGAAAGTAGAAACGACATAACACGACATGCAGAAACTATTATAACGTAATAAGGCACTTTGATAGAAACGCACTCATTTCCAAAGTTATTATTGGTAACGAAAACAACTTTGATTGCGATGCAGGCGACAGGTGGAAAATATGAACACGTGTATGCAGGACGGCAGATGAGTAAATGTCTGCAGACTTGAACTGCACAAACAATTGAGAAGTGTTTGGGGAATTTTGTCCGGGTCAGAAATGTCAAAAAAATTAATTGGTCCGCAAAAGTAAAAATGACTACTTTTATGTGAATGAATGAGGCGGAACACACCTCATTTCAAACTGTTATTATAAAATAAAAAACTGTTTAGAAAATAATTTAAAATTGACAAATAAAACAGGCGGCGTGCTTTGGTTTGAGAGCAGCGCAGATTAAATGTACTGTTACATAACAATCACATTCTGGAATTGGAGAGAACGTTCTAACATCACGTGCATAAAACAACTCACGCTGGGGCGACCGTTAGAGATATTTGGATCTCACGCATGAAAGGGTTAATGATATTTAGATGCTAGTATTTACTTGTGACGCTATGCTAGGCTATGCTAGTCAGCTTTTTTACTGATGGGGGTGCTCCCGGATCCGGGATTGTGTGCAAGTAGAAGTTAACTAATGCTGTAAATCTAGTGTTTCATATTTACCCCCCCATTCAAAAAGATAATCGAGAGGGTCTCTGAGTTTTCAGAGTGTAAAGGTTGTGTCCAGTAACAGTGGTGATGGTCCTGCAGTGTTTCTAACCCTCTTATACATCCCCTCCCCCTTTACGTCAATGCAAACCTGGTTCTCTCTCTACTTAAACCGTATCTGTCTGTCCTAGTACATCCCTCTGTGTCCTGGAAAAGTAAGGCCAGGAGAATCCTTTTGTAATGTTCCATATTTATTTGGAAGAAAAATCAAATCAAATTTTATTTGTCACATACACATGGTTAGCAGATGTTAAAACTTCTTATGGCTGCAAGGCAAAGTGTTGAGTAGCCAGTGAAATCGTGCCCATTTCAAACGGCCTCCTACTCAAATCTTGCTCGTACAATATGAATATTATTATTCTTTTTGGATAGAAAACACTTTCTAGTTTCTAAAACAGTTGGAATTATTTCTCTGAGTGAAACAGAAGTCCTTCTGCAGCACTTTTCCTGACCAGGAAGTGAAATGTCAGAAATCAATGCTCTTTTCAACTTGATGCCTATACATGGTCTTGACACTTAGGAGTCTGCTGACACTCTATACGCCTTCCTATTGGTGTAAAGAGGATGTCAGAGAAGAAATTTTTGTGCTCATCTTGTTCTGTGGTGGAAAAAAACCTATTTCTTTGACTTGACCGTCCACTTCCGGTACTCTGAAGGAAGTGGGACTGACTTCTGTTTTGCCTTCGTAACGAACGGCTAACATCTCCGGCTCGAATTTTTTTTGATACATGTGACCATATCATCGTAATGTATGTTTTTTCAATATAGTTTAATCAGATTATTGAAACTTTATTCGGGAGTTTTGCCGTGTTCCGTCCTCTGACTGTGTTTACGTTGGAGAAATTTATGCCATCGGCTAGTGCCAATGCTAATTGAAGAGGGAAATTTGCCATTCTGAATCGAAACAACGACTCATCTGGACAGAGGACACCTTCTTCAACATTCTGATGAAAGATCAGCAAAAGTAAGACCCATTTTATGATGTTATTTCATATATCTGTCGTGCATGTGAACTGGCCGTGGGCGCCCAATTGTGTCTGTCTATTGTAGCTACGCTAATATAGCGATACATTTTGTTTTCGCTGTAAAACATTTAATAAATCGGAAATATTGTTTGGAATCACAAGATGCCTGTCTTTCAATTGCTGCAGACTATGTATTTTTCAGAAATGTTTTATGATGAGTAATTAGCTATTTGACGTTGGTGTCTGTAAATATTATGGCTGCTTTCGGTGCAATTTCGGATTGTAGCTGAAATGTAAACTATGGTTTATACATGAAATATGCAAATTTTTCGAACAAAACATATGCTATACAATAAATATGTTATCAGACTGTCATCTGATGAATTTGTTTCTTGGTTAGTGGCTATTTATATCTTTATTTGGTCGAATTTGTGATAGCACCTGATGGAGTAAGAAACTGATGGAGTTAGAAAAGTTGTGTCTTTTGCTAACGTGGTTAGCTAATAGATTTACATATTTTGTCTTCCCTGTAAAACATTTTAAAAATCGGACATGTTGGCTTGATTCACAAGATGTGCACCTTTCATCTGGTGTCTTGGACTTGTTAATGTGTGAAAGTTAAATATTAAAAAAAAATAGATTTTGAATTTCGCGCCCTGCACTTTGAGCTGGATGTTGTCATAAGTGTACCGGTGTCGGGCTGCCCCCGTAAAAGGTTAATGGGAGTATAGCGAAATGCTTGTGCTTCTAGTTCCGACAATGCAGTAATAACCAACGAGTAATCTAACCTAACAATTCCACAACTACTACCTTATACACACAAGTGTAAAGGGATGAAGAATATGTACATAAAGATATATGAATGAGTGATGGTACAGAACGGCATAGGCAAGATGCAGTAGATGGTATAGAGTACAGTATATACTGTACATATGAGATGAGTAATGTAGGGTATATAAACATAAAGTGGCATAGTTTAAAGTGGCTAGTGATACATGTATTACATAAAGATGGCAAGATGCAGTAGATGATATAGAGTACAGTATATACATATACATATGAGATGAGTAATGTAGGGTATGTAAACATTATATTAAATGGCATTGTTTAAAGTGGCTAGTAATACATTTTTACATACATTTCCATCCATTCCCATTATTAAAGTGGCTGGAGTTGAGTCAGTATGTTGGCAGCGGCCACTAAATGTTAGTGGTGGCTGTTTAACTTCTTTGGGCTGCAAGCCCGAAGCCGGGCACAATATGACAACAGCCACTTCAAGTGCAGGGCGCAAAATTAAAAATATATTTTTTAGAAATATTTAACTTTCACACATTAACAAGTCCAATACAGCACATGAAAGATAAACATCTTGTGAATCCAGCCAACATGTCCGATTTTTAAAATGTTTTACAGCGAAAACACCACGTATATTTATGTTAGCTCACCACCAAATACAAAAAAGGACAGACATTTTTCACAGCACAGGTAGCATGCACAAAACCAACCTAACTAACCAAGAACCAACCAAACTAACCAAGAAACAACTTCATCAGATGACAGTCTTATAACATGTTATTCAATAAATCTATGTTTTGTTCGAAAAATGTGCATATTTGAGCTATAAATCAGTTTTACATTGCAGCTACCATCACAGCTACCGTCAGAAATAGCACCGAAGCAGCCAGAGTAATTACAGACACCAACGTCAAATACCTAAATACTCATCATAAAACATTTCTGAAAAATACATGGTGTACAGCAAATGAAAGACAGGCATCTTGTGATTCCAGCCAATATTTCCGATTTCTTAAGTGTTTTACAGCGAAAACACAATATAGCATTATATTAGCTTACCACAATAGCCAGAAACACAAGCCATTTACCAGCAGCAAATGTTAGCGATCGTAACAAACCAGCAAATGATATATAATTTTTGACTAACCTTGATAAGCTTCATCAGATGACAGTCCTATAACATCAGGTTATACATACACTTATGTTTTGTTCGAAAATGTGCATATTTAGAGCTGAAATCAGTGGTTATACATTGTGCTAACGTAGCATCATTTTCCCAAAATGTGCAGATATTTTTCTGACACTCAACTATTCTGACCAAATAACTATACATAAACGTTACTAAAAAATACATGTTGTATAGGAAATGATAGATACACTAGTTCTTAATGCAATCGCCGTGTTAGAATTCTAAAAATAACTTCATTACGACATCCAGCTTAGTTATAGCGAGAGAGTGCCCAAAATCTGGGCGCAAACTACTAGTACAACATGTTCGACAGATATATGAAATAGCATCATAAAATGGGTCCTACTTTTGACAATCTTCCATCAGAATGTTGTACAAGGGGTCCTTTGTCCAGAACAATCGTTGTTTGGATTTAGAATGTCCTCTTCTCCAGTCAATTAGCGCGGAAAGTTAGCGAAGTAGCGCGAAGCTCTCCTTCCTGAACAAAGGCACACAACGCAACACGCCTAACGTCCCGAATAAATTTCAATAATCTAATAAAACTATATTGAAAAAACATACTTTACGATGATATTGTCACATGTATCAAATAAAATCAAAGCCGGAGATATTAGTCGTCTATAACGACAGCTTATCAGAAGGCAAAACCAGGTCCCTTCACGCGGTCTCCAGAAAACAGGAAACTGGTGACACTTCATACAAAGAGCTTTTATTCGACCCCAGATCAAGTTATACACTCCATTTCTTCTCTCACTGCCTGTCGACATCTAGTGGAAGACGTATGAAGTGCATGTATTCTAATAAATATCAAGGACATTTATAGGCAGGCCCTAGAACAGAGCATCGATTTCAGATTTTCCACTTCCTGTCAGGAAATTTGCTGCAAAATGAGTTCTGTTTTACTCACAGATATAATTCAAACGGTTTTAGAAACTAGAGAGTGTTTTCTATCCAATAGTAATAATAATATGCATATTGTACGAGCAAGAATTGAGTACGAGGCCGTTTGAAATGGGCACCTTTTATCCAGGCTACTCAATACTGCCCCTGCAGCCCAAAGAGGTTAACAGTCTGATGGCCTTGAGATAGAAGCTGTTTTTCAGTCTCTCGGTCCCTGCTTTGATGCACCTGTACTGATCTCGCCTTCTGGATGATAGCGGGGTGAACAGGCAGTGGCTCGGGTGGTTGTTGTCCTTGATGATCTTTATGGCCTTCCTGTGACATCGGGTGGTGTAGGTGTCCTGGAGGGCAGGTAGTTTGCCCCCGGTGATGCGTTGTGCAGACCTCACTACCCTCTGGAGAGCCTTCCGGTTGTGGGCGGAGCACTTGCCGTACCAGGCGGTGATACAGCCCGACAGGATGCTCTCGATTGTGCATCTGTAGAAGTTTGTGAGTGCTTTTGGTGACAAGCCGAATTTCTTCAGCCTCCTGAGGTTGAAGAGGCGCTGCTGCGCCTTCTTCACAGCGCTGTCTGTGTGGGTGGACCAATTCAGTTTGTCCGTGATGTGTACAAGGAGGAACTTAAAACTTTCCACCTTCTCCACTACTGTCCCGTCGATGTGGATAGGGGGGTGCTCCCTCTGCTGTTTCCTGAAGTCCACAATCATCTCCTTTGTTTTGTTGATGTTGAGTGTGAGGTTATTTTCCTGACACCACACTCCGAGGGCCCTCACCTCCTCCCTGTAGGCCGTCTCGTCGTTGTTGTTAATCAAGCCTACCACTGTAGTGTCGTCCGCAAACTTGATGATTGAGTTGGAGGCGTGCATGGCCACGCAGTCGTGGGTGAACAGGGAGTACAGTAGAGGGCTCAGAACGCACCCTTGTGGGGCCCCAGTGTTGAGGATCAGCGGGGTGGAGATGTTGTTACCTACCCTCACCACCTGGGGGCGGCCCGTCAGGAAGTCCAGGACCCAGTTGCACAGGGCGGGGTCGAGACCCAGGGTCTCGAGCTTGATGACGAGTTTGGAGGGTACTATGGTGTTAAATGCTGAGCTTTAGTCGATGAACAGCATTCTCACATAGGTATTCCTCTTGTCCAGATGGGTTAGGGCAGTGTGCAGTGTGGTTGCGATTGCGTCGTCTGTGGACCTATTGGGTCGGTAAGCAAATTGGAGTGGGTCTAGGGTGTCAGGTAGGTTGGAGGTGATATGGTCCTTGACTAGTCTCTCAAAGCACTTCATGATGACGGAAGTGAGTGCTACGGGGCGGTAGTCGTTTAGCTCAGTTACCTTAGCTTTCTTGGGAACAGGAACAATGGTGGCCCTCTTGAAGCATGTGGGAACAGCAGACTGGGATAAGGATTGATTGAATATGTCCTTAAACACACCAGCCAGCTGGTCTGCGCATGCTCTGAGGACGCGGCTGGGAATGCCGTCTGGGCCTGCAGCCTTGCGAGGGTTAACACGTTTAAATGTTTTACTCACCTCGGCTGCAGTGAAGGAGAGCCCGCAGGTTTTGGTAGCGGACCGTGTCAGTGGCACTGTATTGTCCTCAAAGCGAGCAAAGAAGTTATTTAGTCTGTCTGGGAGCAAGACATCCTGGTCCGCGACGGGGCTGGTTTTCTTTTTGTAATCCGTGATTGACTGTAGACCCTGCCACATACCTCTTGTGTCTGAGCTGTTGAATTGCGACTCTACTTTGTCTCTATACTGGCACTTAGCTTGTTTGATTGCCTTGTGGAGGGAATAGCTACACTGTTTGTATTCGGTCATGTTTCCGGTCACCTTGCCCTGGTTAAAAGCAGTGGTTCGCGCTTTCAGTTTCACGCGAATGCTGCCATCAATCCACGGTTTCTGGTTTGGGAATGTTTTAATCGTTGCTGTGGGTACGACATCGTCAATGCACTTTCTAATGAACTCGCTCACCGTTCAGTTCATTCTGTTTGTGCCATTTTGTTAGTCAACCTTGTGTTCTTGAACATAGCCCTGTTTTTTGGTGTTCTTCAATGTAGCCCTGTTTCTTTGTGTTCTTGAACATAGCCCTGTTTCTTTGTGTTCTTGAACATAGCCTTGTCTATCAGTTTTGTTCATTGATTTCACC
The DNA here is from genome assembly GCF_016432855.1 of Salvelinus namaycush. Taxonomy (NCBI): domain Eukaryota; kingdom Metazoa; phylum Chordata; class Actinopteri; order Salmoniformes; family Salmonidae; genus Salvelinus; species Salvelinus namaycush. The sequence continues at coordinate 19,145,101 of NC_052347.1, read as the reverse complement.
TGTGTTAGTTACTCACATGGTCTCATCATCACCTTATTTAGTTCAGTTCATTCTCTTTGTGCCTTTGTGAGGTATTGTTAGTTTTCAATCTACTAAGCCTTTTCCCAGCTCGTTTGTGAAAACCAGTTATAGCCTTCAGTCCTAGTTTTGATTCACCTGCCTGTTTGCCTTCCTGTGTATGACCATTGCCTGCCTATGACCACGATTCTTGCCTTCTGCGAAGGTGAAATTAACACCTGCTGCGCTCTGTGCGTTAATCTGCACCTTTTTCTCCCTGAGTATTCATTACACCTTTACCATCTCCTGTAAGACCTCTAGTTATACTCTTGCTAGCTATTGTACTAATTGGATTTGACATTATGAGGGCAAAACCATGGAGTGGATTGGTTATGGGGTTTGCGGAACTGGCAGTGGGAGCACCAGCATCATAGACCCACTTAAGAGCAAAATCGGCTACACAACTGACACTTCCAGTAGCAGTGTTTCTACAAGGGAAGAACTTTCAGACTGAAGACACAGCTGTGCATCACTGTGCTTGCAATTCCAACAATGATACAAACCATGGCCAGAGCTGTACAAAGCCATTATCTGGGTACACATGGAACATGAAGAGCAGAGATGTGACCTTTAGTTCCAATTTCACACTCTAGGAGGAAGGCTAAGTTAAGGATTTCCCCTATATTGAAAAGCTTTCCACAATGTTATTCAATAAAGATATTTTTCAAGGGTTGATTCAGAGAACATGGTTTCTCTCTGGTACATTTCAGCAACAGATGGTACAGAAACATTGATCCATTTTCATAATTAACTAATCAACAATTTGACATTGCATCCCTTCCACATATCGTTGTTGTAAGAGAGAGTGTTTTTCAAATTACCCAGTAAAATAAAGATAAATATACATAAAATATAACTGTGGGTGTATATCAAAGTCTCTTGTGATTGGTCCTCCCAGCAAGGAGGAGCTCATGCAAATACTCTAGTCCTCCATCTTTATTAATGTCTCTGTTGAAGGTTGTTTCTGCTGAGGACTGTATCAACTACCTTTAGAGAACTACACAGATCACCATGTTTCCAACCACAGTAATACTCTTACTGACAGTCTATCTAACAGGTGAGGATATGCAGCCTAATTATAAGCTTATCACGGAAATAAATAGATACATTAGCTTTAGGCTTGAAAACCCTCTTCAACATTCTATGTATTTCAACAGGTGTTCAGGGTCAGACACTGACTGAGTCTGGACCAGTGGTTAAAACACCTGGAGAATCGCACAAACTGACCTGCACAGCCTCTGGGTTCACATTCAGTAGCTATGGAATGAACTGGATCAGACAGGCTCCTGGGAAAGGACTGGAGTGGATTGCTTATAGTCATAGCACTACTGCTTACTACTCCCAGTCATTTCAGGGTAGATTCACCATCTCCAGAGATGACTCCAGCAGTAAGCTGTACCTACAGATGAACAGCCTGAAGAGTGAGGACACAGCAGTGTATTACTGTGCTAGAGAGTCACAGTGGTTAAATTAAGGGAGAAGCCATACAAAAACCACTTCCCCATTCAGCACAGACAACCTCATTTATTTTTGATGAATGCTTTAAAAGCTAAATGTTCACAAGCACCGCTGTTCAGTTTTCACAAAAATAACTTGATACATATAGTATACAGTAGGATTATCAATAATAAGAAAACAATGGTTAACCATCCTAGAGTTTCATCTCCCATAAGTGTAGTGATAGAATCTGACACATTACCACAGAATTTCCCCCCCAATTTGAACTTATCTTCCCAGTCCTTTATACATGATTATCTTGATTATGCAAATGTGATCTAACTCTCTCTCTCCCTCTCCCTCAGCAGCTCACATCAGTTCAGCTTCAACACAAACCATGTTCCCTGCATCTCTGCTGCTTCTGGCAGTTGCCTCCTGTGAGTATCTCTGGATTTGGGGGGGGGCAGACAAAACAATTAGCAATGGCTTCAGCTTTGTTAAAACTTAAAAATTATGATATTTCTAGTAAGATTCATTGTAAATGCTTTGTCTACAGGTGTTAACTGTGAAGAACTCACCCATTTCCCCCCTTTTTGCAATGATATTCCCAGTTCTTTTATACCCGACTGTCTTCGTTGTCCTAACACTGTCTTTCCCTCTCCCTTATAAACATATATACTGTACTTTATTACAACTCTGAAATTATAATTTGAAAAATTACAATGCTGTCTATTAATGTGTGTTTCTCCTTACAGGTGTCTACTGTGATGTTGAACTCATCCAGTCTGGTCCAGTGGTTATCAAACCAGGAGAGTCTCAGCATCTCCTGAAAATTCTCTGGGTTTTCTATATATTCTCAATGTCCTCACTGGATACGACAAGCTGAAAGCAAAGCTTTGGAGCATGTTGATCTTACATGTATTAGTAGTACGTCCACTGTAGATTCACTAAAGATCAAGATCACTTCTAGATATGACAGCTCCAGCAGTACAGTGTTTCTACAAGGGAACAACAACCAGACTGAGGACACAGCTGTGTATTACTGTGAGACACAGTGATACAGACCATGACCAGAGCTGTACAAAAACACATCCTCCAGGGATTCATTGTATAATAGGACTAATTCAATTAAATAGAACATAGATGTTTCTCAATATCAAATATGTGAATGAAAATAAGCCCATCATTGGCAGAGCTGGGAATGTATATCTGAGTTGTTTGCCAATTATACTCCTGATATGACTTGATGGTATTCTAATTGATGTCTATCAAACATTCAATGAACTCATTCATGATCCATTAGTTTAAGGTTTTAATCATTCACATGATAAAGTTGGCCAATACCGAACAAGAAGATCTAAGTTCTGTGGTATCAAAAAGATGCAAAGTATTATGATATAAATACAGATATATGCAACAATATAAAGACAGGGGACAATTGACACTAATGGGTTATGATACAAAAAATATTGGCAGAGTGTAAAGCTCAATGTATAAGAGTCCTTCCTAACATTATCCTCCAGTATCAGTCTGGCTTTTTACATGGAGAACACATTACACTATGTATAGCTTGCACAGTTATTACATATTTTTCCCCCTACAGATATTCCCATTAATTATATATATCCTCTCCTTATGCAAATTCGACGAATCCTCCTTTGCTTTCTCTCCATCTACCTCCTATATAAAACCTCTCTGTATCTGAGAGTCGCTGTACGTCCCTCTGAGTCCTGGAGAGTAGAGAAGAGCAACTCCCATCAGTTCAGCTTCAGCACAAACCATGTTCCCTGCATCTCTGCTGCTGCTGCTGCTGTCAGCTGCCTCCTGTGAGTTCCTGCCTGTAGTCTGATCAGTATAACCTGTGTTGTTATTATAGTGATGTGACTCCTTGATTGATCTGACCTGTCATTCCTCTCCCTCCTCAGGTGTCCACTGTCAGGTCGTACTCACACAGGCTGAGCAGTCAGTCCAGGGGACCCCCGGGGGATCCCTCAAACTCACGTGCCTGTAGTGGATTTCCTCTAAGCAGCTACAGAATACACTGGATCCGGCAAGCACCTGGAAAAGGATAATTTACTATCATTCTGACGGGAGTAAGAGCAATGCCCCAGTTGTACAGGGCAGATTCACAGCATCAAAGGACAGCAGTAATTTCTATCTGCACATGAGCCAGTTGAAGCCAGAGGACTCTGCAGTGTATTACTGTGCTAGAGACTCACCATGGTTAAACTAATGAGAAGAGCTGTACAAAAACCATCTGGTAGAGAAAGGAAGGATGTGCACAAACACACAGACACACGTATGGTATGACCAGTAGACCATGACAAGGGGATACATGAGTAACAATTCTAATGATGTATCAAATAATAACACAATGATACACCTGTTAAATACATGGTGCTAGTGTTGTTGATGCACCAACAGGGGGCACTCTCTCTCCATATGAATAAAATGAAGACCAGTACTGATGAATGGTCTGCTATTTCATTTTATTACAGGAAAGAAATATAATGTGGATGTCGATTAAATATACTTTACAGTTTGTCAAAATGAAAGTAAAGTGTATTAAATATGTTTCATCCACCTCAAGTATTAACTAATACTTTAATGTAGTGTTTCATATCCCCCCTTCACATTCAAAAAGATAACCGATAGAGGGTCTCTGGCTTAGGTCGTGTCCAGTTATAGATGTAATACATCAATACATCAAAGCAACCCACAGCCATTCATATATTGTTTGTCTCTTTGTATACAGAACACCAAACAATGTGTTAGTCAGTTGTTTTACTATTGTGTTAGTCAGTTGTTTTACTATTGTGTTAGTCAGTTGTTTTGCTATTGTGTTAGTCAGTTGTTTTACTATTGTGTTAGTCAGTTGTTTTACAATTGTGTTAGTCAGTTGTTTTGATATTGTGTTAGTCAGTTGTTTTACTATTGTGTTAGTCAGTTGTTTTACCATTGTGTTAGTCAGTTGTTTTACCATTGTGTTAGTCAGTTGTTTTACTATTGTGTTAGTCAGTTGTTTTACTAGTGTGTTAGTCAGTTGTTTTACTATTGTGTTAGTCAGTTGTTTTGCTATTGTGTTAGTCAGTTGTTTTACTATTGTGTTAGTCAGTTGTTTTACCATTGTGTTAGTCAGTTGTTTTACCATTGTGTTAGTCAGTTGTTTTACCATTGTGTTAGTCAGTTGTTTTACCATTGTGTTAGTCAGTTGTTTTACTAGTGTGTTAGTCAGTTGTTTTGCTATTGTGTTAGTCAGTTGTTTTGCTATTGTGTTAGTCAGTTGTTTTACCATTGTGTTAGTCAGTTGTTTTACCATTGTGTTAGTCAGTTGTTTTGCTATTGTGTTAGTCAGTTGTTTTGCTATTGTGTTAGTCAGTTGTTTTACCATTGTGTTAGTCAGTTGTTTTACCATTGTGTTAGTCAGTTGTTTTGCTATTGTGTTAGTCAGTTGTTTTGCTATTGTGTTAGTCAGTTGTTTTACCATTGTGTTAGTTGTTTTACCATTGTGTTAGTCAGTTGTTTTGCTATTGTGACAGTTTTTGATGAATTCCTCTCATCTCTCTTTCTCTACACTCCCATCTCCTTCAGATCTACACAGCATTAGTCTGACCTCCTCCCCTGCTCAACTCAAACCTCCTGGAGAGCCAGTGAAACTATCTTGCCAAGTCTCTGGTTATGCCCTGACAAGCTATGGTACAGCTTGGATACGACATCAGCCAGGGAAAACACTGGAGTGGATTGGGATCATTTGGGGTGGTGGATCCATCAACTCTGGAGCCTCTTTTAAGAGCAGATTCACCATCTCCAGAGACAGTAGTAATGTACTGTACTTAGACATCACCAGTCTGCAGGCTGAGGACACAGCTGTGTATTATTGTGCTCGCTACCCACCGTGATACAAAACAGCACCAGACCTGTACAAAAACTCACCTACCCCATAAAAGGTTGGAGTTATATGTACCTACCGGAGTGGGCGATCTTAGCCTTTACATGAAATACATCCTACTATGATGTGATGACTGTATGAACTAGATGTAGTATCAGTCACTAGTCATAACATAGGACTACTGTAGGATATGAACAGATATAAGTATAACTCAATACCCTCACTATTAAACATGTATTACAATTTTAATTTGGATTGATTCAGTCGTTGTTTCAGAAGTATTCCCTTCATCATACTAAGGTTGATACTTTGCTATGTTTTCATTTATAAAGACCTTTTACATAAAATCCCACTTTGCCTAACATCATTACTAAACTTTAGACATAGGAGTTACTACAACCGGTCTCAGGGATGGCTAACTCTGGAAATTCCTTTGGTCTCTCCTGAGTTAGGTAAATCAACTTTAATTTTCTTGCACTTTATTTGTGGAACAATCTTCAAAATGTTCTTAAATGTGATGTTATGGTGCCTCTAGAGCATTTTAGAAAGCTGACTGAGCACCTTTTAAATGATGAATGTGTTTGTTTTTCTTTATGCTTGCATTTTGTATGTATATTTTTTATTGTGTAATTTATGTAATTCTGGGCTCATCTGTAAAAGACAACTTGGTTTCAGTATGACTCCCTGATAAAATAAAGCTTAATTTTTTTTAATTTTTTTTTAATGTCCTGACAATGCTTGATCAGAGTTAATGTTGCAAATGCAAAATGTATTCTCCATCAATTTACCTGATAAAAATATATACCATCAATAGGAATATAAACAGCAGTATCTTGTATCTTGCAAATAAGACATCAGTAAATAATGGTGTGGGTGATTCAATGTAAAAAATAATTTGTTCTTAACTGACCTGCCTAGTTCAATAAAGTTTCAATAAAAATACAAAAAATTAAACAAATCTTATCAAAACAGAACATCTCAAGATGGCCTACCAGTTGATCAGTGGGTATTTATCAAAGCTTCCTTTGATTGGTCCTCCCAGTGAAGAGGAGCTCATGCAAAACTCAACAGTCCTCCATCTTTAGGCTTTTTTCTGCTGAGGACTGTCAACTACCTTTAGAGAACCAAAAAGATCACCATGTTTCCTACCACAGGAATACTCTTACTGACAGTATATTTAACAGGTGAGGATATGCAGCCGCATTATACGTTTATGAAGGAAATAAATTGACACGTTAGCTTTTATCTTCAAAAATGTCTACGCCTTCCATTTCAACAGGTGTTCATTGTCAGACACTGACTGAGTCTGGACCAGTAGTTAAAAAGCCTGGAGAATCCCACATACTGACCTGTACATATTCTGGGTTCACATTTAGAAGCTATGAGATTGCTTGGATCAGACAGGCTCCTAGGAAAGTACTGGAGTGGATTGTTTTTATTAGCAGGTCTACAGTAGTAGTCCAATCTCTTCCTCCCGGTCAGTCCAGGGTAGATTCACCATCTCCAGAGATGACTCCAGCAGTAAGCTGTACCTACAGATGAATGAGGACACAGCTGTGTATTACTGTGCTAGAGAGTCACAGTGGTTAAACTAATGGAAGAATCTGTACAAAAACCATCTGGAATAGAAAGGATGTACTTGTACAAGCACATGCACACACATCTGGCCGTGATAGATGTTCACATACAGTATCATCACACAGTGACACAGAGATAACACACCTGTTAGATATGTTGTTATAGTGTTGATGATACGCCAAGAGATATCCCATTATCTTCATTTTACTGATGTCTCAATACTTTAGTTAATTGATGGAGGATCTGCAATGTTTTGAAGTATAGTGTAATATTTCAGTTCATAAGAATCATTCATCTATAAGTTTTCTTTTAGAAAAAAAATATGCATGTAGCTGCTCCTTAATTTTTTTGGACCATTTATCATTCATCCTTATCTACTTTTTTGTTGCCTATGTATGTATGCCAAAGAGTTCTTTGAACATGTGGATTAACAAAATTATTTAGTTTCAGGTGGTAAAATCACAAACATAATCTAAAAAGGGTCTCTGAGTTTTCACATTGTAAAGGTTGTGTCCAGTAATAGTGGTGATGTTCCTGAAGTGTCTCTTATATACCCTCTTATATACTGTCTCCCACCATCTCTCCATGTCAATGCAAACTCTCCCTCTGATTCCCTACTTAAACAGTGCCCTCTGAGTAATGGAGAGAACAGAAAAGCAGCTCCCACTAGTTCAGCTTCAATACAAACCATGTTCCCTGCATCTCTGCTATTACTGCTGGCAGCTGCCTCCTGTGAGTCTCTCTGTTAATACAAATGGAGATTTATTACAACTCTGGATTGATCATTTCAAATTTCAGATGAAAACTGACAATGATGTGTATTGATGTGTGTTTCTCCATAAAGGTGTATACTGTGATATTGAACTCATCCAGTCTGGTCCAGTGGTTATAGAACCAGGAGAGTCTTTTAGCATCTCCTGCAAATTCTCAGGGTTTTCTATACCGTCTTATTGTCCTGCATGGATACGACAAGCTGAAAGCAAAGCTTTGGAGTATGTTGGTTATACATGCAGTAGTAGTACTTCCACTGTAGACACTAAAGATCAAGATCACTTCTAGTTATGACATCTCCAGTAGTACAGTGTATCTACAAGGGAACAACTTCCAGACTGAAGACAGCTGTGTATTACTGTGTTAAGCGGACACAGTGATACAAACCACCAACAGAGCTGTATAAAAACCCTTCCGCAGTGATTCATTGTATAATAGGACTCATTAAATAGAATAGAACAGATGTTTCTCAATTTCAAATGTGTAAATTCATTTAAGCCCTATTTATCCCTGGCGGTGCTGGAACTAAATATTTGAAATGTTTGCCAATTATACTCCTTCCCGACTGATGACTCCAGACCTTGATGGTATTCTAATTGATGTCTACTAAACATTCAATTAACTCATGCATGATCCATTATACGTTTTAATCATTCATAAAAAGGTGATACCGAACAATACCGAACAATAAGGTTTTTTGTGTTATATATTATGAAAAAGACACAAATAACAAATATGTTTTCAATAAAATATATCCAACAAAAAAACTGGAGACCATTAACACGGTTGTGACAATATGGAGTACAGCTATGACCGGAAGTGACTTTTCACAGCAGGTTAGGAGAACATTTTAGCTAACACTTACCTTATTGCTAACCTTAATTATCTTAACCTTCTGAGTAAGTTCTTCTAACCTGCTATGTAAGTTCTCCTTACATGCTGCTTAATTTCTCCTAATGTCACGCCCTGGCCTTAGTATTCTTTATGTTTTTTAGTTAGGTCAGGGTGTGACATGGGGAATGTATGTGTTTTTGTAGTGTCTAGTGTAGTTGTCTAGTTATGTCTATGGCTGCCTAGATTGGTTCTCAATTAGAGACAGCTGTGGTTCATTGTCTCTGATTGAGAGCCATATTTAAGGCAGTCATAGGCATTGGGGTTTTGTGGGTAATTGTCTGTGTCTATGTTGCATGTTTGCACTTAGTCTTTGATAGCTTCACGTTTGTTGTTTCGTTGTCCTTCTTCTAATAAAGAGAAGATGTATTTTCCACACGCTGCGCCTTGGTCCTCTCTCTCTCCTCAAGACGATCGTGACACCTAACCTGCAACTAAAAATTATATTCCGGTTATAGCTTTATTCCACATAGTCAATATCCATTAACACTTCTGTGTTCTGTGACTTCTGTGATTCACTGCATCAAAGGACAGCAGTAATTTCTATCTGCACATTAGCCAGTTGAAGCCAGAGGACTCTGCAGTGTATTACTGTGCTAGAGACTCACCATGGTTAAACTAATGAGAAGAGCTGTACAAAAACCATCTGCTAGAGAAAGGAAGGACGTGCACAAACACACAGACACACGTATGGTATGACCAGTAGACCATGACAAGGGGATACATGAGGAACAATTCTAATGATGTATCAAATAATAACACAATGATACACCTGTTAAATACATGTTGCTAGTGTTGTTGATGCACCAACAGGGGGCACTCTCTCTCCATATGAATAAAATGAAGACGAGTATTGATGAAGGCTCTGATAATACATTTTATTGCAAGAAAAAAGTATAATTTGGATGTTGATTCAAAATGCTTTTGTTTGTCAAAACGTGTCTTAAAGTGTCTTATAGTGTCTTAAATATGTTTCATCCACCACAAGTAGAGAAGAGCAGCTCCCACCAGTTCAGCTCCAACACAAGCCATGTTCCCACATGTCTGCTGATGCTGGCAGCTGTCTCTTGTGAGTCTCTTGGGATTTTGGAGGAAAGACAAAACAAAGAAAATTGCCTGTAGTATAAAACTGGCTTCAACACAACTACTAGAATTGATATAGTGTAAGTGTAACATGTTGCTATTTTGTGTATTTGACGTTGATCATTATTTTCTTTCCCCAGGTGTACAGAGTTATTAACTCACTCAGCCAGCCTCTATGACTGTCCAGCCAGGTCAACTACTGACCCTCTCCTGTAAGGTCTCATATTCTGTTACTAGTGTTACTACATTCTGGATTCAACTGCAGGGAAAACATTGTAGTGGATTTGATATATCAATAATTCTGGAGACACAGCTTATAAAGATTCACTGAAAAACGGCATCACATTGTTTTCAAAAGGAGTCTGCAGACTGAAGACACAGCTGTGTATTATTGTGCTCCCCTCCACAGTGATACAAATCAGCACCAGACCTGTACAAAAACCCACCTTCTGGGTAGATGATGGGACTCATGAACACAGAGATTTACTTTACTTCTCAGTTGCAGTTTAATGTTCCTGAATGTATACATAGGAAATATGTAAACAGATGTATCATCTGTTTCCCTCCATTATGAGCAAAACGTTCACAAGCACCCACTGTATGAAATCCATACTTATCACTGGTGACATACAAGATCATCTATTATGGACCATGATGGAAATGAATATCTGACTTCTAATGCAATTAAATAACTGGAGACCACTATCACCTCTGTCTTGTGATGCAAAAATATTGGCAATAGGTTTTGCTAGTATCAAGAGTCATCCCACTGGACACAAACTGTCTGTTTTGTTCATTGATTTCACCTGTGTTAGTTACTCACATGGTCTCATCAGCACCTTATTTAGTTCAGTTCATTCTGTTTGTGCCTTTGTGAGGTATTGTTAGTTTTCACTCTACTAAGCCTTTTCCTAGCTCGTTTTGTGAAAAACAGTTATAGCCTTCAGTCCTAGTTTTGATTCACCTGCCTGTTTGCCTTCCTGTGTATGACCGTTGCCTGCCTGTGACCACGATTCCTGCCTTCTTCGAAGGTGAAATTAACACCTGGTGCGCTCTGTGAGTTAATCTGCACATTTTTCTCCCTGAGTATTCATTACACCTTTACCATCTCCTGTAAGACCTCTGGTTATACTCTTGCTAGCTATTGTACTAACTGGATTTGACATTGAGGGCAAAACCATGGAATGGATTGGTTATGGTGTTTGCGGAACTGGCAGTGGACTACCAGCATCATAGACCCACTTAAAAGTAAAATTGGCTACACAACTGACACTTCCAGTAGCACAGTGTTTCTACAAGGGAAGAACTTTCAGACTGAAGACAGCCATGTATTACTGTGCTCGCAATTCCCACAATGATACAAACCATGGCCAGAGCTGTACAAAGCCATTATCTGGGGACACATGGAACATGAAGAGCAGAGATGTGACCTTTAGTGTCACGACCGTTATATGACGAATGAGTGGACCAAGGCGCAGCGTGAAAGAAAGCCATCTTCTTTTAATGAAGAAAAACAAACACTTACTAAACGAACAAAAAAACAAACGTGAAGCTAAAACGAACTAAGTGCACACATGCAACATAGAACATAGACAATTACCCACAATCACCAAAAGCCTATGGCTGCCTTACATATGGCTCCCAATCAGAGACAACAATAAACAGCTGTCTCTGATTGAGAACCAAACCAGGCAACCATAGACTTTCCTAAACCTCTCTACTGAACACAACCCCATACAAAACCCCCTAAACAATACACACACCCTAAACTAGACAAAACACACAAACATCCCATGTCACACCCTGACCTAACTAAACTAATAAAGAAAATCAATATAACAGACGCCAGGGTGTGACAGTACCCCCCCCCCCCCCCCCCAAAGGTGCGGACTCTGGCCGCAAAACCTGACACAGAAGGGGAGGGTCCGGGTGGGCCTTCCTATGGCGGCGGCTCGGGTGCGGGACGTGGACCCCCCTCCACCATAGTCACTACCCGCTTTGGTGGCGCCTCTGGAACAGCGAGTCCCGGACTGAATACCATCCCAGAGGGCGCCACTGGACGGAGGGGCAGCTCCGGACTGAGGGGCAGCTCCGGACTGAGGGGCAGCTCCGGACTGAGGGGCAGCTCCGGACTGAGGGGCAGCTAATGACTGAGGGGCAGCTCATGACTGAGGGGCAGCTCATGACTGAGGGGCATCTCATGACTGAGGGGCAGCTCATGACTGAGGGGCGGATCCTGGCTGGCTGGCTCTGGCGGATCCTGGCTGGCTGGCGGCTCTGGCGGATCCTGGCTGGCTGGCGGCTCTGGCGGATCCTGGCTGGCTGGCGGCTCTGGCGGATCCTGGCTGGCTGGCGGCTCTGGCGGATCCTGGCTGGCTGGCGGCTCTGGCGGATCCTGGCTGGCTGGCGGCTCTGGCGGATCCTGGCTGGCGGCTCTGGCTGGTCATGGCTGGCTGACGGCTCTGGCTGGTCATGGCTGGCTGACGGCTCTGGCTGGTCATGGCTGGCTGACGGCTCTGGCTGGTCATGGCTGGCGGACGGCTCTGGCTGGTCATGGCTGGCGGACGGCTCTGGCTGGTCATGGCTGGCGGACGGCTCTGGCTGGTCATGGCTGGCGGACGGCTCTGGCTGTTCATGGCTGGCGGACGGCTCTGGCTGGTCATGGCTGGCGGACGGCTCTGGCTGGTCATGGCTGGCGGACGCCTCTGGCTGATCCTGTCTGGCGGACGGCTCTGGCTGATCCTGTCTGGCGGACGGCTCTGGCTGATCCTGTCTGGCGGACGGCTCTGGCTGATCCTGTCTGGCGGACGGCTCTGACGGCTCGGGACAGACGGGCGGCTCTGACGGCTCGGGACAGATGGGCGGCTCTGACGGCTCGGGACAGACGGGCGGCTCTGACGGCTCGGGACAGACGGGCGGCTCTGACGGCTCGGGACAGACGGGCGGCTCTGACGGCTCGGGACAGACAGACGGGCGGCTCTGACGGCTCGGAGACAGACGGGCGGCTCTGACGGCTCGGGACAGACGGACAGTGCAGGCGGCACTGGGCAGACGGCAGACTCTGGCCGGCTGAGGCGCACAGTAGGCCTGGTGCGTGGTACCGGAACTGGAGGTACCGGGCTGAGGACACGCACGTCAAGGCTAGTGCGGGGAGCAGCAACAGGACGCACAGGACTCTGGAGATGCACAGGAGGCTTGGTGCGTGGTGCCGGAACTGGTGGTACCGGGCTGGAGACACGCACCATAGGGCGAGTGCGTGGAGGAGGAACAGGGCTCTGGAGACACACTGGAAGCCTGGTGCGTGGTGTTGGCACTGGTGGTACTGGGCTGGGGCGGGGAGGTGGCGCCGGATATACCGGACCATGCAGGCGTACTGGCTCCCTTGAGCACTGAGCCTGCCCAACCTTACCTGGTTGTATGCTCCCCGTCGCCCGACCAATGCGGGGAGGTGGAATAACCCGCACTGGGCTGTGTAGGCGAACCGGGGACACCATGCGTAAGGCTGGTGCCATGTATGCCGGCCCGAGGAGACGCACTGGAGACCAGACGCATTAAGCCGGCTTCATGGCACCTGGCTCAATACTCCATCTAGCCCTGCCAGTGCGGGGAGGTGGAATAACCCGCACCGGGCTATGCACACGTACAGGAGACACCATGCGCTCTACCGCATAACACGGTGTCTGCCCGTACTCTCGCACTCCACGGTAAGCATAGGGAGTTGGCGCAGGTCTCCTACCTGACTTCGCCACACTCCCTTGTAGTCCCCCCCCCCCCCAAGAAATGTTTGGGTTTTACTCACGGGCTTCCAGCCTTGCTTCCGTGCTGCCTCCTCATATCGCCTCCTCTCGGCTTTAGCTGCCTCCAGCTCTTCACGAGGGAGGCGATATTCTCCCGGTTGTGCCCAAGGTCCCTTCCCATCCAGTATCTCCTCCCAAGTCCAAGAATCCTGTGTATATAGCTCCTGCTGCTGCTTGACACGCTGCTTGGTCCTTTTTTGGTGGGTAATTCTGTCACGACCGTTATATGACGAATGAGTGGACCAAGGCGCAGCGTGAAAGAAAGCCATCTTCTTTTAATGAAGAAAAACAAACACTTACTAAACGAACAAATAACAAACGATCGTGAAGCTAAAACGAACTAAGTGCACACATGCAACATAGAACATAGACAATTACCCACAATCACCAAAAGCCTATGGCTGCCTTAAATATGGCTCCCAATCAGAGACAACAATAAACAGCTGTCTCTGATTGAGAACCAAACCAGGCAACCATAGAGGGTCAGACACTGACTGAGTCTGGACCAGTGGTTAGAAAACCTGGAGAATCCCACAAACTGACCTGCACAGCCGCTGGGTTCACTTTCAGTAGCTACTGGATGGCTTGGATCAGACAGGCTCCTGGGAAAGGACTGGAGTGGATAGCTTATAGTCATAGCACTACTGCTTACTACTCCCAGTCATTTCAGGGTAGATTCACCATCTCCAGAGATGACTCCAGCAGTAAGCTGTACCTACAGATGAACAGCCTGAAGAGTGATGACACAGCAGTGTATTACTGTGCCCGGAACACACAGTAAGAGAGTGTGGTGGGAGAGCTGTACAAAAACTACTTCCCCATGGAGCACAGACAACCAAATGTATTTATGATGAATGGTTTAATAGCACAAGCTCAGGCACACTTTAAACACATACAGTTGAAGTCGGAAGTTTACATACACTTAGGTTGGAGTCATTAAAACTTGTTTTTCAACCACTCCACAAATTTCTTGTTAACAAACTATAGTTTTGGCAAGTCGGTTAGGACATCTACTTTGTGCATGACACAAGTAATCTTTCCAACAATTGTTTACAGACAGATTATTTCACTTATAATTCACTGTATCACAGTTCCAGTGGTTCAGAAGTTTACATACACTAAGTTGATTGTGCCTTTAAACAGCTTGGAAAATTCCAGAAAATTATGTCATGGCTTTAGAAGCTTCTGATAGGCTAATTGACATCATTTGAGTCAATTGGAGTTGTACACTTGGATGTATTTCAAGGCCTACCTTCAAACTCAGTACCTCTTTGCTTGACATCATGGGAAAATCTAAATAAATCCGTCAAGACCTCAGAAAAAAATTGTAGACCTCCACAAGTCTGGTTCATCCTTGGGAGCAAAGGTACCACGATCATCTGTACAAACAATAGTACGTAAGTATAAACACCATGGGACCATGCAGCCGTCATACCGCTCAGGAAGGAGACGCGTTCTGTCTCCTAGAGATGAACGTACTTTGGTGCGAAAATTGCAAATCAATCCCAGAGCAACAGCAAAGGACCCGGAGGAAGATGCTGGAGATGCTGAAGATGTTGGAGGAAACAGGTACAAAAGTATCTATATCCACAGTAAAACGAGTCTTATATCAACATAACCTGAAAGGACGCTCAGCAAGGAAGACACTACTCCAAAACCTCCATTAAAAAAGCCAGACTACGGTTTGCAACTACACATGGAGACAAAGATCGTACTTTTTGGAGAAATGTCCTCTGGTCTGATAAAATAAAAATTGAACTGTTTGGCCATAAGGACCATCGTTATGTTTGGAGGAAAAAGGGGGAGGCTTGCAAGCCGAAGAACACCATCCCAAACGTGAAGCACGGGAGTGGCAGCATCATGTTGTGGGGTGCTTTGCTGCAGGAGGGACTGGTGCACTTCACAAAATAGATTGCATCATGAGGTAGGAAAATTATGTGGATATATTGAAACAACATCTCAAGACATCTGTCAGGAAGTTAAAACTTGGTCTCAAATGGGTCTTTCAAATGGACAATGACCCCAAGCAAACTTCCAAAGTTGTGTCAAAATGGCATAAGGGCAACAAAGTCAAGGTATTGGAGTGGTCATCACAAAGCCCTGACCTCAATCCTATCAAAAATTTGTGAGCATTACTGAAAAAACGTGTGCGAGCTCTGTCAGGAGGAATGGGCCAAAATTCACCCAACTTATTGTAGGAAGCTTGTGGAAGGCTACCCAAAACGTTTGACCCAAGTTCAACAATTTAAAGGCAATGCTACCAAATACTAATTGAGTGTATGTTAACTTCTGACCCACTGGGAATGTGATGAAAGAAATAAAAGCTGAAATAAATTATTCTCTCTGCTATTATTCTGACATTTCACATTCTTAAAATAAAGTGGTGATCCTAGCTGACCTAAGACAGGGATTTTTACTAGGATTAAATGTCAGGAATTGTGAAGAACTGAGTTTAAATGTATTTGGCTAAGGTGTACAGTAGGTAAACTTCCGACTTCAACTGTACATACATACATACATACATACATACATACATACATACATACATACATACATACATACATACATACATACATACAGTATATCATTTATAAATATAATGATTAGGTGGGTACTAATATTTGTCCTGTTGTATTGGAAATGTGTTTTTTTTCCTCATAGTCCATTCCCCCTGAGACCCTCAGAGAGTGGGGACACGGACAGGATTACCAATAATAAGCACCCATGTCATTTGAGTCCCATAAAGAATGTTTAACCATTCTAAGGAGTTACTACATATCACATCAGTTTCATCCCCTATAAGTCTAGTGTTAAAAACTGACACATTATCACATAATTTCCCCCTATTTTGCACTGAATTTCCCAGTCCTTTTATACCCGACTGTCTTCGTTATGCAAATATCATCCAACTCTCTCCTTCCCTCCCTCTCCCTCATATCAACAGGCTCTATATGTGTGTCAACACAACCAATGTTCCCTGCATCTCTGCTGCAGCTTTCTCCTGTGAGTCTCTCTGGATTTGGGGGAACGATAACCAAAGCTTATTGTTCTTTGTTAACACTTTAATATGATTTTATTTGTAGTGAGTTACATTTTAAATGCTTTGTCCACAGGTATTTACTATGAAGAACTCACTCAGCCAGCCCCTATGACCATCCAGCCACTGACCACCAAGGTCTCACATATGGAATAAACATATAGTTACTTGTGTCATAATTATTATGCTTTAAGTCACACAGAAACAGCATATTTACCATAATTTTGGTCAAACTGTATAAGAAGTAAGTATTAATGCATCCACACCATAATCTAAGGATTTATGTTTGATAATCCATTCTGTTCCACACCGGCCCTGCTCTCCTTTTCTCAGTGGTGTCTGTTTCTCTCACACACATCATCCCTCTTTCTTCCCCTCTGTGACCCTCACAGCTGTGTGGCACCACGCTTGGTGAACTCCAGTCTGTCACCTGGGTGTTTCAGGGTCCCAGTTTAGCATCTCTGATGATTCAGATAGACAGTTAAAGTAGTTAAGTAGCCCAGGGACTGCAGGGACTGTCTCTATACACTTTCATGATCTAATTCTCACTACCTTGTTTCAGCTGAAGCGAAACTGCCTTTCCCATAAGCCAGCTGGTGGCTGGTAACCATACAATGTTTCAACCACGTGAACACGACTGGCATTTGGTTTGAATAAATGGTGAGAATGATCAAATAATCGGACAATTTATTCACGGTTTAATTTATATGATAGACCTTGTTAGCAGTTGTATTAATTATATGATTTAATATTTTCAGTCATTCACTGATACTCATCACACACAATGTTATTGACAGATCATATTCATGGTTTGTGTTTGTAATAAATATAGCACACTTTTCAACAATTGCATTGAATCATGCAGTTTCTCAAAGCTGCCCTGGGAAATTCTTGGGGAGAATGTGTTTAAGAATGCGTTTTTATTTGTCGTGTCTATCAAAATGAGCATTGGGCATAGTAGTTCAAAGCTAACCAACCATGACTGCCCCAGGACGCACCTGCACTCTGATCAAGCCGTCTCCCTGAAATAGGATCTTGATTAACCCTAAAAAGGACCAATGTATAATTGTAAAAGTACAGTAAGACATTTCAAAACAACACAAAACAGTGATGTATTGCATTTGTGTGAGAAAATGAAAAATGATGAATTGAAAAAGTAATTGAGTGAATTTGAGCCATCTAAGTGAAGTAGTTTGGTGAAAGTTGTTGACCATGTGACATTGAAACAATGGGAATACATTTTAGGGTACATTACTTGTTGTTCATTATTGTTTTTTTATATTGTTTTATGTGTTGTTGTAATATGATTTAATATCAACCATTTCATGACTCTTCTTTATACATTAAACATAATGTTTGAATTTGAGACGTGAAGAAAAAAAAACATTTACTTTACTGTTTAAACAACACAGAAAATGTTTGCTGATTGACAGTGATCACTGATGTCTGGCTTTGTCTTAGAATGTATTTATTGCCTTGAAACCCCTTTTATATGCATGTGACATGCTACTACCCAACCATGGTTGTCATGCAATTGCTGTCTCCTAAGTTTGTGTACTTATATGATTTTTCCTCCAATAGGTGTCACGTTCTGACCTTTATTTTCCTTTGTTTTGTCTTTATTTTGTATGGTCAGGGCGTGAGTTGGGGTGGGCAGTCTATGTTTTGTGTTTCTATGTTTAGGTTTCTGTTTCGGCCTAGTATGAGTGTGTCGTTAGTTGTCTCTGATTGAGAATCATACTTAGGTAGCCTGGGTTTCATTGTTGGTTAGTGTTTTTTCACCACAAGGTACTGTTTCGGTTTTCTGCACATCGTTTATTGTATTTGTGTTCATGGTCAGTTTTCTATATTAAAACATGGACACCTACCACGCTGCGTATTGGTCTGATCCTTGCTACACCTCTTCAGAGGAAGAAGAGGACGACAGCCGTTACAATAGGTGAATTGTCTTCCATCCTGAAAAGATGAGAGGAAAACTACACGTCCTCCTGGTCTTGCTGGGCCTCTGTAGTATGCACTCAATAATCTAGCAATTTATTGGAACAAAGTATTTTACGTATAGAGATAATTCTAATATCCATTGAGTTAACATATTAGTGATCTATTGTCTTCCTTCTCTTTTCTCTATTAGGGGTGTTTGGTCAGAGTCTGGAGGATATTCCCTTCAGTCCAGTCCTGAAAAAGCCTGGAGAACCTCTCAGCCTCTCCTGTAAGGGATCTGCCTTTACATTTAGTAACTACAACATGGCCTGGATACGTCAACCTGCAGGAAGATCACTTGAATGGATAGGCATTATATGGGATGATGCTAGTGGATGATGGATAGTAGTCACCAGAGAGAATTCTAACAGCATGGTGTATCTGAAGCTGTCTGGTGTGAGAGCAGAGGACTCTGATGTGTATTACTGTGTGATAGACGCAGTGGTGTCAGTGAGAATCTAACTGGCAGCAGAGTCATCAGAGGGCAGTTGAACATCAGTACAGCAGACTACAAACTGCACACATTCCACTGAGAACAAAATCAACCAGTAAACCATAAACTGAACTGCTGTTAACATGAGCATTGTCCTACAGGCAAATGTAGAGAGTTAGAAACATTGATGAAAGTGTCACTCCACAATACATACTGGTACATTAATTGACAATACAAATGCAGTACCACATTGTGAACCACTCAGAGTTGTGAGACATTACAGGCAATGTGGAAGGACCACCAGAGGGCAGGCTGGGCTCACGGATAGTAGCCCAACAAGGCATGGGAGACAAGGTAACCAGAGGCAATTAAGCACAGCTGACGGTACTAATGACCTATTCTCCTTCCCTTATAAGAGAGAGTATGGAACCCAGCACCAGGAGGAAGAACTATCTCTGGAAGATGGCCACCGAGACAGGAGAGCTATCCATGAAGAACCACTAAGACGGTGACAAGCCTGTGACTTTTGTTGTAGTTTAAAGACAATCATATTGTGTTCCTGTTTGATCTGGAGAAGAAGATGTATGTTTTGTTTCTTGGGAGATTGTCATTGATTATGTTGGAGTGTTGGTGTTGACCAAATACCCTCAATAGAGAACTGTGTTGAATCAAGAAAACCTACTCATGACTTGTTTGTTCCACCTTTCCGCTTCAGTGACGCCCAATTACTTGGTCCGCTCACAGCAAACATAGTACATTATGTAATTTGGTATCAGCTATAGTACATTATGTAATTTGGTATCAGCTATAATACATTATAAAACGGGTTGTTTGGATCTTGGATGCTGATTGGACAAGCAGCTTTCCAAGCTGTGCTGTATTAGCCGTTGCAGACATACCAATGCCTGCTGACAGTTCCATCTAAAAATGATCACTGCACCTCCATAATAATATCATGTTCATGTTGCTGTCTGAATCATCTCTTGTATTTATCTCACCTCACACTTTATTTCCCCTTGATTCCAACCTAGCATTTAGTTTGTTATAGCAGGGGTTAAAATAAGCCTAGCTGTCTGCCTATCAGACCTTGGAAGATTTGTTTCACTTTTGAAATGTAAATTACCTGGTAGAGAGAAAGGTCATGTCCCCCTTTCAGACATTGCATGCATCAACCAATGGTTTTGTACCACGTCATCGACTGTGTCATCGACTGACAGAATACCATAGAGATCCTATTAAATTACAAATTCCTAATTCTATACAGATTGCTATAACATACAATGTGGTTAGCTGATAGGTAAAATACCTATCCAGACATTGTAAGATTTGACAAGCGTCAGCAACGCCTGGGCTATCACTTTGGGCTGAACAATGTCAGTAACCTGTCACTGTATTTAGCACATAACACGGCCTCTTGTAACTTACTGCTTAATTACATCATCTATACACATGTATGCAGAAACAAAACCAAGTACAGGCTATGTGAGGTGTTGAATCTCATTAAGCTGTGTTCATTCATAACAGAAAGTATAAATCTAAAATGGCCTCTGTTTTATTATTGATTTTGCTTAGTTGCCCCGTTGGAAACAGGTCTTGTGAATACTAATGCACTATTTTTGTCACCCATGCCCTTTATGTATAGACTTTTCAATACATATTCATTATTTCCTTGACAAATTGATGTCTATACAGTATATGACATGAGTCCACAATTAAATCATGAAGTTTATCAACATTTTGAAAATCATGTTCCTCCAGTCATTGAGTCAGTTATGTGTGTGTTGAATAGGCCCTGGAGGTTTTTCTGACTAAGTTAAAAAAAAAAAAATTTCACCAGGTCAGGTGATGAAGGACAACTCCTGGCCCTACTGATGAGCCATAAATTTACCTCTGACCTCAGAGTCATCAGTCCCTCCCCCATGACCTCACGATGTAAATCCAGATCCCTCAGAGTTCATATATACTTATGTTCTGCTGCTGACTTGTCTTGTGTGGAGCAGCTGAGTTCATATCTCCCCCCTCAGTATGATGGGAATACTCTCCCTTCTGCTGCTCTCTCTCTGTCTGACCTGTGAGTTCTGCAGTACTTAATCACCTGTCTTTTATGGAATGACTGAACATTGACAATGTTTTTTGCAAACTCTCTTCTCTTGCTATCCTTAACACATTCTTCCTATTTCTTTCTCTCTCTCCATTAGGTTAAAATGGTCAGAGTCTGGAGCCCATTCCCTCTAATTCAGTCATGAAAAAGCCTGGAGAAACTCTGTCTCTCCTAGAAGGGAACGGGGTAAACCTTTATTAGCTACAAATTACATTGGATAAGACAACCTGCTGGGAAAGCATTGGACTGGATGGGTTACTCTGGATTAGGCCTAGGCTACCATGCCAAAAGGTTTGAAGGACGTATGGAAACGACTAAAGATAATTCCAAGAACATGATGACTCTGAAGCTGTCTGGTCTGAGAGCAGAGGACTCTGCTGTGTATTACTGTGCACAAGAGACACAGTGATGTGAGTGAGTGGAGGATCTGTACAAAAACCCCTCAGAGAATTTAACTGGCAGCAGAGTCAACAGAGGGCAGTAGAGCATCAGTACAGCAGAGTAACATCTACTGTAGCATAATATTCCCCTAAGAGCCGAAAGAGAAAGTGTATTGTAAACAGAACTACTTGTACATCAAT
The DNA here is from genome assembly GCF_016432855.1 of Salvelinus namaycush. Lineage (NCBI taxonomy): Eukaryota > Metazoa > Chordata > Actinopteri > Salmoniformes > Salmonidae > Salvelinus > Salvelinus namaycush. The sequence goes on along the minus strand of NC_052347.1, from coordinate 19,123,466 downwards.
ACTAAGTACACATTTCCCTGAGGAGAGGTGTAGTAAGGTTGAGGGGGAATCACATTAAGCTGTGTTTTAGATGTCTAATCTGCCATTTATGTCACGTTCCTGTCCTTATTTCCTCTGTTTAGTCTTGTTTAGTTGGTCAGGACGTGAGCTGGGTGGGCATTCTATGTTATGTGTTTCTATGTTGGGTTCATTTTCAACGAGCCTGATATGGTTCTCAATCAGGGGCAGGTGTTTTACATTTCCTCTGATTGAGAACCATATTAAGGTAGGCTGTTCTCACCGTTTGTTTTTGGGTGATTGTTGCTGTGTCTGTGTTTGTTGCACCACACGGTACTGTTTCGTTCGTTCATTCGTTTGTTCCTACCTGTTCGTGCGTTCATGTTTTATGTTCTCAAGTTCAGGTCTGTTCACGTCGTTTTGTTGTTTTGTAGTTTGTTCAAGTGTTTTTTGTCTTCGTTTAAATAAACGAGATTATGTCTTCACAATACGCTGCATTTTGGTCCGATCCTTGCTCCTCCTCAGACGAGGAGGAAGACGAGCGTTACAATTTAAATAATGATGAATCTTTTTATTATCCACCAAGGTTTCCCACAGTTGCTCCAATTGTTGAGTCAGTCCATATGTCTGATGAATATAGCCAGTCCACCCAATGACAGACTCAGGACCCAGATTTTAGAACAGGTTTTTGTATTGTGCTTTGTATTTCTATTTTGCATTTCATATTCTTTTTAATTGTATTTATTGGGCTCATTTGAAAAAGAGACCTTGATATCAACATGTCACCCTGTCAAAACTAAAGGTTAAATAAACTCTTGGCCCTACTGATGACTCATAAATGTACCTCTGACCTCATTCAACAGCCCCTCCCCATGACATCATGATGTAAATATAGATCCCTCAGAGTTCATATATACGTATGTTCTGCTGCTGACTTGTTGTCTTGTGTGGAACAGCTGAGTTCATATCTCCACCCTCAGTATGAAGGAAAACTCTACCTTCTGCTGCTCTCTCTCTGTCTGACCTGTGAGTTCTGCAGTACTTAATCAACTGTTCTTTGTGGAATGGCTGAACATGGACAATGTTTTTTGTAAACTCTCTTCTCTTGCTTTCCTGTAACACGTTCTTCATATTTCTTTCTCTCTCTCCACCAGGTTTAAATGGACAGAGTCTGGAGTCCAGTCCCTCCAGTTCAGTCCTGAAAAAGCTTGGAGAATCTATAAGTCTCTCTTGTAAGATATCTGGATTCACCTTTGACAGCCACAACACACACTGGATACGACAGCCAGCTGGAAAGTCCCTGGAATGGATGGGTTATTCTGGATTAGGCCTAGGTTACCATGCTAAAAGGTTTGAAGGACGCATGGAAACAACTAAAGATAACAGCCTGATGACTCTGAAGCTGTCTGGTCTGAGAGCAGAGGACTCTGCTGTGTATTACTGTGCACGAGAGACACAGTGGTGTGAGTGAGTGAAGGATCTGTACAAAAACCCCTCAGAGAATCTATCTGGCAGCAGAGTCAACAGAGGGCAGTAGAGCATCAGTACAACAGAGTAACATCTACTGATGTATAATATTCCCTTAAGAGTCAAAACTACAGAACTACGTGTACGTCAACACATGGTACATAACCAAAATCATGGGCATTAATGTGGAGTTGGTCCCCGCTTTGATGCTATAACAGCCTCCACTCTTCTGGGAAGGCTTTCCACTAGATATTGGAACATTGCTGCAGGGACTTGCTTCCATTCAGCCGCAAGAGCTTTAGTGTTGTTTGGCACTGATGTTGGACTATTAGGCCTGGCTCGCAGTCGGCATTCCATTTCATGCCAAAGGTGTTCGAGGTCTTCCACACTGATCTCAACAAACCATTTCTGTATGGACCTTGCTTTGTGCACTGGGGCATTGTCATGCGGAAACAGAAAAGGGCCTTCCCCAACTTTTGCTACAAAGTTGGAAGCACAGAATCGTCTAGAATCTCATTGTCTGCTGTAGCATTAAGATTTCCCGTCACTGGAACTAAGGGGCCTAGCCCAAACCATGAAAAACAGCCTCAGACCATTATTCTTCCTCCACCAAACCTTACAGTTGCAGTCGGGCAGGTATCATTCTCCTGGCCTCCGCCAAACCCAGATTGGTCCGTTGGACTACCAGATGGTGGTATGATTCATCACTCCAGAGAACGTTTCCATTGTTCCAGAGTCCAATGGCGGCGAGCTTTACACCACTCTATCCCACGCTTGGCATTGCACATGGTGATCTTAGGCTTGTGTGCGGCTGCTCGGCCTTGGAAACCCATTTCATGAATCTCCAGACGAACAGTTCTTGTGCTGACATTGCTTCAAGTGGCAGTTTGGAACTAGGTGGTGAGTGTTGCAACCGAGGACAGACGATTTGTATGCGCTTCAGTACTCAGTGGTCCCATTCTCTGAGGTTGTGTGGCCTACCGCTTTGCGGCTGAGCCATTGTTGCTCCTAGACGTTTCCACTTCACAATAACAGCACTTACAGTTGACCGGGACAGCTCTAGCAGGGCAGAAATTTGAAGAACTGACTAGTTGGAAAGGAGGCATCCTTTGAAAGTGCCACATTGAAAGTCACTGAGCTCTTCATTAAGGGCATTCTACTACCAATGTTTGTCTATGGAGATCGCAAGTAGAGTAATATAAAGTAGAGGATTATAAAGTAGAGTACTATAAAGTAGAGGATTATAAAGTAGAGTAATAACATACAGACCTACATAGTTGTGTTCAGTCCTGTTAAACTAGGTGAATGTCCTTGATAGATTAATCCATAATCTGACATTTACAGTAAATTAATCCCAATGGTGAAGGATTTCTATAAATACTCAAAGTCATCCTCCAAGATTCCCTTCAGTTTTACCAACCTCTTTGACCTGAGCAGGAAAAACTCTTGGCCCTGGTTATGGCATGGGGATATAGTGTATCCGTGTCACTTCACATGTCCTGGCCCTACCAATGAGTCGTAGCTTGACCCCTGACCTCAGAGTCATCTGCCCCTCCCCCATGACATCATGATGTAAATCCAGATCCCTCAGAGTTCATATATACTTATGTTCTGCTGATGACTTGCTGTCTTGTTTTCTTGTGTGGAACAGCTGAGTTCATATCTCCACCCTCAGTATGAAGGGAAAACTCTCCCTTCTGCTGCTTTCTCTCTGTCTGCCCTGTGAGTTCTGCTTGGTTTTACTCCTCATCAACTGTTCCTATGCTGAGCAAAGACTGAAGACAATTTTCTCCATTGCTCCTACATGCTTTCCCTCAATATTCCACCCTCTCTCCTTTCCCTCTCTGTATTCTCTCTCTTTCTCTCCATCAGGTTTAACTTCTTTGGGACTGGGGGGCTTGGATGAATAAGGTGCCCAGAGTAAACTGCCTGCTACTCAGGCCCAGTTGCTAATATATGCATATTATTAGTAGATTTTGATAGAAAACACTCTGAAGTTTCTAAAACTGTTTGAATAATATCTGTGAGTATAACAGAACTCATATGGCAGGGATAAACCTGAGAAAAATACCAACCAGGAAGTGGGAAATCTGAGGTTTGTAGTTTTTCAAGTCATTGCCTATCAAATATACAGTGTCTGTGGGGTCATATTGCATTTCCTAAGGCTTCCACTAGATGTCAACAGTCTTTAGAACCTTGTTTGAGGCTTCTACTGTGAAGGAGGGGGGAATGAGAGCTTATTGAGTAACAGGTCTGCCAGAGTGCCATGAGCTGATCACGCTCGCTCACGTGAGAGCGACCTGTGTTCCATTGCATTTCTACAGACAAAGGAATTCTCCGGTTTAAACATTATTGAAGATTTATGATAAAAACATCCTAAAGATTGATTCTATACTTCGTTTGACATGTTTCTACGAACTGTAATATGACTTTTCATCTGAACTTTCGCCTGGATTTGCCCGCGCCTCGTGAGTTTGGATTGTGTACTAAACGCGCGAACAAAAAGGAGGTATTTGGACATAAATGATGGACTTTATCGAACAAATCAAACATTTATTGTTGAACTGGGATTCCTGGGAGTGCATTCTGATGAAGATCATCAAAGTGAATATTTATAATGCTATTTCTGACTTCTGTTGACTCCACAACATGGCGGATATCTGTATGGCTTGTTTTTTTGTCTGAGCGCCGTACTCAGATTATTGCATGGTGTGCTTTTTCTGTAAAGTTTTTTAAAAATCTGACACAGCGGTTGCATTAAGGAGAAGTTTATCTAAAGTTCCATGCATAACACTTGTATTTTCAACATTTATGATGAGTATTTCTGTAAATTGATGTGGCTCTGCAAAATCACTGGATGTTTTGGAAGCTGAACGTAACGCGCCAATGTAAACTGAGATTCTTGGATATAAATATGAACTTTATCGAACAAAACATACATGTATTGTGTAACATGAAGTCCTATGAGTGTCATCTGATGAAGATCATCAAAGGTTAGTGATTCATTTTATCTCTATTTCTGCTTTTTGTGACTCCTCTCTGGCTGGAAGAATGGCTGTGTTTTTCTGTGAATAGGTACTGACCTAACATAATCGTTTGGTGTGCTTTCGCCGTAAAGCCTTTTTGAAATCTGACATGTTGGCTGGATTCACAACAAGGGTAGCTTTAATTTGGTGTATTGCATGTGTGATTTCATGAAAGATAAATTTTTTATAGTAATTTATTTGAATTTGGCGCTCTGCATTTTCACTGGATGTATCCCAGAGAGGTTAAATGGTCAGAGTATGGAGTCCATTCCCTCTAGTTAATTAAAATAAAAACAACTTTATTTAACTAGGCAAGTCAGTTAAGAAAAAAATATTATTTACAAAGACGGCCTACCACAGCCAAACCTGGGCCAATTGTGTGCCGCCTTATGGGACTCCCAATCACGGCCAGATGTGATACATCCTGGATTCGAACGAGGGACTGTATTGACGTTTCTTTCACTTAGACGCAGTGCCTTAAACCGCTGCTCCACACGGGAGCCCTAGAGAAGCCCGGAGAAACTCTCAACTTCTCTTGCAGAGGAACTGGGTATACCTTTACAAGCTATGGTATGAGCTGTATTCACCAACCTACAGGAAAACCACTGGAATGGATGGGCTGGATCAACACCAGTACTGGAGCAGCAGGCTATGCCAAATCCCTGGAGGGACAGATTGAATTGACCAAACACAGCTCAGTGAGCATGACACATCAGAAACTGTCTGGTCTGAAGGTAGAGGACTCTGCTGTGTATTACTGTGCATGCTGGGTACAGTGATGTGAATGCGTGATGGAGATGTACAAAACCCCTCAGACAGAGACCGGCTGTGAAACATGTACACACTGTTGTACACACTGTTGTACTCCCCTGACACACTTCACTAACCCTCCTCTGCAAACAGCTGGGGTAAACAACCATATGCTTTAATATGAGATGTCTTTACCTTAGAAACACTGTCTATGCTTCATGAATAGGGCTGTGATTTGTCTTGCTATTACTTTGTCCCCAAAAGGCTAGAGGTGACACTGCTTAAGGGCCTTGACTGTGTTGTCAGATGTGTTTGTGTAAGGCTAGAGCAAAAGCCTGCACACCCAGCATATTACATTACATGTTGAACTTGTTCACAATGCTTAAACAACAACCCACGAGTTGTAAAAATGCATTTTATTTAATAACAAAGCAACATTTGGCAACATACACAAAGTAGGTCATTCTTGTTTTGGGTAATCGAGGCGAGGCGGCAAGAAGGAATGTGGACTAAAATGTGCTTGTATGAAATGACTCTCCACTCACGCATCATCAGGCAAATTACTTTTACAGGGTTGGAATCCCCAAATAAAGCTGTAAAGTGATAAAACTAATTTAACTAGTTGTGCAAGATATTTTATAGATAAAGGAAAAAGTAGCATATAGTTAAAATGTTTGCATGCTTTTCTCCTTCTAGGAAACAACAACTACTTCAAAGGGGTTTTGGCAGATATCAAAACTCTTCCTCAAAGGACTCAGGTAGGATACACATGACTATCCTCGATTGAAGGTGGCTATCAAGGAGGGGAGAACACACTTCTGTTCACCTTCTAACAAATTGACACTATCCTCAACCACACATTTTGTACCATTCTGATTTCAATGTCACTAAAATTACAGCTTTAATGGTCATGTTTTACTCATGGTAAACCAATGATATTTGCAGAAAGCATATGGTACAAACTCTACATTCTTTGCAGGGTTGTATTACACAATGGCTATTGAATGCCCTAAATAGTCTCATCCCTGATAGGACTAAAACTCTTCAACCTATAACAACGTGCCTAGGTAGATTGGGGCGTCATTGTGCATACACAGTTCACCATGAAACCATCCTTCTGAGTGCCTTATTATGTCATGATCAAATGTTGGTCATCTTAGCTGACGAGAGCAGAGCAGAGCATGGCCATGGTATCTAGCCCAAGGAAGTTGCAGAACATGGTGTTGAACGCAGAGCAACAGAAGTAGTCTTTAATCTGTACTCCCATGTGTCCTAGAGCCCGCTGCTGTTGTGGCTATCGGGGTCGTCTGGGCCGGCCTGAGCGTCCACGATATCCCTCTTCCCCTTCTTCTCCCTCCTCTTCAACATCACCATACAGATCCATCTCTATGTCAGCTTCACCTAAATCTATCTGCACTTCAGTCATGTAAAATCTTCCCTCCATGAAGGCCAAAATGGCATTAATGTTGAGCTGAACCAGGTCTAAGCTCTTAACTTCTAGTTGGTCCCAATCCCGGATCCGGGAGCACCCTCATCAGTAAAAAAGCTGACTAGCATAGCCTAGCATAGCGCCACAAGTAAATACTAGCATCTAAATATCATGAAATCACAAGTCCAAGACACCAGATGAAAGATACACATCTTGTGAATCCAGCCATCATTTCTGATTTTTAAAATGTTTTACAGGGAAGACACAATATGTATTTCTATTAGCTAACCACGATAGCAAAAGACACAACTTTTTTTTCCCACCATTTTTTTACTGCATAGGTAGCTATCACAAATTCGACCAAATAAAGATATAAATAGTCACTAACCAAGAAACAACGTCATCAGATGACAGTCTGATAACATATTTATTGTATAGCATATGTTTTGTTCGAAAAATGTGCATATTTCAGGTATAAATCATAGTTTTACATTGCAGCCACCATCACAACTCTCACCAAAGCAACTAGAATAACTACAGAGAGCAACGTGAATTACCTAAATACTCATCATAAAACATTTATGAAAAATACACAGTGTACAGCAAATGAAAGACAAAGATCTTGTGAATCCAGCCAATATTTCAGATTTTTTAAGTGTTTTACAGCGAAAACACAATATAGCATTATATTAGCTTACTACAATAGCCAACCACACAGCAGCATTGATTCATGCACGTTAGCGTTAGCGAATAAACCATCAAAAGATATTACATTTTTCACTAACCTTCTCAAAACTTCATCAGATGACAGTCCTATAACATCATATTACACAATACATATATGGTTTGTTCGAAAATGTGCATATTTAGCGGCACAAATCGTGGTTATACAATGAGAATAGTAGCCAAGCTGCAAACAAAATGTCGGGAGAAATCTTGGGAGAGGCACCTAATCTAATCAATAACTAATCATAAACTTGACTAAAAAATACAGGTTGGACAGCAAATGAAAGATACATTAATTCTTAATGCAACCGCTGTGTTAGATTTTTAAAATTAACGTTACTACGACATACAACGTGCGTTACAGCGAGACCGTGCCGAAATTAATGGCGGAATTATAGTGTAACATTTTTCAACAGAACAACGAATTAACATCATAAATAGTAATTACTATTTGATGAGCTTCCATCAGAATCTTGTGCAAGTTGTCCTTTGTCCAGAAGAATCGTTGCTCGGTTGTAGATTGTCGTCTTCAACTTTGGAATTAGCAGCAAACATTAGCCATGTGGCGAAGACGTGTCCAACTCACTATAACGCAGCACAAATGAAATACCGAAAATCGCAATATACTGATATAAACTGATATAACTCGGTTTAAAATAACCACATTATGATGTTTTTAACACCTATATCGAATAAAATCAGAGCCGGATATATCTAACGCCTATAACGAGAGCTTTTCAGAATGCAATCCTGAGGCCTGTCTTGCGTCATGACGAACGTTGAAAAGACTGCACACCCGGTTCCAAGAGCTTTTATACGGCCTCAGATCTACCTAGACACACCATTCCAATTCTCACTGCTTACTGACATCTAGGGGAAGGCGTATGCAGTGCATGTAGACCCATAGATTACATGCAAATTAATAAACTGACCCTGGAACAGAGCCCCCGATTTCAGATTTCTCACTTCCTGACAGGAAGTTTGCTGCAAAATGAGTTCTGTTTTACTCACAGATATAATTCAAACGGTTTTAGAAACTAGAGAGTGTTTTCTATCCAATAGTAATAATAATATGCATATTGTACGAGCAAGAATTGAGTACGAGGCAGTTTAATTTGGGAACGAATTTTTACAAAGTGAAAACAGCGCCCCCCTATCTAAAAGATACAAAGGAATAATATTATGATACAGTATAAATACAAATACAGCACATTCGGGAAGTATTTAGACCCCTTGACTTTTTCCGTATTTGTTACGTTACAGCCTTATTCTAAAATGGATTCAATTACATTTTCGCCTCCAAACAATACCTCAGAATGACAAAACAAAAAAACGTTTTTTTTGTGCATTTTTTGCACATTTATTACAAATACAAAACTGAAATATCACATTTACATAACTGTTCAGACCCTTTACTCAGTACTTTGTTGAAGCACCATGGACAGCAATTACAACCTCAAGTCTTCTCGGGTATGACGCTACAAGCTTGGCACATCTGTATTTGGGGACTTTCTCCAATTCCTCTCTGCAGATCCTGTAAAGGTCTGTCAGGTTGGATGGGGAGCATTGCTGCACAGGTCTCTCCAGAGATGTTTGATTGGGTTCAAGGCTCTGGATGAGCCACTCAAGGACATTCAAAGACTCCTGCGTTGTCTTGGCTGTGTGATAAGGGTCGTTGTCCTGTTGGAAAGTGAACCTTCACCCCAGTCTGAGGTCCTGAGTGCTCAGGAGCAGGTTTTCATCAATGATCTCTCTGTACTTTGCTCTGTTAATCTTTGCATCGATCCTAACTACTCTCCCAGTCCCTGCCGCTGAAAAACATCCCCACAGCATGATGCTGCCACCACAAAGCTTCACCTTATGGATGGTGTTTATGTAACGATTTCCCTCCTCTTCAGACGAGGAGTAGCAAGGATCGGACCAATACGCAGCGTGGTAAGTGTCCATATTAATTTATTATAACTGAACACTAAGAAAATACAAAATAACAAAGAGAATGTAACAAACGAAAAAATGAAACAGTCCTGAAAGGTGAAAACACAAAACAGGAAACAATCACCCACCAACCAAGGACCAAGCAGCGTGGTAAACAGGAGCAGAGGATTATCGAGGAATATCGCCGCCCCAAGAAAGAACTGGAGGCAGCGAAAGCTGAGCGGCGGCGATATGAGGAGGTAGCACGGAAGCGTGACAGGCACGAGAGGCAGCCCGAAATTTATTTTTGGGGGGGAGGCACACGGGGAGTGTGGCGGAGTCAGGTTGGAGACCTGAGCCCACTCCTCGTGCTTATCGTAAGCAGTGTTGTACTGGTCAGGCACCGTGTTATGCGGTTAAGCGCACGGTTTCGCCAGTACGCGCACATAGCCCGGTGCGCTATAGGACAGCCCCCCGCAAGTGTCATGCGAGTGTGGGCATCCAGCCAGGGTGTATTGTGTCGGCTCAGCGTGTCTGGTCTCCGGCACGCCATTTCGGCCCAGGGTATCCTGCGCCGGCTCTGTGTGCTGTGTCTCCGGGGCGTTGGGAGGGTGCAGTGCGTCCTATGCCTGTGCTCCACTCGTGCTGGGTGAATGTGGGAATTGAGCCTAAGGGGAAGGTGCGCGTAGTATGCACCAGATCTCCAGTGCTCACCCACAGCCCGGTTCAACCTGTGCCTGCACTCTGGAGGGTCCGGGCTAGAGTAGTCATCCAGCCTGGGGGAGTGGTGCCAAGGCTGCGCACCAGAGCTCCAGTGCTCCATCACAGCCCGGTCCTTCCGGTGCCTCCTCCAAGCACCAGGCCTCCTGTAGGTCTCCCCAGCCTGGTGGGTCCTGTGGCAGCCCCACACACCAGGCTGTCTCTCTGTCTCCTCCCTCCAGGTTCTCTATCCAAGCCAGAGCCGCCCGCCAGTCCGGAGCTGCCAGAGCCGCCCGCCAGTCCAGAGCTGCCAGAGCCGCCCGCCAGTCCGGAGCTGCCAGAGCCGCCCGCCAGTCCGGAGCTGCTCGTCAGTCCAGAGGCGCCCCTCAGTCTAGAGGTGCCCCTCAATCCAGTGGAGCCCTCTACTAGGGTCTCCAATCCGGAGTCGGTGGCGAGGGTCGCCACTCCTAAGGTGCCACATAAGTGGGCCGAGACTATGGTGGAGTGGGGTCCACGTCCCGCTCCAGAGTCGCCACCACGGTAAATGCCCACCCAGACCCTCCCCTATAGGTTCAGGTTTTGCAGCCGGAGTCCGCACCTTTGGGGGGGGGGGTACTGTCACGTTCTGACCTTAGTTCCTTTTTTATGTCTTTATTTTAGTTTGGTCAGGGCGTGAGTTGGGGTGGGCATTCTATGTTGTTTTTCTATGTTTTTGTTCTGTAGGTATTTTCTATGTGTTTGGCCTAGTATGGTTCTCAATCAGAGGCAGGTGTCAATCGTTGTCTCTGATTGGGAGCCATATTTAGGTAGCCTGTTTTCTATTGTGTTTTGTGGGTGATTGTTTCCTGTTTTCTGTGTTAGTTTCACATTTCAGGACTGTTTCGGTTTTCATATTCATTCACTTTGTTATTTTTGTATTGTTGTCGTGTTCAGTTTTATTACACTATCATGGACACTTACCACGCTGCGTATTGGTCCGATATCTCCTACTCCTCCTCTGACGAAGAGGACGAAAGCCGTTACAGTTTATGGTTTTTATTTTTAATACATTTGCAAAAATGTCTAAAAAACAGATTTAGCTTTGTCGTTATGGGATATTGTGTGTAGATTGCATTACATTATAGAATAAGGCGGTAACGTAACAAAATGTGGGAAAAGGTCAAGGAGTCTGAATACTTTCCGAATGCACTGTATATTCAACTTAATCTTAAAGACTGGGGACCATTGACACTCCTGGGTTATGATACAAAACATAATAGCAGAGTGTAAAGCTCATTGTACAGTGATGCCAAACATTATCCAGCTGTATAAGTCTGTTTTTTTTTACATTGACAACACATTAGAGTATTTATAGTTTTCAAAGTTATTCAATATTCTTCTTCGCACTGATATTCTCGTTAATTATACAGTATATATTATATACTGTATAATTACTCATTGTACAGTATATCCTCTCCTTATGCAAATTTCACTTCCCTTCTCTACCTCTTCTTTATATAAAAACCTCTCTGTATCTGAGAGTCCTAGTACGTCCCTCTGAGTCCTGGAGAGTAGAGTAGAGCAGCTCCCACCTGTTCAACTTAAACACAAACCATGTTACCTTCATCTCTGCTGCTGCTGTTGGTAACTGCATCATGTGAGTCTCTTTTTTTAAAAGACAGGCTCCTGGGAAAGGACTGGAGTAGGTTGCTTTTATTAGCACAGCTAGTAGTCCAATCTCTTACTCCCAGTCAGTCCAGGGTAGATTCACCATCTCCAGAGATGACTCCAGCAGTAAGCTGTACCTACAGATGAACAGCCTGAAGAGTGAGGACACAGCAGTGTAGTACTGTGCTAGAGAGTCACAGTGGTTAAACTAATGGGAGCAGCCGTACAAAAACCACTTCCCCATTCAGCACAGACAATCTTATTTATTTCTGATGAATGCTTTAATAGCTAAATGTTCACAAGCACCGCTGTACAGTTGTTTTCACAAAAATAACTTGATACATATAGTATACAGTAGGATTATCAATAATAAGACAACAATGGTTAACCATCCTAGAGTTTCATCTCCCATAAGTGTAGTGATAGAATCTGACACATTACCACAGAATTTCCCCCCCAATTTGAACTGATCCTCCCAGTCCTTTATACATAATTATCTTGATTATGCAAATGTGATCTAACTCTCTCTCTCCCTCTCCCTCAGCAGCTCACAACAGTTCAGCTTTAACACAAACCATGTTCCCTGCTTCTGGCAGTTTCCTCCTGTGAGTATCTTTGGATTTGGGGGTCAGACAAAACAATTAGCAACGGCTTCAGCTTTGTTAATTCTTGTCAATAGGGGGGCGCTGTTTTCACTTTGGAAAAAATCGTGCCCAATTTAAACAGCCTCGTACTCTGTTCTAGATCATACAATATGCATATTATTATTACTATTGGATAGAAAACACTCAAGTTTCTAAAACTGTTTGAATTATATCTGTGAGTAAAACAGAACTCATTTGGCAGCAAACTTCCATACAGGAAGTGAAAAATCTGAAAACGAGGCTCTGTTTCAGGGCCTGCCTATTCAACTGGCTTTTATTTATCGATATGCATGCACTTCATACGCCTTCCACTAGATGTCAACAGGCAGTGGAAGGTGGAATGGGGTGTCTAGCTTGATCTGAGGCCGAACAAGAGCTTTTGGAGTGACAGGTCCGGAATTTCTTTGTCTTAGAAGGCGCGCGGCGGAGCTCGACACTGTCTTCTGAAAAGCGCTCGGTTTACACGGCGAAAATCTCCGGCTCTGATTTTATTTGATACATATGATAATAACATCATAAAGTAGGTTTTTTCAACCGAGTTTTATCAGTTTATTCAACGTTTATTGGGACTTTTGGAGTTTTCCGTTCTTTGCGTCAAGAGAGGATGGGAATGTTAGCAACCTTGGCTAGCATTGTGGCGCGAATTCGACAGAAGAAATGGACATTCTAAAACCAAACAACGATTTATTCTGGACCAAGAACTCCTAGTACAACATTCTGATGGAAGCTCAGCAAAAGTAAGAAAACATTTATGATGTTATTTCGTATTTCTGTGTAAAATGTTGACTCCTATTCTCCGCCGTTTTGGTGAGCGCTGTCTCACAATAACGCAAGCTGTATGTTACGGTAAAGTTATTTTTTTAAATCTAACACAGCGGTTGCATTAAGAACCAGTGTATCTTTCATTTGCCATACAACAAGTATTTTTATGTAAAGTTTATGATGAGTTCTTTGGTCAGATTAGGTGAGTGTCCAAAATATCTCCGGACATTCTGGGGAAATGTTGCTACGTATTCACAATGTATAACCAAGATTTGCAGCTCTAAATATGCACATTTTCCCAGAACAAAACATAAATGTATTGTATAACATGTTATAAGACTGTCATCTGATGAAGTTGTTTCTTGGTTAGTGACAAATTTTATCTCTATTTTTTTGATGAGGAGGATCCCGGATCGGGGAGGGTGACTCGTTAGTTAACAAGAAAACTGTGGAGTGGTTGAAAAACAAGTTTTAATGACCCCAACCTAAGTGTATGTAAACTTCTGACTTCAACTGTATGTTGAAGGTTAAAACTTAAAAATTATGATATTTGTAGTAAGTTTCATTGTAAATGCTTTGTCTACAGGTGTTCACTGTGAAGAACTCACCCATTTCCCCCCTTTTTGCAATAATATTCCCAGTCCTTTTATACCTGACTGTCTTCGTTGTCTTAACACTGTCTTTCCCTCTCCCTTATAAACATATATACTGTACTTTATTACAACTCTGAAATGATCATTTCTAAAACTGACAATGCTGTGAATTAATGTGGGTTTCTCCTTACAGGTGTCTACTGTGATGTTGAACTCATCCAGTCTGGTCCAGTGGTTATCAAACCAGGAGAGTCTCAGCATCTCCTGAAAATTCTCTGGGTTTTCTATATATTCTCAATGTCCTCACTGGATATGACAAGCTGAAAGCAAAGCTTTGAAGTATGTTGGTCTTACATGTACAGTGGGGCAAAAAAGTATTTAGTCAGCCACCAATTGTGCAAGTTCTCCCACTTAAAAAGATGAGAGAGGCCTGTAATTTTCATCATAGGTACACTTCAACTATGACAGACAAAATGAGAAAAAAAATCCAGAAAATTACATTGTAGGATTTTTAATGAATTTATTTGCAAATTAGGGTGGAAAATATGTATTTGGTCACCTACAAACAAGCAAGATTTCTGGCTCTCACAGACCTGTAACTTCTTCTTTAAGAGGCTCCTCTGTCCTCCACTCTTTACCTGTATTAATGGCACCTGTTTGAACTTGTTATCAGTATAAAAGACACCTGTCCACAACCTCAAACAGTCACACTCCAAACTCCACTATGGCCAAGACCAAAGAGCTGTCCAAAGGACACCAGAAACAAAATTGTAGACCTTCACCAGGCTGGGAAGACTGAATCTGCAATAGGTAAGCAGCTTGGTTTGAAGAAATCAACTGTGGGAGCAATTATTAGGAAATGGAAGACATACAAGACCACTGATAATCTCCCTCGATCTGGGGCTCCACGCAAGATCTCACCCCGTGGGGTCAAAATGATCACAAGAACGGTGAGCAAAAATCCCAGAACCACACGGGGGGACCTAGTGAATGACCTGCAGAGAGCTGGGACCAAAGTAACAAAGCCTACCATCAGTAACTGTTAAAGGAATTTCTATTCCTATGTTTATCAACCAATTCAATTAAAACACTCTGTCCATACATAAGAATTTGTAAGATACTTATCAGCATAAAATGGACAGGAACCAGTCTCAAAATCAATCAATCAATAGCGTTTATTCTCGAGAGTACTGATCACAATACATTTTACATCAGGTTATATAATAAACATGATGTCATAGGTTTTAATGTCCATCCTCCTCTCGGATACAATGGCAGTATAGTTAGAGTTCTCATTACTGTCTGCCACCTGTTAAACTATCTGCAACCAACCCAAGGTCTTTCCCCTCCCTGGGTAGAGACATCATTCTAGCCTGTCTGAAGATAAACCCATTCTTTCTAAAAAGGAACACATAACATTCAACATTATGATTATAATAAGATTCATTCTTACAGTATTATAGTAGTATTCTGTTTAGTTATAATTCTAAGTCAAATGCATACATATTTTAGTCATTAAACACAAAAATCCCATAACAGTAACACACTACGCCGCCAGGGAGTCAAATCCTGCAGTGTCAGACGTGTCCCCCTGCTTAAGCCAGTATATGTCCAGGCCCGTATGAAGTTTGCTAGAGAGCATTTGGATGATCCAGAAGAAGATTGGGAGAATGTCATATGGTCAGATGAAACCAAAATATAACTTTTTGGTAAAAACTCAACTCATCGTGTTTGGAGGACAAAGGATGCTGAGTTGCATCCAAAGAACACCATACCTACTGTGAAGCATGGGGGTGGAAACATCATGCTTTGGGGCTGTTTTTCTGCAAAGTGACCAGGACGACTGATCCGTGTAAAGGAAAGAATGAATGGGGCCATGTATCGTGGGATTTTGAGTGAAAACCTCCTTCCATCAGCAAGGGCATTGAAGATGAAACGTGGCTGGGTCTTTCAGCATGACAATGATCCCAAACACACCGCCCGGGCAACGAAGGAGTGGCTTCGTAAGAAGCATTTCAAGGTCCTGGAGTGGCCTAGCCAGTCTCCAGATCTCAACCCCATAGAAAATCTTTGGAGGGAGTTGAAAGTCCGTGTTGCCCAGCAACAGCCCCAAAACATCACTGCTCTAGAGGAGATCTGCATGGAGGAATGGGCCAAAATACCAGCAACAGTGTGTGAAAACCTTGTGAAGACTTACAGAAAACGTTTGACCTCTGTCATTGCCAAAAAAGGGTATATAACAAAGTATTGAGATACTTGTGTTATTGACCAAATACTTATTTTCCACCATAATTTGCAAATAAATTCATTAAAAATCCTACAATGTGATTTTCTGGATTTTTTTTTCTCATTTTGTCTGTCATAGTTGAAGTGTACCCATGATGAAAATTACAGGCCTCTCTCATCTTTTTAAGTGGGAGAACTTGCACAATTGGTGGCTGACTAAATACTTTTTTGCCCCACTGTATTAGTAGTACTTCCACTGTAGATTCACTGAAGATCAAGATCAGTTCTAGTTATGACAGTTCCAGCAGTACAGTGTTTCTACAAGGGAACAACTTGCAGACTGAAGACACAGCAGTTTATTACTGTGTCTGTGAGACACAGTGATACAGACCATGACCAGAGCTGTACAAAAACACATCCTCCAGGGATTCATTGTATAATAGGACTAATTCAATTAAATAGAACATAGATGTTTCTCAATATCAAATATGTAAACGAAAATAAGCCCATCATTGGCAGAGCTGGGAATGTATATCTGAGTTGTTTGCCAATTATACTCCTGATATGACTTGATGGTATTCTAATTGATGTCTATCAAACATTCAATGAAGTCATTCATGATCCATTAGTTTAAGGTTTTAATCATTCACATGATAAAGTTGGCCAATACCGAACAAGAAGATCTAAGTTCTGTGGTATCAAAAAGATGCAAAGTATTATGATATAAATACAGATATATGCAACAATATAAAGACAGGGGACAATTGACACTAATGGGTTATGATACAAAAAATATTGGCAGAGTGTAAAGCTCAATGTATAAGAGTCCTTCCTAACATTATCCTCCAGGATCAGTCTGGCTTTTTACACAGAGAACACATTAGACTATGTATAGCTTGCACGGTTATTACATATTTTTTCCCCTACAGATATTCCCATTAATTATATATATCCTCACCTTATGCAAATTCCACCCATCCTCCCTTCCTTTCTCTACATCTACCTCCTATATAAAACCTCTCTGTATCTGAGTCGCTGTACGTCCCTCTGAGTGCTGGAGAGTAGAGAAGAGCAACTCCCACCAGTTCAGTTTCAACACAAACCATGTTCCCTGTATCTCTGCTGCTGCTGTCAGCTGCCTCCTGTGAGTTCCTGCCTGTAGTCTGATCAGTATAACCTGTGTTGTTATTATAGTGATGTGACTCCTTGATTGATCTGACCTGTCTCTCTCTCTCCATATGAATAAAATGAAGACCAGTACTGATGAATGGTCTGCTATTTCATTTTATTACAGGAAAAAAAATATAATGTGGATGTCGATTAAATATACTTTACAGTTTGTCAAAATGAAAGTAAAGTGTATTAAATATGTTTCATCCACCTCAAGTATTAACTAATACTTTAATGTAGTGTTTCATATCCCCCCTTCACATTCAAAAATATAACCGATAGAGGGTCCCTGGCTTAGGTCGTGTCCAGTTATAGATGTAATACATCAATAAATCAATGCAACCCACAGCCATTCATATATTGTTTGTCTCTTTGTATACAGAACACCAAACAATGTGTTAGTCAGTTGTTGTGCTATTGTGTTAGTCAGTTGTTTTACTATTGTGTTAGTCAGTTGTTTTGCTATTGTGTTAGTCAGTTGTTTTACCATTGTGTTAGTCAGTTGTTTTGCTATTGTGTTAGTCAGTTGTTTTGCCATTGTGTTAGTCAGTTGTTTTACCATTGTGTTAGTCAGTTGTTTTACCATTGTGTTAGTCAGTTGTTTTACCATTGTGTTAGTCAGTTGTTTTACAATTGTGTTAGTCAGTTGTTTTGCTATTGTGTTAGTTTTACCATTGTGTTAGTCAGTTGTTTTGCTATTGTGTTAGTCAGTTGTTTTACCATTGTGTTAGTCAGTTGTTTTACTATTGTGTTAGTCTGTTGTTTTGATATTGTGTTAGTCAGTTGTTTTACTATTGTGTTAGTCAGTTGTTTTACTAGTGTGTTAGTCAGTTGTTTTGCTATTGTGTTAGTCAGTTGTTTTGCTATTGTGTTAGTCAGTTGTTTTACCATTGTGTTAGTCAGTTGTTTTACCATTGTGTTAGTCAGTTGTTTTACCATTGTGTTAGTCAGTTGTTTTACCATTGTGTTAGTCAGTTGTTTTGCTATTGTGTTAGTTTTACCATTGTGTTAGTCAGTTGTTTTGCTATTGTGTTAGTCAGTTGTTTTACCATTGTGTTAGTCAGTTGTTTTACTATTGTGTTAGTCTGTTGTTTTGATATTGTGTTAGTCAGTTGTTTTACTATTGTGTTCGTCAGTTGTTTTGATATTGTGTTAGTCAGTTGTTTTGATATTGTGTTAGTCAGTTGTTTTGATATTGTGTTAGTCAGTTGTTTTACCATTGTGTTAGTCAGTTGTTTTACCATTGTGTTAGTCAGTTGTTTTACCATTGTGTTAGTCAGTTGTTTTACTATTGTGTTAGTCAGTTGTTTTACCATTGTGTTAGTTGTTTTACCATTGTGTTAGTCAGTTGTTTTGCTATTGTGACAGTTTTTGATGAATTCCTCTCATCTCTCTTTCTCTACACTCCCATCTCTTTCAGATCTACACAGCATTAGTTTGACCTCCTCCCCTGCTCAACTCAAACCTCCTGGAGAGCCAGTGAAACTATCTTGTCAAGTCTCTGGCTATGCCCTGACAGACTATGGTACAGCTTGGATACGACATCAGCCAGGGAAAACACTGGAGTGGATTGGGATCATTTGGGGTGGTGGATCCATCAACTCTGGAGCCTCTTAAGAGCAGATTCACCATCTCCAGAGACAGTAGTAATGTACTGTACTTAGACATCACCAGTCTGCAGGCTGAGGACACAGCTGTGTATTATTGTGCTCGCTACTCACAGTGATACAAATCAACACCAGACCTGTATAAAATCTCACCCACCACATAAACGGTTGGAGTTATACCCTCACTATTAAACATTTATTAAAACGTTATTCAAATATTGTGGGATTGATTCAGTGGTTGTTTCAGAAGTATCATAACATGATAACAGATTCTATTGTCATGAGTAATAATTTGTACAGTAATTCTGAAACTGTCCTTACAACACTTCCTCAGGTTCGTGTTGTAATTGAAATGTATTCTCCATCAATTTACCTGGTAAAATAGATACATTGAAATAAAAACAGCAGGATTTCTTCCTCATTACAGAGCATCTCAAGATGACCTCATACCACGTGATCTATTTATCAAAGCCTCTTGTGATTGGTCCTCCCAGTGAGGAGGAGCTCATGCAAAACTCTCCTGTCCTCCATCTTTATTTATGTCTCTGTTGAAGGCTTTTTCTGCTGAGGACTGTCTCAACTATCTTTAGAGAACTACACAGATCACCATGTTTCCTACCACAGGAATACTCTTACTGACATTCTATCTAACAGGTGAGGATATTAGCTATGTTTATCAAATGAATAAGTCAACACATCAGAATTTATTTACTTCATCATGATCTCTGCTTTATATTTCCACAGGTGTTCATGGTCAGACACTGACTGAGTCTGGACCAGTTGTTAAAAAGCCTGGAGAATCCAACACACTGAGTTGTACAGCCTCTGGGTTCACATTCAGTAGCTACCATATGGCTTGGATGAAACAGGCTCCTGGGAAAGGACTTGAGTTTGTTGCCTTTATACACACTGGTGGATCGAGTCCATTCTATTCCCAGACAGTCCAGGGTAGATTCACCATCTCCAGAGATGACTCCAGCAGTAAACTGTTTCTACAGATGAACAGCCTGAAGAGTGAGGACACAGGACTGTATTACTGTGCCCGGTACACACATTGAGAGAGTGTGGTGGGAGAGCTGTACAAAAACCACTTCCCCATTCAACACAAGCAGCATCAATACCCTCAGATTAATGTTCTAGAATGACAATGTTCACAACCATGGAAATACATTTGGGCAATGGCTATAATTGTAATAATTTTGTTCAACATATTAGGATTACTAACAATGCAATAAACTATCCATGTCATATGTCCCATAACCAAGGCCTTTTCTAACCTCCACCATTTTCCACTAATATTGGGAGTTATTTTATTCCTGTAAATATCACTTGTCGCTCGACGCCTCTCACTCTCTCCACCTCTCTATTATACAAACAGTCTCTCATTTTGTGTCCCACAGTACGTCCCTCCGAGTCCTGGAGAGGAAAGAAGTGCAGTTCCAGAGAACCAGTTCAGCTTCAACACAAGCCATGTTCACTGCATCTCTACTGCTGCTGCTGGCAGCTGTGTCCTGTGAGTCTCTTTGGATCTGGGGGAAAAAACACATTAATGAAAATTTAATTAGACTGATATAATTTGACACTATTTGGAGCTTGTAATAATATCTTCCTTCTTTCTCTTCCCAAAGGTGCTCATTGTGAATAACTCACTCAGCCAGCCTCTATGACTGTTCAGCCACGCCAACCACTGACCACCTCCTGTAAAGTTTCATGCTCTTTATCTAGCTATTGGACAGCTTGGATCCGACAGCCTGCAGGGAAAGGACTGGAGTGGATTGGGCAAATATATACTGGAAACACAATCTACAAGGATTCACTGAAAAACAAGTTCAGCCTCACTTTAGACTCCTCTAACAAGATAGTGACTCTAACAGGGCAGAACCTGCAGACTGAAGACACAGCTGTTTAATATTGTGCCTGAGACTCACAGTTATTCAAACCAGGGCCAAACATGTACAAAAACTCACTCATCCTTTAAACAGTTGGAGTTACATGTATCAATCAGGTGGGGTGATATTAACCTTCTTAACAAGAAATGTGTGGAGTGGTTGAAAAACGAGTTTTAATGCCTCCAACCTAAGTGAATGTAAACTTCCGACTTCAACTGGATAGTAAACTTTTTTTTTCAGCCAGCCTCTGACTGTCCAGCCAGATCAACCACTGACCATCTCCTGTAAGGGCTCGTAATATTTAGGAATCTATTACACAGCTTGGATTCTACAGCCTGCAGGGAAAACACTGGAGTGGATTGGAATGAAATATACTGGAGGAACACACCACAAAGACTCCCTGAAAAACAAGTTCAGCCTCACTTTAGACTCCTTCGGCAATACTGTGACTTTAACAGGACTGAGTCTGCAGACTGAAGACACAGCTGTGTGTTATTGTGTTTGATGACCACAGTGATACAGACCAGCACCAGACCTATACTAAAACTCACTCACCCCTTAAACAGTAGGAGTTATATGTAATTACCAGGAGTGAGCGATATTAGCCGCCTTAATAAAATAAATCCAAATCCCCTCATGGAATGACGAATTTAGTTTATTAAGTTACTAGTTTATAATAGTTTGATAAGATATAAAATTCAAAAGGCACTCGCACATCTGAGCAATCTTATTTGCAGGTGCATGGCAACAATTGAACAAGATGAAGGAAAAAGGAAACCGCACCCTGCTCTTGATAGTATCACTGATATTTGATAAGCTTACGTATCGGCCTCACGGCCTGTGTCAGAGCTTTCGTAATTTTTGAAAATTTTGCACCCTTATGTAGACCTAGCCCCACCCACATCCGTTCCACACATCGAAGGGGGTTGGAGGCAAAGGAAAAACAAATAAGTGCTACCAAATATAACAATATGCATTTCATAAATATTACAAAAGTGTAAAAATAAGACTTATTAAACACGTCTGTAAAACCACAATGAGGACATAGCAAGTTTCCATTAGTCAGTGGGTACATCGTACGAAAAACATCAGTAATCTTCAATAGGCACATAATTCATGTTCAAATTCACAACATAACATACATATGTTTTCCACATACAATATATGAGGATATATTGAACATATATTACACAAACCTCAACCACAAAGCAACTATCCAGGCAGACAAGTGCTCTGATTTTTTTTGTATGTGCAAAGATTTAAACTCATCCAATGAACCATTGCATTTCTGTTCAAAATGTTGTGTCAAGACTGCCCACATGTGCCTAATTTGTTTATTAACTTTACATGTTCAAAACTGTGCACTCTCCTCAAACAATAGCATGCTATTCTTTCCATGTAATAGCTACTGTAAATTGGACAGTGCAGTTAGATGAACAAGAATTTAACTTACTTCTCAAAGCCATGCATGCAAGAAGCTTTGAACTGGTGCACATATATGTATCTGACCTCAGTATGATAGAAGGTCTCAATTTGTCTTATTGCCTTGTAACTGATTGCTTCTAGAAAGAGAGAAGGAACACCATGATCAAGATGAGCTAGCTATGAAATATCGGGGACACCAGGTCTGGTTTTCATAGCTGATTTTGAAAAGGCTTTTGATAAAGTACGACTGGAGTTTATATATAAATGCCTAGAATATTTCAATTTTGGGGAATCTCTTATAAAATGGGTTAAAATTATGTATAGTAACCCTAGGTGTAAAATAGTAAATAATGGCTACATCTCAGAAAATTTTAAACTATCTAGAGGAGTAAAACAAGGTTGTCCACTATCGGCATATCTATTTATTATTGCCATCGAAATGTTAGCTGTTAAAATTAGATCAAACATTAATATTAATGGATTAGAAATCCGTGGCTTAAAAACTAAGGTGTCATTGTACGCTGATGATTCATGTTTTCTTTTAAAACCACAACTAGAGTCTCTCCACGGCCTCATAGAGGATCTAGATACCTTTGCTATCCTCTCTGGATTAAAACCAAATTATGATAAATGTACCATATTACGTATTGGATCACTAAAAAATACACATTTTATATTGCCATGTAGTTTACCAATTAAATGGTCTGACGGAGATGTGGACATACTCGGTATAAAAATCCCAAAAGAAAGAAATGATCTCACTCCAATAAATTTTTATAGAAAGTTAGCAAAAATAGATAAGATCTTGCTACCATGGAAAGGAAAATACTTGTCTATTTGTGGAAAAATCACCCTGATTAACTCTTTAGTCATATCACAGTTTACCTATTTGCTTATGGTTTTGCCTACACCTAGTGACCTGCTTTTTAAATTATATGAACAAAAAATATTCCATTTTATTTGGAACGGCAAGCCAGATAAAATTAAAAGGGCCTATTTATATAACGAATATGAATTCGGAGGGCAGAAATTATTAAATATTAAAGCATTAGACCTCTCACTAAAGGCATCAGTCATACAAAAGTTATACTTAAATCCAAACTGGTTCTCTAGTAAATTGGTACGAATGTCTCATCCTATGTTCAAGAAGGGCCTTTTTCCCTTTATTCAGATTACACCTGCTCACTTTCGGTTGTTTGAAAAGGAAATAATCTCCAAAATATCCTTATTTTTTAAACAAGCCTTAGAAAGTTGGTTGCAATTTCAGTTTAATCCACCTGAAAGGACGGAACAAATAGTACAACAAATATTGTGGTTAAATTCAAATATAGTAATTGATAAAAAAACTGTATTTATCGAAGAAATGTTTAAAAAAGGTATAATTTTTGTGAATGATATCATAAATAGGACTGGTGGAGTTATGTCACACATGCAGCTAACACAGACATATGGAAATGTCTGCTCTACCCAAAATTACAACCAATTAATTGCAGCATTACCACAAAAATGGAAGAGGCAAGTAGAAGGGGAAAAAAGTAAGGAACTTGTATGTCGGCCCTGTATTAAAGAACATAAATGGTTAAAGAAAAGTGTGATAAATAAAAACATATACCAATTTCATTTAAGGACCAAAAAACTGACAGCTGTGCCATATAAATTGCAAAATAGTTCGGAAGAGATTTTCGATGTACCCATTCCATGGCACATGGTTTATGAATTGATACGCAAAACAACGCCGGATTCAAAACTTCGAATTTTTCAATTTAAATTACTGTACAAAATTCTTGCAACTAATAGAATGTTATATATATGGGGTATACAATCTTCCCAGCTCTGCAGATTCTGTTGTGAGGAGGCAGAGTCATTAGATCATTTATTTTGGTATTGTCCATATGTAGCTCGTTTTTGGTCACAGGTCCAGGAATGGCTGAAGAATTGCAACATTTGCCTAGAACTAACGCTACAGATAGCAATACTGGGGGATTTGAAAAGCCATAGTCAATCAATCAATAATATAATAATTATTTTAGCAAAAATGTTTATTTTTAATTTACAATCTGTAGAAGCTATGAGAATAGGAAGGTTCAAATCTTTTGTGAAGCATCACAGCACAGTTGAAAAATATATGGCAAATAAAAATCCGAAATGGATGATGTTGGAAGATAGATGGGAAGGGTTGAGTGGAACTGAAGGGTGGGACTAATAACAAGATAAACAATGTAGGGCATACGGGATCTGTGAAATGTGTATAGGTGCGGAGCTTTTGTGAAATAGCACAGTTACAAGTGGAAATAAAATTGGATGGACAACAGAAATAGAGGAAGGACTAAGAACAAACAAGAGAGAACTATTATAAAGTAGTCTGTGTCTGTAAAATAGGTATAAGATGTATAAATTGAAGGTAAAAGCAGAAGTGTTTATTAGTTTACTCCAATTGGGGGAGCGGTGGTAGGGTTGCGGGGAATAATAATAAAGGTATATTCTTTAAAAAAGTATGTATGTCTATATAGGTATGTGTATGTATATATGTATATATGTATGCATGCGTGTATGGATATATATATTTACCCCAAAAAATATGGGGGATTGGAAATGATGCAGACAATTACATTGGAAGCAACATTCTTTCCGCAATATTAAGCTGATCCACCCCTAAAAAAAAAAAAAAAGAAAAAAAAAAAAAAAAAAGATGAGCTAGCTACTCAGAAATGCCTCCAAAATATCTGGAGTAATTGCGGAGAGCCACGTCAAATAACAGAAATACTCATCATAAACGTTGATGAAAGATACATGTTTTACACATAATTAAAGATATAATTGTTCTTAATGCAACCACTGTGTCAGATTTTTAAAAAACTTTAGTTAAAAAGCACACCATGCAATAATCTGAGAAGGCGCTCAGATTTAACAACATTTCTCCGCCATGTTGGAGTCAACAGAAATACGAAATTACATCATAAATATTCCCTTACCTTTGATTATGTTCATCAGAATACACTGCCAGGAATCCTAGTTCCACAATAAATGGTTGTTTTGTTCGATAATGTCCATTACTTATGTCCAATTAGCAACTTTTGCTAGCATGTGTAGTACACGTGTCCAAACGCTCGCGCAGATGCAGGAAAACGTCGGACGAAAACTTCAAAAAGTTATATTACAAGTCGAAAAAACTGGTCAAACTTAGTAGAGAATCAATCTTCAGGATGTTGTTATCATTTATATCCAATAAGGTTCCAACCGGAGAATTCTTTTCAGTCTCTATAAGTAATGGAACGCATGGCGATATCATGAGGAAAGCGCGTGAGCAAGAACTGGCAACTGCCAGACCAATGACTGAAACACCTCCCATCCGGCCCCACGTCCCACTAGAGGCTTTATTCAGCGTTCTACAGACTGTTGACATCTAGTGGAAGGCGTAGGAAGTGCAAACAGATACATATATTACAGGGAATTGAATAGGCGATGACTTTAACATCGACCAGTCTCAGAATTTTCACTTCCTGTTTGGATTTTTTCTCAGGTTTTTGCCTGCCATATGAGTTCTGTTATACTCACAGACATCATTCAAACAGTTTTAGAAACTTTAGAGTGTTTTCTATCCAATAGTAATAATAATATGCATATATTAGCATCTGGGACAGAATAGGAGGCAGTTCACTATGGGCACGCAATTCATCCAAAAGTGAAAATGCTGCCCCCTATATCAAAGAAGTTAAAGCAATTAAAGATCTAATTGATACAAATAATGAATGCATGGGCTACATTTATGAGAATAATATATATGCATTTGCTTACCATATCAAGCTTGAAGAATGAACAGTCATTTATCACTCAAAACAAGTGTTGTGATTGCACCACAAACATATTTTCAGGGTGGGGTGTCACCCTCCTCCCAATACAGCCTCTTCCAACACCATGGGTAATGGTATCCATATAATGACACCAGAGGGGATGACTGCCGTTTTACGGGCTCCTAACCAACTGTGCTATTTTTTTTTTTTTTTCACATTGTTTGTACATCATGTTGCTGCTATCGTGTCTTATGACCGAAAAGAGCTTCAAGACATCAGAACAGCGATTACTCACCTCAAACTGGACAAAGATATTCTTTAATGAGTCCGACGCGAAGGATATACTGCTTTTTCAAGACCAGGTCCAAATCCTCATCATCCGCGTGAAGAAAAGACTGAGAAAAAGGGGGAGGAGGGCGGGATGCCCTGTGAGAATTTGCCGGTGAGTAGGTAAACCACCACTACTGTCCATATTATTGGCCAACGTGCAATCATTGGAAAATAAACTGGATGATCTACAATTATGACAATCCTTAATAGGATATTAAAAACTGTAAAATCTTATGTTTCACCGATTATCCACAACATGGATAATTTAGAGCTGGCTGGGTTTTCCGTGCATCGGCAGGACAGATCAGCTACTTCTGGTAAGACGAGGGGCAGGGGTATATGTCTACTTGTTAATAACTGCTGGTGCGCGATGTCTAATATTACAGAAGTCTCGAGGTGTTTGCTCGCCTGAGGTAGAATACCTCATGATAAGCTGTAAACCACACTGACACTGACATTTTCAACCTCTACCTGACTGAATCTGTAATACCTAAATGTTTAAAACAGACCATCCCTGTGCCCAAGAAAGCGAAGGTAACATGCCTAAATAATTACCGCCCAGGAACACTCACGTCGGTAGCCACACTGATTCTCAACACGGGGGCCACTCATGGATCTGTGCTTAGTCCCCTCCTGTACTCCCTGTTCACCCACAACTGCGTGGCCAAGCACGACTCCAACACCATCATTAAGTTTGCTGACGACGCAACAGTGGTAGGCCTGATCACCAACAACGATGAGATGGCCTATAAGGAGAAGGTCAGAGACCTGGCATTGTGGTGCCAGGACAACAACCTCTCCCTCAGTGTGAGCAAGACAAAGGAGTTAATCGTGGACTACAGGAAAAGGAGGGACGTACAGGACCCCATTAACATTTGATGGGGCTGTACTCTATGCTACTGCAAGGCAAGCAGTACAGGAGCGCCAAGTCTACCCCCAAGCCATAAGACTGCTGAACAATTAATCAAGTGGCTACCCGGACTATTTACCCCTTTGTTTTTATACTGCTGCTACTCACTTTTTACACTTTACCTTGATTAACCTGTAACCCTGCACATTGACTCTGTACCTATATCCCTGTGTATAGCCTCGTTATTGTTATATAATTTTCTTGTGTTACTTTTTGATATTTTTTTAAACTTTAGTTTATTTACTAAATATTTTGTTAAATCTATCTCTTGAACTGCATTGTTGGTTAAGGGCTTGTAAGCATTTCACGGTAAGGTCTGTTATATTCGGCGCATGTGAAATAAAATTAGATTGGAATTGATTTTGATTTGATTTGAAAAGTTAAGTTTTGCTTTGATGTCAAGTCAGCTCATATTGTTGCTACCTTCGCTGTTGTGTTAGCTAACATGCTACTGAACAGTGACACTATTATATTTACATCCATGATGGCACTTAAAGACAACAATATACTAGCTTAAATGTGTTAAGGCAAATAATTACTTAGCTATCTTAATTGTGCAAACATTATTATATTTAACGTTAGCTAGCTAGCTAAGCACTAACCAGTCAGTGGCACTGACAGATTGAAACTGATATCAACTAATTGTGTTTCACTCTATCCCATAAAAAATGACATTGCTAACTAGGCATCAATTAGCTAAGACTATTTTAAGTTTATTTGGAAATGTAAATAATAAGTTAGACACTCACCGTACAACTTCGGTAGATAGCTAGCTAGATAGCTTGGTTTCCATTTTCCAAAAGATGTTTCTAATCCCCCTGATTGGTCATCAATGGTTACTGGTCTTGGAACTTCCCATTGGGCACACACTCGTTGAACCAACGTTGTTTCCACTCCATTTCAATGAAATTACGTTGAACCAATGTGGAATAGACATTGACATCTGTGCACAGTGGGTCATGTGGGTCATGTGTTCACCAGAAACTGCTTCTGGAAAACTGTTTGCCACTAGCGGCAATAAATATTGTTGCCACAGATTCAAATAGAATCTTGAGAGAATTGTTTGCCAGAAAAAACCCTCTGTGCAAACTGTTTGCTACTAGTAGTAATACATATTATTGTTGCCAAAAGTTTGCTGCGGACTCATCACTAGTGGAAAACATTTGCAAACTTCTGGCAACATTTTGTATCACACTATTTAGACTGCAGTAAATTTGCCACAAACTTGTGGGGAGTTTGGTGGATCAGACAAGCTAAAGGGAAAAAGTTTGAGTGGATTGGTCATATTCATGGTGGTAATACGTATTACTCCCAGTCATTTCAGGGTAGATTCACCATCCCCAGAGAAGACTCCAGCAGTAAGCTGTACCTACAGATGAACAGCCTGAAGACTGAGGACACAGCAGTTTAATACTGTGCCCGATACACACAGTGAGAGAGAGTGGTGGGGAGCCGTACAAAAAACACTTCACCATTCAGCACAAGCAGCTTCAGAAATTCAGTTCTTAGTGAACAGTGTCTGTCCTTAGAGGCCATCTGAGTCCTGGAGAGTAGAGAAGAGCAGCTCCCACCAGTTCAGTTTCAACACAAACCATGTTCCCTGCATCTCTGCTGCTGGCAGCTGTCTCATGTGAGTGTCTTCCTCAACAGTATAAACTAAAAGGAACATTAACAGGTTCAATATTAACAGCTTCCGTCAAGATAGAACTGCCAAAGGGGGAGGAGTTGCAATCTACTGCAGAGATAGCCTCCAAAGTTCTGTCATACTTTCCAGGTCTATGCCCAAACAGTTCGAACTTCTAATTTTAAAAATTAATCTCTCCAGAAATAAGTCTCACTGTTGCCGCCTGCTACCGACCCCCCTCAGCTCCCAGCTGTGCCCTGGACACCATCTGTGAATTGATCGCCCCCCATCTAGCTTCAGAGTTTGTTCTGTTAGGTGACCTAAACTGGGATATGCTTAACACCCCGGCAGTCCTACAATCTAAGCTAGATGCCCTCAATCTCACACAAATCATCAAGGAACCCACCAGGTACAACCCTAAATCCGTAAACATGGGCACCCTAATAGACATTATCCTGACCAACTTGCCCTCCAAATACACCTCTGCTGTCTTCAATCAAGATCTCAGCGATCACTGCCTCATTGCCTGTATCCGCTACGGGTCCGCGGTCAAACGACCACCCCTCATCACTGACAAACGCTCCCTAAAACACTTCTGCGAGCAGGCCTTTCTAATCGACCTGGCCCGGGTACCCTGGAAGGATATTGACCTCATCCCGTCAGTTGAGGATGCCTGGTCATTCTTTAAAAGTTACTTCCTCACCATATTAGACAAGCATGCTCCGTTCAAAAAATGCAGAACTAAGAACAGATATAGCCCTTGGTTCACGCCAAACCTGACTGCCCTCGACCAGCACAAAAACATCCTGTGGCGAACTGCAATAGCATCGAAGAGTCCCCGCGATATGCAACTGTTCAGGGAAGTCAGGAACCAATACACGCAGTCAGTCAGGAAAGCAAAGGCCAGCTTTTTCAAGCAGAAATTTGCATCCTGTAGCTCTAACTCCAAAAAGTTCTGGGATACTGTAAAGTCCATGGAGAACAAGAGCACCTCCTCCCAGCTGCCCACTGCACTGAGGCTAGGTAACACGGTCACCACCGATAAATCGGTGATAATCGAAAACTTCAACAAGCATTTCTCTACGGCTGGCCATGCCTTCCTCCTGGCGACTCCAACCTCGGCCAACAGCTTCGCCCCCCCCGCTGCTACTCGCCCAAGCCTCCCCAGCTTCTCCTTTACCCAAATCCAGATAGCAGATGTTCTGAAAGAGCTGCAAAACCTGGACCCATACAAATCAGCTGGGCTTGACAATCTGGACCCCCTATTTCTGAAACTGTCCGCCGCCATTGTCGCACCCCCTATTACCAGCCTGTTCAACCTCTCCTTCGTATCATCTGAGATCCCCAAGGATTGGAAAGCTGCCGCGGTCATCCCCCTCTTCAAAGGGGGAGACACCCTGGACCCAAACTGTTACAGACCTATATCCATCCTGCCCTGCCTATCTAAGGTCTTCGAAAGCCAAGTCAACAAACAGATCACTGACCATCTTGAATCCCACCGTACCTTCTCCGCTGTGCAATCCGGTTTCCGAGCCGGTCACGGGTGCACCTCAGCCACACTCAAGGTACTAAACGATATCATAACCGCCATCGATAAAAGACAGTACTGTGCAGCCGTCTTCATCGACCTGGCCAAGGCTTTCGACTCTGTCAATCACCATATTCTTATCGGCAGACTCAGTAGCCTCGGTTTTTCTAATGACTGCCTTTCCTGGTTCACCAACTACTTTGCAGACAGAGTTCAGTATGTCAAATCGGAGGGCATGTTGTCCGGTCCTCTGGCAGTCTCTATGGGGGTACCACAGGGTTCAATTCTCGGGCCGACTCTTTTCTCTGTATATATCAATGATGTTGCTCTTGCTGCGGGCGATTCCCTGATCCACCTCTACGCAGACGACACCATTCTGTATACTTCTGGCCCTTCCTTGGACACTGTGCTATCTAACCTCCAAACGAGCTTCAATGCCATACAACACTCCTTCCGTGGCCTCCAACTGCTCTTAAACGCTAGTAAAACCAAATGCATGCTTTTCAACCGTTCGCTGCCTGCACCCGCACGCCCGACTAGCATCACCACCCTGGACGGTTCCGACCTAGAATATGTGGACATCTATAAGTACCTAGGTGTCTGGCTAGACTGCAAACTCTCCTTCCAGACTCATATCAAACATCTCCAATCCAAAATCAAATCTAGAGTCGGCTTTCTATTTCGCAACAAAGCCTCCTTCACTCACGCCGCCAAACTTACCCTAGTAAAACTGACTATCCTACCGATCCTCGACTTCGGCGATGTCATCTACAAAATAGCTTCCAATACTCTACTCAGCAAACTGGATGCAGTTTATCACAGTGCCATCCGTTTTGTTACTAAAGCACCTTATACGACCCACCACTGCGACCTGTATGCCCTAGTCGGCTGGCCCTCGCTACATGTTCGTCGTCAGACCCACTGGCTCCAGGTCATCTACAAGGCTATGCTAGGTAAAGTGCCGCCTTATCTCAGTTCACTGGTCACGATGGCTACACCCACCCGTAGCACGCGCTCCAGCAGGTGTATCTCACTGATCATCCCTAAAGCTAAAACCTCATTTGGCCGCCTTTCCTTCCAGTTCTCTGCTGCCTGCGACTGGAACGAATTGCAAAAATCTGTGAAGTTGGAGACTTTTATCTCCCTCAACAACTTTAAACATCTGCTATCTGAGCAGCTAACCGATCGCTGCAGCTGTACATAGTCCATCGGTATATAGCCCACCCAGTTTACCTACCTCACCCCCATACTGCTTTTATTTATTTACTTTTCTGCTCTTTTGCACACCAGTATCTCTACTTGCACATGATCATCTGATGATTTATCACTCCAGTGTTAATCTGCTAAATTGTAATTATTCGATTTATTGCCTACCTCCTCATGCCTTTTGCACACATTGTATATAGATTCTCTTTTTTTCTACCATGTTATTGACTTGTTTATTGTTTACTCCATGTGTAACTCTGTGTTGTTGTCTGTTCACACTGCTATGCTTTATCTTGACCAGGTCACAGTTGCAAATGAGAACTTGTTCTCAACTAGCCTACCTGGTTAAATAAAGGTGAAAAAAAAAAGAAAAGAAATATACACTCAGTCATTTCCATGTTCACAGTGATACTAATGAATGGTTTTCATGTTTTTTTCTCCAAACAGGTGTTCATTTTGATGTTGTTCTAACTCAGCCAGGTTATATGGTTGTTAAGCCAGGAGTGTCACTCACCCTCTCCTGTAGGATTTCAAAAACAAGCTAATGTATTCACTGGATTCGACTGCCTGAAGGAAAAGCATTGGAATGGATGGGATACAAATGCAGTGGTGGGGGCACTGAAACCAGACTTACTAAAGAACAAAATCAGCTTCACAGTGGACACCTCCAGCAACACAGTGTTTCTATAAGGGAAGAACTTTCAGACTGAAGACACAGCTGTTTATTAATATGCCCGAGACCCAGTGATACAAAACATTACCAGTTTTCAACTGAAAGTTGACTAGCAACAACAACTAGAACCTAAAAGACACCCACCATGAGCGCCCACTAAATTTGCCCAAGAAGAGGGACACAAAAGAAAACCCATACCAAAATTAAAGATAAGATCCACATCTCTCAAGACAACTGGAGCACTGGGCCAGCCACTCTTAAATATCACCTGGGCCAGCACAGGTGAAACACCTTCCCACTAATGAGATGGAAACCAGCACAGGTATAACACATACTGACTAACAAGGTGACATGAATTGGTGCACCCTACGTGCTAACGTGCTAAAACTCCTACCTCAAAACATAAATTGAGAATCCACAACCTGAAACATGCCCTACCTATCTATCATTACATATCGAAGGATAAAATCACATACAGATATAACAGAATACCGTCTCTATTATATAGCTTAATAAAATTGTTATTCACCAAAATTAATATTGAGGGATTCAGATGGTCTCATTCTGAAATACTTTGATGACACAGGAACAGGTTGTAGAAATACTCAAATGTCATATGTAATAAGTCAATTTAAGTTGTTCCTGGGTCAATGTTGTTTTATTCCATAACAGAGCATCTCAAGATGACCTCATTCCAAGTAAAATGTATGTCACGTTCTGACCTTAGTTCCTTTTTTATGTCTTTGTGTTAGGTTGGTCAGGGCGTGAGTTGGGGTGGGTAGTCTATGTTCCTTTTTCTATGTTGTTATATTTCTGTGTTTGGCCTGGCATGGTTCTCAATCAGAGGCAGCTGTCGATCGTTGTCTCTGATTGAGAATCATACTTAGGTAGCCTGTTTTCCCCATTTTGGTTGTGGGTGTATATTTTCTGTGTAGTGTCTGTTCACCTTGCAGAACTGTTTCGTTTTCTCCTCGTTGTTATTTTGTGTAGTGTTCAGTTTTCAATTAAAATATGACGAACACTTACGACGCTGCATTTTGGTCCTCTTCTCCTTCACCAGACAAGAATCGTTACAATGTAGGGATATATCAAAGCCTCTTGTGATTGGTCCTTCCAGTGAAGAGAAGCTCATGCAAATCTCCCCAGTCCTCCATCTTGATTAATGTCTATGTTGGAGGCTGTTTCTGCAGATGACTGTCTCAACTACCTTTAGAGGACTTAACAGATCACCATGTTTCCTACCACAGGAGTATTCTTACTGACAGTCTATTGTCGTGTCTTTGGCTATGCCGGATTAAGTGATACGACATGCTATTCTATAAAATCCTTTCTCTGTAATTAGTATTACCTGATTGAGCTAATCATGTAAATGTAATTAACTAGAAAGTCTGGGCACCACAAAATAATAATTATAGAGCTGTTATCTTCCGAATAAACTCTTAAAGACCTAGTAATATTTTACATCAATAGCAGTCAATATTAATCGTCACCTTATTTCAGTCTCATCTGAAAGTTGTAAATTCTTGGTTATCTTCACGAACCCTGGCTAACAAGTTGAATCAGTAATACAAATTTGGGTTTAATTATGTATTTACTAAATACCTAACTAATCACACAGAATTACATATACACAGAATGAATCATACATTGATTACAAATTATGTCATAAAGGAAAACGTCCCTAGTGGACGGAACAGATATGACAGCTGGTTACACAAAGAACGGGGGTTGGGTTTGAGTGAAAGAGCGGGAAGACTTGAGGAACAAAGGGAGAAGCCTTGTCTCTATCGGGCCGTAGGCAGCTACTCTATCGTAAATACAGAATCTTATGCATTCTAAATTACCGCCCATTTGGAAAAGGAAAATACAATAAATATTTACTCTGAGCTGCGCTTCGGTAGGTTGGTGGTAGATGGAAGGCCGTGTTTCCCGACAGAGTCCTTTGTCCTTTGAAGAGTGTCTCTGGTGGTGAACGTGATACGTTGTAGTGTCGTCGTTGTGTGGTAGAAGGGATACTATGTCCGTCCTTTCCTAGCCCACGTTTACAGCTGCTGTTGCTATCTCAACGGCTAGGATGTTTCACTTCTTTAGTGAGTAAGAGTTCAAAGTTTATACCATTCACAACCAAAGCTCACACTGAGGTTGGCTTAGTTCTGTAGTTGACATGTTAGTCCTTTTCAACGCATGGACCGTCGTCCTATCGTCCTTGGAACAGGAGGTTACATTTTCGTCAAGGGCTTATATAGTGGAGGGAGAAGGGTGTGTTTCATAGTTTATAACCCATGTCTCTTCACAGGGGCGGGCCACTGATTGAGCAAAGCCCTAACCTTATGAAAACCCAAATCTCTCATTTGGAAGCTAAAATTACATTTCATCTTTTCACAAATAATTTTAAATTTAAACATTTGAATTGCACAACAATTCCATGTGAATCTGATAACTATAATGTGTAGACTTTCCCAGATACAGTTTAGGTCATCCTGTCATCCGTCATAATGTCTCAGATGACAACCGAACTGACATCATATTCATTAAGTACCAACGCATATTTTCAACTGGTTCTAGTACCGAAATATGGTTCCTTTCCCTACACTTGTTTGATGTTCCCAGACTCTCTATGTTTAACAAAGGCTATTCAAGAGTCCCTCTGTAGAGTCAAGAGAGAGGGAAGGGAGAAAGGTATTTATTGGGGGGGTCATAAACCTTACCCACAGGCCGACGTCATGACACTATCTAACAGGTGAGGATAATAACAATGTTCATCAAAGTAATAAGTCAATCAGGTTTTATTTAATTCAACATGATCTCTACTTTCTATTTCCACAGGTTTTCAGGGTCAGACACTAACTGAGTCTGGACCAGTGGTTAAAAAGCCTGGAGAATCCCACAAACTGACCTGTACATATTCTGGGTTCACATTCAGTAGATACCATGCGGCTTGGATGGAATTTGGACTTTGTTGCCTTTATACACACTGGTGGTTCGAGTCCATTCTATTCCCAGTCAGTCCATCGAGTCCATTCTATTCCCAGTCAGTCCAGGGTAGATTTACCATCTCCAGAGATGACTCCAGCAGTAAGCTGTACCTACAGATGAACAGCCTGAAGAGTGAGGACACAGCAGTGTATTACTGTGCCCGGTATACATATTCAGAGAGAGTGGTGAGAGAGCTGTTCAAAAAATACTTCTCCATTCAGCACAAGCAGCATAAATACCCTCAGATTGTTGTTTAATGACAATGTTCACAAGCACAACCATGGAAATACATTTTAACAATGATCATAATTTTAATACATTTTTTCAACATATTAGGATTACCAACAATGCAATAAACTATCCATGTCATGTGTGTCACATAATTGAGGCCTTTTCTAACCCCCACCATTTTTCACTAACATTGGCAGTTACTTTCTCCCTGTTTCACTATCTTATGCAAATATCACTTGTCGCTAGACTCCTCTCACTCTCTCCATTATATAAGCAGTCTCTCATTGTGTGACCCATGGTACGTCCCTCTAAATCCTGGAGTAGAGAAGTGCATCTCCAACCAGTTCAGCTTCAACACAAACCATGTTCTCTGAAACTCTGATGCTGCTGCTGGCAGCTGCATCCTGTGAGTCTTTGAATCTGGGGGAAATAATACATTAATGAAAACGTAATTAGACTGATATGATTTGACACTATTTGGAGCTTGTAATTATCTCTTCCTTACTTCTCTTCCCACAGGTGTTCACTGTGAAGAACTCACTCAGCCAGCCTCTATGACTGTCCAGCCAGGTCAATCACTGACCATCTCCTGTAAGGTCTCATATTCTGTTACTAGCTATTGGACAGCTTGGATCCGACAGCCTGCAGGGAAAACACTGGAGTGGATTGGGCAAATATATACTGGAAACACAATCTACAAGGATTCACTGAAAAACAAGTTCAGCCTCACTTTAGACTCCTCTAACAAGATAGTGACTCTAACAGGGCAGAACCTTCAGACTGAAGACACAGCTGTGTATTATTGTTCCCGAGACTCACAGTGATACAAACCAGGGCCAAACATGTACAAAAACTCACTCATTCCTTAAACAGTTGGAGTTACATGTATCAATTAAGAGGTGTGATATTTAAAAAAACATGTATTTATTTATTTCACCTTTATTTAACCAGGTAGGCCAGTTGAGAACAGTTCTCATTTACAACTGCGACTTGGCCAAGATAAAGCAAAGCAGTGTGACACAAATAACAACACAGATATTACACTTCTTAACAAGTAAAATCCCATCCATGGAATGATTAATTTAGTTTATACTACATGGTTATCTTTGAAAGGGTATTAGAGATAATATCTATGCTCAATATACAGTATAGCTCCAATCTTCTCCATAATATAATATATAATCACAAGTTCCAACCTCACAAGTTACAATCTGTGGACCCTCTAATTGAGATAACATGATAAGAGCTTCAGTATGCCGGCCTCTACAGTATAACCCCTCTCCCCTTTCCCCTCCATCAATGAAAACCAAACCTCTGGTCCAATGCTAATTTCACCTATCCCCTCTCTTCCTTTCACCTC
Source organism: Salvelinus namaycush (assembly GCF_016432855.1). Lineage (NCBI taxonomy): Eukaryota > Metazoa > Chordata > Actinopteri > Salmoniformes > Salmonidae > Salvelinus > Salvelinus namaycush. Next base: position 19,086,866 of record NC_052347.1, on the reverse strand, counting down.
CTCTACCTCTCCCTATAAAACAACTATCTATTAGTATGTCCCTCTGAGTCCTGGAGAGTAGAGAAGAGCAAAACCCACCAGTTCACCTTCAACACTAACCATGTTTCCTCCATCTCTATTGCTGTAGCCAGCCTCTATTACTGACCAGCCAAGTCAACTACTGACCATCTCATGTAAGGTTTCATACGCTGTTACTAGCTCCAGTACAAATTGGATTTGACAGCCTGTAGGGAAAACACGGGAGTGGATTGGATGTACTGTATCAATAATGAAGCATAACTTTTAAATATGAACTTAAAAACAAGTTCAGCATCACTGGTGCCACTTCCAGCAACACATTGTTTTTAAAAGGACAGAGTCTGCAGACTGAGGACACAGCTGTGTATTATTGTGCTCGCCTCCACAGTGATACAAACCAGCACCCACCCATTAAACAGTAGGAGTTTTATGTATCTACCAGGAGGGGGCGATATTAACCTTCTTAATAAAATAAAGCCAAATACACTCATGGAATGATGAATTTAGTTTATATAGTTACTAGTTTATGCAAGTTTGATATGATATTAAATGATGAGCATAGACATAAATATATGTATGCACAATATACTCTAAAGCTCCAAACCATGTTTCATACCTTTGAGACAATGAGCTCCATGTTGACCGTCTCAATGAAAAGCAGGTAGCCTAGCGGTTAAGAGCGGTGGGCAAGTAACCAAAAGTTCGCTGATTTGAATTCCTGAGCCGACTGGGTGAAAAATCTCTTATCCAGAGCGACTTACAGGAGCAATTTGGGTTAAGTGCCTAGCTCAAGGGCATATTGACAGATTTTTCACACAGTTGGCTCAGGAATTCAAATCAGCGAACTTTCGGTTACTGGCCCAACGCTCTTAAACAATGTCTAACAAGACAAGAGCATCTCCCACCAGTTCAGCTTCAACACATACCATGTTTCTTCCATGTCCGCTGCTGCCACTTTGACAACATATGTGATTTCTTTCAACAGGTGTTCATGGTCAGACACTGACTGAGTCGTAACCAATAGTTAATAAACCTGGAGAATCACAAAAACTGACCTGTACAGCTTTACAATCAAATCAAATCAAATTGTATTGGTCACATACACATGTTTAGCAGATGTTATTGCGGGTTTAGCGAAATGCTTGTGTTTCTAGCTCCATCAGTGCAATAATATCTAACCATTTACAATAATACACAATACACAAAATATACACAAACCTAAAAGTAAAATAATGGAATGAAGTAATATATAAATACTAGGACGAGCAATGTCGGAGTGGCATAAATAAAATACAGTACATACATATGAGATGGGTAAAGCAAAAATACGTAAACATTAAAGTGAAGTGTTCCATTAATAAAGTGGCCAGTGATTTCAAGGGCAGCAGCCTCTAAGGTGCAGGGTTACGTAATCGGGTGGAATCTGCCTAGTGATGGCTATTTAACAGTCTGATGACCTTGAGATAGAAGCTGTTTTTCAGTCTCTCGGTCACAGATGCACCTGTACTGACCTCGCCTTCTGGATGATAGTGGGGTGAACAGGCAGCGGCTTGGGTGGTTGATGTCCTTGATGATCTTTTTGGCCTTCCTGTGACATCGGGTGCTGTAGATGTCCTGGAGGGCAGGTAGTTTGCCATGGTGATGTGTTTGGCAGACCACACCACCCTCTGGAGATCCCTGAGATTGTGGGTGGTGCAGTTGCTGTACCAGGCGGTGATACAGCCCGACAGGATGCTCTCAATTGTACATCTGTAGAAGTTTGTGAGAGTTTTATATGACAAACCAAATTTCTTCAGCCTCCTGAGGTTGAAGAGGCGCTTTAGCGCCTTCTTCACCACACTCTCTGTGTGGGTGGAACATTTCAGATCGTCAGTGATGTGTACGCCGAGGAACTTGAAGCGTTCCACCTGCTTCACTGCGGCTTCCCTTACTGAAAAAAACAGGCTTTTGTGACAAATCTTTGGCCAATTTGCTGTAAATCGGGACAAGCTCATATGTTCACATGCAAATTAGCTGCAAAATCAGTAAGAATATGCAAATTCGATCAGGTTTTTGGTTACTTTGTGTTTTAACAACATTTTGTTGTATCTATATTAACAAAATCCAATATAAATTTAAATGAACTTGCTTCTCACAGAGAAAACTAAACTTAACATACTAAGGGCTCTATTCAATCAGATCTGCTTTAGCCGACATCCGCATAGCTTTTGTTTTGGTGGTGTCGGAGGTGGAACTGCATTAGAGCTCTCAAATCCACCAGCGGCTCCTGCCATTATTTCTAAAGAGGACATTGCCATTGGCTGCATGGAGTCACATGAAGAGAATTCCCATGCGGCCTTGTTTACAAGTTTGAACATCGAATGTGAAATGTAATCTACATCTCGATTATCCGAATCCTAATCCAAATTATTTAGTTTAATGATTTTCATTTTGAGCGTCATTATTTCTCATTCTGCATAGCCTACACTTTCTCATTCTGAACATCTAACAGGAGTTGGGCGAGTGTGGTTTATTGACAATGATCAAGAGCAGCTGCTCACCGATTTGACAGCTCCAACTCAGCAGTTACACCAAAATATCAGCTATGCAGGTGTCTGCTAACACTGATTAACACTTGATCTAATTGAATCTAGTCCTAAATAAACTAAATATACTAAAAAACATATATGTAATGTCTTAACCCTTTCACACGTACCATCACACGGGTGTGATCATTCAACGGTGATCCCTGTAGCGTATGATCAAACCGGTGTGATTAGAACGCTTATTTAGAAGGCTTATTTAGAACGGACAGTTTGGAATGACACAACAATCGGCATTTGAGCTGGCCACACTTTTTTCAGAAACTATTTACACGAACACAGTCTTTACAAGGTTATGTCCAGAATGTGAGCAGTTTATTTTTGGAGGCAATGTTCGGATATTCACAGAAGTATCTATAGCATAACACAATCATCCAAACCGGGAAAATGTAGGCTACATTTGTCCTAGCGCTAACTGAGGAAAGATTGACGCAACACAAGCAGTCATATTTTTAGAACTCTTGGCTGACATAAACTACATTATGAATTAGCTAATGGCAATTACTATTTATAATTAATCACATCACGGGTGAGCTTCCCCTTGATCGAATTAATTGAGTTAAACACATTCTAGAAATCAAAAGTAACCCGAAGATGATTTGTTTCATCGCGCAGCCATGCTTTTTTACCTTACAGAAACCAAAGATAATAAGAGAAGACAAGATGAGTTTGGTCTGTTTATCTTCTTATGGGCAGGTGGGACGGCAGCGTCCCACCTGGCCAATATCCGGTGAAATTGCAGAGCGCGAAATTCAAATGACAGAATTACAAATATTTAACTTTCATAAAATCACAAGTGTAATACATCAAAAAAAGCTTAACTTCTCTCGGATAGGTGGGACGGTAGTGTCCCACTTGGCCAAAATCCAGAAAAAATGTAGCGCGCCAAATTCCAATATATTACTATAAAAATCAATCTTTCATGAAATCACACATGAAAGACAACAAATTAAAGCTACACATGTTGTGAATCCAGCCAACATGTCTGATTTCAAAAAGGATTTACGGGGAAAGCACACCAAACAATTATGTTAGCTCAGTACATAGCCACAGAAAAACACAGCCATTTTCCCAGCAAAAGATAGTAGTAACAAAAACCAGAAATAGAGATAAAATTAATCACTAACCTTTGAACATCATCATATGACACTCATATGACATCATTTTACACAATAGATTCATGTTTTGTTCGATAATGTGCATATTTATATCCACAAATCTCGGTGTACATTGGCGCCATGTTCAGAAATGCCTCCAAAATATCCGGAGTAATTACAGAGAGCCATGTCAAATAACAGAAATACTCATCATAAACTTTGATGAAAGATACATGTTTTACATATAATTAAAGATACACTTGTTCTTAATGCAACCGCTGTGTCAGATTAAAAAAAGAAAATTACGTAAAAAGCACACCATGCAATAATCTGAGATGGTGCTCAGATTTAACAACATTTCTCCGCCATGTTGGAGTCAACAGAAATACGAAATTACATCATAAATATTCCCTTACCTTTGATTATCTTCATCAGAATGCAGTGCCAGGAATCCTAGTTCCACAATAAATCGTTGTTTTGTTCAATAATGTCCATTACTTATGTCCAATTAGCTAATGTTGCTAGCATGTGTAGTACATGTGTCCAAACGCTCGCACAGATGCAGGCAAGCGTCGGACGAAAACTTCAAAAAGTTATATTCCAGGTCGAATAAACTGGTCAAATTTAGTTAAGAATCAATCTTCAAGATGTTGTTATCATTTATATCCAATAACGTTCCAACCGAAGCATTCTTTCATGTCTGTATAAGTAATGGAACGCATGAAGATATCATGAAAGTGCGTGACCAAGAACTGGCAATCTGCCAGACAGCTGACTCATTCCCCTCCCATCCGGTCCCACAACACAGCATAAACTTCATTCCACGTTCTACTGACTGTTGACATCTAGTGGAAGGCGTATGAATTGCAAACAGATCCATATATTACATGGAATTGAATAGGCGATGACTTTAACAATGACCACTCTCAGAATTTTCACTTCCTTTTTGGATTTTTTCTCAGGTTTTTGCCTGCCATATGAGTTTTGTTATACTCACAGACATCATTCAAACAGTTTTAGAAACTTCAGAGTGTTTTCTATCCAATAGTAATACTAATATGCATATATTAGCATCTGGGACAGAGTATGAGGCAGTTCACTATGGGCACGTAATTCAACCAAAAGTGAAAATGCTGCCCCCTATATCAAAGAAGTTAACTTCTTGTTTATCCAGCCACTGTTTCAGATTTTAAAAAGGCTTCACGGCAAAAGCATACCATGTGATTATCTGAGGACAGCGCCCCGCATACAAAACCATGAAAAACATATTTCAACCAAGCACGTGCTACACGAAAGTCAGAAATAGCGATATAAAAAATGCCTTACCTTTGATGATCTTCTTCGGTTGGCACTCCAAAAGGTCCCAGTTACATCACAAATTGTCATTTTGTTCGATAATGTCCTTATTTATATCCATAAAAACTCAGTTTAGCTGGCGCGCTTCAGTCAATAGTCCACCCAGTTTCCCTCCATCAAAATGCATACAAAATGGATCCCAAATGTTACCAATAAACTTTTCAAAACAAGTCAAACAATGTTTATAATCAAACCTTAGGTACCCTAATATGTAAATAAACGATAACATTTAAGACGGAGAATCGTTATTGTCTTTACCGGAGGAAATACCAAAGAACGCGCTCTCATGCACGCGTTTGGAAATACTACAGCCAAAATGGGAGCCACCTAGAAAAACGACAATTTCTGGCAAATTCTTCCAAAAACCAGCCTGAAACTTGTTTCAATGACTGTTGACATCTAGTGGAAGCTCTAGGAACTGCAATCTGGGATGACTTCAACTTATAATAAAAGTGACAGCCATTGAAAATAGTGGTAGGCTGAATTTCTTGGGGGGGTGGTTTGTCCTCAGGGTTTTGCCTGCCATATCAATTCTGTTATACTCACAGACATTATTTTAACAGTTTTGGAAACTTTAGAGTGTTTTCTATATGCATGTCCTAGCTTCTGGACCTGAGTAACAGGCAGTTTACTTTGGGCACACTTTTCATCCGGACGTGAAAAAACTGCCCCCTACCGAAGAGAGGTTATAGTATGCATGTTGAAGGGGTGTGTCATCTACCATCATTCACATTCCACCATTCACTTCCTGAGGTTCTCAAAAAATGTGTGAACCCTTACTCACCTCATTTTGTTATAGCATCTTTGGTCCAACAGACGATTACGTGAAACCCAGAATGCATTGTATTTCAACAAACATGGCTCCACACACATAGCTGGAATTAGCTTAGCTCATCATAATCAGTACAACCTTAAAAAAAGTATTTCACACACATAATATGTGCCCATTACAATCTTTGCAAGAATCTGAATGCATGATTTATGACCGTTACTTGAAAACATATATATATATTAATATATATCAAAATATATCAATAATTACCACACAAAACATTTTCTGATTGTGATTTATTGATACAAATGGCGCGCTCTGGCAGTCAATCACGTAACCTCTCACTCAATCAATCAATCAATAATATTAATTTATAAAGCCCTTCTTACATCAGCTGATGTCACAAAGTGCTGTACAGAAACCCAGCCTAAAACCCCAAACAGCAAGCAATGCAGGTGTAGAAGCACGGTGGCTAGGAAATACTCCCTAGAAAGGCCAGAACCTAGGAAGAAACCTAGAGAGGAACCAGGCTATTAGGGGTGGCCAATCCTCTCACTCGCTGTGCCAGGTGGAGATTATAACAGAACATGGCCAAGATGTTTAAATGTTCATAGATGACCAGCAGGGTCAAATAATAATTTTCACAGTGGTTGTCAAGGATGCAACAGGTCAGCACCACAGGAGTAAATGTCAGTTGGCTTTCCATAGCCGATCATTCAGTATCTATACCACTGCTGCTGTCTCTAGAGAGTTGAAAACAGCAGGTCCCGGACAAGGTAGCATGTCCGGTGAACAGGTCAGGGTTCCATAGCTCACTCCCACTCTGAGCCATTTAGTGTTGTTAATGTATGTAGCTAGTGAGCTAAGCTGTAACATTAGCAATGTCTTTCAAAAGGAGACAACTCACAAACGTGGAAATTCTGGATATTTTTTTAACCTTTTACGGGGGCAGCCCGACACCGGTACACTTATGACAACATCCAGCTCAAGTGCAGGGCGCAAAATTCAAAAGCTAGTTTTTAAAAATATTTAACTTTCACACATTAACAAGTCCAAGACACCAGATGAAAGATAAACTTCTTGTGAATCAAACCAACATGTCCGATTTTTAAAATGTTTTACAGGGAAGACAAAATATGTAGATCTATTAGCTAACCACGTTAGCAAATGACACCACTTTTCTAACTCCATCAGTTTCTTACTCCATCAGGTGCTATCACAAATTCGACCAAATAAAGATATAAATAGCCACTAACCAAGAAACAAATTCATCAGATGACAGTCTGATAACATATTTATTGTATAGCATATTTTTTTTCGAAAAATGTGCATATTTCAGGTATAAATCATATTTTACATTTCAGCTACAATCAGAAAGTGCACGGAAATCAGCCATAATATTTACAGACACCAACGTCAAATAGCTAATTACTCATCATAAAACATTTCCGAAAAATATATAGTTTGCAGCAATTGAAAGATAGGCAACTTGTGATTCCCAACAATATTTCCGATTTATTAAATGTTTTACAGCGAAAACAAAATGTATCGCTATATTAGCGTAGCCACAAAAGAGGGAAACACTTGGGCGCCCACGGCACGTTCACATGCACGACAGATATATGAAATAACATCATAAAATGAGTCTTACTTTGGCTGATCTTTCATCAGAATGTTGAAAAGGGGGTCCTCTGTCCAGATGAGTCGTTGTTTCGATTCAGAATGAGAAATATCCCTATTCATTTACCATTTCCAGTATCCGAGTGTCCCAAATCTCTCAGACGTAAACACAGTCAGGCGACGGAACACGGTCAAACTCCCGAAAAAATTTCAATAATCTGATTAAACTATATTGAAAAAACATACATTACGATGATATGTTCACATATATCAAAAAAAATTCGAGCCGGAGATGTTAGCCGTTCGTTACCAAGGCAAAACAGAAATCAATCCCACTTCCTTCAGAGTACCGGAAGTGGACCGTCACGTCAAAGAAATAGGTTTTTTTCCACCACAGACCAAGAGGAGCAAAAAAATTTCTTCTCTGACATCCTCTTTACACCAATAGGAAGGCGTATAGAGTGTCAGCAGACTCCTAAGTGTTAAAACCATGTATAGGCATCAGGTTGAAAGGAGCATCGATTTCTGACATTTCACTTCCTGGTCAGGAAAAGTGCTGCAGAAGGACTTCTGTTTCACTCAGAGAAATAATTCCAACTCTTTTAGAAACTAGAAAGTGTTTTCTATCCAAAAAGAATAATAATATTCATATTGTACGAGCAAGATTTGAGTAGGAGGCCGTTTGAAATGGGCACGATTTCACTGGCTACTCAACACTTTGCCTTGCAGCCATAAGAAGTTAAATTCTGACAATAAGTTTGAGTGTGAAAGTCAGGAATCAGATTCTGACAGTGACAGTGAGGAGCTGCGCCCCAGCCATTGAGAAGCCTGAATCTGAGGACCCCTTGTCCACTGACAAAGTCCCAGTTCCCTTTGAAGATGCTGGTGGTAATGGAGGCAGACCGACAGTGGATGAAGTACAGGAGTTATGTGGTAGCTGGAAGGCTGAAAGCCATTTCACCCCTCCTGGCCCTGCTGTTTGCTTTGATGAGTGCCAGTCTGGAGTGCAACACCCCTTGCCATTTCCATCTGAGGCAGAGTGCTTCAAGTTGTTTCTGACAGAGGAGTTGGTGGGAGACATAGTAGAGACCAATCGCTATCCCTTGGAGCTACAGGAGAAGAGAGAGCCAGGAGTGTGGGGGACAACCACAATTCGTGAAATGTATACCTTCCTGGTGACAGTCCATCTCATGGGGATAGTAAAGAAGAACTCCCTAAGAGAATACTGGAGCACAGATCCTATGTTTGCAACTCCCTTCTTTGCCACCCTCTTTTCCCAAGACAGCTTCCTAGTTCTGCTGTGATGACTGCATTTCGTCAACAATGCTACTGCCACCCTAAATGACCCGTTATACAAAATAAGAAACGTTCTTACCAGCCTGACAATAGCATTTGGTTGAGTCTTTGTGCCGTACAAGGACCTATGCATTGATGAGTATGAGGGCCTTATGGTGTCCGAGTCCGTGGTGATGACCATGTTGGCTCCTCATCTCAGCAAGGGACACACTTTGTATATGGACAATTGTTACAGCAGTCCCACACTCTTCCAGCATCTGCTCTCCAACAGCACAGGGGCCAGTGGCACAGTCAGGTCAAACAGGAAGGGGATTCCGGCATTCGGATGCAGGAAGATGCAGAGAGGGGAGGCGGAGTTCAAGGAGAATGGTCAACAGCTGGCAGTAAAGTGACATGACAAACGAGATATCCATGTCCTCTCTGCTATCCATACAGCAACCATGTCGGCCACAGGGAAGGTGGACCACCTGACGGGAGAGATAAAAATGACTATAAAATAACACATTGAATCATGTAGAAACCAGAAAAGTGTTAAACAAATCAGAATATATGTTATATTTGAGATTCTTCAAATAGCCACCCTTTGCCTTGATGACAGCATTGCACACTCTTTCCAAATCATGTCCAATCAATTGAATTTACCACAGGTGGATTCCAATCAAGTTGTTGATGTTAATACCTAAAGGGGTCCTAAAATTCCAAATCAAATAGCTAAATTATCCATAGAATGAAGGTCTTAAAACAATTCCATGTGTCAGCTTTGCACCCCCACCCTCCCCCAACATCTTAGACTCTAAAAGCTACTGTACAGGTAGGATACGACAGCCTGCAGGAAAAGCATTAGAGTGGGTTGATAGAAATGTTGCAGTAGTAACATATATTATAGTGAAAAGCTGAAAAACAAGTTCAGTATCACCAGAGACAGCACAGTGCTGACCACAGTGATACAAACCAGGACCGGACCTGTACAAAAACTGAATACCCATGTGAATCAAACACAAGTGCCACATATGGCCCTCATTGATTCAATATAATATAATATAATAATATCAATCAAAGAACTGCTCCATAAAATAAAACTTTTTATTGATACACTGGCACAATAAGTGGCTATGTCACTATTACATCTACACCTTGAGTCTTCACCAAAACATTTCTGAACAGTACCAGTAAACATAGTATTTTAGACCACAAGATCTACGGGGAGAAACATTTAACACCATAGAGATGCAAATGTGTTTCTGTTCACATAGACCCAAGGTCTCCTCCCATTTCAATAGTCTGATATAACTGCCCTCCACAGACCATCTCCCTCAGTCACGACGACCACTCCCAGTCTGTGCTTCTACTTTTACAGAATTTTAGATCTGTCACACAATGAGAGTTCTAGAATGTGTGTTCCTCCTGGCTCTCATCTCAGGTGAGTTATGTCTTTCCAGTGTAGGAGACAGGAGAGGAGCTGTGCTAATTGGCTGGTGGGTGATAGTCATCTAAACTCTCTGTCTGTGTTTCAGCTGTTCAGGGACAGTCACTCACCTCCTCTGAGTCAGTGGTGAAGAGCCCTGGAGAGTCAGTAACACTGTCCTGTACTGTGTCTGGTTTCTCCATGGGTAGCTACAACATGCACTGGATCCATCAGAAACCAGGGAAAGGACAAGAGTGGATTGGATACATTGACACTGGCACCACAGCTTATTATGCCCAGTCTCTCCAGGGCCAGTTCACCATCACCAAAGACAACTCTAAAAACCAGCTGTACTTGAAGGCAAACAGTCTGAACACTGAAGACTCTGCTGTTTATTATTGTGCCAGAGACACAGTGACACAGGAGGCTGTAGCACCGTACAAAAACTGTTCAACACTTATCACAGTATGAGAGGCAATGATGCGCATCTGTCGTTCAGACACACCTTCTATGAGAGAGCAGAAGTACTCAACAGGCGTGGAAAAAACACTGATATCAGTATTACCCCCATAAAATAATCCACACACATTACAACAGTGAAAGCACATAATTTACATGAACTCAAAGTCAACTTTACAGAATTTTGTTCATATTAGCAATTACATTTTGAGTATTTTGTATTGGACAGAATTATATTAATGTGATCATCAAACAGAAATATACTGAAACTAAAAACAGTAATGGATCAATTATAGATCCCTGGGGAACTCCCCAAAGATTCACAAGAGGGTTTAGCAGTAAGAGATATATCTAATTCAATACAACTTGTATTGTTCCACATAGGGAAATGCTCTTGTTTGTGTTGTTCAGCACTGTATAAAATATCAAACATATCTAGTCTGAACATCCTATTGTCACGACTTCTGCCGAAGTTGTTGCCTCTCCTTGTTCGGGCGGTGTTCGGCGGTCGACGTCACTGGTCTTCTAGCCATCATTGATCCATTTTTCATTTTCCATTGGTTTTGTCTTGTCTTTCTACACACCTGGTTTCAATCACATTCATTACCTGTTGTGTATTTAACCCTCTGTTTCCCCTCATGTCTTTGTCAGAGATTGTTTTTATGTCAGTGTTGTATATATGTCTGTATAGGTGTGCGACGGGTCCTCGTACCCACTTTTGTATTTGATGTACATTTTAGTATTTGGAGTATGTTTAGTGGACTGCTAATTAAAGAGACTCCATTACACTCCATTTTGACTCTCCTGCGCCTGACCTCCCTGCCACCTATACACACGACTCTGACAGAATCTCTGACCAAAAATGAAGTCAGCAGGATAAGGTACTATGTCCATGGAGGTGGAGGAACGCGTCATGGAACAAGCGGATATGATTGAAAATCTGAGCGCCGCCATGGATCGCGTTGTCCAGAATATGGACCGCTGGGAGAGCCAGGGAGTTTTTCCAGCGCCTCCACCAGCACGCCTTTTCCCCTCCTGAATTTTACAGGATCCATTTATCCCTACCTAAGGGATACAACGGAGATACTGCCGGCTGCCAGGGTTTTCTCCTTAAACTAAACTTGTATCTGGCCACGGTCCACCCAGCTCCATCGGACCGTGAGAAGAGTTGCGCCCTCGTCACGTGCCTCACCGGGAAAGCCCTGGAGTGGGCCAGCGCTGTGTGTGGAGAGGAGGATGCGGCGTTGGACCATTTTGAGGAGTTCACCCGCCATTTCAGGACAGTATTCGACCACCCACCCGAAGGCAGAGCGGCGGGTGAGCGCCTCTATCATCTGAGGCAGGAGACGAGGAGTTCACAGGAGTTTGCTCTGGAGTTTAGGACTCTGGCTGCCGGCGCTGGATGGAGCGACAGGGCCCTGATCGACCATTACCGCTGTAGTCTACGCGAGGACGTCCGTCGGGAGCTGGCTGTAGAGACACCACCCTCACCTTCGACCAGCTGGTGGACATGTCCATCAGGCTGGACAACATGCTGGCTACTCGTGGACATCTAGATCGGGGTCTGGTTGTTCCATCCTCCCACACCCTCTCTCCCGAACCTATGGAGTTGGGAGGGATGGTGCGCAGGGAGACCGGAGGGGGTTCCCGCTCGAGCACCATATGTGGTCGCAGAGGGCACACTGCTGGTCGGTGCCGGGTTGGTTTCTCTGGGAATAGAGACAGCAGGCAGGGCACTCTGGCATCACCCCAGGTGAGTAGGCACCATTCTCATCCACAGCCCTCTGTTGCAGTAATGTTTGTCTCTGTCACTTTTCCTGATTTCCCCCCCCCCCCCTGCATTCCCAGTATAAGGCGCTAGTAGATTCAGGCGCGGCTGGGAATTTCATTAATAAAAGTTTAGCTCATAGTTTAGGGATCCCTATTGTTCCTGTGGATATGCCTTTCCCTGATCATGCCTTAGATAGTCGACCATTAGGGTCAGGGTTTATCAGGGAGGCCACCGCTCCTTTGTGTATGATAACGCAGGGGGGTCACAAGGAGAAGATTAGTATTTTCCTTATTGATTCTCCTGCGTATTCTGTGGTGCTAGGCCTACCCTGGTTAGCTTGTCATAACCCCACTGTTTCTTGGCCACAGAGGGCTCTCACGGGGTGGTCGCGAGAGTGCTCAGGTAGGTGTTTAGGGGTTTCCGTTGGTGCTACTACGGTGGAAAGTCCAGACCAGGTCTCCACCGTGCGCATTTCCCCAGAATATGCCGATTTGGCTCTCGCCTTCTGTAAAAAGAAGGCGACTCAATTTCCACCCCATCGACGGGGTGATTGTGCAATAGATCTCCTGGTAGACGCTGCATATCCCAGGAGTCACGTGTATCCCCTGTCGCAAATGGAGACGGTGGCTATGGATACATATGTCTCTGAATCCCTGCGTCAGGGGTACATTCAGCCCTCCATTTCACCCGTCTCCTGGAGTTTCTTTTTTGTGAAGAAGAAAGATGGCGGTTTACGCCCGTGCATTGATTATCGAGGTCTCAATAAAATTACGGTGAAATATAGTTACTCGCTACCTCTTATCCCTACAGTTATTGAGTCAATGCACGGGGCACGCTTCTTCACTAAATTGGATCTCAGGAGTGCGTACAATCTGGTGCGTATTCGGAAGGGTGATGAGTGGAAAACGGCATTTAGCACCACCTCAGGTCTTTATGAGTACCTTGTCATGCCATATGGGTCGATGAATGCTCCATCAGTCTTCCAATCATTTGTAGACGAGATTTTCAGAGACCTGCACGGGCAGGGTGTAGTGGTGTATATCGATGATATCCTGATATACTCCGCTACACGCACAGAGCATGTGTCCCTGGTGCGCAAAGTGCTTGGTCGCCTGTTGGAGCATGATCTATATGTCAAGGCTGAGAAATGCTTGTTCTTCCAACAATCCATCTCCTTCCTAGGGCATCGGATTTCCACATCAGGAGTGGAGATGGAGAGCGACCGCATTGCAGCCGTGTGTAATTACTACCGGAGGTTTATCCGGGGTTTTAGGCACGTTGCTGCTCACATTACCACCTTCCCTGCCACCTATACACACGACTCTGACACCTATATGTAAAATCTGAAATTCAGCGAGGAGAATAAAGGACAGGGAGGGGAGATAATGAAGGAAGGTATTTATGTTTTTAAATTTGATAAATATCTGTTTTCGCTTTGTCATTATGGGGTACTGTATATAGATTGTTGAGGGAAAACAATCATTTAATACAAGGCTGTAACGTAACAAATTGGAAAAAGTCAAGGGGTCTGAATACTTTCCGAATGCACAGTATATTGCGCGTTTCAAGGACCCAAAACTTATTATTGATACACTGGCACAATAAGTGGCTATGTCACTATTACATCTACACCTTGAGTTTTCACCAAAACCTTTCTGAACAGTACCAGTAAACATAGTATTTTAGACCACAAGATCTACGGGGAGAAACATTTAACACCATAGAGATGCAAATGTGTTTCTGTTCACATAGACCCAAGGTCTCCTCCCATTTCAATAGTCTGATATAACTGCCCTCCACAGACCATCTCCCTCAGTCAGTTACGACGACCACTCCCAGTCTGTGCTTCTACTTTTACAGAATTTTAGATCCGTCCCACAATGAGAGTTCTAGAATGTGTGTTCCTCCTGGCTCTCATCTCAGGTGAGTTATGTCTTTCCAGTGTAGGAGACAGGAGAGGAGCTGTGCTAATTGGCTGGTGGGTGATAGTCATCTAAACTCTCTGTCTGTGTTTCAGCTGTTCAGGGACAGTCACTCACCTCTGAGCCAGTGGTGAAGAGCCCTGGAGAGTCAGTAACACTGTATTGTACTGTGTCTGGATTACCCCTGAGCTGGTTACACTGGATCCGTCAGAAACCAGGGAAAGGACTAGAGTGGATTGGCCACATTGACACTGGCACTATATTTGCCCAGTCTCTACAGGGCCAGTTCACCATCACCAAATACAGCTCCAAAAACCAGCTGTACTTAGAGGTGAAAAGGCTGAAGACTGAAGACTCTGTTGTTTATTATTGTGCCAAAGACAGTGACAAAGAAGCCTGCATCGCCATGCAAAAACGGGCAATAATGCGTGTCAGTTCTTTAAACACACACACACACACACTACTCAACAGCAGTGGAAAACACACTGTCCACTGATATCAATGTTATCTAAATAAAACATCCACACACACATTATAAACAGTGAAAACATACTATTTACAATAACACAGAAGTACATTTTATGCAACACAGACTTCATATTAGCTATTATGTTTTGAGCATCTTTATCAGACAGAATTATATTAATGTGATCAAACAGAAATACACTCAAACTAAAAACAGTCATGAACCAATTATAGATCCCTGGGGAACTCCACAATAGATTCCTAAGAGGGGATAAGCAGTAAGAGATACATATAATTCAATACTAATTGTATTGTCCCACATTGGGAAATATTCCTGTTTCTTAGCTCTTCAGCATTGTATAAAAAGAAAAAACACACATCTCTTGTGAACACCGCTTATGAAAAATGTGACAAAGAGAGAAGAATGAAAGACGGAGGGGAGGGAGGGAACCAGGGAGTAGAGCTGAAGATATCTCTATCTTAGTCTCCATTTAAACCTCTAGAGGGCGGTCTATGCAACGTCTCTCCCCCCTTCATCTCTTTATAATCAGACACTCAGCTCTGGAATTTTTTATTATAGCCAGCTTGGACTGACATTACAACAAGTCCTGCACTAACCTGACTATCACTGAACAATGAGCACTGCCTGGAGTTTAGTTGTCACATACAGTAAGTTAAACATTACAATGAGCCCTGCAATAACTAATACTGAACAATGGAACTGATGAGCCTCTGGAGTTTAGTTGTCATGGTGATGTCCATACACAGTAAGTAAAACACTACATGGTGACTGAAGAATGTCTGAGTATCATGGTTAAACTCAATATTAGTGTAAATGCCACATCTTCAACTGAATATTAAAATGTTTTTGTTTTGCAAGTGTTTGTTGTGATATCAGACTGGATCAGTCAAGGAGACTGTTAAATGATCATGCAAAACATCTGGGTTTACAACGACAGACTATTATATAACCTGGATAAGGCAGCAACCAGGAAAAAGACTGGAGTGGGCTGGTATAATTAACTCTTGTTCAAACTCTGCTACCTGCTCAGACTCCCTGATAGGACAGTTCACTCTGACTGAGGATGTCTCCATAAACACACAGTTCTTAGAGGCCAAGAGTCTGAGATCAGAGGACTCAGATGTTTATTATTGTACTGGACAGACACAGTGACTGGAGCTGGTGAAGCAGCTGTACAAAACCCTCAGCTCCAGTCTCTGTTAACATCAATCCCATGACCCCACCAACACTATAGGGTTGAGTAAACACATCACACTGTAAATTATAACCCGAATATAAAAAAGATATGTATAACTTGAAAAGCATAAAATATTCCTGACAACCTGTCAAGATAACTGTATGAATATCCTGATGAAATCCTGATTTCATATATGCAGTCAATCTGTCAAATATTTATCAATCTCTAGCAGCTAAAACCATTAATTTAGTCATGTCTTTCAATTTGGGGATCTTAATTGCGTGAAACCAGATTTCAAATTTCAGCAAACAGAATTAAGTTATGTGCACAAGAACAGTGTAATGCCTTTCTTGCAAGCTCCAAACCTAACAATGCAGTAATCAATATCAATGTAGCACAAAACAATAACATAAGGTAGAACAAAAACACACATGAAATAAAAAGAACATGAGAAAGAAGAGAAGCTTCTGTATATAAAGTCAGTTCCAAGACCATATTTACAATGTGCAGGGATACTCTAGCCATTCTGTTAGCGATTTAGCAGTCTTATGGCTTGGGGATAGAAGCTGTTCAGGAGCCGTTTAGTGTCAGACTTGATGCTTCGTTGCTGCTAGCCAAGCGGAAGCAGAGAGAACAATATGTGGCTTCGGTGGTTGGAGCATTTAACAATTTATTTTATATATTTTCCGGGCCTTCTTTTCACAGAAGTCCTGGATGGCAGGGGGCTCAGCCCCAGTAATGTATTGGGCTGTCCAAACCACCCCCTGTAGCACCATGTGATCAAGGGCGGTGCTGTTGCCATACCAAAACGTGATGCAGACAATCTAGATGCTCTCATATAGAACAGTGATGATCATTTATGTTAAAGAGCAATGGAACAAGTATGGGACAAGTTTATTGTATTAGTCCCAATAGATTCTGTCATCCTGTGCTGTTCTGAGAAACAATGCTGGCAATATAAACCTTATAAGAACATCTCTCCCTCTCAGTCTGTATTTAAACCTCTAGAGGGCGGGCTATTCAAAGTCTTCCTCCCCTTCATCCCGTTATAATCAGACACTCAGCTCTGAACTTCCCATTATAGGTAGCATGAACTGACATTACAGTGAGCCCTGCTCTAACGGTCACTGAATAATGGAACTGATGAGTCTGGAGTTTGTCATGGTGATGTCCATACACAGTAATAATAGACATGTACATGTAAGTTCAAAAATGTTTAATGTTTATAATAAGGTTAAAAGAGCTGGAGGGATTTTCAATGCACCGGCAGAACAGAGAAGCTACGTCTGTTAAGACGAGGGGTGGGGGTGTGTGTCTTCGTCAATAACAGCACACTATCTACCAAGAGAGTTATCATCTGTATTATTCGTAGCCGTCTATTTACCACCACAGACATATGCTGGCACGAAGACCACACTCAACCAACTCTATAAGGCCAATAACGGAACGGTCCACAACCCTATACCCTAGAAACCCACCGGAATGGCACTGAATCAGATGTTATAGGACATGCAACCCTATCTACCCTCCGACGCTCATGGAGACGGTTGTTGATGCGGATAGTGAGAGAGATGAGTTCATCAAGTCCATTCGGCTCATCCCTGGACACCAACTCGTCCTTGAGGGTCTCTGTGAGCGCGTTCTGGAATGCTCCCTGAAGGGCCTCCTCATTCCAGCCACTCTCAGGGGTGAGGGTGCTGAACTCACATGCCATCTCAGCAACACTATGGGGGCCTTGACGGAGGGACAGGAGTCGTTTAGCGGCATCCTTACCACAGACCGGGTGGTCGAAGACTTTCTTCATCTCTTCCGTGAATCTGGAATAGGAGATGCAGATGGGGGACTGTCTCTCCCACACCGCCGTGGCCCAGGAAAGTGCTGCTCCACTGAGGCAGCCAATCAGAAAGTAAATCTTGGCCCGTTCGAATGGCATAAGAGTAGGGCTGTTGCTCAAATACTCATGAACATTGAACCAAAAATGCTCTGCACACTCTGAGGTTACCATCGTAATGCTCGGGAGTCAGAACAAACGGCTCCCGGAGTGGTGGAGAAGGACTTGGAACTGGTCGTGAGCTCTGGGCGAAGGGTCTTCAGCGTTTGGTCATGTTGCTCGAGCAGGGCGCCTTGGCTGACGAGGGTTTGGTAGAGAGTAGCTGAGTCTGCAGGGTTAATCTTTTTGGCCCGGTCATACTGTTACGCAGAGTGGAACACGGGAACCCAAGAGCAGACTCAGACGAGGAGACTGGGATGAAGTAACCAAAGTATTTATTGAGACACAGGGGGAGATGGAGTGCAGGTCATGGGAAGCTCGGGCGGGTTGCTGGAAACCAGGAGCGGAGGCTGAAGCTGGAGCTAGAGGGGTTGAGACAGGGTAAGCAGGTCCTTAAGGTAATCCAATGGGGTAGTAGAATGCGGAATCCAGGACAAAATAGCAGGATGACGAGACGTGGGACTGGAAACAGGGACCAGAGTCAGAGTGGGCAGAACTGTAGAGGAGAGGAAAACAGAGTCAGGCAAGGGAAAACAGGAACAAACGGATAATAGGATCTGAATAGTAACAAACGGCTAGGACCGTAGACTGAATGAGCAGAGATTACAATCTGGCAGTGTGGAAGTGGCAGGACTGAGTATATGTAGAGGTCTTGATTATGGAACAGGTTGAAGTTGGTGGGGATCTGCTCTGATTCACAATAAATCTTTGCTAATATAATAATTGCTTGCCATAACGTAATTTTGTTAATGGCGAAAGTGGAGAGAGGTAAAAATCCTTTGCATATATTGCCTGCATTAATACAAATATGAATAGTTAATTATGGAAAATAAGATTAACAGGATTTTTTAACTATATATATTTTTTTCTAAGGGTTTATATAATACAAATGCATTTGGCGGTTGATCTGCTTCTGTTCTGTGGGTGGTACAGTGTACTCTTTTCGAAGGATGGGTCCCGGTCTCTCCGGGGCTATGGGATCCGGGGGGTCGGGGGTGGTCTGCCGGGCATTGGGATGACAACCCAACACGGGATGAGGAGGGCTTTCAGCGGGTGGAATAGTGGGGACCAATTGGAGGTTTACCTAGTAGCAATGTAAAGATCATGGTACAGCTATATAGACACTCAATCATCATGTTACTTTTTAAAGGGACGTTTACAAACATATATGTTGATAAATAGAATTGAAACTTGTGTCTCATGATGGTAAGTGGTGAAATAAGTATAGCCAGTTATAATTGTAATGTAATAAGAAAAGACCATCAGTATTTACCTGGGTAAAAGAGAAGGAATATAATATCTATTGTTTACAGGAAACTCATTCAACAATTTTAGATTAAGTTTTATAGAAAAAGGACTCGGGGGGTGAAATATATTTCTCCCATGGGCAAAGAAACTCAAAAGGGGTGATGATATCAATTAACAGTAATTTTGATCCAAATATGCAAATTGTCCAAACAGATCATCAAAGTAGATGGATTATTTTAAATATGTCATTGGACTATAAACAGATATGGTTTATTAACCAATACAGTTAAATAATGATGATCCAAGCTTCTTTGAAAATATATGTAAGAATTTATCAACTCTACAAATACACCAGACTATATTATTATGGTGGGGGATTTTAATACAGTTTTAAATACCTCTTTGGACCGTAAAGGAAATCACACTACAAATTATCACCCTCAGGCACTTAAGAAAGTCATGAATGTCATGGATATATTGGAATAAGTGGATATATGGAGGCTTAAATACCCTGACCTAGTGAGATATACATGGCGGAGGCTTAATCAAGCTAGTCATCTTGATTACTTTCTTATGTCATTCTCTCTGGCACCAAAAGTTCAAAAAGTATTGATAGGGGACAGAATACGGTCGGATCATCACATAATTGTATATATATTACTCTTACAGAATTTCCACGTGGCCCTACTGGATGATAACGTTTTCCAACATAACAGATCCCCTTATTGTATGGGACACTTTTAAATGTGCCTTTAGAGGACATGCAATTCAGTACTCATCTAGAAAACAAAAGCAATTTAGATCAAAAGAGTCCATATTAATAAAGGAAATTGAAGGAATAACAGTACAGTTAGATAGCAATAAAAACTGTCCTATAGAGGCACAGAATAAGTTAGAGGAAAAACCCCCAAAAATTCAGGAACTTATTCAAGAAAGATCCAGTGTAATATATTATACAAATAAAGCGAACTGGACGGAATATGGGGAAAAACGCACCAAATTATTTTTCAATCTTCAACATATAAATGCTTCGAAAAGAAATGCATTGAAACGTGTTACAAATGATGGAGTCATGCATGATTCACCAAATGATATTTTGAAACAGGAAGTAAAGCACTTTAAGAATATGATTTTGTTCCAGTCTCCTCCATCTCCACTAACCGAAGCTAATTGTATGGATCTTTTTACTATTAATAATAGGAAAAAGATATACCAAACTTATAACAAACTTTTTTGATATACTCAGAGGTTAAAAAAACATGAGCTGGCGCACACCCAGAAAAATGTTTGTGTGGAGTTGCTGACCAACAGCGAATAAACTATAAACTATCAAAATAAAGAAGGTCGCACACTCCATGTAACAATCTCCCAGCAATTTAATTTAATTCACCAATGTAACGGATGTGAAATGGCTAGCTAGTTAGCGGGTACGCGCTAGTAGCATTTCAATCAGTTACGTCACTTGCTCTGAGACTTAAGTAGTGTTGCCCCTTGCTCTGCAAGGGCCGTGGCCTTTGTGGAGCGATGGGTAACGACGCTTCGTGGGCGTCAGTTGTTGATGTGTGCAGAGGGTCCCTGGTTCGCGCCCGTGTCGGGGCGAGGGGACGGTGTAAAGTTATATTGATGCTGTTGACCCGGATCACTGGTTGCTGCGGAAAAAGGAGGAGGTTGAAAGGGGGGTGAGTGTAACGGATGTGAAATGGCTAGCTAGTTAGCGGGTACGCGCTAGTAGCATTTCAATCAGTTACGTCACTTGCTCTGAGACTTAAGTAGTGTTGCCCCTTGCTCTGCAAGGGCCGTGGCCTTTGTGGAGCGATGGGTAACGACGCTTCGTGGGCGTCAGTTGTTGATGTATGCAGAGGGTCCCTGGTTCGCGCCCGTGTCGGGGCGAGGGGACGCCGTAAAGTTATACTGTTACACCAACGTTTCGGCATCCCAGCTTCCTCAGGGTAATGTCATACATACTTGAACCAGGTTATATAGACACACAGTGCAATTAGTGTAACCAATGACAGTAGTGAGGGGTGTGTCATTATGATTAAGTTAATATATACTCAGAGGACCATTATTAGCATGTTTTCTATGTTTTCTAACAAGAAGGTCTGATTTCATTATTACTGGAACAGGATCCAAGTGGAATATATAAAGATCCAGTCCATTTACAAAATCGGAGGCCTCTTCCACCTCAGTGTTGTGATGCAAAATTCTAGCTAAATGCTTGGCGCATAGAATTAAAAAGGTATTGTCAGATATGATTCATCCTAATCAGACAGGTTTTTTACATGGATGATACATTGGAGATAATATAAGACAAGTACTGGAAACAATAGAATACTATGAAATATCGGGGACATCAAGCCTGGTTTTCATAGCTGATTTTAAAAGGCTTTTGATAAAGTACAACTGGAGTTTATATATAAATGCCTAGAATATTTCAATTTTGGAGAATCTCTTATACAATGGGTTAAAGTTATGTATAGTAACTCTAGTAGCCATTATTTACTATTTTACAACATCTCAAAGTTTTAAACTGCCAAGTGGAGAAAAAAAAGGTTGTCCACTATCGGCAAATCTATTTATTATTGCCATCGAAATGGAAGGCCAGACAAAATTAAAAGGGCTTATTTATATAACGAATATGAATTCGGAGGGCAGAAATGATTAAATATTAAACCATTAGACCTCTCACTAAAGGCATCAGTCATACAAAAGTTATACTTTTATCCGAAATGGTTCTCTAGTAAATTAGAAAGAATGTCTCCCCCCATGTTGAAGAATAGCCTTTTTCCCTTTATTCAGAATACAACTGCTCACTTTAGGTTATTTGAAAACGAAATAATCTCCAAAATATCGTTATTTTCTAAATAAGCCTTAGAAAGTTGGTTGCAATTTAAATTTAATCCAGCTGAAAAGACAGAACAAATAATACAACAAATATTGTGGTTAAACTCAAATATAGTAATTGATTAAAAAAAAAATATTTTTCGATAAAATGTTTAAAAAAGGTATAATTTTTGTAAATTATATTGTAAATAGGACTGGTGGAGTTATGTCACACATGCAGCTAACACAGACATATGGAAATGTCTGCTCTACCCAAAATTACAACCAACTGATTGCAGCATTACCACAAAAATGGAAGAGGCAAGTAGAAGGGGGGAAAATTAAGGAACTTGTCTGTCGGCCCTGCATTAAAGACCATAAATGGTTAAAGAAAATTGTGATAAATAAAAACATATACCAATTTCAAATAAGGACCAAAAAATTGACAGCTGTGCCATATAAATTGCAAAATAGTTCGGAAGAGACTTTCGATGTACCTATTCCATGGCACATGGTTTATGAATTGACACGCAAAACATTCAAATTCAAAACTTCAAATTTTCAAATTAAATTATTATTCAAAATTCTTGCAGCCAATAGAATGTTATATATATGGGGGATACAATCTTCCCAGCTCTGCAGATTTTGCTGTGAGGAGGCATTAGGTAATTTATTTTGGTACTGTCCATTTGTAGCTCGTTTTTGGTTACTGGTCCAGGAATGGCTGAAGAATTGCAACATTTACCTAGTCATAGTCAATCAATCAATAATATAGTAATTATTTTAGCAAAAATTTATTTTATTTCTGTAGAAGCTATAAGAATAGAAAGGTTCAGGACTTTTTTGAAGCATCACAGCACAGTTGAAAAATATATGGCAAATAGAAATCCAAATGGATGGTGTTAAGAGATAGATGGGAGGGGTTGAATTGAGATTAATAGTGGGACTAATAACAACAAGATAACCTCTGTAAAATGTATATAGGTTCAGAAATGTTGTGAAATAGCACAGTTGCAAATATAAATCATTGTGGTTGGACATCAGAAATGGAGGAAGCGCTAAAAACAAACAAAATATAACTATTGTAAAATAGATTGTCTGTAAAATGTGTATATTATGTATACACTGAAGGTAGAAGCCTAAGTGTTATTGTTAATTAGTTTACTCAAATTGGGGGAGTGGTGGTAGGGTTTCGGGGAATAATAAAGTAAAGTATGATTTATTTTAGCTTTTATTTATTTAATCATATTCCCAGTGGATTTACATACACTCAATTAGTATTTGGTAGCATTGCATTTAAATTGTTTAACTTCGGTCAAATGTTTCAGGTAGCCTTCCACAAGCCTCCCACAATAAGTTGGGTGAATTTTGGCCCATTCCTCCTGACAGAGCTGATGTAACTGAGTCAGGTTTGTAGGCCTCATTGCTCGCACACATTCTGCCCACAAATTTTCTATGGGATTGAGGTCAGGGCTTTGTGATGGCCACTCCAATACCTTGACTTTGTTGTACTTAAATTAAGCCATTTCGCCACAACTTTAGAAGTATGCTTGGGGTCGTTGTTCATTTGGAAGACCCATTTGTGACCAAGCTCTAACGTCCTGACTGATGTCTTGAGATGTTGCTTCAATATATCCACATAATTTTCCTACCTCATGATGCCATCTATTTTGTGAAGTGCACCAGTCCCTCCTGCAGCAAATCACCCCCACAACATGATGCTGCCACCCCCATGCTTCACGGTTGGGATGCTGTTATTTGGCTTGCAAGCCTCGCCCTTCTTCCTCCAAACATTATGGCCAAACAGTTCTATTTTTGTTTCATCAGACCAGAGGACATTTCTCCAGAAAGTACGATCTTTGTCCCCATGTGCAGTTGCAAACCGTAGTCTGGCTTTTTTATGGCGGTTTTGGAGCAGTGGGTTCTTCCTTGCTAAGCGGCCTTTCAGGTTATGTCGATATAGGACTCGTTTTACTGTGGATATACAGTGAGGGAAAAAAGTATTTGATCCCCTGCTGATTTTGTACGTTTGCCCACTGACAAAGAAATGATCAGTCTATAATTTTAATGGTAGGTTTATTAGAACAGTGAGAGACAGAATAACAACAAAAATATCCAGAAAAACGCATGTCAAAAATGTTATAAATTGATTTGCATTTTAATGAGGGAAATTTCCAAGGGTATGGAAGTCGGCCATAATAACGGCCATCTTTAAATCAGGCGACCCTGCTGACGTGAGTAACTACAGGCCCATTAGTATACTACCTGTGGTGTCAAAGGTTGTTGAAAAGTGTGTAGCAGAACAACTGATTGCCCACCTCAACAACAGCCCCTTCACATTACATTCCATGCAGTTTGGCTTCAGAGCGAAACACTCCACAGAAACGGCCAACTGCTTTCTTCTGGAAAATGTGAAGTCCAAGATGGACAAAGGGGGCGTTGTTGGGGCTGTGTTTCTGGACCTAAGGAAGGCTTTTGATACTGTTAACCATGAGATTCTCATCACAAAATTGTCCAAGTTCAACTTTTCCCCCGATGCCTTGAGATGGATGAAATCATACCTTGAAGGCAGAACTCAGTGTGTCAGAGTGAGCAATGAGCTGTCGCCCACTCTTAGCTATGATGTGGGTGTGCCCCAAGGGTCAATACTGGGGCCCCTCCTGTTCAGCCTGTACATTAATGATCTGTCTTCTGTCTGTACTGGGTCTGAAGTTCAAATGTATGCAGATGATACAGTGATATATGTGCATGCAAAGAGCAAACAACAAGCTGCACAAGAACTCACTACTGTAATGGTCCAGGTTACAAAGTGGCTCAGTGGCTCGTGTTTGCATCTCAATGTGGAAAAAACTGTTTGCATGTTCTTCACAAAGAGGGCAACAGATGCTACTGAGCCAGATGTCTATGTGTCAGGGGAGAAGCTCCAGGTGGTATCTGATTTTAAGTACCTTGGCATCATACTTGATTCCAACCTCTCTTTTAAAAAGCATGTGAAAAAGGTAATTCAAATAACCAAATTCAACCTAGCTAATTTCCGATTTATACGAAATTGTTTGACTACAGAGGTAGCAAAACTGTACTTCAAATCTATGATACTCCCTCACTTAACATACTGCTTGACTAGTTGGGCCCAAGCTTGCTGTACAACAGTAAGACCTATTCAGTCTGTCTACAAACAGGCTCTCAAAGTGCTTGATAGGAAGCCCAATAGCCATCATCACTGTCACATCCTCAGAAAGCATGAGCTCCTGAGTTGGGAAAATCTTGTGCAATACACCGACGCATGTCTTGTATTCAAGATCCTAAATGGCTTGGCTCCCCCTCCACTCAGTATTTTTGTTAAACAGAAAACCCAAACATATGGCAGCAGATCTACAAGGTCTGCCATGAGAGGTGACTGTATAGTTCCCCTAAGGAAAAGCACCTTTAGTAAATCCGCTTTCTCTGTGAGAGCTTCCCATGTCTGGAATACACTGCCATCAGACACACATAACTGCACCACATATCACACTTTCACAAAATGCTTGAAGACATGGCTAAAGGTCAATCAGATTTGTGAACATGGTCCCTAGCTGTGTGTTGCCGCTTTCCATGTCTGTTGTCTGTAACTTGTGAGGTGTGGAAACACTTTGTTGCTTTTATGAATTTTGTCTTGCTGCTTTTTGCTCTATGTTGCTCTGTCTGTATGCTACGTCTTGTTCCATGCTGCTATTGTCTATATTGTAATTGTTTTTAATAACCTGCCCAGGGACTGCGGTTGAAAATTAGCCGGCTGGCTAAAACCGGCACTTTTACTGAAACGTTGATTAATGTGCACTGTCCCTGTAAAAATAAAATAAACTCAAACTCAAATAAGTATTTGACCCCCTCTCAATCAGAAAGATTTCTGGCTCCCAGGTGTCTTTCATACAGGTAACGAGCTGAGATTAGGAGCACACTCTTAAAGGGAGTGCTCCTAATCTCAGTTTCTTACCTGTATAAAAGACACCTGTCCACAGAAGCAATCAATCAATCAGATTCCAAACTCTCCACCATGGCCAAGACCAAAGAGCTCTCAAAGGATGTCAGGGACAAGATTGTAGATCTATACAAGGCTGGAATGGGCTACAAGACCATTGCCAAGCAGCTTGGTGAGAAGGTGACAACAGTTGGTGCGATTATTCGCAAATTTACATTTACATTTAAGTCATTTAGCAGACGCTCTTATCCAGAGCGACTTACAAATTGGTGCATTCACCTTATGACATCCAGTGGAACAGCCACTTTACAATAGTGCATCTAAATCTTTTAAGGGGGGGGGGGGGGGGGGGGGGTCAGAAGGATTGCTTTATCCTATCCTAGGTATTCCTTAAAGAGGTGGGGTTTCAGGTGTCTCCGGAAGGTGGTGATTGACTCCGCTGTCCTGGCGTCGTGAGGGAGTTTGTTCCACCATTGGGGTGCCAGAGCAGCGAACAGTTTTGACTGGGCTGAGCGGGAACTGTACTTCCTCAGTGGTAGGGAGGCGAGCAGGCCAGAGGTGGATGAACGCAGTGCCCTTGTTTGGGTGTAGGGCCTGATCAGAGCCTGAAGGTACTGAGGTGCCGTTCCCCTCACAGCTCCGTAGGCAAGCACCATGGTCTTGTAGCGGATGCGAGCTTCAACTGGAAGCCAGTGGAGAGAGCGGAGGAGCGGGGTGACGTGAGAGAACTTGGGAAGGTTGAACACCAGACGGGCTGCGGCGTTCTGGATGAGTTGTAGGGGTTTAATGGCACAGGCAGGGAGCCCAGCCAACAGCGAGTTGCAGTAATCCAGACGGGAGATGACAAGTGCCTGGATTAGGACCTGCGCCGCTTCCTGTGTGAGGCAGGGTCGTACTCTGCGGATGTTGTAGAGCATGAACCTACAGGAACGGGCCACCGCCTTGATGTTAGTTGAGAACGACAGGGTGTTGTCCAGGATCACGCCAAGGTTCTTAGCGCTCTGGGAGGAGGACACAATGGAGTTGTCAACCGTGATGGCGAGATCATGGAACGGGCAGTCCTTCCCCGGGAGGAAGAGCAGCTCCGTCTTGCCGAGGTTCAGCTTGAGGTGGTGATCCGTCATCCACACTGATATGTCTGCCAGACATGCAGAGATGCGATTCGCCACCTGGTCATCAGAAGGGGGAAAGGAGAAGATTAATTGTGTGTCGTCTGCATAGCAATGATAGGAGAGACCATGTGAGGTTATGACAGAGCCAAGTGACTTGGTGTATAGCGAGAATAGGAGAGGGCCTAGAACAGAGCCCTGGGGGACACCAGTGGTGAGAGCGCGTGGTGAGGAGACAGATTCTCGCCACGCCACCTGGTAGGAGCGACCTGTCAGGTAGGACGCAATCCAAGCGTGGGCCGCGCCGGAGATGCCCAACTCGGAGAGGGTGGAGAGGAGGATCTGATGGTTCACAGTATCGAAGGCAGCCGATAGGTCTAGAAGGATGAGAGCAGAGGAGAGAGAGTTAGCTTTAGCAGTGCGGAGCGCCTCCGTGATACAGAGAAGAGCAGTCTCAGTTGAATGACTAGTCTTGAAACCTGACTGATTTGGATCAAGAAGGTCATTCTGAGAGAGATAGCAGGAGAGCTGGCCAAGGACGGCACGTTCAAGAGTTTTGGAGAGAAAAGAAAGAAGGGATACTGGTCTGTAGTTGTTGACATCGGAGGGATCGAGTGTAGGTTTTTTCAGAAGGGGTGCAACTCTCGCTCTCTTGAAGACGGAAGGGACGTAGCCAGCGGTCAAGGATGAGTTGATGAGCGAGGTGAGGTAAGGGAGAAGGTCTCCGGAAATGGTCTGGAGAAGAGAGGAGGGGATAGGGTCAAGCGGGCAGGTTGTTGGGCGGCCGGCCGTCACAAGACGCGAGATTTCATCTGGAGAGAGAGGGGAGAAAGAGGTCAGAGCACAGGGTAGGGCAGTGTGAGCAGAACCAGCGGTGTCGTTTGACTTAGCAAACGAGGATCGGATGTCGTCGACCTTCTTTTCAAAATGGTTGACGAAGTCATCTGCAGAGAGGGAGGAGGGGGGGGGGGGGGAGGGGGAGGAGGATTCAGGAGGGAGGAGAAGGTGGCAAAGAGCTTCCTAGGGTTAGAGGCAGATGCTTGGAATTTAGAGTGGTAGAAAGTGGATTTAGCAGCAGAGACAGAAGAGGAAAATGTAGAGAGGAGGGAGTGAAAGGATGCCAGGTCCGCAGGGAGGCGAGTTTTCCTCCATTTCCGCTCGGCTGCCCGGAGCCCTGTTCTGGACAAATGGAAGAAACACAAAAGAACTGTCAAACTCCCTTGGCCTAGGACTCCATGCAAGATCTCACCTCGTGGAGTTGCAATGATCATGAGAACGGTGAGGAATCAGCCCAGAACTACACAGGAGGATCTTGTCAATGATCTCAAGGCAGCTGGGACCATAGTCACCAAGAAAACAATTGGTAACACACTACGCCGTGAAGGACTGAAATCCTGCAGCGCCCGCAAGGTCCCCCTGCTCAAGAAAGCACATATACATGCCCGTCTGAAGTTTGCCAATGAACATCTGAATGATTCAGAGGACAACTGGGTGAACGTGTTGTGGTCAGACGAGACCAAAATGGAGTTCTTTGGCATCAACTCAACTTGCCGTGTTTGGAGGAGGAGGAATGCTGCCTATGACCCCAAGAAACCATCCCCACCGTCAAACATGGAGGTGGAAACATTATGCTTTGGGGGTGTTTTTCTGCTAAGGGGACAGGACAACTTCACCGCATCAAAGGGACGATGGACGGGGCCATGTACCGTCAAATCTTGGGTGAAAACCTCCTTCCCTCAGCCAGGGTATTGAAAATGGGTCGTGGATGGGTATTCCAGCATGACAATGACCCAAAACACACGGCCAAGGCAACAAAGGAGTGGCTCAAGAAAAAGCACATTAAGGTCCTGGAGTGGCCTAGCCAGTCTCCAGACCTTAATCCCATAGAAAATCTGTGGAGGGAGCTGAAGGTTCGAGTTGCCAAACGTCAGCCTCGAAATCTTAATGACTTGAAGAAGATCTGCAAAGAGGAGTGGGACAAAATCCCTCCTGAGATGTGTGCAAACCTGGTGGCCAACTACAAGAAACATCTGACCTCTGTGATTGCCAACAAGGGTTTTGCCACCAAGTACTAAGTCATGTTTTGCAGAGGGGTCAAATACTTATTTCCCTCATTAAAATGCAAATCAATTTATAACATTTTTGACATGCGTTTTTCTGGATTTTTTTGTTGATATTCTGTCTCTCACTGTTCAAATAAACCTACCATTAAAATTACAGACTGAT
Organism: Salvelinus namaycush; assembly: GCF_016432855.1. Classification (NCBI taxonomy): domain Eukaryota; kingdom Metazoa; phylum Chordata; class Actinopteri; order Salmoniformes; family Salmonidae; genus Salvelinus; species Salvelinus namaycush. The sequence continues at coordinate 19,057,550 of NC_052347.1, read as the reverse complement.
CATTTCATTGTCAGTGGGCAAACGAACAAAATCAGCAGGGGATCAAATACTTTTTTCCCTCACTGTAGATACTTTTGTACCTGTTTCCTCAAGCATCTTCACAAGGTCCTTTGCTGTTGTTCTGGGATTGATTTGCAATTTTTGCACCAAAGTACGTTCATATCTAGGAGACAGAACGAGTCTCCATCCTGAGCGGTATGACGGCTGCATGGTCTCATGGTGTTTATACTTGCGTACTGTTGTTTGTACAGATGAACGTGGTACCTTCAGGTGTTTGGAAATTGCTCCCAAGGATGAACCAGACTTGTGGAGGTCTACAATTTTATTTCTGAGGTCTTGGCTGATTTCTTTTGATTTTCCCATTATGTCAAGCAAAGAGGCCCTGAGTTTGAAGGTAGGCCTTGAAATACATCCACAGGTACACCTCCAATTGACTCAGATGATGTCTAGCAGACGCTTCTAAAGACGTCGGGCCCTCATACCACCCTCACGGAGTCTGTTTCTGACCGTTTGAGCAGACACATGCACATTTGTGGCCTGCTGGAGGTCATTATGCAGGGCTCTGGCAGTGCCCCTCCTTGCACAAAGGCGGAGGTAGCGGTCCTGCTGCTGGGTTGTTGCCCTCCTACGGCCTCCTCCACATCTCCTGATGTACTGGCCTGTCTCCTGGTAGCGCCTCCATGCTCTGGACACTACGCTGACAGACACAGCAAACCTTCTTGCCACAGCTCGCATTGATGTGCCATCCTGGATGAGCTGCACTACCTGAGCCACTTGTGTGGGTTGTAGACTCCGTCTCATGCTACCACTAGAGTGAAAGCACCGCCAGCATTCAAAAGTGACCAAAACATCAGCCAGGAAGCATAGGAACTGAGAAGTGGTCTGTGGTCACCACCTGCAGAACCAGTCCTTTATTGGGGGGTGTCTTGCTAATTGCCTATAATTTCCACCTTTTGTCTATTTCATTTGCACAACAGCATGTGAAATTTATTGTCAATCAGTGTTGCTTCCTAAGTGGACAGTTTGATTTCACAGAAGTGTGATTGACTTGGAGTTACATTGTGTTGTTTAAGTGTTCCCTTTCTTTTTTTGAGCAGTGTATATATATATATATATATATATATATATATGTGTGTGTGTATGTACTGTATGTACAATTGAAATCAGAAGTTTACATACACCTTAGCCAAATACATTTAACAACAGTGTCCTGATGAGAGTATTTTCTGCCAGGTGAAATTGTGTCTCATTAGATCATTGTTGTGGATGTGTCCAAATAAATGTTACTAGAAAAACAGCTTAATAACCTCTTGTCACTATAGGGGGTGCTGTTTCAACTTGGACATTTATCGTTCCCAAATTAAACTGCCTCGTACTCAATTCTTGCTCGTACAATATGCATATTATTATTACTATTGGATAGAAAACAATCTCTAGTTTCTAAAACCGTTTGAATTATGTCTGTGGGTGAACCAGAACTCTTTCTGCAGCGAAATTCATGACAGGAACTGCGAAGGTCTGAAAACGAGGCTCTGTTCTCAGATCAGTTTAAAGCTCTGTATGTATCCTATGGGTCGACATGAACTGCACCCGCCTTCCCCTGGATGTCAGTAACCAATGAGAAGTGGAATGGAGTTTCTACGCAGATCTCAGACCTTATAAAAGGCCAAGGAACGAAGGGAGCTCTCTTTTCGACGTTCGTCAGTACGCAAAGCAAGACCTCAGGATGGCATTTTGAAACGCTCAGTTATCGGCCTTAGATATATCCGTCTGTAATTTAATTCGATATAGGTGTTAGAAACATCATAACGAAGTTATTTTAAACCGAGTTATATCAGTTTATGCGAGAATATTGCTATTTTCGGAATTTCCTTAGTATTGCGTTTTGAGGATTTGGGCATGTTGTGGCCACATAGCTATTGTTAGCTGCTAATTCCGAAGTTGAAGACGACGTTTTACAACCAAGCAACGATTCTTTTGGACAAAGGACAACTTGCCCAAGATTCTGATGGAAGCTCGTCCAAAAGTAAGAGCTATTTATGATGTTATTCCGTATTTATGTGGAAAAATGTAAACGGATTTGTCCGCCATTATTGCGGCACTAGTCTGGCTGTAACGCACACTGTATGTCTAGTAACGTTAATTTTAAAAATCTAACTCAGCGGTTGCATTAATAACTAATCCATCTTTCATTTGCTGTCCAACCTGTATTTTTTAGTCAAGTTTACGATTATTTATTGATTAGATTAGGTGCCTTTCCAAGATGGCGCCGGCCAGAATGCATGAACTGTTGCTAATGATCACATTGTATAACCACGATTTGTGCTGCTAAATATGCACATTTTCGAACAAAACCTATATGCATTGTGTAATATGATGTTACAGGACTGTCATCTGATGAAGTATATCAAGGTTAGTCAAAAATTATATATCTTTTGCTGGATTCTTACGATCGCTAACCTGTGCTGCTGGTAAATTGCTTGTGTTTCTGGCTATTGTGCTAAGCTAATATAATGCTATATTGTGTTTTCGCTGTAAAACACTTAAAAAATCTGACATATTGGCTGGATTCACAAGATGTTGGGCTTTCATTTGCTGTACGCTGTGTATTTTTCAGAAATGATTTATGATGAGTAATTAGGTATTTGACGTTGGTCTCTGTAATTATTCTGGCTGCATCGACGCTATTTCAGATTGCAGCTGCAATGTAGAACTGTGATTTATACCTGAAATATGCACATTTTTCTAACAAAACATATGCTATACAATAAATATGTTATCAGACTGTCATTTGATGAAGTTGTTTCTTGGTTAGTGGCTATTTATATCTTTATTTGGTCGAATTTGTGATAGCTACTGATGGAGTAAAAAACTGGTGGAGTAAAAAAAGTGGTGTCTTTTGCTAACGTGGTTAGCTAATAGATTTACATATTGTGTCTTCCCTGTAAAACATTTTAAAAATCAGAAATGATGGCTGGATTCACAAGATCTGTATCTTTCATCTGGTGTCTTGGACTTGTGATTTAATGATATTTAGATGCTAGTATTTACTTGTGGCGCTATGCTAGGCTATGCTAGTCAGCTTTTTTACTGATGGGGGTGCTCCCGGATCCGGGTTTGGGAGGAATTAGAGGTTAAACAAATGCAAATGCAGCTACTGTTGTTATTCTGGCTGCACTGTTTGACATGACTGTAAGTTAGCCGTAGTTGGCCAGATAGCAAGTAAGGTAGAAGAACGTTGCCAGCCAATATGGCAATGGAACATTTAGAATGAACGACTGGGTCGCGTCTCTCGCAACCAAAACGAAAGAACGAATGACCACCCGGCTGGGGTAGCAACCCTAGATTTGTGTCGGGACTATATCTTGTGGAAGGATGAAATAGTATGAATTAAAACAAGTTTGTCGGGCCTAACAACACCCATGTCAATATATCCTCCAAACACCGGCTTCGAGGGCATTATCACTGTGACTACACGGGGGCCACAGTGATATTACGCTATACTAAAACCCCTTTGCGCCTGTGTGGACACATCAACACTGAACTGGTAAAATTAACACCCCCCACGACAATGGTATCAATGTAACCTGTTGGGTTTCTTTTTCTGGGCTTCGTTATTTACTTAACAAATAATGAATACTCTGAATGTGCACATATAAAATTAAGATATTTTAAATAGAATACAGCTATAGACAGATGTCAAAGATCAAACTTACAACTTATGTCTCTCCTGAGTTCTGTGAAATAGGAAAGGTCCAAGTTGCTTTAATATGCTTGCAGTCAACATCTAGTAATGTGACTGCCTATGTCAACACCTTCTTCTCATGAGACCAAGCCCATGCATATACAGTTAAACAAACTTGCAGGAGAGAACAATAGTTCCAGTGTTTTCTAAGGGCTCAGCAGTAATTTTCCACTCCAAGTTGCTTTATAGTGGTATGTCTGACTTGTCTCTTATCTCTTTCACTCCCCTGCAGGGTTCTGTGTCTATGAATCTCTTTTAGCCTTGAGGGGCTTTCTCACAGACACCCTGTTTTGACTGCAATAACTCACACATCTCTCAGACCGTTTCTTATAAGAGACAGAGACTAGAAAAGAACTGGGGAACAATATTACACCTTATAATGCATATATATATATATTGCTAATCTGTAGTCCAGGACCCTATAAATGTAGTGGAGAAGGGGTCTTATAGCCCTTCCCCTTCTATTAATACAACATAAGCATAATCAATATTATAATACATCAATCATTTGGTGCAGCCCCTATCATGACCCCAAGGTGACCTCATTAAACCCTAATGAAACCTCACTATAAACATGATTTTGGCCATAGCCATGTTATTGGATTTTATTCTGCAACATAAATCCATACATTTGAAAACAACTGTTACAAACTGACAATGGATACACCTTTTCTCAGAAACAATAATCACGAACAATGAAGATTAATCCACCAACTCATTGATTAATATGATACTGTAAGAGTCTTTAGTATTGTTATATTATATTTTATTATGCATGGTTTTATGTTTCTTATACCTCACTGAGAGCAGAGATAGAGTAACATGGCATATCTTGTCACGATCGTCGTAGTGAGGAGACCAAGGCGCAGCGTGATACGAATACATCTTCCTTTTTATTTACGAAGATGAACACGAACGAAACACTTTTACAAACTAACAAAAACAACAAACGACCGTGAAGCTACAAAACGAAAGTGCAGACACAAGCTACTAACGTTTAGACATAGACAATTACCCACAAAATACCCAATGAATATGGCTGCCTTAAATATGGCTCTCAATCAGAGACACAACAGCTGCCTCTAATTGAGAACCAATCTAGGCAGCCATAGACATACAAACACCTATACTAGACACTGCCCCCATAGACATAGAAAAACCCCTAGACAATACAAAAACACATACATCCCCCATGTCACACCCTGACCTAACTAAAATAATAAAGAAAACAAAGAATAACTAAGGCCAGGGCGTGACATATCTAAAGAGATGTGAAGGAGCTGTTGTTGTGCTGGGAATTATCACAGTTTTTCCCATTTGTGTTTTTTCATCAGAAATTATTACTTATGGGTTCCTTCATGTGTGTGTAAAATATTACTGTTCTCAAATGTTTAATTGATCGACTTTAGATGTGTATGAATTTATTTGAGCAAAATGCTATACACCCATTGTTTAGCTGGAATGAAATGTTTGTTTCCTATATACAGTACCAGTCAACAGTTTGGACACTCCTACTCATTCAAGGTTTTTTTCTTCATTTTGACTATTTTCTACATTGTAGAATAGTTACCAAAAAAGTTTTAAACCAATCAAAATGTATTTTAAATTTGAGATCCTTCAAAGTATCCACACTTTGCCTTGATGACAGCTTTGCATTATCATAACCAGTATCATGAGGTCAAATAGCCCTCTCACAGCCTGAAGGTGTGTTTTGGGTCATTTTCCTGTTGAAAAACAAGTCCCACTAAGCGCAACCCAGATGGGATGGCTATCGCTACAGAATGCTGTGGTAGCCATGCTGGTTAAGTGTGCCTTGAATTATAAATAAATCACAGACACTGTTACCAACAAAGCACCACCACACCATCACACCTCTTCCTCCATGCTTCATGGTGAGAACCACACATGCAGAGATCATCCGTTCACCTACACTGCGTCTTCAAAGACAAGGTGGTTGGAACCAAAAATCTCCAATTTGGACTCATCAGATCAAAGGACAGATTTCTACCGGTCTAATGTCCATTGCTTGTGTTTCTTGGCCCAAGCAAGTCTCTTCTTCTTATTGGTGTCCTTTAGTAGTTGTTTGTTTGAAGCAATTTGACTATGAAGGCCTGATTCAGGCAGTCTCCTCTGAACAGTTGATGTTGAGATGTGTCTGTTACTTTATTGGGTTGCAATTTCTGAGGCTGGTAACTCTAATGAACTTGTTCTCTGCAGCTATCTTCTGAATACAACGCTTACTTGGTCACAACACAACTGATTGCCTCAAACGTATTAAGAAGGAAAGAAATTCCACAAATAATACTTTTAACAAGGTGCACCTGTTAATTGAAATGCATTCCAGGTGACTACATCATGAAACTGGTTGATAGAATTCCAAGAGTGTGCAAAGCTGTCATCAAGGCAACGGGTGGCTACTTTTGAAGAATCTCAAATATAAAACATATTTTTATTTTAACACTATTTCGGCTACTACATGATTCCATATGTGTTATTTAATAGTTTTGATATCTTCACTATTATTCTACAATGTAGAAAATAGTAAAAGAAAAACCCTTGAATGAGTAGGTCTGTCCAAACTTTTGACTGGTACTGTATTTGACTCTGATACGTGGTTGTCTCACTTAGCTATATTAAGATGAACGCACTTACTGTAAGTCAATCTGGATAAGAGCATCTGCTAAATTACTATAATGCCAAATGTAAGGTTTTACATACAGATCTCATATCAATGTATTGAATATTCTTTTGAATTTGTACAGTTATTTTTTTATGTAGTTATGTACTACCTATTTTGCTAAGAGTGAGGCGGATATATAGAATTTTGCAAAAAAACATGATTATTTGTCTCTCTGAAATGAAACCATCAACTGATTTTAAACAAATAAAAGTGTGTCATTGAACAACCCATGCCACAATTAAATAGTAAAGAAACACACTATTCTCATTCAAAAGTTTTTTTTTAACAATTAAAACTAATTTACCAACATTTCTGAAAATGGATATATAGCGATTAGGAATTAAACTCTTCAAATATGCTTTTAGATACCAGATGAAAGTCATTAATGAAAAACTAAAATCAGTAATGGAACAAGGATAGTTCCTTGAGAACCCCCAAAATTAAATTATGATGTTCTGATTTAGAGATGTTAAGTGATGACTATAACAATGGAAGTGATAATAATAATAATAATAATAATAATAATAATAATAGTAATATACTGTAAAGAAATGTTTTCTTCAAACAATCTGAAAGTTTTCACGTCACACCTATTATCATTAGTAGAAACAGTAGTAAATGTCATGATGAACTCGTAGCATGATGTGCCTCTGTTCCTCCGTCTAGTCAGTGTGTCTTTCATCCACTCTGCAGTAAGAGTTAACAAAATTGACAAAATGTTGTATTTCATTTTGACCCGTTCAACCCAGATTATAACAGTTTTATCCTTTTTTTACCAACTCTACTTGCAAAGGAGCCTAACACACCACCCCTCTCTGTATAAAAAGTGGATTTTCTGTCTCAGAGTCAGTTGAAGTAGAGAAGAGCTGGCAGCTGCCTCCTGTAAGTCTCTCGAGATTTGGGAGAAGGAAAGGGTTTATGCTCAATAAAATATATTGAGAAAATATTATTTTAACAATATCCTTGACAGTCATACTGAGCTATAATATGTAGCATATGACTATTTACGTTTTTTTCCCTTAGATGTGTACTGTGGTGGTCTTGAACTCAGCCAGCCAAGTGTAATGGTTGTAAAGCCTGGAGAATCTCGGCGCATCACCTGTAAGATCTCTGGGTATTCTGTTAGTGATAGCAGCATAAACTTTGTCACAGGTTGGGTTCGAAAGCCTGCAAGGAAAGCAATGGAGTGGATTTCCCATATATGGGCTGATGGAGATATCTACAAAATGATGCACTAAAAAAACAAGTTCAGTATTTCAAGAGATGCCTCCAGTAACTCTGTGTCTTTTAAAGGGCAGAGCCTGCAACCTGAAGACACAGCTGTGTATTACTGTGTTCGCTACCCTCCACAGTGATACAAACCAGTACCAGACCTGAACAATTACCCAGAGACCCATGTGAGAATGACGCAAACACAACATAATATAAATGTATCTCCACACCAAGATATCAACATATTAAGACTAATGCTCAGTCTCAAAAATTGTAAAATTATAATTTAATAAGCTAACCTTACCAAAAGCTTACATCATTAAAAGCTTTTCAGACATTTAAATTCCAAGTAAAAATGGTGAACTTTTGTCCCCGTGTTGCTGATCTTCAACACATTATACTAAAGCCATTATATATAGTCAACACATCATACTAAAGCCGTTATATTCAACACATCTCATAAGTAAAATCTGAACTACAGAGAGAAGAACAAAGGACAGAGAGGAGAGAGAATAAAGGAATAGAGCAGAAGATCTCTCCCTGTCAGGATATTTAATCCTCTAGAGGGCGGTCTATGCAAAGTCTCCCTCCCGTTTATCCCTTTATAATCAGACACTCAGCCCTGGCCTTCTCATTATAGGCAGTGTGGATTGATTCGGTAGCAAGCACTGCATATAACCTGACTAACACTTAACAATGAGGACTGTCTGGAGTTTAGTACTCATGGTGGTGTTTGTAAAAAGTAAGTTACAATATTCTGTGTTCACTAGAATGAATGTTCCATCATTTTCAGTAATTTTTCAGAAGTAATTTGCTACAAATAGGTATATAGACATGTTTTAAGACATCACTGTTCATGTGTATGAATGTTTGCATTCTAAAGTTTTGAGTATTTCATTTCCACAGGTGTTCATGGTCAGACACTGACTGAATCTGCACCAGTGGTTAAAAATCCTGGAGAATCCCACAAACTGACCTGTACAGCCTCTGGGTTCACATTCAGTAGCTACTGGATGGCTTGGATCAGACAGGCTCCTGGGAAGGGACTAGATTTTATGGCAGCACATTATAACAGCAGAAATATTGCCTACTCCCAGTCTGTTCAGGGTCGGTTCACCATCTCTAGGGATGACAGCAAGCAGCAGGTGTATCTCCAGATGAACAGCCTGAAGACTGAAGACTCTGCTGTTTATTATTGTGCCAGAGACACAGTGACACAGGAGGCTGTAGCACCGTACAAAAACTGTTCAACATTGATCACAGTATGAGAGGCAATGATGCGCATCTGTCGTTCAGACACACCTTCTATGAGAGAGCAGAAGTACTCAACAGGAGTGGAAAAAACACTGATATCAGTATTACCCCCATAAAATAATCCACACACATTACAGCAGTGAAAGCACATAATTTACATGAACTCAAAGTCAACTTTACAGAATTTTGTTCATATTAGCAATTACATTTTGAGTATTTTGTATTGGACAGAATTATATTAATGTGATCATCAAACAGAAATATACTGAAACTAAAAACAGTAATGGATCAATTATAGATCCCTGGGGAACTCCCCAAAGATTCACAAGAGGGTTTAGCAGTAAGAGATATATCTAATTCAATACAACTTGTATTGTTCCACATAGGGAAATGCTCTTGTTTGTGTTGTTCAGCACTGTATAAAATATCAAACATATCTAGTCTGAACATCCTATTGTCACGACTTCTGCCGAAGTTGTTGACTCTCCTTGTTCGGGCGGTGTTCGGCGGTCGACGTCACCGGTCTTCTAGCCATCATTGATCCATTTTTCATTTTCCATTGGTTTTGTCTTGTCTTCCTACACACCTGGTTTCAATCCCATTCAGTACCTGTTGTGTATTTAACCCTCTGTTTCCCCTCATGTCTTTGTCAGAGATTGTTTTTATGTCAGTGTTGTATTTCAGTATCAGACAGAATTCAATTAATGTGATCAGCAAACAGAAATATATTCAAACTAAAAACAGTAATGGACCAATTATATATCCCTGGGGAACTCCACAATATATTCCCAAGAGGGGATGAGCAGTAAGAGATACATATAATTCAATAATAATTGTATTTTCCCACATAGGCAAATATGATTGTTTCTTAGCTCTTCAGCACTGTATAAAAGATCAAACATGTCTAGTGTGAACATCGCTTATGGAAAATCTGAAAAACAGATAGAAGAATGAAAGACAGGGGAGGGAGGGAACCAAGGAATAGAGCAGAAAATATCTCTATATCAGTATCTGTTAAAACCTCTAGAGGGCGGTCTATGCAAAGTCTCCCTCCCCCTTTACCCCTTTATAATCAGACACTCAGCTCTGGAATTATTTATTATAGCCAGCTTGGACTGACATTACAACAAGTCCTGCACTAACCTGACTATCACTGAACAATGAGGACTGCCTGGAGTTTAGTCGTTACATACAGTAAGTTAAACATTACAATGAGCCCTGCACTAACTAATACTGAACAATGAGGACTGTCTGGAGTTTATTAGTCATGGTGATGTCCATACACAGTAAGTAAAACACTACATGGTGACTGAAGAATGTCTGAGTATCATGGTTAAACTCAATATTAGTGTAAATGCCGCATCTTCAACTGAATATTAAAATGTTTTTGTTTTGCAAGTGTTTGTTGTGATATCAGACTGGATCAGTCAAGGAGACTGTTAAATTATCATGCAAAACATCTGGGTTTACAACGACAGACTATTATATAAACTGGATAAGGCAGCAACCAGGAAGAAGACTGGAGTGGACTGGTATAATTAACTCTGGTTCAAACTCTGCTACCTACTCAGACTCCCTGAAAGGCCAGTTAATCCTGACTGAGATTGTCTCCATAAACACACAGTTCTTAGAGGCCAAGAGTCTGAGAGCAGAGGACTCTGCTGTTTATTAATTAATGTGCTGGACAGACACAGTGACTGGAGCTGGTGAAGCAACTGTACAAAACCCTCAGCTCCAGTCTCTGTTAACATCAATCCCATGGCCCCACCAACACTATAGGATGGAGTAGACACATCATACTGTAAATTATAACCCACATATTTTTTTTTTAAATCACTTGAAAAGCATAAAATATACCTGACAACCTGTCAAAATAACTGTATGAATATCCTCATGAAAACTTTATAGCCATTCATTGTCATTTGACAATTGCAAATAAGCCCAAAACAGTTTTAATAATATATGCAGTCAAGCTGTAAAATTAATTATCAATCTCTAGCAGCTAAAACCATTTATTTGGTAATGTCTTTCAATTTGGGGAACTTATTTGCGTGAAACCAGATTTCAAATTTCAGCAAACAGAATTAAGTTAAGTGCACAAGTACAGTCGTGGCCAAAAGTTTTGAGAATAACACAAATATTAATTTCCACAAAGTTTGCTGCTTCAGTGTCTTTAGATATTTTTGTCAGATGTTACTATGGAATACTGAAGTATAATTGCAAGCATTTCATACGTGTCAAATACTTTTATTGACAATTACATGAAGTTGATGCAAAGAGTCAATATTTGCAGTGTTGACCCTTCTTTTTCAGGACCTCTGCAATCCGCCCTGGCATGCTGTCAATTAACTTCTGGGTCACATCCTGACTGATGGCAGCCCATTCTTGCATAATCAATGCTTGGAGTTTGTCAGAATTTGTGGGGTTTTGTTTGTCTACCCGCCTCTTGAGGATTGACCACAAGTTCTCAATGGGATTATGGTCTGGGGAGTTTCCTGGCCATGGACCCAAAATATTGATGTTTTGTTCCCCGAGCCACTTAGTTATCACTTTTGCCTTATGGCAAGGTGCTCCATCATGCTGGAAAAGGCATTGTTCATCACCAAACTGTTCCTGGATGGTTGGGAGAAGTTGCTCTTGGAGGATGTGTTTTGGTACCATTCTTTATTCATGGCTGTGTTCTTAGGCAAAATTGTGTGAGCCCACTCCCTTGGCTGAGAAGCAACCCCACACATGAATGGTCTCAGGATGCTTTACTGTTGGCATGACACAGGACTGATGGTAGCGCTCACCTTGTCTTCTCTGGACAAGCTTTGTTCCAGATGCCCCAAACAATCGGAAAGGGGATTCATCAGAGAAAATGACTTTACCCCAGTCCTCAGCAGTCCAGTCCCTGTACCTTTTGCAGAATATCAGTCTGTCCCTGATGTTTTTCCTGGAGAGAAGTGGCTTCTTTGCTGCCCTTTTTGACACCAGGCCATCCTCCAAAAGTCTTCGCCTCACTGTGCGTGCAGATGCACTCACACCTGCCTACTGCCATTCCTGAGCAAGCTCTGTACTGGTGGTGCCCCGATTCCGCAGCTGAATCAACTTTAGGAGATGGTCCTGGCGCTTGCTGGACTTTCTTGGGCTCCCTGAAGCCTTCTCCACAACAATTGAACCGCTCTCCTTGAAGTTCTTGATGATCCGATAAATGGTTGATTTAGGTGCAATCTTACTGGCAGCAATGTCCTTGCCATTTTGTGCAAAGCAATTATGCGGCACATGTGTATTGTAGGTAACCATGTTTGACTGAGGAAGAACAATGATTCCAAACCCCACCCCCCTCCTTCAGCATGACAGAGTGATCTCCAGCCTTGTCCTCGTCAACACTCACACCTGTGTTAACGAGAGAATCACTGACATGATGTCAGCTGGTCCTTTTGTGGCAGGGCTGAAATGCAGTGGAAATGTTTTTTGGGGATTCAGTTCACTTGCATGGCAGAGGGACTTTGCAATTAATTGCAATTCATCTGATCACTCTTCATAACATTCTGGAGTATATGCAAATTGCCATCATACAAACTGAGGCAGCAGACTTTGTGAAAATGTATATTTGTGTCATTCTCAAAACTTTTGCCCACAACTGTACAGTGGAATGCCTTTCTTGCAAGCTCCAAACCTAACAATGCAGTAATCAATATCAATGTAGCACAAAAAATTAAACACACAATAACTAAAAATAAGAAATATGAAGATCACGGGAAAGAAGAGAAGCTACTGTATAAAGAGTCAGTTCCAATACCATATTTACAATGTGCAGGGATACTCTAGCAATTCTGTTAGCAATTTAGCAATCTTATGGCTTGGGGATAGAAGCTGTTCAGGAGCCTGTTAGTGTCAGACTTGATGCATTGTTACTGCTAGCCAAGCGGAAGCAGAGATAACAATATGTGGCTTCGGTGGCTGGAGCGTTAAACAATTTATTTTCCGGGCCATATTTTCCCAGAGGTTCTGGATGGCAGGGGGCTCGGCCCCAGTGATGTACTGGGCTGTCCGCACCACCCCCTGTAGCACCATGCGATCAAGGGCGGTGCAGTTGCCATACCAAGAAGTGAGGCAGCCAGTCAAGATGCTCTCATATAGAACTGTGATGATCATTCATGTTAAAGAGTAATGGAACAAGTATGGAACAAGTTTATTGTATTAATCCCAATAGATTCTGTCATCCTGTGCTGGGGTGGTGGTGGGATATCAGAAACAGCAAGCATAGCGAGTAACAGCTAGTTACAGCAGGACGGCAGCAAGAGACACCAGTGCATGGGAATGCTTGACATCCGACATTGAGGAAGCATATGTAGAGCTGGTCAACTTAAATAGACCTCATGTAATTAGAGTGTGAATCCAATTGGTGCAATATCTGCTGTAGCAAACAGCTGATGCCACCACACTCTGGTTTCCCTTCTGAAATGGCTCCGCTTTATATATTTTTCAAGACAGCTTATTTACATTCGCCTGTATATGAGCCTAATCCAATTCAGAGTTTTAATTACTGGTAGGTGTAAATGAATGTCCTCATTGAGTATACTGAAATTTATAATGAAGAAAATAAAAAAACGCAACATGTAAAGTATTAGTCCAATGTTTAATGAGCTGAAATAAAAGATCCCAGAATTTTTCCACATGCGCAAACGGCTTATTTATCTCAAATTTTGTGCACAAATTTGTTTACATCCCTGTTAGTGAGCATTTCTCCTTTGCCAAGATAATCCATCTACCTGACAGGTTCGGCATACCAAGAAGCTGATTAAACAGTATAATCATTACACAGGTGCACCTTGTGCTGGAGACAATGAAAGGCCACTCTAAAAGGTGCAGTTTTGTCACACAACACAATGACACAGATGTCTCAAGTTTTGAGGGAGTGTGCAATTGGCATGCTGACTGCAGGAATGCACATCAGAGCTGTTGCCAGATAATTTAATGTTAATTTCGCTACCATAAACCCGCATCCCATGTCAATTTGGAAAACTTGGCAGCACGTCCAACCGGCCTCACAACCGCAGACCACGTGTATGGCGTCGTGTGGGTGAGTGGTTTGTTGATGTCAACGTTGTGAACAGAGTGCCCCATGGTGGCGTGGGGTTATGATATGGGCAGGCATAAGCTACGGACAACAAACACAATAGCATTTTATCGATGAAAATGTTCATGCACAGAGATACCGTGACGAGATCCTAAGGCCCATTGTCGTGCCATTCATCAAGTTTCAGCATGATAATGCACAGCCCCATGTTTCAAGGATCTGTACACAAGTCCTGGAAGCAGAAAATGTCCCATTTCTTCCATGGCCTGCATACTCATCAGACATGTCACCCAGTGAGCATGTTTTGGATGCTCCGGATCGACGTGTACGACAGCGTGTTCCAGTTCCAGCCTCCTCTTATTAATTTATTTCATTTGACTGATTTAATTATATGAAATGTGTCTCAGGAAAATCTTTGAAATTGTTGCATGTTGTGTTAATATTTTTGTTCAGTAGATGAGACTGATAGCAGACTTACACTGTTAACTAAAAAGAGTAATGGGCCAAGTATATACTGTAATATACTGTAAACAACGAGCAGAACAGAACCATTCAAAATGCAGGTCATTGCATTCCATAACAGATAATTGTATTATTATGATAAATTATTGTTCTACTAAACATGTCACTGTGCAACTAGTGATTTATTCACTGTACTTCTCCTTTAATCCTGAATCTTTGACTTCTATGCAAATACATTTCCCTCTCTGTATATAAGAGTCTGTCTCTCTTTCACTCAGTTAGAGTAAATAAGTATTGTTCCCATCAGTTCAGCTTCAACACAAACCATGTTCCCTGCATCTCTGCTGCTTTTGGCAGCTGCCTCCTGTGAGTTCCTTCAAGGGATTAGGAGTTTGAAAACCAAACATAATATTCTATGTTTTGAATAAATATTACAATTACATCATAATCAAACTGTATATTTTCATTTGCCTCCCCAGGTGTGTGCGGCATTGTTGACCCGGAACTCACCCAACCAAGCTCAATGGTTGTAAAACCTGGAGAGTCTTGGAGCATCAACTGTAAGGTCTCTGGGTATTCTATCAGTGATGATAGCTATACCACAGACTGGATTAGACATCCTGTAGGTAAAGCTATGGAATGGATCGGTGACTCAGATGGAAACTGCAAGGATTCTTTGAAAAGCAGGTTCAGCATCTCCAAAGATGGTTCCAACAACATCGTGACTTTAGAAGGGCAGAGAATTCAAACTGAAGACACAGCTATGTATTACTGTGTCAGATATAATGACACACAGTGGTGTGAAGCAAGCATGACCTGTACAAAAACAACAAAGATGTCTGTCGCATGAAATCATCGTTACCTAAGGATTACCCAGTTCACATTGTCACAGTCAAAATAGACACTCCCTGGGAATGAGATAAACTGTCTGAAAAGCTTTATACTGTACATAATTTACATAATTAATGTTTCTGCAATCATATTTTAAGCATGGATATCAGACATGTACATGTAATTTCACAGTTGTTTAATGTTTATAATAAGTTTAAAAGCAGATTTCTAAACTAAGTGAAAGTTTTTCTTTGTTATTTTAGTGATAGAAATGATGAACACCCAAATGCACCAAAGGGGCTGGAGCGCCTAGTATTAAACAGAAATATTCATAATGATGTTGACTAAATAACAACTATTAAAGGTTAAACCATTCATAATGATGCTGACTAAATAACAACTATTAAAGGTTAAACCATTCATAATGATGCTGACTAAATAACAACTATTAAAGGTTAAACCATTCATAATGACGCTGACTAAATAACAACTATTAAAGGTTAAACCATTCATAATGATGCTGACTAAATAACAACTATTAAAGGTTAAACCATTCATAATGATGCTGACTAAATAACAACTATTAAGGTTAAACCATTCATAATGATGCTGACTAAATAACAACTATTAAAGGTTAAACCATTCATACTGATGCTGACTAAAAAACAACTTTTAAAGGTTAAACCATTAATAATGATACTGACTAAATAACAACTATTAAAGGTTAAACCATTCATAATGATGCTGACTAAATAACAACTATTAAAGGTTAAACCATTCATAATTAATCTGACTAAATAACAACTATTAAAGGTTAAACCATTCATAATGAATCTGACTAAATAACAACTATTAAGGTTAAACCATTCATAATGATGCTGACTAAATAACAACTATTAAAGGTTAAACCATGCATAATGATGCTGACTAAATAACAACTATTAAAGGTTAAACCATTCATAATGAATCTGACTAAATAACAACTATTAAAGGTTAAACCATTCATAATGATGCTGACTAAATATCAACTATTAAAGGTTAAACCATTCATAATGATGCTGACTAAATAACAACTATTAAAGGTTAAACCATTCATAATGAATCTGACTAAAAAACAACTTTTAAAGGTTAAACCATTCATAATGATACTGACTAAATAACAACTATTAAAGGTTAAACCATTCATAATGATACTGACTAAATAACAACTATTAAGGTTAAACCATTCATAATGATGCTGACTTAATAACAACTATTAATACATGTTAAACCATTCATAATGATGCTGACCACATAACAACTATTAAAGGTTAATCCATTAATAATGATGTTGACTAAATAACAACTATTAAAGGTTAAACCATTCATAATGATGCTGACTAAATAACAACTATTAAAGGTTAAACCATTCATAATGATGCTGACTAAATAACAGCTATTAAAGGTTAAACCATTCATAATGATGCTGACTAAATAACAGCTATTAAATGTTAAACCATTCATAATGATACTGACTAAATAACAGCTTTTAAAGGTTAAACCATTCATAATGATGTTGACTAAATAACAGCTATTAAAACCTCTCTGGACCACCCATCTCGGATCCGGGAAAACTGTCATGAGAAACGCTGACTAGCATAGCCTAGCCTAGCGCCACAGGTATATAATATAATATCATGAAATCACAAGTCCAATACAGCAAATGAAAGATAAACATCTTGTGAATCCAGCCAACATGTCCGATTTAAAATGTTTTACAGCGAAAACACAACATATATTTATGTTAGCTCACCACAATATCCCAAAAAACACAGCCATTTTTTCACAGCAAAGATAGCTTTCACAAAACCCACAAATAGAGATAAAATGAATCACTAACCTTTGAACAACTTCATCAGATGACAGTCATAGGACATCATGTTATACAATACATTTATGTTGTGTTCGATTATGTGCATATTTATAGCCACAAATCGTGGTTTTACATTGGCGCCATGTTCAGAAATGGCTCCAAAATAGCCAGAATAATTACAGAGAGCAACGTGAAATACAGAAATACTCATCATAAAACTTTGATGAAAAATACATGTTGTACATATAATTAAAGATAAACATCTTGTGAATCCAGCCAACATGTCCGATTTTTAAAATGTTTTACAGCGAAAACACAACATATATTTATGTTAGCTCACCACAATATCCCAAAAAACACAGCCATTTTTTCACAGCAAAGATAGCTTTCACAAAACCCACAAATAGAGATAAAATGAATCAATAACCTTTGAACAACTTCATCAGATGACAGTCATATGACATCATATTATACAATACATTTATGTTTTGTTCGATTATGTGCATATTTATAGCCACAAATCGTGTTTTTACATTGACGCCATGTTCAGAAATGGCTCCAAAATAGCGAAAGAAATTACAGATAGCCACGTGAAATACAGAAATACTCATCATAAACTTTGATGAAAGATACATGTTTAACATATAATAAAGATACACTGGTTCTTAATGCAACTGCTGTGTTAGATTTAAAAAATTACTTTAGTAAAAAGCACAGCATGCAATAATCTGAGACAGCGCTCAGCCATTCTCCGCCATGTTGGAGTCAACAGAATTACGAAATTACATCATAAATATTCCCTTACCTTTGATGATCTTTCATCAGAATGCAGTGCCAGGAATCCTAGTTCCACAATAAATTGTTTTTTTGTTTTATAATGTCCATTACTTCTGTCGAATTAGCAACTTTGGCTAGCATGTGTAGTTCACGTTTCCATAGAACTTTACGCTAATGAACAAAAACTTCAAAAAGTGATATTACAAAACGAATAAACTGGTCAAACTCAGTTGAGAATCAATCTTCAGGATGTTTTTCTCATATATATCCAATAACGTCCCAGACGGAGCATTTCTTCATGTCTATATAACGCATTGCAGACAAAGAATGACATTCCCAGTGTGCGTGGCCAAGAACTGGCAATATGCCTGACCTGTCACTCCAAAGGCTCTCATTCGGTCCCACATCAGGCTAGACGCTTCATTCCACGTTCTACTGCCTGTTGACATCTAGTGGAAGGCGTATGAAGTGCATACAGATCCATAAATATAAGGCATTTGAATAGGCGATGCCTTTCACAGCGACCCATTTCAGAATTTTCACTTCCTGTTTGGAAGTTTGCCTGCCATATGAGTTCTGTTTTACTCACAGATATAATTCAAACAGTTTTAGAAACTTCAGAGTGGTTTCTATCCAATAGTAATAATAATATGCATATCATATGATCTAGGACAGAGTGCGAGGCCGTTTAATTTGGGCACCAATTCATCCAAAAGTGAAAATGTCCCCCTATCCCTAAGAAGTTTTAAAGGTTAAACCATTCATAATGATACTTACTAAATAACAACTATAAAAAGGTTAAACCATTCATAATGATGCTGACTAAATAACAACTATTAAATGTTAAACCATTCATAATGATGTTGACTAATTAACAACTATTAAAGGTTAAACCATTCATAATGATACTGACTAAATAACAACTATTAAATCTTAAACCATTCATAATGACGCTGACTAAATAACAACTATTAAATGTTAAACCATTCATAATGATACTGACTAAATAACAACTATTAAAGATTAAACAATTCATAATGACGCTGACTAAATAACAACTATTCAAGGTTTTTCTCAATAGGGGGTGCTGTTTACACTTTGAAGATTTTTCGTTCCCAGATTAAACTGCCTCGTACTCAATTCTTGCTCGTACAATATGCATATTATTATTACTATTGGATAGAAAACACTCTCTAGTTTCTAAAACCGTTTGAATTATTTCTCTGAGTGAAACAGAACTCATTCTGCAGCTCACTTCCTGTCAAGAAGTGAGATTTCTGAAATTGAGGTCTCTGTTCCAGGGTCGGTTTATAAATTCCCTTATAAGCTATGGGGCTACATGCACTGCATACGCCTTCCCCTAGATGTCAGTAAGCGGTGAGACTTTGAATGGAGCGGATAGCACCATCTGAGGGAGTATAAAACCTCTTGGAACGGAAGTACCAACCTTTTCGACGAGGCGCCTGACGCAGGAGGGAAACCGGCATGGCGTCTTCAAAAGCTTTCGGTTTAGCAGTTCTATATCTCCGGCTCTGATTTAATTTGTTTTTTGTCTTAAAAACTTCATAAGGTAGTTAATTTAAACCGACTTATAGCAGTTTATAGCAGTTTATTGCAATTTTCTGGAGTTTCTTTGTCAGGCGTTATCACGAGTTGGGCACCTCTCCGGTACATCGGCGTTAGCAGCTAATTTCTACAGGAGTAGAGGACATCTTTCAACCAAAAGACGATTGTTCTGGACAAAGGACCACTTGCCCAAGATTCTGATGGAAGATCATCCAAAAGTAAGAGCTATTTATGATGTTAATTCGTATATCTGTGGAAAGATGTAAAATTATTAGTCCGCCATTGATTTCGGCATGGTCTCGCTGAAACGCACGCTGAATGTCGAGTAACGTTAATTTTAAAAATCTAACACAGCGGTTGCATTAAGAACTAATGTGTCTTTCATTTGCTGTCCAACCTGTATTTTTTTGTCAAGTTTACGATTAGTTATTGATTAGATTAGGTGCCTCTCCAAGATGGCGCCGGCCAGATTGCCTGAAATGTTGCTACTAATCACATTGTATAACCACGATTTGTGCTGCTAAATATGCACATTTTCGAACAAAACCTATATGCATTGTGTAATATGATGTTACAGGACTGTCATCTGATGAAGTATATCAAGGTTAGTCAAAAATTATATATCTTTTGCTGGATTGTTACGATCGCTAACCTTTGCTACTGGTAAACGGCTTGTGTTTCCGGCTATTGTGGTAAGCTAATATAATGCTAAATTGTGTTTTCGCTGTAAAACACTTAAAAAATCTGAAATATTGGCTGGATTCACAAGATGTTGGTCTTTCATTTGCTGTACGCTGTGTATTTTTCAGAAATGTTTTATGATGAGTATTTCGGTATTTGACGTTGGTCTCTGTAATTATTCTGGCTGCTTCGGCACTATTTCAGATTGCAGCTGCAATGTAGAACTGTGATTTATACCTGAAATATGCACATTTTTCTAAAAAAACATATGCTATACAATAAATATGTTATCAGACTGTCATCTGATGAAGTTGTTTCTTGGTTAGTGGCTATATATATCTTTATTTGGTCGAAATTGTGATAGCTACCTATGCAGGAAAAAAATGGTGGAAAAAAAAAGTTTTTTGCTATCGTGGTTAGCTAATAGATTTACATATTGTGTCTTCCCTGTAAAACATTTTAAAAATCAGAAATGATGGCTGGATTCACAAGATGTGTATCTTTCATCTGGTGTCTTGGACTTGTGATTTAATGATATTTAGATGCTAGTATTTACTTGTGACGCTATGCTAGGCTATGTTAGTCAGCTTTTTTACTGTGGGGGGTGCTCCCGGATCCGGGATTGGGACCAATTAGAAGTTAAACCATTCATAATGACGCTGACTAAATAACAACTATTCAAGGTTAAACCATTCATATTGACGCTGACTAAATAACAACTATTGAAGGTTGAACCATTCATAATGATGCTGACTAATTAACAACTATTAACTTCTTCTTAATAGGGGGCGCTGTTTTCACTTTGGGAAAAAATCTTGCCCAAATGAAACGGCCTCGTACTCTATTCTAGATCGTACAATATGCATATTATTATTACTATTGGATAGAAAACACTCTCAAGTTTCTAAAACTGTTTGAATTATATGTGTGAGTAAAACATAGCTCATTTTGCAGCAAACTTCCATACAGGAAGTGAAAAATCTGAAAACGATGCTCTGTTCCAGGGCCTGCCTATTCAATTGCCTAATATTTATGGATATGCATGCACTGCATACGCCTTCCACTAGATGTCAACAGGCAGTGGAAGGTGGAATGGGTTGTCTAGCTTGATCTGAGGTCGAACAAGAGCTCTTGGAGTGGCAGGTCTGGAAATTTCTTTGTCTTCTCTGGCGCACGAAGTACATCGACATTGGCTTCTGAAAAGCGTTCGGTATACATGGCGGATATCTCCGGCTCTGATTTTATTTGATACATGTGATAATAACTTCATAAAGTAGTTTTTTTCAACCGAGTTGTATCAGTTTATTCAACGTTTATTGCGACTTTTGGAATTTTCCTTTCTTTGCGTCAGGAGAAGATGGGCATGTTCGCGCCACATGGCTAGCTAAGGTTGCTAATTCGACAGGAGAAAAGGACATTCTAAAACCAAACAACGATTTATTCTGGACCTAGGACTCCTTGTACAAGATTCTGATGGAAGCTCAGCAAAAGTAAGAACAATTTATGATGTTATTTCGTATTTCTGTGGAAAATGTTGAGTCCTATTATCTGCCGTTTTGGCGGGCGCTGTCTCGCTATAACGTAAGCTGTTTGTTATGGTAAAGTTATTTAAAAAAATCTAACACGGCGGTTGCATTAAGAACCAGTGTATCTTTCATTTGCTGTCCAACATGTATTTTTTAGTAAAGTTTATGATGAGTTCTTTGGTCAGATTAGGTGAGTGTCCAAACTAGCTCCGGACATTCTGATGAATCGATGCTACATATTCACAATGTATAACCACGGTTTGCAGCTCTAAATATGCACATTTTCGAACAAAACATAAGTGTATTGTATAACCTGATGTTATAAGACTGTCATCTGATGAAGTTGGTCAAGGTTAGTGATTAATTTTATATCTTTTGCTGGTTTTTGCGATCGCTACCTTTTGCTGCTAATAAATGCATTTGTGTGTTTGGCTATTGTGGTAAGCTAATATAATGCTATATTGTGTTTTCGCTGTAAAACACTTAAAAAATCGGAAATATTGGCTGGATTCACAAGATGTTTATCTTTCATTTGCTGTATTGGACTTGTGATTTCATGAAAATTATATTATATGATATCCCTGTCGCGTTAGGCTAGGCTATGCTAGTCAGCTTTTTTGATGAGGAGGATCCCGGATCCGGGAGAGAGAAGCGGTAGAGGCTTCAGCCCAAATAAATGATTCACAGAGTAACAGACACATCAACATCAACTGTTCACAGGACACTGAGTGAATCAGGCCTTCATGGTCAAATTTCTGAAAAGAAACCACTACTAAAGGACACCAATAAGAGACTTGCTTGAGCCAAGAAACATGAGCAAATTACATTATACCGGTGGAAATCTGTACTTTGGTCTGATGACTTGAAATTTGAGATTTTGTTCCAACTGCGAGATGCAGAGTAGGTGAACGGATGTGGTTCCCATTGTGAAGCATGGAGGAGGAGGTGTGATGGTGTGGGGGTGCTTTGCGGGTGACACTGTCAGTGATATATTTAGAATTCAAGGCACACTTAACCAGCATGGCTACCACAATATTGCGCAGCGATACGCCATCCCATCTGGTTTGCGCTTAGTCTGACTAGCATTTGTTTTTCAACAGGACAATGACCCAACACACCTCCAGGCTGTGTAAGGGCTATTTGACCAGGAGGGAGAGTGATGGAGTGCTACACAGATGACCTGGCCTCCACAATCACCCGACCTCAACCCAATTGAGATGGTTTGGGATAAGTTGGACCGCAGAGTGAAGTAAAAGCAGACAACAAGTGCTCAGCATATGTGGGAACTCCTTCAAGACTGTTGTAAAAGCATTCCAGGTGAAGCTGGTTAAGAGAATTCCAAGAGTGTGCAAAGCTGTCATCAAGGCAAAGGGGTGCTTTTTTGGTTACTACATGATTCCATATATGTTATTTCATAGTTGTTGATGTCTTCACTATTATTGTACAACGTAGAAAATAGTACAAATAAAGAAAAACCCTTGAATGAGTAGGTGTGTCCCAAACGTTTGACTGGTATTGTACACGAAAAGTACATCTCGTAATATATGAAAATATTTAAAAAATTCTCGCTTGGGTAGGTATAATGGAATACCGTCACTACTAAAATGTATTAAAATGTTATTCACAAATATATATCATGGGATTATTCAGAGTTTTTTCACAACTATGCCACTGGGCACAGATGTCAGTTCAATGTCTAGTTTTGATTTCCATTTGGATGAGTTATCAATTCATCATGACATCAACAACAACTGTCACCATGTTTTTGGATTTAGGTTAATAAAAGTTGGGTGAAAAAAAATACAAAATGCCTTTACATTGATGACTTTTTGCAAATTCAATCAGTTTTCCACATTGATTCAACATAATCACATAGATTGGATGTTTAAATGACGTGGAAACAACATACAGTACAGTACAGTATGTGTCTTATACCATTTTAAAGGTAATCTTTAATCCCACCAAGGTGTCCAATTTCAAATATGCTTTTCAGCGAAAGCACCACAAACGATTATGTTAGGTCACCACCAAACCACAGAATAAGCACAGTCATTTTTCCAGCCAAAGATAGCAGTCACAAAAAGCAGAAATAGAGATGAAATTAATCACTAACCTTTGATGATCTTCATCAGATGACACTCATAGGACTTCATGTTACAAAATACATGTATGTTTTGTTTGATAAAGTTCATATTTATATCAAAGAATCTGAGTTTACATTGGCGTGTTACGTTCACTAGTTCAAAAATCATCCAGTGATAGTGCATAGCCACATCTATTCAACAGAAATACTCATCATAAATGTAGATGATAATACAAGTTATACACATGGAATTATAGATATAGCTCTCCTTAACATCTCTAGGGTAGGGAGCAGCATTCTGAATTTTGGATGAAATGCATGCCCAAATTAAACTGCCTGCATCTCGGGCCCAGAGTATATGATATGCATATAACTGGTATATTTGGATAGAAAACACTCTAAAGTTTCCAAAACGGTTAAAATAGTGTCTGTGAGTATAACAGAACTGATTTGGCAGGTAAAAACCTGAGAAAAATCCATTCAGGAAGTGTTGAATAGTTTTCTATTCAATGCCAATACAGTATCCATTGACTTAGGACTCAAAATGCAGTTTCTATGCCTTCCACTAGATGTCAACAGTCTTCAGAAAAAGTTTCAGGCTTGTATTCTGAAAAATGAAGAAGTAAGAGCAGTCTGAATGAGTGGACCCTGCCGTGTCACAGAGCTTTTTCCTGCGCAAGACCGAGAGAGTGCGTTTCTTGTTTACATTTTATATTGACGACGTTATTGTCTGGTTGAAATATTATTGATTATTTAGGCTAAAAACAACCTGAGGTTTGAATATAAACATCGTTTGACATGTTTCTATGAACTTTACGGATACAATTTGGATTTTTTTGTCTTTCCGTTTTTACTTTGTTTGAGCCTGTGGATTACTGAAGAAAATGCGCAAACAAAACGAAGGTTTTTGGGTATAAAGAGACTTTATCGAACAAAAATAACATTTATTGACTAAATGAATGTCTGCTGAATGCAACCATATGTAGATCATCAAAGGTAAGGGATTAATTTTATCTCTATTTCTAAATTGTGTAACTGTTCTACCTGGCTGGCTACTGTTTGTAATGATTTGTCTAGTGGGCTATATTCTCATAATCGTAATGTATGCTTTCGCCGTAAAGCATTTAAAAAATCTGACACCGTGGTTGGATTCACCATCAGTTATTCTTTAAACCTATGTAAAATATGTTTTGTTTTTTGAATTTTTATAATGAGTATTTCTGTATTTTAATTTGGCGTCCAGCAGTTTCACTGGCTGCTGTAGAGGTGGGACGCTACCATCTCACGTGCCCAAGATAGGTTAATGCAACCGCTGTGTCAGATTTCAAAAAAACTTTACGGAAAAAGCACACCATGCAATAATCTGAATTTCCGTTATTTATGTCCAATTAGCTACTTGGTTAGCGCGTTTGGTAAACAATTCCAAAGTCACAAAGCGCGTTCACTAAAACGTGATGAAATGTCCAAAAGTTCCGTAACAGTCAGTAGAAACATGTCAAACGATGTATTGAATCAATCTTTAGAATGTTGTTCACTTCACTGCGCTACGGATACCGAATACGGGTTCATTTTCCTAAACAACCGCTGAATTGCAGGGGGCCAAATTAAAAAATATTACTAAAAATATTTATAATCATTCAATCACAAGTGAAATATACCAAAACACAGCTTAGCTTGTTGTTAATCCACCTATCGTGTCAGATTTTGAAGATATATTTTACAGCGAAAGAAATCCAAGCTTTTGTGAGTGTAGCTTTCAATGCTTCAACAGCTAACCCAAATTAGCATGGTCACGAAAGTCAGAAAAGCAATAAAATTATTCGCTTACCTTAGATAATCTTCGGACGTTTCCACCTACGAGACTCCCAGTTACACAACAAATCTTCTTTTTGTTCGATAAATATTACTTTTATCACAAAAAAACGCCATTTGGGTTGCGCGTTATGATGAGAAAACTACAGCCTCGTTCCGGTCCTGAAAGGAAGATGAAAATTTCCAAACGTATCAGATTAAAAAATATTACAAAAAATATTTATAATCATGCAATCACAAGTGAAATATACCAAAACACGGCTTAGTTTGTTGTTAATCCACCTATCGTGTCAGATTTTGAAAATATATTTTACAGTGAAAGAAATCCAAGCTTTTGTGAGTGTAGCTTTTAATGCTACAACAGCTTAGCCTTATATTAGCTTGGTTACGAAAGTAAGAAAAGCAATAAAATGTATTGCTTACCTTTGATAATCTTCGGGTGTTTCCACTCACGAGACTCCCAGTTACACAACAAATCTTCTTTTTTGTTCGATAAATATTACTTTTATCACAAAAAAAACGGCATTTGGGTTGCGCATTATTTTGAGAAAACAAAAGCCGTGTTCCGTTCGACAAATCCCAAAAAGTATCCGAAATGTTCGTAGAAACATTTCAAATGTTTTTTATAATCAATCCTCAGGCTGTCTTTAACATACATCTTGAATAACGTTCCAACCAGAGAATTACATTGACTTCAGATGAGCCGTGGAACGGAGGTCCTCCTCATGTGAAAGCGCATGGTGAAAGCATGGTCACCTCATGGCAGTGGTGACTAATTCTCCTCTCATCCGGCCCCCCTTCACAGTAGAGTCATCAGACAAAGTTCAACAGACTGTTGACAACTATTGGAAGCCGTAGGAAGTGAAAACTCATCCATATCTTGCTGGGATTTCAATGGGAGCTTGGTTGAAAATCCACCAGCCTCAGAATTTCCACTTCCTGTGGATTTTTTCTCAGGATTTTGCCTGCCATATGAGTTCTGTTATACTCACAGACATAATTCAAACAGTTTTATAAACTTCAGAGTGTTTTCTATCCAATACTAATAATACTATGTATATATTAGCAACTATGACTGAGGAGCAGGCTGTTTACTCTGGGCACCTCTGTGCACCTTTCATCCAAGCTACTCAATAATGCCCCTGCAGCCATAAGAAGTATAGGACAATACAGTGCCACTGACACGGCCCGCTACCAAACCTCTTTCATGCCGTCCCTAGGAGGGGTGCGTCACTTGAGTGGGTTGAGTCACTGACGTGATCTTCCTATCTGGGTTGGCGCCCCCCCCTTGGGTTGTGCCGTGGCGGAGATCTTTGTGGGCTATACTCGGCCTTGTCTCAGGATGGTAAGTTAAGTAAGTTGGTGGTGTGGGGGCTGTGCTTTGGCAAAGTGGGTTGAGTTATATCCTTCCTGTTTGGCCCTGTCCGGGTGTATCATCGGATGGGGCCACAGTGTCTCCTGACCCTCCTGTCTCAGCCTCCAGTATTTATGCTGCAGTAGTTTATGTGTCGGGGGGCTAGGGTCAGTTTGTTATATCTGGAGTACTTCTCCTGTCTTATCCGGTGTCCTGTGTGAATTCAAGTATGCTCTCTCTAATTCACTCTTTCTTTCTTTCTCTCTCTCGGAGGACATGAGCCCTAGGACCATGCCTCAGGACTACCTGGCATGATGACTCCTTGCTGTCCCCAGTCCACCTGGCCTTGCTGCTGCTCCAGTTTCAACTGTTCTGCCTGCGGCTATGGAACCCTGACCTGTTCACCGGACGTGCTACCTGTCCCAGACCTGCTGTTTTCAACTCTCTAGAGACCGCAGGAGCGGTAGAGATACTCTTAATGATCGGCTATGAAAAGTCAACTGACATTTACTCCTGAGGTGCTGACTTGCTGCACCCTCGACAACTACTGTGATTATTATTATTTGACCATGCTGGTCTTTTATGAACATTTGAACATCTTGGCCATGTTCTGTTATAATCTCCACCCGGCACAGCCAGAAGAGGACTGGCCACCCCTCATAGCCTGGTTCCTCTCTAGGTTTCTTCCTAGGTTTTGGTCTTTCTAGGGAGTTTTTCCTAGCCACCGTGCTTCTACACCTGCATTGCTTGCTGTTTGGGGTTTTAGGCTGGGTTTCTGTACAGCACTTTGAGATATCAGCTGATGTACGAAGGGCTATATAAATACATTTGATTTGATTTGATTTGACAGAGACTGGAGATCAGAATTGTCGCAATGACTCTCACAGTAAAATAAGTGCCTGATACTTTTTTGTACAGTGCTGCAGCCTCATGTCACTGTGGCTGTTGGGAACATTAATAAACAGCGGAGTCTTCAGTCTTCAGGCTTTTCTATTGTAAGTATAGGTTGTTTTTGGAGTTGTGTTTGGTGATGCTGAACTGGCTCTGGACAGACTGGGCAAATATAGTGTCACTGCCAGAGTGTGCCCAGTCCACTCTAGTCCGTTCCCTGGTTTCTGATGGATCCAGTGCATGAGGTTTGGCCTCGGGCACACTCGTTCATTCGCTAGGGCTGGCTCACCTTTGAAGGAATCCGGAAGTTTCCGGATATAGATTCTGACCAAATTCACTGAAAATATCAATATAAAGTGACTATTTAATCATACATACTTAGAGTATGGAATAAACATATTTATAGTTACTTTTGTCATAATTATTACGCTTTAAGTCACACAGAAACATGATATTTTCCATCATTTTGGTCAAAATGTATGAAAAGTAACTATTAATACATCCATTCCATAGTCTAAGGATTTATGTTTGATAATCCATTCTGTTCCACACTGGCCCTGCTCTCCTTTTCTCAGTGGTGTCTGTTTCTCTCACACACATCATCCCTCTTTCTTCCCCTCTGTGACCCTCACAGCTGTGTGGCACCACACTTGGTGAACTCCAGTCTGTCACCTGGGTGTTTCAGGGTCCCAGTTTAGCATCTCTGATGATTCAGATAGACAGTTAAAGTAGTTAAATAGCCCAGGGACTGCAGGGACTGTTCCTATACACTTTCATGATCTAATTCTCACTACCTTGTTTCAGCTGAGGAGAAACTGTCTTTTACATAAGCCATCTGGTGTCTGGTAACCATACAATGTTTCAACCACATGGACACGATTTGACTTTGATTTGATTAAATGGTGAGATGGATCAAAGAATCAGACAATTTAATCACAATTTCATTTATATGATAGACCTTGTTAACAGTTGTATTAATTCTATTATTTAATATTCAATGCTACTCACACATACTTTTATTGACAGATCATATTCATAGTTTGTGTTTGTAATAAATATAACACACTTTTCAAGAATTGCATTGAACAATGAGCCCTTATCTAAAGTAATAAATTGCTCTATATGGTTTCTCATATCTGTCCTGGGCACTTCCCCCTAAGTACTTTAGTATGTATTGATTCTAATTATTTATAGGGAAGAGAGTTTAAGAATGTGTTTTTATCAGGTGTGTCTATCAAAATGAGTGTTGGGCGTCGTAGTTCAAAGCTACTCAAGCATGACTTCTAACCCAGGATGCACCTGCACTCTGATAAATCAATTTCCCTGATATAGCATCTTGATTAACCCTAAAAAATGACCAACATATAATTGTAAAAGTGCAGTAACATTTTAATCACTGCACCTCCATAAGAATATCATGTTCATGTTGCTGTCCAAATCAACTTTTGTATTTATCTGAACTTGCACATTATTTCCCCTTGATTCCAGCATAACATTTAGTTTGGTATAACAAGGGTTAATTTAAGCTGTCTACCTATCAGCCCTCGGATGACCCCCCTGCAGAGGGAATGGTTGTGTTATCCTGCTCAGATGTTGCATGCATCAACCAATGGTTGGGTGCCACGTCATTGACTGTGTCATTGACTGACAGATGGTCATTGAGATCCTATTAAAGTACTAATTCCTAATTCTATGCAGATTGCTATAACATACAATGTGGTTAGCTGATAGGTGAAATACCTATCCAGGCGTGGTAAGATTTGGCAGGCTTCACCAACGCACAGGCTATTGCGTCAGACCAAACAACGGCATTTACCTGTGACTGTGTTCAGAACATAACACGGCTTCTTGTGCCTTATTGCTTAATTACATAATCTACACTGAGTGTACAAAACATTAAGAACACCTTCCTAATGTTGAGTTGCACCCCTCCAATTGCCCTCAGAACAGCCTCAATCCGTTTGTGCATGGACTCTACAAGGTGTCTACAAGGTGTCTCTGTTTTTTCTGTTTTTTCTTGGTCAGGTCATGTGATCAAGGACAACACCTGACCCAACTGATGAGCCATAACTTGACCTCTGATCTTAGAGTCATCAGTCCCTCCTCCATGACATCATAATGTAAATCCAGATCCCTCAGAGTTCATATATACTTATGTTCTGCTGCTGACTTGTTGTCTTGTGTGGAACAGCTGAGTTCATATCTCCACCCTCAGTATGACAGGAAAACTCTACCTTCTGCTGCTTTCTCTCTGTCTGCCATGTGAGATCTGCTTGGATTTACTCATCAACTGTTTTTTGTAAACATAATATTTTTTGTAAACTCTCTTCTGATTTCCTTAAATGTTCTGCGTCCTTCCTTTTTCTCCAACACATTTTTCCTATATCTTTCTCTCTCTCCATCAGGTTTAAATGGCCAGAGTCTGGAGTCCTTTCCCTCCAGTCCAGTCCTGAAAAAGCCTGGAGAAACTCTCAGTCTCTCCTGTAAGATATCTGGATACACTGTTGACAGCCACCACACACACTGGATACGACAACCAGCAGGAAAATCCCTGGAGTGGATGGGTTATTCTGGATTAGGCCTAGGTTACCATGCTAAAAGGTTTGAAGGACGTATGGAAACCACTAAAGATACAAGCAACAGCATGTTGACTTTGAAGCTGTCTGGTCTGAGAGCAGAGGACTCTGCTGTGTATTACTGTGCAAGAGAGACACAGTGGTGTGAGTGAGTAGAGGATCTGTACAAAAACCCCTCAGAGAATCTAACTGGCTGCAGAGTCAACAGAGGGCAGTAGAGCATCAGTACAGCAGAGTAACATCCAATGAAAGGCTTAACCACAACATGCCCCTGAGAGCCTAAACAACTGTCAACACAACTACATGTACATGAACACAATGTACACCAGAGGAGGCTGGTGGGATGAGCTATTGGAAGACAGGCTCATTGTATTGGATGGAATGGAATCTATTTAAATGGAACGGTGTCAAGCACATCAATCAAACATCAGTTTTTAAGGTCTCTGTACTGGCTGCCTGTATGTTTTAGAATTCTATTGGTTTTTAAATCAATCCACGATTGTGCACCACGATACATTACAGATATGCTTTTAAGTTATGTAACAAGTAGGTCTTCTGGAACTGGCCTTTTAACTATCCAAAGCCTAGGACCAGGAGGCATGGAGAGGCAGCCTTTAGTTACTATGCCCACAGCCTGGAATAGCCTGGCAGAGAACCTGAGGGGTCCGAAACTGTGGACATATTTTAAAGGGATCTTATTAAAACACACCTTTTCAGCATTGCTTTTCCTTAGGGTTATTTTTAGTCATTCAGTTTTATTATTATTATTTGAATTTGTTTTTTTCCTGTGAAGCAAATTGCATTGCATTCCATGTCTGAAATGTGCTGTATAAATGAAGCTTGATTTGATTTGATCATGTGGAAACCACATGTTTGACTCTGTTCCATTTACTCCATTCCATGACTTTTTCCTGACCTTGTGAGCTTAGCAGGAAAACCTTTATAGACTCAAACAAGGGGCTCAGAGTTATTTCTGCCCAGATCATGTGATCAGAGAATACTGACCCTGTATCATAGATGTATAGAGATCTTTACTTGGAAATAACCTGTTTTAGCATTGACATTGCCATTAAGCACACTATGTTTGTCTATTGTTGTGACTTAGATGAAGATCAGTTCAAATTTGATCACCAATTTATGCAGAAATCCATGCAGTTCCAAAGGGTTCACATACTTTTTCTTGCCAATATAAATTGAGAAACCACAACCTGAAACAGGCCCTACCTATGTATCGAGCAGGACCGAGCAAGCCCCCATTCTCATCGACGGGGCTGTAGTGGAGCAGGTTAAGAGCTTCAAGTTCCTTGGCGTCCACATCACCAACAAACTAACATGGTCCAAGCACACCAAGACAGTCATGAAGAGGGCACGACAAAACCTATTCCCCCTCAGGAGACTGAAAAGATTTGGCATGGGTCCTCAGATCCTCCAAATGTTTTACAGCTGCACCATCGAGAGCATTCTGACTGGTTGCATCACTGCCTGGTATGGCAACTGCTTGGCCTCCGCCCGCAAGGCACTACAGAGGGTAGTGCGTATGGCCCAGTACATCACCGGGGCCAAGCTTCCTGCCATCCAGGACCTCTATACCAGGCAGTGTCAGAGGAAGGCCCTACAAATTGTCAATGACTCCAGCCACCCTAGTCATAGACTGTTCTCTCTGCTATCGCACGGCAAGTGGTACCGGAGCGCCAAGCTAATCAAATGGCTTCCCAGGCTATTTGCATTGCCCCCCCCCCCCCCTCTTCTACACTGCTGCTACTCTCTGTTATTATATATGCATTGTCACTTTAATAACTCTACCTACATTACCTCAATTACCTCGACACAGATGCCCCTGCACATTGACTCTGTACTGGTACCCCCTGTATATAGGCCCGTAATTGTTATTTACTGCGGCTCTTTAATTATTTGTTATTCTTATCTCTTACTTTTTTTTTTTTCTTAAAACTGCATTGTTGGTTAAGGGCTTGTAAGTAAGCATTTCACTGTAAGGTCTACACTTGTTGTATTCGGCGCAAGTGACAAATAAAAATGTATTTGATTTGATATCACAGGATAAAATCACATTCAGATATAATGGAATACTGTCTATTATAAATCTTAATAAAATTGTTATTCACCAAAATTAATATTGAGGAATTCAGATGGTTTCATTCTGACATACTTTGATGACACAGGAACAAGTTGTACAAATACTCTGTCATAAGTAATATGTCAAATCTCATTTTAAGTTGTCCAGGGTCGATGTTGTTATATTCCATAACAGAGCATCTCAAGATGACCTAATACCAGGTGAACTGTAGGTATTTATCAAAGCCTCTTGTGATTGGTCCTTCCAGTGAGGAGGAGCTAATGCATAACGCTCCAGTCTTCTTGATTAATGTCTGTGTTGAAGGCTGTTTCTGCAGAGGACTGTCTCCACTACATTTAGAGAACTAAACAGATCACCATGTTTCCTACCACAGGAATATTCTTACTGACAGTCTATCTAACAGGTGAGGATATTAACACAGGTGTGAGTGTTGACGAGGAAAAGGCTGGAGATCACTCTGTCATGCTGATTGAGTTCAAATAACAGACTGGAAGCTTCAAAAGGAGGGTGGTGCTTGGAATCATTGTTCTTCCTCTGTCAACCATGGTTACCTGCAAGGAAACACGTGCCATCACCATTGCTTTGCACCAAAAGTGCTTCACCGGCAAGGATATTGCTGCCAGTAAGATTGCACCTAAATCAACCATTTATCGGATCATCAAGAACATCAAGGAGAGCAGTTCAATTGTTGTGAAGAAGGCTTCAGGGCACCCAAGAAAGTCCAGCAAGCGCCAGGACCGTCTCCTAAAGTTTATACAGCTGCGGGATCGAGGCAACACCAGTACAGAGCATTGCTCAAGAATGGCAGCAGGGACGTGTGAGTGCATCTGCACGCACAGTGAGGCGAAGACTTTTGGAGGATGGCCTGGTGTCAAGAACAGGCAGCAAAGAAGCCACTTCTCTCCAGGAAAAAGATCAGGGACAGACTGATATTCTGCAAAAGGTACAGGGATTGGACTGCTGGGGACAGGGGTAAAGTCATTTTCTCTGATGAACCCCCTTTCTGATTGTTTGGGGCATCCGTAGAAAAGCTTGTCCGCAGAAGGCAAGGTGAGCGCTACAATCAGTCCTGTGTCATGCCAACAGTAAAGCATCCTGAGACCATTCATGTGTGGGGTTGCTTCTCAGCCTAGGGCGTGGGCTCACTCACAATTTTTCCTAAGAACACAGCCATGAATAAAGAATGGTACTGTTACGTTCCCCAGTTTCTGTGTTGTAGTTTCTATTTGATTGTGTGTGTTTCAGGAGATGGCTTCCTGGAATTTCTCCCCAAGCAGCTGATTGGTCGGCCCCAATTGATGATTGGAGAGCTGACCCCGCCCCCTCGTCAAGATACAGCTGTCTCTAATTACCATTGCCACCTGAAGCTATAAAAGCCAGTGTTCTGTTCAGAGAGAGAGAGAGAGAGAGAGAGAGAGAGAGAGAGAGAGAGAGAGAGAGAGAGAGAGAGAGAGAGAGAGAGAGAGAGAGAGAGAGAGAGAGAGAGAGAGAGAGAGAGAGAGAGAGAGAGAGAGAGAGAGAGAGAGAGAGAGAGAGAGAGAGAGAGAGAGAGAGAGAGAGAGAGAGAGAGAGAGAGAGAGAGAGAGAGAGAGAGAGAGAGAGAGAGAGAGAGAGAGAGAGAGAGAGAGAGAGAGAGAGAGAGAGAGAGAGAGAGAGAGAGAGAGAGAGAGAGAGAGAGAGAGATCATAGGCAGGCTGAGATCATTGCTGGAGAATTTGATTGTGATTTCGTGTTGGTTGTTTATCAGAAAGCGTTGGTATGTACTGTGTTAGTTGTTGCTGGGAGCAGTTGATATGTTCTGTGTGAGATTGTTGCTCAGCTAGAGCTTATTTGATGTCCTTTGTTTGAATAATTGTTTGATATTCTGTTTCATTTGATGTCCTTTGTTTATTAGTTTGTTTGATATTCTGTTTAATTTGTTCCCAGGGGGGAAGGGGAAGGCACATAGGGAGTGCTTAGGCAAGAGGCCCGCGGGCATACATATACCCGTAGTATATTCACTGTCTATGCACACTAGGTAAGACCTGGGCGGACCACCCCCTGTATTTTGGTTAGGGCACCAGGTGGTGCTAAGTTAGGTAAGTAGTGGGTAGGCAGGTTAGATAGGAGAGGGGGGGGGTTTGACATTTACTTTCTTTGCTTTGGTTCCGTCCAGCCCCTTTTCCCCATATTACCGTGTAAGGAAATAAATCCTAGTAAGTGGTCAATTCTGCCTTTTTGTCATCCTTACTCGCACCTACAGTCCATATCTCTTTCGCTTCACGGAGAGTTGAGTTGTAGCAAGGTGTTGCGTTCCCTCTTCACAGAGGCGTGCTTAACAGGTACCAACACATCCTCCGAGAGCAACTTCTCCGAACCATCCAGGAACAGTTTGGTGATGAACAATGCCTTTTCCAGCATGATGGAGCACCTTGCCATAAGGCAAAAGTGATAACTAAGTGGCTCGGGGAACAAAACATAGATATTTTCGGTCCATGGTCAGGAAACTCTCCAGACCTTAATCCCATTGAGAACTTGTGGTCAATCTTCAAGAGGCAGGTGGACAAACAAAAACCCACAAGCTCCAAGCATTGATTATGCAAGAATGGGCTGCCATCAGTCAGGATGTGACCCAGAAGTTAATTGACAGCATGCCAGGGCGGATTGCAGAGGTCCTGAAAAAGAAGGGTCAACACTGCAAATATTGACTCTTTGCATCAACTCCATGTAATTGTCAATAAAAGCCTCTGACACTCATGAAATGCTTTTAATTATACCACTAGAGCAATGGGGAGAAACATTTAACACCATAGAGATGCAAATGTATTTCGATTCACATAGACCCAAGGTCTCCTCCCATTTCAATAGTCTGATATAACTGCCCTCCACAGATCTCCCTCAGTCACGACGACCACTCAGTCTCTTCCCTTGCTTCTAGAATCTTAGAACTTTTCCACAATGAGAGTTCTAGAATGTGTGTTCCTCCTGGCTCTCATCTCAGGTGAGTTAACTCGAGTTATTTCATTCTAGTGTAGGAGACAGGAAAGGGGCTGTGCAACTTGGCTGGAGGGTCACAGTAATCTAAACTCTTTCTGTTTTTCAGCTGTTCAGGGACAGTCACTCACCTCCTCTGAGTCAGTGGTGAAGAACCCTGGAGAGTCAGTAACACTGTACTGTACTGTGTCTGGATTCTCCATGGGTAGCTACTACATGCACTGGATCCGTCAGAAACCAGGGAAAGGACTGGAGTGGATTGGCCGCATTGACACTGGCACTGGTACTATATTTGCCCAGTCTCTACAGGGCCAGTTCACCATCACCAAAGACAACTCCAAAAACCAGCTGTACTTAGAGGTGAAAAGCCTGAAGACTGAAGACTCTGCTGTTTATTATTGTGCCAGAGACACAGTGACACAGGATCCTGCAGCGCCGTACAAAAACTGGTCAACACTGAACCTAGTATGAGGGGCAATGAGGCGCATCGGTTTTTTAAACACACACACTGCAACAGTAGTGGAAACACTGTCCACTGATATCAATGTTATCCACATAAAACATCCACAAACATTATGAACAGTGAAAGTGAAAACATACTATTTACATTAACACAGAAGTACATTTTATGCAACTCAGACTTCATCTTAGCTATTCTGTTTTGAACATCTTTATCGGACAGTTTTATATTAATGTGATCATGAAACAGAAATAAACTAAAAACAGTAACCAATTATAGATCCTTGAGAAACTCCACAATAGACTTCCAAGAGGGGATACTAATTGTATTGTCCCACATAGGCACATTTTCTTGTTTCTGTGATGTTCTTGATTGTATAAAATAAAAATTCTAGTCTGAACATCCCATATGAATAATCAGAAAATAACAGAGAGAAGAATGCTGCGAATTTTCATGCCAAACCGTAGTGTATTAAAGGTTTAAAAAGGCTTCTGAAGTTTTTCATTTCCACTTCAAAATGTCAGAATTGATTTAAATGTCCATTAATTATAATCCACATTTCCTGTTGCTGCAGGATAATTTTCCTGATGAAGAAAACTGGCTCAAATTAAGATCTATGCAATGTTGTGGTGACATTTCTGCAGCTTGGATCAGACAGGCTCCTGGGAAAGGACTGAAGTGGGTTTCCTATATTAGCAGTGGTAGTAGTTCTACTACCCCTAGTCAGTTCAGGGTCAGTTCACCATCTCCAGAGGCAATAGCAAGCAGCAGGTGTATCCCCAATGCTGTTTATTATTGATGCACGTCAAGACACAGTGACACAGGAGGCTGCAGCGTTGTAAGAAAAGTGCTTGATCAGTTTCTCTTACTCTTAGAAAAAAAGGTTCCAAAAGGGTTCTTTGGCTGTCCCTGTAGGAGAACCCTTTTTGGTTCCAGGTAGAACCCTTTTGGGTTTCCATATAGAACCCTCTGTGGCAAGGGTTTAACATGAACCAAAAGGGTTCTACCTGGAACCAAAAAGGGTTCTTCAAAGGGTTATCCTATGGGGACAGCCAAATAACCCTTTTTGAAACTTTTTCTTCTAAGAGAAGTGCTTGATCAGTTTTCCTACAACGCTGCAGCCTCCTGTGTCACTGTGTCTTGACGTGCATCAATAATAAACAGCATCTGGAAATACACCTGATGCCATTCAAAGTTAGTTAACTTCTTTGATATAGGGGGCAGCATTTTCACTTTTGGATGAATTGCGTGCCCATAGTGAACTGCCTCCTACTCTGTCCCAGATGCAAATATATGCATATTATTATTACTATTGGATAGCAAACACTCTGAAGTTTCTAAAACTGTTTGAATGATGTCTGTGAATATAACAGAACTCATATGGAAAAAATCCAAACAGGAAGTGAGAATTCTGAGACTGGTCATGTTAAAGTCATCGCCTATATAATTCCCTGTAATATATGGATCTGTTTGCACTTCCCGCACCTTCCACTAGATGTTAACAGTCTGTAGAAAGCTGAATGAAGCCTCTAGTGTGATGTGGGGCCGGATGGGAGGTGTTTCAGTCATTGGTCTGGCAGATTGCCAGTTCTTGCTCACGCTCTTTCCTCATGATATCGCCTTGCGTTCCATTACTTATACAGACATGAAGAAATGCTCCGGTTGGAACGTGATTGGATATATATGATAACAACATCCTGAAGATTGATTCTCTACTAAGTTTGACCAGTTTATTCTACTTGTAATATAACTTTTTGAAGTTTTCGTCCGACGTTTGCCTGCATCTGCGCGAGCGTTTGGACACGTGTACTACACATTCTAGCAAAAGTAGCTAATTGGACATAAGTAATGGACATTATCGAACAAAACAACGATTTATTGTGGAACTAGGACTCCTGGCAGTGCATTCTGATGAACATAATCAAAGGTAAGGGAATATTTATCGTATTTTTGTTGACTCCAACATGGCGGAGAAATGTTGTTAAATCTGAGCGCCGTCTCAGATTATTGCATGGTGTGCTTTTTACGTAAAGTTTTTTGAAATCTGACACAGCGGTTGCATTAAAAACAAGTGTATCTTTAATTCTGTGTAAAACATGTATCTTTCATCAACGTTTATGATGAGTATTTCTGTTATTTGACGTGGCTCTCTGTAATTACTCCGGATATTTTAGAGGCATTTCTGAACATGACGCCAATGTAAACCGAGATTTGTGGTTATAAATATGCACATTATCGAAGAAAACATAAATGTATTGTGTAACATGATGTCCTATGAGTGTCATCTGATGAAGATCATCAAAGGTTAGTGATTCATTTTTTCTCTATTTCTGTTTTTGTGACTACCATCTTTTGCTGGGAAAATGGCTGTG
The DNA here is from genome assembly GCF_016432855.1 of Salvelinus namaycush. Taxonomy (NCBI): domain Eukaryota; kingdom Metazoa; phylum Chordata; class Actinopteri; order Salmoniformes; family Salmonidae; genus Salvelinus; species Salvelinus namaycush. Next base: position 19,019,283 of record NC_052347.1, on the reverse strand, counting down.
TTTTTCTGTGGCTATGTACTGAGCTAACATAATTGTTTGGTGTGCTTTCCCGTAAATCATTTTTGAAATCAGACATGTTGGCTGGATTCACAACATGTGTAGCTTTCATTTGGTGTCTTTCATGTGTGATTTCATGAAAGATAGATTTTTATAGTAATATATTTGAAATTGGCGCGCTACATTTTTTCTGGATTTTGGCCAAGTGGGACGCTACCGTCCCACCTATCCCAGAGAAGTTAACATGTCAAATAACCAACAGTATCAATAATACATGTGGTCATTTAGTAAAATTATCATCAATGTCAAGCAGCTCAAACTATTTATTTTGTAATGCCTTACAATTAGGTACGCTTATTGAACGAAATCAGATTTCAAATGTATGTAATTCAGAGGTATTACATCAGCAAACATAAGAATGAACATACTTCTGGGTAGAATATAAGGGTTATTAAAGTAAATATTGTAATGAACCAAGTACAGTATAGGTCTCATTGGGAAGCCAATAATTACATTTTGCTGTTCTCATTCTGTTCCAAAAAGTAACAACCATTCCAATAAGCATGCACAGTGATACTAGTCGTTTATTTATTTCTCCCTTTCAAGCCAACTCTCTCACTCTATGCAAAGCAACTCTCCTCTCTGTATATAAAGAGAAGTGTCTGTCTTTCACTCAGCTGCTGTAAAAGCAGCTCCCACTAGTTTAGCTTCAAAACAAACCGTGATCCCTTCATCTCTACTTGTCACGTCTGCTCCCACTCCTCCCATCCAGCATTCAACGTCGTTACGAGAGGCGTTGCCTTCAACTAGTGGAGGATACTCTACCACCAGTCGATCCAGCGAGCCAGCACACCAGCCCAGTTCAGCGATGACCGTTTGTCCTTCCCGGATAAATATGACGGCACCCCATCTAAATGCAGTGGCTTTCGACTACAGTGTTCCCTATACTTTGTGCAACAGATGGGAGCTCCTACCACCGAGAGGTCAAAGGTTGCCACGGTTATTTCTCTGCTGACTGGGCAGTCATAGGAATGGACCGCGGTTGTCTGGGAAAGAGGAGGAGCTGGATTCGTATGAGTGGTTCATGGCTCGGTTAAGAGGTAGCTTTGATCATCCACCGGAGGGCAAAGAGGGGGTGAGCAGACGGCTGCCGAGTGTGCGCTCACCTTCCGGACAGTAGCATCATCCAGCGGATGGCATGAGCCGGCACTTCGTATGCTAGAAGAGGGTCAACGAGGTGACGAATACGTCACAGCTTCCCAGTGACTACCGTATCTCATCTTTTCATGTCTCCCTTCTCAGGTCAGTGGTTCCTTGTCCCCACGACACCCCTCCGACCCCCTGGACGTCAAGGGAGCTCCCGCCTATGCGGTCAGATCCCTACAGGACTCCCAATGTCGTGGGGGTCAGCTGCAGTACCTGGTGGACTGGGAGGGGTATGGCCCAGAGGAGCGGTGTTGGGTTCCGGTGGAGGACATTCTGAATCCCAACATCATCTGTGATTTCCACGTTGCCGGTTTTCGAACCACCGGTCCTGGGATACTTTATTACATGCACCTGCGCTTCATCATTACGCACGCCTGCGCTTCATCATTACGCACGCCTGTGCTTCATCATTACGCATGCCTGGACTCCATTACCTCCCCTTTTATCTGGCACTCCCTTAGTTTCCTTTCCCAGGCAGTATTGTTTGTTGTTCATGTTTAGACGCTACTCCTACATTGTATCTTTACATTAAACTTACAAAAGAAAAGAAGAGCCGCATACTCTAGGAGCTCAGATGCAATAATTTAATAACCTAATAACCAACGTTTCGACTAACTTAAACTTACCACCTGCTTCTCGACTGTTACAGTACTGCTGCTGTTGGCAGCTGTATCCTGTAAGTTATTCTGGGGATGGAATGAAATGATGACAAAGAAAATTATATTTATAATAGAAGCAATTCTATCAACAGCATAAACAAGTATTACCGATGTATACTATTTGGAATCTTATCAATTGCTTTGTTGTTTTTTACAAATGTGCACTGTAGAGTTGTGCTATCTCTGTGTATTCTCTTACAGCTACGCGGTAGCCTGGAACCGGCAGCCTGTAGGGAAACCAATGGAATGTATTTTTTATATTTGGGGTGATGGTAGTTTTTACCAAAACGTTGCACAAAAAACAAGTTAATCTTTAAAAGAGACATGTCCAGCAGGACTTCAGTCTGCAGTTTCTGTCCTGTTAGAGTTGAAGACACAGCTGTGTATTATTGTGCTCGATGACCACAGTGATACAAACCAACACAGGACCTGTACAGAAGTTATCTACCATCTTTCTCCAATCCTTTAGAGGATGAGCTAGGTTAAATCAAAGAAAGACATGTAAACATGTGAATGTCTGATAAAGCAGTAGTGATCCCCTCCATCATATCACATTATGTCTAAAGCACATTTTATAAATGTCCTGGTGATGCTTGTACATAAAAACAAACAAAAAACAAACCCAAATGTGGGGATTAATTCACCTTTTCATAATGTACATTCAAATGTTATCCATTCTCTTGAATAGTAATGCTTTAGGGCATATAACACAAAATTGTCAGTTCGATCCACGGGACCACCTATACCTAAAATGTATGCAAACATGGCTGTCACTTTGGATAAAAGCGTCTGTTAAATGGCAAATATATTATGGCATATACGTTATATTATATATTATATTTTTCTGTTCCCTATTGCCCTGTAAGGAGGAGTCAATGCAAAACTCTGACCTCTTCCGTCACTACTTATCTCACTGCAGAGTGGAGGAAAGGGGCTGAAGCCCTGCCTAGTCTAAGGAACAGAGACATATTGTACTAAGAGTTCATCATGACGTTTACTATTGTGTTTCTGCTGATGACAATAGGATTGACAGGAACACTTTTAGACCATTTTTATTTGTAACAGAATATTTGCTGAGATTTTGAGTCCATGTATTATCCCTAATAGTACTTTTTTACTCCAGAGGTGTTCAGGGTCAGACACTAACTGAGTCTGGACCAGTGGTAGAAAGCCTGGAGAATCCCACAAACTGATGTGATCATATTCTGGGTTTGGTGGAAATATTTATGCAGCTTGGATCAGACAGGCTCCTGGAAAAGATCTGCAGTGGGTTTCCTATATTAGCAGTGGTAGTACTATCTACTACTCCCAGTCTGTTCAGGGTCAGTTCACCATCTCCAGAGACAACAGCAAGCAGCAGGTGTATCTCCAGACGAACAGTCTGAAGACTCTGCTGTTTACTTTGTGCCAGAGACACAGTGACACAGTGTCACGCCCTGGCCTTAGTATTCTTTGTTTTCTTCATTATTTTAGTTAGGTCAGGGTGTGACATGGGGAATGTATGTGTTTTTTGTAGTGTCTAGGGTGGTTGTAAGGTTTAGGGGGTTTATTAGAGTAGTTGGGTTTATGTTTAGTATAGTAGTCTGTCTGTGTCTATGTTGCATGTTTGCACTTAGTCTTTGATAGCTTCACGTTCGTCTGTTTGTTGTTTTGTTTCGTTGTCCTTCTTCTAATAAAGAGAAGATGTATTTTCCACACGCTGCGCCTTGGTCCTCTCTCTCTCCCATTGACGATCGTGACAGAATTACCCACCAACCATGGATCAAGCAGCATGAGCGGAACCAACAACAGCGGCAAAGTAACCAGGACTCGTGGACATGGGAGGAAATATTGGACGGAAAAGGACCCTGGGCTCAACCAGGAGAATATCGCCGTCCCAAAGCTGAGCTGGAGGCAGCGAAAGAGGAGAGGCGGCGATATGAGGAGGCAGCAAGGAAACAAGGCTGAAAGCCCGTAAGTCAAACCCCAAAATTTCTTGGGGGGGGGCTCTCGGGTAGTTTAGTTGGGTCAGTCGGGAGACGTGAGCCAACTCCTCCTGCTTACCGTAAGGAGCCGGTGAGGGCGGATTTGGAGGTGAGTGACGCAGAGACAGTAAAGGAGTTAATGGAGAAATTGGAGGAGAGAGTTATGAGGGATGTACTGGTTTGGTGCATGAGGCACGGCATTCGTCCGAATGAACGTGTTGGTGAGTTAATGTCACCGGGAACAGCTCTCCATACTCGTCCTGAGGAGCGTGCTAGCCGTCTGGTTAAGACAGTGCCTACAGCACGCACAAAGCCTCCTGTGCGTCTCCAGAGTCCTGTGCGTCCTGTTACTGCTCCTCGCACTAGCCCTGTGGTGTGTGTTCCCAGCCCAGTACCACCAGTGCTGACACCACGCACCAGGCTTCCAGTGCGTCTCCAGAGCCCTGTTCCTCCTCCACGCACTCTCCCTGTGGTGCGTGTCTCCAGCCCAGTGCCTCCAGTCCCGGCACCAAGCATCAAGCCTCCTGTGCGTCTCCAGAGCCCTGTACGCACTGATCTTTCTCCCCGCACTCGTCCTGAGGTGCGTGCCCTCAGCCCGGTACCACCAGTTCCGGTACCACGCACCAGTCCTATAGTGCGCCTTGAGAACTCAGTGTGCCCTGTCCCTGCTCCCCGCACTAGCCTTGAGGTGCGTGTCTCCAGTCCGGTACCACCAGTTCCGGTACCACGCACCAAGCCTCATGTGCGTCTCCAGAGCCCTGTACGCACTGTTCCTTCTCCCCGTACTCGCCCTGTTGTGCGTGCCCTCAGCCCGGTACCACCAGTGCCGGTACCACACATCAGGCCTATAGTACGCCTTGAGAGTCCAGTGTGCCCTGTTGTTGTTCCCCGCACTAGCCTGAAGGTGCGTGTCCTTAGCCCGGTACCTCCAGTTCCGGCACCACGCACCAGGCCTACAGTGCGTCTCAGCCGGCCAGAGTCTGCCGTCTGCCCAACGGCGCCTGAACTGCCCGTCTGCCAAGCGGCGCCTGAACTGCCCGTCTGCCAAGCGGCGCCTGAACTGCCCGTCTGCCAAGCGGCGCCTGAACTGCCCGTCTGCCAAGCGGCGCCTGAACTGCCCGTCTGCCAAGCGGCGCCTGAACTGCCCGTCTGCCCAACGGCGCCTGAACTGCCCGTCTGCCCAACGCCGTCTGAACTGTCCGTCTGCCAAGCGCCGCATGAACTGCCCGTCTGTAATGATTCTGCAAAGCCGCCCGTCTGCCATGAGCCTACAGAGCCTTCCGCCAGACCGGATCAGCCAGAGCCTTCCGCCAGACCGGATCAGCCAGAGCCTTTCGCCAGACCGGATCAGCCAGAGCCTTCCGCCAGACCGGATCAGCCAGAGCCTTCCGCCAGACCGGATCAGCCAGAGCCTTCCGCCAGACCGGATCAGCCAGAGCCTTCCGCCAGACCGGATAAGCCAGAGCCTTCCGCCAGACCGGATCAGCCAGAGCCTTCCGCCAGACCGGGTCCGCCAGAGCCTTCCGCCAGACCGGATCAGCCAGAGCCTTCCGCCAGACCGGATCAGCCAGAGCCTTCCGCCAGACCGGATAAGCCAGAGCCTTCCGCCAGACCGGATCAGCCAGAGCCTTCCGCCAGACCGGGTCAGCCAGAGCCTTCCGCCAGACCGGATCAGCCAGAGCCTTCCGCCAGACCGGATCAGCCAGAGCCTTCCGCCAGACCGGATCAGCCAGAGCCTTCCGCCAGACCGGATCAGCCAGAGCCTTCCGCCAGAACGGATCAGCCAGAGCCGTCAGCGAGCCATGACCAGCCAGAGCCGTCAGCGAGCCATGACCAGCCAGAGCCGTCAGCGAGCCATGACCAGCCAGAGCCGTCAGCGAGCCATGACCAGCCAGAGCCGTCAGCGAGCCATGACCAGCCAGAGCCGTCAGCGAGCCATGACCAGCCAGAGCCGTCAGCGAGCCAGGATCCGCCAGAGCCGTCATCCAGCCAGGATCCGCCAGAGCCGTCATCCAGCCAGGATCCGCCAGCGCCAGCCAGCCAGGATCCGCCAGCCAGCCAGGATCCGCCAGCCAGCCTGGTGCTGCCCCTTATCCTGGTGCTGCCCCTTATCCTGGTGCTGCCCCTTATCCTGGTGCTGCCCCTTATCCTGGTGCTGCCCCTTAGTCCGGTGCTGCCCCTTAGTCCGGTGCTGCCCCTTAGTCCGGTGCTGCCCCTTAGTCCGGTGCTGCCCCTTAGTCCGGTGCTGCCCCTTAGTCCGGTGGGGTTAATTTGGAGGGTGGCCATTTGGAGGAGGCTACGTAAGCGGGTAGTGACTATGGTGGGGTGGGGACCACGACCAGTGCCGGAGCCGCCGCCGTGGACGGACGCCCACCCAGACCCTCCCCTAGACTATGTGCTGGTGCGCCCGGAGTTCGCACCTTAAGGGGGGGGGTTATGTCACGCCCTGGCCTTAGTATTCTTTGTTTTCTTCATTATTTTAGTTAGGTCAGGGTGTGACATGGGGAATGTATGTGTTTTTTGTAGTGTCTAGGGTGGTTGTAAGGTTTAGGGGGTTTATTAGAGTAGTTGGGTTTATGTTTAGTATAGTAGTCTGTCTGTGTCTATGTTGCATGTTTGCACTTAGTCTTTGATAGCTTCACGTTCGTCTGTTTGTTGTTTTGTTTCGTTGTCCTTCTTCTAATAAAGAGAAGATGTATTTTCCACACGCTGCGCCTTGGTCCTCTCTCTCTCCCATTGACGATCGTGACACACAGGAGGCTGCAGGGCTGTACAAAAACTGATCAAGCACTTCTCTCACTGTGAGAGTCTGTTGTTCTGATCTCCAGTCACTGTTAACATAAATCCCATGGCCCCACCAACACTAGGAGTGTAGACACATCATACTCTTAATTATAACCATAATATACATGATTACTTGATAAACATAAAACATATACATGGCAGCCTGTCAAGATAACTGTATGAATATCCTGATGAAACATTAACCGAAAACCTTAAAGCCATTCAAAGTGAGTTGACAATGGCAAATAACCCCAAACAGCATCCATAATATTTGCAGCCATTCAGTCAAATGAATTATCAATCTCTAGAAGCTAAAACCATTTAGGCCTATTTGGTAATGTCTTTCAATTTGGTGAGTTTCTTTATTTAAATAAAAATAGATGTCAAATTAGTACAATATTAAATACAGAACCATGAAGGTCAATAATGTTAAAGTATTGTTAAAGTATAGATGGAACAAGTTAAGATGGAACAAGTATACTGTAGATGGAACAAGTTTAGATGGCAGGAGTTTAGGTGGAACAAGTATAGATGGAACAAGTTGAGATGGAACAAGTTGAGATGTAACAAATATAGATGGAACAAGTATAAAAGGAACAAGTTTAGATGGAAGAAGTATATTGTATTAATCCCAATAGATTGTCATCCTGTGCTGTTCTGAGAAACAATGCTGCCAATATCAACACTGAAAGAACACCTCCATCTCAGTCTCTATTTAAGCCTCTAGAGGGCAGTCTATGCAAAGTCTACCTCCCCTTCATCTCTTTATGATCAGACAGTCAGCTCTGGCCTCTTCATTATAAACAGCTTGGACTGACATTACAGCGAGCCCTGCACTAACAATCACTGAACAATGGAACTGATGACAGTCTGGAGTTTAGTTGTCATGGTGATGTCCATACACAGTAAGTAAAGTATTAAATGGTGACTGATGAATGAGTATCATGGTTAAACTCTAAATGAGTGTAAATACCATATATCCAACTGAATGTTGAAATATTTTTGTTTTGCAGGTGTTCAGTCTGGATCAGTCTCTTTCTCATGTGAAAAGACCTGAAGACACTGTTAAATTGTCATGTAAAACATCTGGGTTTACAAAGACAAGCTTCTACTTGCACTGGATAAGGCAGAAACCAGGCAAAGCTCTGGAGTGGATTGGGAGAGTTAACTCTGGTTCAACAGATGCACCAGTCTACTCAGACTCCCTGAAAGGCCAGTTCACACTGACTGAGGACGTCTCCACAAGCACCCAGTTCTTAGAGGCCAAGAGTCTGAGATCAGAGGACTCTGCTGTTTATTATTGTGCTCGAGAGACACACTGACTGAAGCTGGTGAAGCAGCTGTACAAACCCCCCCCCCTAACCACATGGATAGGTGTTGTACTACTTTCTCTGTTTGTGTCACACTAGAATAATACTGAGTATCATTACTGTAAAGAATACAAAAATATCACAAAGAACTACACACTAAAAGACTCCAGCCTCTAACATCCCAGCTGTCTCTTGCCCAGTCTGGTCAAGCGTTCTTTTTGTCACAAAAACAAGTTTTTAAAGACCCAGTGCAGTCAAAATCTAGATTACCCTGTGTTTTATATATTTCCACACTGAGGTTGGAATAATACTTTGAAATTGTGAAAATCATGATAATGCCATGTTAGTGTAAGAGCTTTTGGGGGAAAAAACAGCTGAAATTTTAGCCTGTTTAGGCGGGAGAGAGTTTTGGCCTCCCATGGTGACATCACCATGCAGTAAATGAGTTAATACACCGATAAGAAGGAGAGTATGAGAGTTGCAAACCTCTCTGCCAATAGTAGCACATTCTCTGTTTTCCCCTCCCCACTCAGACCACTCCCAGACAGTCCTAGCAAAATTCTTGCTTGATAAATTGCTCTTTGATGTAAAGCTTTTTATTTTTTATTTTTTTACAGTTGTCATTGAAAACAATCACAGTATGGTACTTAATAGTTACCCAGGAATAATTTCATATTTAACAAATTACTTAGGCCATATGAACCTCTTCCCCATCTCAGACTATCTAATCCCTGTTTATCATCCCAACCATTGAGGAGGAGTCAATGCAAAACTGACCTCTTCCATCACTACTTATCTCACTGCAGAGTGGAGGAGAGGACTGAAGCTCTGACTAGACTGAGGAACAGAGACACACCATAACTACTAATAGTTCATCATGACGTTTACTATTGTGGTTCTTCTGATGACAATGGGCTTGAAAGGTGAACACTGTTAGGCTGATTTTATTTGTAAAATAATGTTAGCTGAGGTTTGGAGGTATTTTATCTAATGATACTATGTCTCCACAGGTGTTCATGGTCAGACACTGACTGAGTCTGGACCAGTTGTAAAAATAACTGGAGAACCACACAAAGTGACATGTACAGCTTCTGGGTTCACATTCAGTAGCTACTGGATGGCTTGGAACAGACAGGCTCCTGGCAAAGGACTAGAATGGATTGCCATAATAAGATATGATAGTGCTGAAATCTTCTACTCCCAGTCAGTTCAGGGTCAGTTCACCATCTCCAGAGACAACAGCAAGCAGCAGCTGTATCTCCAGATGAACAGTCTGAAGACTGAAGACTCCGCTGTTTATTATTGTTCCAGAGACACAGTGACACAGGCCGCTGCAGGGCTGTACAAAAACTGGTCAACACTGGTCTCAATATTGGAAGCAATGAGATGAGTCTGTGCTCCAGTCTGTGTCAGCATCAACCTCATGGCATTAACAAAACACATACTGGTCTACACATAACATACTCTCATAGACAGGTTATACTCTCAGTTATATCAAAAAATATATATTAAAGATATGCCTGCCCTCGTTATATAGGAATATGAAAAGAGTCATGAAACTAAACAATACAAGTTGAAATATTAAATATGTATAGAAACTTGAGGCACACCAACAGAGTACTATTCTGATTGTGTGCCATTCGATGAAACATTGAAGACAATAATAGTGTTAATGATAATAAAGTTCAGCAAACAAAAAAGAGAACCCAGAACTAAATAAATGTTGTAATTCATTTGAATTTTCATATTGCAGGTTAATGCAGCTTATAACAGTCACACTTAATCAATCTACTGAATGTGTCACTGTGTTACAAGTCAGTTTTGTTTTTCCTCTTTTACAGTACCAACTCTCTCACCTTTATGCAAAATGTCTCTCCTCCCTGTATATAAAAGGGAATATTTGTCTCTCAGTATGAGCTAACAAGTGCAGTTCCCATATGTTCAGCTTCAACACGAACCATGTTCTTTGCTTTTCTGCTGCTGGCAGCTGCTTCCTGTGAGTTTTTGGGACTGATACATCAGCTATAATCAGAACAATAGTAGACAGTAAAATGTAATAGATAGATAGGCAATATAATTTAAATAGCTAAATGCAGTACTATACAGTATGTAAACTTACTATATATACAGCAGGGTTCCCCAACTGGCTGCCCTCGGGATGAATTGCAGGTGATTATATTTGTCCCCCCAAGTTTTCTTAGCAAAATAATTAACTACTACTAAAAAGAAACACAAATCAGCTCCAAGTCATTTTCATTTTGCGCTTTTCTCTGGTTTACGTTCGCTCTTTTGCAGGTTTTACTATATCTTTTCTTCCATCCTAGAAAATGTCCTCATCTGCTTGCATGCACCTCCCCTATATAAATGTGTATTGGTACTTTCCTTACGCACTACGCTTTAATCTGTGCTAACTTTTACTATACCACAGGTCAATATATTCTACCAGTCTTATGGTCCATCCAGCCCTCTATCCACCTTTCATAGTGACAATAGTGGTAGGTGGCTCATTTGTCCAGATCTGCAATAGGCTATAGCAATCATGGCACACATAAAAGCATTCATTTGAATCCATAAGAACAAACAGGAATAGCTGATAGGCAGCGGAGAGGCCAGGTGCATCATTGAGCATGAAGGAAGAAGACATGAGACACGCAGCTCAAAAAGCTCCCCTATTGATCTTGTTAAGGGACAATAAAATTATCTTACCTAAACTGGCAAAATTCTACTCTAGGGTGCTGTGAAAATGTTGTTTGAATGTTTAATTCCATTTGGATCAGTTGTCTGTCTACTCTAGACAGTTTATGAGGTCTCGAAAGGCACATTAACAGGCCTGTCTGACTGTATTTTTTCTTCTGACACTGAGAATGGAGGGTGGAGGAGAGGACTGAAGCACTGACTAGACTGAAGAACAGAGACACACCATAACTTCTGACAGTTCATGATGAAATATACTATTGCTTTACTACTGATGATTATAGGCTTGACAGGTGAACAGTTTCAGACTGATTTTACTTGAACAGATTGTTATGTGGGGGTTTGAGTCCAGTGTAACTTTGTCTCCACAGGTGTTCATGGTCAGACAGTGACTACAGTCTGATATGAAAGTCTCTCGGGACCAGTTTCTCCAGAAAAAATGAAGTCTAGTCCTGAACTAAATGGAGAGCTCAATGGAGAATCGGCATTAAAAGTTATTTTCAGTCTAAGATTAGTCTTAATCTGTATCTGGGAAAACAGACCTAGGAGTCTATTTTCCACACTATCAACTACCGCATGGCATCAACAACATACAGTACATTGATCTACACATATTTTACTGTCATACACAGGTAATATATCATCTAAATGATATCTAAAATAATACAAAATAATTATTTTGAATATGTAATGAGCTGAGTTGTCACGATCGTCGTAGTGAGGAGACCAAAGCGCAGCGTGACGTGAAGACATATTTTTAATACAAGACGACAAAACACGAAAAAACACTAAACAAACTAACAAAAATAACAAAACGAACGTGACTGCTATGAACAAAGAGTGCATACATGCAACTTCAAAAAGACAATAACCCACAAACCAAACTGGAAAATGGCAACCTAAATAGGATCCCCAATCAGAGACAACAATAAACAGCTGCCGCTGATTGGGAACCAATCCAGGCCACCATAGACCTACATAATGCCTAGACTACACACACACACCTAGACATACCAAAACCCTAGACAAGACAAAAACACACATACCACCCTCGTCACACCCTGACCTAATCAAAATAATAAAGAAAACAAAGAATACTAAGGTCAGGGCGTGACAGTAACCCCCCCCAAAGGTGCGGACTCCAGACGCAAAAACCTGACTCTAAAGGTGAGGGTCCGGGTGGGCCATCTTCACGGCGGCGGCTCGGGTGTGGGACGTGGACCCCGCTCCACCTCAGTCTTGGCCCACTCAGTCTTGGCCCACCTCAGTCTTGGCCCACCCTCGCAGCGGGCCCCGGACTGAAGACCATCGTAGAGGGCGCCACTGGACGGAAGAGCGCCTCTGGACTGATGGGCGGATCTGGCAGCTCCGGACAGGAGGGCGACCTCTGGCAGCTCCGGACAGGAGGGCGACTCTGGCAGCTCCGGACTGACGGGCGACTCTGGCAGCTCCGGACAGGAGGCCGACTCTGGCAGCTCCGGACAGGAGGCCGACTCTGGCAGCTCCAGACAGGAGGCCAACTCTGGCAGCTCCAGACAGGAGGCCGACTCTGGCAGCTCCGGACAGGATGCCGACTCTGGCAGCTCCGGACAGGATGCCGACTCTGGCAGCTCCGGACAGGAGGGCGACTCTGGCAGCTCCGGACAGGAGGGCGACTCTGGCAGCTCCTGACTGACGGGCGGCTCTGGCAGCTCCTGACAGACGGGCGGCTCTGGCAGCTCCTGACAGACGGGCGGCTCTGGCAGCTCCTGACAGAGGGGCGGCTCTGGCAGCTCAGGACAGACGGGCGGCTCTGGCAGCTCAGGACAGACGGCCGGCTCTGGCAGCTCAGGACAGATGGACGAACCTGGAAGGAGGAGACGGAGAGACAGCCTGGTGCGTGGTGCCTGAACTGGTGGTACCGGGCTAAGGACACGCACCTCAGGGCGAGTGCGAGGAGCAGGAACAGGGCATACTGGACCCTGGAGGCGCACTGTAGGCCTGGTGCGGTGCGCCGGAACTGGTGGTACCGGGCTGGGGACACGCACCTCAGGGCGAGTGCGGGGGGGGAAGAACAGGGCATACTGGACCCTGGAGGCGCACTGTAGGCCTGGTGCGTGGTGCCGGAACTGGTGGTACCGGGCTGGGGACACGCACCCCAGGGCAAGTGCGGGGAGGAGTAACAGGGCATACTGGACCCTGGAGGCGCACTGTAGGCCTGGTGCGTGGTGCCGGAACTGGTGGTACCGGGCTGGGGACACGCACCTCAGGGCGAGTGCGGGGTGGAGGAACAGGGCATACTGGACCCTGGAGGCGCACTGTAGGCCTGGTGCGTGGTGCCGGAACTGGTGGTACCGGGCTGGGGACACGCACCTCAGGGCGAGTGCGGGGAGGAGGAACAGGATACACAGGACCGTGTAGACGCACTGGAGGTCTAGAGTGTATAGCTGACACAACCCGTCCTGGCTGGATGTTTATTTTCGAAAATAGCGCTGGCACAGGACGTACTGGGCTGTGCAGACTCACCGGAGACACAGTACGCAAAACCGGCGCAGGATTTCCTGGTCCAAGGAGGTACGCTGGAGACCAGGATCGCTGAGCCGGTACCCTCCTTCCTGGGTGGATGCTCATTCTAGCCCGGCCAATGCGAGGATCTGGAATAGAGCGCACCAGGCTAGAATAGAACCGTGCGCATCTCTGCATAACACAGTGCCTGACCAGTTACACGCTCCCCACGGTAAGCACGAGGAGTTGGCTCAGGTCTCCTACCTGACTCAGCCAATCTCCTCGTGTGTCCCCCCCAAAAAAATCTTGGGGCTGCCTCTCGGGCTTCCGTGCTAGCCGCGTACCTTTATATCGTCGCCGTTCCTCCATTCTCATGTATCCCTCCTCGCACTGTTCCATTGAATCCCAGGCGGGCTCTGGCATGACATGAGTATAGATCCTTGAGACACCAACAGTTAGAAATACACCACAGTCCTATGTGCTGTGACATTCCAGGAAACATTGACAACAATAACAATGTTGTTAAAAATAATAACATACTGTAAACAAAAATGTATATAATTTCAGTCAGTATTACAGGTTGATGCAATTTATAACAATCACATATCAGTTTTTTTATATATAGAAATGTTCCTCTTATTCCAACCCCCCTCAACTGAAAATAAGATTTTCTCTGTATGTAAAGAGGAGTGTCTATCTGTCCTTCACTCATTTGGAGTAGACAAGAGCATCTTCAATCACTCGGACTAGACAAGAGCATCTTCACTTAGTCGGAGTAGACAAGAGCATCTTCACTTAGTCGGAGTAGACAATAGCATCTTCACTTAGTTGGAGTAGACAATAGCATCTTCACTTAGTTGGAGTAGACAAGAGCATCTTCACTTAGTCGGAGTAGACAAGAGCATCTTCACTTAGTCGGAGTAGACAATAGCATCTTCACTTAGTCGGAGTAGACAATAGCATCTTCACTTAGTCGGAGTAGACAAGAGCATCTTCACTTAGTCGGAGTAGACAAGAGCATCTTCACTTAGTCGGAGTAGACAAGAGCATCTTCACTTAGTCGGAGTAGACAAGAGCATCTTCACTTAGTCGGAGTAGACAAGAGCATCTTCACTTAGTCGGAGTAGACAAGTGCAGCTTCCACCAGTTTAACTTCAGTTTGGCTCAAAGTGTAGGAGAGATTGAGTGCATCACTACTTGTCTTTGTGAGACGTATTGACATGTTGAAAGCAGTGAGCTGTCTGTTCAAACGACTAGCACACAGCTCAGACACCCATGCATACCCCAGAACATACCACCATGTCCCCTAGTCCAGAACAGACTCAGGGAAATGCACAGTACTACATAGAGCCATGACTACATGGAACTCTTTCCCACATCAAGTAACTCATGCAAGCAGTAAAATCAGATTTAAAAACAGATAAAACAACGCAGACTGTGAAGAGACACACACACACACAGGCACATACACAAGCATACTCACACACACGCTAGCACACACACTCTACACACGCACATTTGAATAATGTTGTACAGTGGTATAACACATATTGTGTTGTAGATATGTAGTGGTGTACTGATGTTATATGATGTACTGCTTTATTTAATGTTTCTGTTTGTTTATTGTCTGATGTGCCTTAATGTGTCTGGATCCCAGGAAGAGTAACTGCTGCCTTGGCAGACGCCAAAGGAGATCCGTAGATCCATAAATTCCTTTCATCTCTGCTGCTACTGCTGCTGCATCCTGTGATTTTCTATCCATATGGGAGGATACAAATACAAAAATAAATAAATAAGGATGATTATTTCAAAAGCCCAGCTAATTAGTAACGCTGAGTTATGCTTTTCCTCCACAGCTGGCCACCTTGTCATCCCCAGGTCCAAGCTCCAGAGCTTTGGCGGCAGGGTCGTAGGATCTGGAACTCCCTTCCTCCAGCCATCCCTGACTCTGAATCCATCACCATCTTTGTCCCCCCCACGCACACGCACACGCACACACACACACACACACACACACACACACACACACACACACACACACACACACACACACACACACACACACACACACACACACACAAGCAAATGCACTACATAGACACTCTTCTCTCTACCATACTGAGCACCACCTAACACAAACCCTTCCCTAAACCGGGTTCGTATTGAAACCCCAACCCTACCCTACCCATACACTGATACTGTACATCCCACTCATTCCCTTCCTTGAGAACATGAGAACTTAACAAACACCGAAGAACGCACGAACAGGAACAGACTACACAAACGAAACAGTCCCGTGTGGTACAAACACTGCCACGGAAGACAATCACCCACAAACAAACAGTGAGAACAGCCTACCTTAATATGGTTCTCAATCAGAGGAAACGTAAAACACCTGCCCCTGATTGAGAACCATATCAGGCAAATACAATTAACCCAACATAGAAACACATTACATAGAATGCCCACCCAGCTCACGTCCTGACCACTTAAACACATACTAAACAAAGGAAATAAGGTCAGGAACGTGACAGTACCCCCCCCCCCTCAAGATGCGGACTCCAGCCGCAAAACCTGAACCTATAGGGGAGGGTTTGGGTGGGCATCTGTCCACGGTGGCGGCTCTGGCTCTGGACGTTGTCCCCACCCCACCATAGTCAATCCCCGCTTCCGTAGCTTCCTCCCAATGGCCACCCTTCAAATTACCCCACCTGGATTAAGGGACAGCACCGGACTAAGGGGCAACACCGGGGTGAGGGGCAGCACCGGACTGAGGGGCAGCTCCGGACTGAGGGGCAGCTCCGGACTGAGGGGCAGCTCCGGACTGAGGGGCAGCTCCGGACTGAGGGGCAGCTTCGGACTGAAGAGCAGCACTGGACTGAAGGGAAGCACCGGACTGAAGGGCAGCACCGGACTGAGGGGCAGCTCCGGACTGGCTGACGGCTCTGGCTGCTCATGGCTGGCTGACGGCTCTGGCTGCTCATGGCTGGCTGACGGCTCTGGCTGCTCATGGCTGGCTGACGGCTCTGGCTGCTCATGGCTGGCTGACGGCTCTGGCTGCTCATGGCTTGCTGACGGCTCTGGCTGCTCATGGCTGGCTGACGGCTCTGGCTGCTCATCGCTGGCTGACGGCTCTGGCTGCTCATGGCTGGCGGAAGGTTCTGGCTGCTCCTGTCTGGCGGAAGGCTCTAGCGGCTCCTGTCTGGCGGAAGGCTCTAGCGGCTCCTGTCTGGCGGACGGCTCTAGCGGCTCCTGTCTGGCGGACGGCTCTAGCGGCTCCTGTCTGGCGGATGGCTCTAGCGGCTCCTGACTGACGGGTGGCTTTGAAGGCTCAGGACAGACGGGCGGCTTTGAAGGCTCAGGACAGATGGGCGGCTTTGAAGGCTCAGGACAGATGGGCGGCTTTGAAGGCTCAGTACAGACGGGCAGCGCAGGCGGCGCTTGGCAGACGGACAGCTCAGACGCCGCTGGGCAGACGGCAGACTCTGGCCGGCTGAGGCGCACTGTAGGCCTGGTACGTGGTGCCGGAACTGGAGGTACCGGGCTAAGGACACGCACCTTAAGGCTAGTGCGGGGAGCAGCAACAGGACGCACAGGACTCTGGAGATGCACAGGAGGCTTGGTGCGTGGTGCCGGAACTGGTGGTACCGGGCTGGAGACACGCACCATAGGGCTAGTGCGTGGAGGAGGAACAGGGCTCTGGAGACGCACTGGAGGCTTGGTGCGTGGTGCCGGAACTGGTGGTACCGGGCTGGAGACACGCACTATAGGGCTAGTGCGTGGAGGAGGAACAGGGCTCTGGAGACGCACAGGAAGCCTGGTGCGTGGTGTAGGCACTGGTGGTACTGGGCTGGGGCGGGGAGGTGGAGCCGGATATACCGGACCGTGCAGGCGTACTGGCTCCCTTGAACACCGAGCCTGCACAACCTTACCTGGTTGTATGCTCCCCGTAGCCCGACCAGTGCGGGGAGGTGGAATAACTCGCACTGGGCTGTGTTGGCGAACCGGGGACACCATGCGTAAGGCTGGTGCCATGTATGCCGGCCCGAGGAGACGCACTGGAGACCAGACGCGTTGAGCCGGCTTCATGGCACCTGGCTCAATGCCCAATCTAGCCCTGCCAGTGCGTGGAGGTGGAATAACCCGCACCGGGCTATCAACACGTACAGGAGACACCGTGCGCTCTACCGCATAACACGGTGTCTGCCCGTACTCTCGCTCTCCACGGTAAGATCGGGAAGTTGGCGCAGGTCTCCTACCTGACTTCGCCACACTACCCTTTAGCCCCCCCCCCCCCCCCCCCCCCCAAGAAATTTTTGGGCTTGACTTACAGGCTTCCTACCGCATCGTCGTGCTTCCTCCATTCGCCGGTATCCCTCCTCACACTGCACCAGAGAATCCCAGGCGGGCTCCGGCATTCTCCCTGGGTCGATCGCCCACCTGTCGATCTCCTCCCACGTAGTGTAGTCCATATTTTGCTCCTGCCTCCGTGCTGCCTCCTCATACCGCCGCCTCTCGGCTTTAGCTGCCTCCAGCTCTTCACGAGGGCGGCGATATTCTCCAGGTTGTGCCCAGGGTCCTTTACCGTCCAGTATTTCCTCCCATGTCCAGAAATCCTGCGATCGCTGCTGCTGCTTTTTCCCACGCTGCTTGATCCTTGGTAGGTGGGTGATTCTGTAACGTTCGTCTGTCTCCTCGTCTGAAGAGGAGCAAGGATCGGACCAAAATGCAGCGTGGGTTGAATACATAATAATTTTAATAATAATAACGAAGACGAAAATACTTGAACAAACTACAAAATAACAAACGACGTTAACAGACCTGAACTTGAGAACACATAAAACAATGAACGCACGAACAGGAACAAACGAACGGACGAAAGGAAACAGTACCATGAGGTGAACAAACACAGTCACAGCAACAATCACCCACCAACAAACGGTGTGAACAGCCTACCTTAATATGGTTCTCAATCAGAGGAAACGTAAAACACCTGCCCCTGATTGAGAACCATATCAGGTTAATTAACAATGAACCTAAACATAGAAACACATAACATAGAATGCCCACCCAGCTCACGTCCTGACCATACTAAACAAAGACAAAATAAAGGAAATAAGGTCAGGAACGTGACAGTAAGGTCTCTGATTATTCCTTGACTAATGATAACTACGCAACAGCTTGGATCCAACACCCTGCAGGGAACACACCGGGATGGAGCAATTAGATTCAAAGATTCAATGACTGTCACGATCGTCGTAAGAAGCGGACCAAAGCGCAGCGGGGTTTGAATACATTCTTCTATTTTTAATGAAGAACACTTAAACAAAAACAACAAAACGAATAAGACGAACGTGACCGCTATATAAACACTGTGCTAACATGCAACATAACATAGACAATAACCCACAACCCACAATACAAAACAGGCTACCTAAATATGGTTCCCAATCAGAGACAACGCAAAACACCTGTCTCTGATTGAGAACCATATCAGGCCAAACACATAGAAATATACAAACCAGACATACAACATAGAATGCCCACACAGATCACACCCTGACCAACCAAAACATAAAACATACAAAGCAAACTATGGTCAGGGCGTGACAATGACAAACAAGTTCAGTGTTTCCAAAGACCCTGCTAGCAGCGTGGTGACAATAACAATCTATGTCTCAATTGTCTCAAGGCTTAAAAATCCTTCTTTAACCTCTAAGGTACTAAGCTAACATATGTAATTGTTTTAATCTGATTTTGAATTTTAGGATCCCTTTAGGTATAAAAATATATACTGTATATATATTTCAATAATGTTTTTGATAAAATATTGAATTTGGCCTTTCCCACTATAGCACATAGAAACGCATTGAATAACACATTCATGATTGTAAAAAAAAAAAAAAAAAAAAATGATCAAAAGGAATAAGGTTTTGTAGTGTGTGTCCGATATCTAGGAGATATCAGAGAAAGCCTATATCTAAGAAATCCCAGGAAATATTGTGTTTTTAGGACACATATTTAACCCCTCCATGCTTCCATTCATTTGTATGGGTTACCTTCAGACGAGTCCTTTGTGTTCGTGAGAGTCTCCTCTTTCCACAGTGGGGAAATATTAGTTTGTAGCCCAAACGGTTCGGACACTACATATAGAAGTTGGCACATCAGCGTTACTGACTTCAGACGAGTCTCTTGACACTTGTGGGTATGTTTTTATTGTGTTACTTAGATTGACGCACAGGTGAGTCAATAGACTCTTAAGGATTTAACCTGTAAAATCAATAAGGGACATCAATAAGTGATCCTAGCTTTCACCTGGATTCACCTGGACAGTCTATGTCATAGAAAATGCATGTGTTCATAATGTTTTGTACATCCAGTGAATCATTTCATGCTTGTGAGAAGAACACATGCTTGTGTTCTCTTGAACTTGCAGACGTGTTGCTGTGCGTTTTGTTGCCAACCTTACTTTGCTAGCTGACAACTTTACGACAACTAGTCATTGGCGACTCCATTACCCGCAGTATTAGACTTAAAACGAATCACCCAGCGATCATACACTGTTTACCAGGGGGCAGAGCTACCGACGTTAAGGCTAATCTGAAGATGGTGCTGGCTAAAGCTAAAACTGGCGAGTGTAGAGAGTATAGAGATATTGTTATCCACGTCGGCACCAACGATGTTAGGATGAAACAGTCAGAGGTCACCAAGCGCAAAATTGCTTCAGCGTGTAAATCAGCTAGAAAGATGTGTCGGCATCGAGTAATTGTCTCTGGCCCCCTCCTAGTTAGGGGGAGTGATGAGCTTTACAGCAGAGTCTCACAACTCAATCGCTGGTTGAAAACTGTTTTCTGCCCCTCCCAAAAGATAGAATTTGTAGATAATTGGCCCTCTTTCTGGGACTCACCCACAAACAGGACCAAGCCTGACCTGCTGAGGAGTGACGGACTCCATCCTAGCTGGAGGGGTGCTCTCATCTTATCTACCAACATAGACAGGGCTCTAACTCCTCTAGCTCCACAATGAAATAGGGTGCAGGCCAGGCAGCAGGCTGTTAGCCAACCTGCCAGCTTAGTGAAGTCTGCCACTAGCATAGTCAGTGTAGTCAGCTCAGCTATCCCCATTGAGACTGTGTCTGTGCCTCGACCTAGGTTGGGCAAAACTAAACATGGCGGTGTTCGCCTTAGCAATCTCACTAGGATAAAGACCTCCTCCATTCCTGCCATTATTGAAAGAGATCGTGATACCTTACATCTCAACATAGGGCTACTTAATGTTAGATCCCTCACTTCAAAGGCAGTTATAGTCAATGAACTAATCACTGATCATAATCTTGATGTGATTGGCCTGACTGAAACATGGCCTAAGCCTGATGAATTTACTGTGTTAAATGAGGCCTCACCCCCTGGTTACACTATTGACCATATCCCCCGTGCATCCCGCAAAGGCGGAGGTGTTGCTAACATTTACGATAGCAAATTTCAATTTACACAAAAAGAAAATGACGTTTTCATCTTTTGAGCTTCTAGTCATGAAATCGGTGCAGCCTACTCAATCACTTTTTATAGCTACTGTTTACAGGCCTCCTGGGCCATATACAGCATTCCTCACTGAGTTCCCTGAATTCCTATCGGACCTTGTAGTCATAGCAGATAATATTCTAATTTTGGGTGATTTTATGGAAAAGTCCACAGACCCACTCCAAAAGGCTTTTGGACGTTTGGGAATTTTCTTCTGCCTTTCAGGACCGGAACGAGGCTGTAGTTTTCTGAACATAACGTGCAACCCAAATGGCGTTTTTTTGTCATAAAAGTAATATTAATCGAACAAAAATAACATTTATTGTGTAACTGGGAGTCTCGTGAGTGCAAACATCCGAAGATTATCAAAGGTAAGCGATTAATTTTATTGCTTTTCTGACTTTCGTGACCATGCTAATTTGGGGCTAGCTGTTGTAGCATTGATTGATACACTCACAAAAGCTTGGATTGCTTTCGCTGCAAAACATGTTTTCAAAATCTGACACAATAGGTGGATTAACAACAAGCTAAACTGTGTTTTGGTATATTTCACTTGTGATTGCATGATTATAAATATTTTTAGTAATATTTTGCGCCCTGCAATTCAGTGGTTGTTTAGGAAAATGATCCCGCTAAAGGTATCCGTAGCGCAGAGAAGTTAACACAGTGTCCAAAGAAGGGCCAGAAGTATACAGAATGGTGTCGTCTGCGTAGAGGTGGATCAGAGAATCACCAACAGCAAGAGCGACATCATTGATGTATACAGAGAAAAGAGTTGGCCCGAGAATTGAACCCTGTGGCACCCCCATAGAGACTGCCAGAGGTTCGGACAACAAGCTCTCCGATTTGACACACTGAACTCTGTCTGAGAAGTAGTTGGTGAACCAGTCATTTTAGAAACCAAGGCTGTTGAGTCTGCCGATACAAATGTAGTGATTGACAGAGTCGAAAGACTTGGCCAGTTCGATGAAGACAGCTGCACAGTATTGTCTCATCGATGGCGGTTCTGATTTAGTTTAGGACCTTGAGCGTGGCTGAGGTGCACCAATGACCAGCTCACAAACCAGATTGCATAGCGGAGAAGGTATGGTGGAATTTGAATTGGTCGGTGATCTGTTAGTTAACTTCTTATGGCTGCAGGGTGGTGCCGGTACACTTATGACAACAGCCCGTCCAAGTGCAGGGCGCGAAATTCAAAAGATATTTTTTAGAAATATTTAACTTTCACACATTAACAAGTCCAATACAGCAAATGAAAGATAAACATCTTGTGAATCCAGCCAACATGTCCGATTTTTAAAATGTTTTACAGCGAAAACACCACGTATATTTATGTTAGCTCACCACCAAATACAAAATAGGACAGACATTTTTCACAGCACAGGTAGCATGCACAAAACCAACCTAACTAACCAAGAAACAACTTCATCAGATGACAGTCTTATAACATGTTATACAATAAATCTATGTTTTGTTCGAAAAATGTGCATATTTGAGGTATAAATCAGTTTTACATTGCAGCTACCATCACAGCTACCGTCACAAATAGCACCGAAGCAGCCAGAGTAATTACAGACACCAACGTGAAATACCTAAATACTCATCATAAAACATTTCTGAAAAAAACATGTTGTATAGGAAATGAAAGACAAACATCTTGTGAATCCAGCCAATATTTCCGATTTCTTAAGTGTTTTACAGCGAAAACACAATATAGCATTATATTAGCTTACCACAATAGCCAGAAACACAAGCCATTTACCAGCAGCAAAAGTTAGCGATCGTAACAAACCAGCAAAAGATATATAATTTTTGACTAACCTTGATAAGCTTCATCAGATGACAGTCCTATAACATCAGGTTATACATACACTTATGTTTTGTTCAAAAATTTGCATATTTAGAGCTGAAATCAGTGGTTATACATTGTGCTAACGTAGCATCTTTTTCCCGATTGTCTGGATATTTTTATGACACTCACCTATTCTGACCAAATAACTATTCATAAACGTTACTAAAAAATACATGTTGTATAGGGAATGATAGATACACTAGTTCTTAATGCAATCGCCGTGTTAGAATTCTAAAAATAACTTCATTACGACATCCAGCTTACGTTATAGCGAGAGAGTGCCCAAAATCTGGGCGCAAACTAATAGTACACATGTTCGACAGATATATGAAATATCATCATAAAATGGGTCCTACTTTTGATGATCTTCCATCAGAATGTTGTACAAGGGGTCCTTTGTCGGGAACAATCGTTGTTTGGTTTTAGAATGTCCTCTTCTCCAGTCAATTAGCACAGAAAGCTAGCAAAGTGGCGCGAAGCTCTCCTTCGTGAACAAACGCAGACAACGCAACACGCCTAACGTCCCGAAAAAATTTCAATAATCGAATAAAACTATATTGAAAAAACATTCTTTACGATGATATTGTCACATTTATCAAATAAAATCAAAGCCGGAGATATTAGTCGTCTATAACAAAAGCTTTTCAGAAGGCAATACCAGGTCCCTTCACGCGCCTTCCAGAAAACAGGAAATTGGTGTCACGTCATGCCAAGAGCTTTTATTCGACCTCAGATCAAGTTATACACTCCATTTCTTCTCTCACTGCCTGTTGACATCTAGTGGAAGGCGTATGAAGTGCATGTATACTAATACATATCAAGCACATTTATAGTCAGGCCCTAGAACAGAGCATTGATTTCAGATTTTCCACTTCCTGTCAGGAAGTTTGCTGCAAAATGAGTTCTGTTTTACTCACAGATATAATTCAAACGGTTTTAGAAACTAGAGAGTGTTTTCTATCCAATAGTAATAATAATATGCATATTGTACGAGCAAGAATTGAGTACGAGGCCGTTTGAAATGGGCACCTTTTATCCAGGCTACTCAATACTGCCCCTGCAGCCCAAAGAAGTTAACTTGGCTTTCGAAGACCTTAGAAAGGCAGGGCAGGATAGATATAGGTCTGTAACAGTTTGGGTCTAGAGTGTCTCCCCCTTTGAAGAGGGGGATGCCCGCTGCAGATTTTCAATCTTTGGGGATCCCAGACGATACGAAAGGTTGAACAGGCTAGTAATAGGGGTTGCAATAATTGCGGCGGATCATTTTAGAAAGAGAGGGTCCAGATTGTCTAGCCCGACTGATTTGTAGGGGTCCAGATTTTGCAGCTCTTTCAGAACATTAGCTATCTGGATTTGGGTGAAGGAGAAATGGGGGAGGCTTGGGCAAGTTGCTGTGGGGTGTGCAGGGCTGTTGACCAGGTTAGGGGTAGCCAGGTGGAAAGCATGGCCAGCCATAGAAAAATGCTTATTGAAATCTTAAATTATCTTGGATTTATCAGTGGTGACAGTGTTTCCTAGCCTCAGTGCAGTGGGCAGCTGGGAGGAGGTGCTCTTATTCTCCATGGACTTTACAGTGTCCGAGAACTTGTTGGAGTTTGTGCTACAGGATGCACATTTCTGTTTGAAAAAGCTAGCCTTTGCTTTCCTAACTGCCTGTGTATATTGGTTCCTAACTTCCCTGAAAAGTTGAATATCACAGGGGCTATTTGATGCTAATGCAGTACGTCACAGGATGTTTTTGTGCTGGTCAAGGGCAGTCAGGTCTGGAGTAAACCAATGGCTATATCTGTTCCTGGTTTTACATTTTTTGAATGGGGCATGCTTATTGAAGATGGTGAGGAAAGCACTTTTAAAGAATAACCAGGCATCCTCTACTGACGGAATGAAGTCAATATCCTTCCAGGATACCCGGGCCAGGTTGATTAGAAAGGCCTGTTCGCTGAAGTGTTTTAGGGAGCGTTTGACAATGATGAGGGGTGGTCGTTTGACCGCAGACCCATTACGGACGCAGGCAATGAGGCAGTGATCGCCGGTTGAAGACAACAGAGGTGTATTTGGAGGGCAAGTTGGTCAGGATGATATCTATGAAGGTGCCCATGTTTACAGATTTGGGGTTGTACCTGGTAGGTTCATTGATCATTTGTGTGAGAATGAGGGCATCTAGCTTAGATTGTAGGATGGCCGGGGTGTTAAGCATGTCCCAGTTTAGGTCACCTAACTGTACGAGCTCTGAAGATAAATGGGGGTCAATCAATTCACATATGGTGTCCAGGGCACAGCTGGGGGCAGAAGGTGGTCTATAGCAAGCAGCAACGGTGAGAGACTTGTTTCTGGAAAGGTGGATTTTTCAAAGTAGAAGCTCGTATTGTTTGGGCACAGACCTGGATAGCATGACAGAACTCTGCAGGCTATCTCTGCAGTAGATTGCAAGGAAGAGATATGTCATTCCATGAAGGTAAATACATGCTTCTTTTTAAAACCCTTTATTATATTCATCAAAATGTTACTACCCACATTTAGACATATTACAATTACTATTTTCAAATATATTTTCTTCATAGAAAAAAGTCATTGAGTATTTTCCTCTGTGTGTAAACCGATAGCTTGCAAACTAACACCATGCCGTGCACACGCACACACACACACACACACACACACACACACACACACACACACACACACACACACACACACACACACACACACACACACACACACACACACACACACACACACACACACACACACACACACACACGCACACACAACCTTGGGGAGAGACATGGGATATGTGGGACGGTAGCGAAAGCACACCAAACGATTATGTTAGCTCAGTACATAGCCACAGAAAAACACAGCCATTTTCCCAGCAAAAGATAGTAGTCACAAATAGCAGAAATAGAGATAAAATGAATCACTAACCTTTGATGATCTTCATCAGATGACACTCATAGGACATCATGTTACACAATACATGTATGTTTTGTTCGATAATGTGCATATTTATATCCACAAATCTTGGTTTATATTGGCGCCATGTTCAGAAATGCCTCCAAAATATCCAGAGAAATTGCAGAGAGCCACGTCAAATAACATAAATACTCATCATAAACTTTGATGAAAGATACATGTTTTACATAGAATTAAAGATACACTTGTTCTTAATGCAACCGCTGTGTCAGATTTCAAAAAAACTTTACGTAAAAAGCACACCATGCAATAATCTGAGACGGCGCTCAAAAATAACAACATTTCTCCGCCATGTTGGAGTCAACAGAAATACGAAATTACATCATAAATATTCCCTTACCTTTGATCATCTTCATCAGAATGCACTCCCAGGAATCCTAGTTCCACAATAAATTGTTGTTTTGTTCGATAATGTCCATTACTTATGTCCAATTAGCTAATTTTGCTAGAATGTGTAGTACACGTGTCGAAACTCTCGTGCAGATGCAGGCAAACGTCGGACGAAAACTTCAAAAAGTTATATTCCAGGTCGAATAAACTGGTCACACTTAGTAGAGAATCAATCTTCAGGATGTTGTTATCATTTCTATCCATTAAGGTTCCAACCGGAGAATTCTTTTCAGTCTCTATAAGTAATGGAACGCAAGACGATATAATGAGGAAAGCGCGTGACCAAGAACTGGCAATCTGCCAGACCACTGACTCATTCCCCTCCCATCCGGTCCCACAACACAGCATAAGCTTCATTCCACGTTCTACTGACTGTTGACATCTCGTGGAAGGTGTATGAAGTGCAAACAGATCCATATATTACAGGGAATTGAATTCAATCATTCAAACAGTTTTAGAAACTTCAGAGTGTTTTCTATCCAATAGTAATAAAAATATGCATATATTAGCATGTGGGACAGAGTAGGAGGCAGTTCACTATGGGCACGAAATTCATCCAAAAGTGAAAATGCTGCCCCCTATACCAAAGAAGATCATACCTTGTATTATAACCGATACCATAAACGTCTTCGAATCTATTACTTGAGAATACGGACAGGACTTTATGTCCTATTCCAGTACTTTCTCAAATATCACTATTATTGATAACCCACATCATCTCTCATCGCGCCCTCTCCCCATAGGGCATAAACCAGCCTCTCTACATATTGATACTGCTGCTACACGTAAATCAAACAGTGTTCGAATATCCTATATTTTCTTTTTGTTTTTTTTAACTCACTATCTTCTAGAACTCTCGTCTTAAACAAAAAAACTCACTGCAACTGGGACTTTTGTCCTTTTTACAGATCTCGCAGGGGAACCTATCCTATATGGAACCTACCCTTCACTTAATATTAGCCTGGCTCTCGAAGAGAAACCTCCTTGGGACCTATCCTTAACTACTTTGGACTAGGGGGCAGTATTTTGAAGTTTTGATGACAAACGTGCCCAAAGTAAACTGCCTGTTACTCCGGCGCAGAGGGAGGATATGCATATAATTGGTAGGATTGGCTAGACAACACCCTGAAGTTTCTAAAACTGTTAAAATATTGTCTGTGGGTATAACAGAACTGATTTGGCAGGCAAAATCCTGAGGACAATCCATCATGGAAAAAAACATTTTTTGAGGTCATTGGACTTTTCAATGCTTTTCTGTGGGAAAGTCTAATAATTAGGACCCAGATTGCAGTTCCTATGATTTCCACTAGATATCAACAGTCTTTAGAAATGGTTTCATGCTTGCTTTTTGAAAAATGAAGAAGTATTCGTATTCTTTCGAAGTATCCCTCAGAAGGACTCTAGTCTTTTGCGCGTGAATGAGTGCGCGCTCCTCGTTCTTTTTCTCCGGTATTGAACACTGTATATTCCGTCTACAAATTGTATCGATTATTTACATATTAGGGTACCTGAGGTTGGATTAGAAACGTTGTTTGAATTGTTTGGAATAAGTTTACAGGTAGCTTTTTAGATTTCTTTGTAGGCATGTTGGGCGAGATAGAACAGTTGGATTTCTGAATCAAACACGCCAAATAAACGGACATATTTGGGATATAAAGGACTTTATCGAACAAAACGACCATTCATTGTGTAACTGGGACCCTTTGGATTGCAAAAAGATGAACATCTTCAAAGGTAAGTGATTTATTTTATCGCTATTTTTGAGTTTTGTGACACCTGTGCAGGTTATGAGTTCATGTTAATGCAGGAAGTGGGTGAGGCGCTGTCTCCAGACGATCAAATGCTATGCTTTCGCCGTAAAGCCTATTGTAAATTGGACAAAGCGGTTCGATTACCAAGATTCTAAGCTAAAGAATGGTGTATAACACTTGTATTTTTATGAATGTTTAATATTACGCATTTTGAATTTCGCGCTCTGCAATTTCACCGGATGTTGTCGAGGTGGGAAGCTAGAGTCCCAATGATCCGAAAGAAGTTAAGCATTTGCCCCTGTACTGAAAAGCTTTCCACAATTTTATTCAATAAAGATGTCAGGTCACACAGATACAGCATTTTTCCCATAATTTGGTCAAACTGTATGAGAAGTAAGTATTAATGCATCCATTCCATAGTCTAAGGGTTTATGTTTGATAATCCATTCCGTTCCACACCGGCCCTGCTCTCCTGTTCTCAGTGGGGTCTGTTTCTCTCACACACCCCACCCCTCTCTCTTCACCTCTGTGACACTCACAGTTGTGTGGCACCACGCTTGGTGAACTCCAGTCTGTCACCTGGGTGTTTCAGGGTCCCAGTTTAGCATCTCTGATGATTCAGATAGACAGTTAAAGCAGTTAAGTAGCCCAGGGACTGCAGGGACTGTTCCTATACAGTTTCATGATCTAATTCTCACTACCTTGTTTCAGCTGAGGATAAAAAGCTGTTTTGCATCAACCACATGAACACAATTTGAATTTGATTAAATGGTGAGATGGATCAAATAATTTAATTTTAATTATTAGTTTGTCAACAGTTGTATTAATTATATTATTTAATATTGTCAGTCATTCACTGCTACTCATCACACACAATGTTATTGACAGACCATATTAATGGTCTGTGTTGGTAATATATATAACACATTTTTCAATAATTGCATTCAACAATGAGTCCTTAACTAAAATAACAAATTGCTCTATCAGGTTTCTCATACTTTAGTATGTCTTGATCATAATTGTGTATAGGGGAGAGAGTTTAAGAATGTGTTTTTATCAGGTGTGTCTATCAAAATTAGTGTTGGGCGTAGTAGTTCAAATCTACCCAAGCATAACTTCTACTTCTAACACTCACCTGCACTGGATACGACAAGCTGAAGGTAAAGGTTTGGAGCATGTTGATTATACATGCAGTAGTAGTACTTCTACTGTAGACTCACTAAAGAGCAAGATCAGTTCTAGTTATGCCAGTTCCATCAGTACAGTGTTTCTACAAGGGAACAACTTCCAGACTGAAGAAACAGCAGATTATTACTGTGTCTGTGAGACACGGTAATACAAACCATGACCAGAGATGTACAAACACCCATCCTCCAGGGAGTCATTGTAACTTATGATATGGACGTATTCAATTAAATAGAACAGAGATGCTTCTCCTCATCAAATTGGGAAACAAATACAAGCCCATTGTTTGGCAATTATTCTCCTGATATGAATTGATGGTATTCTAATTGATGTCTAAACTATCAATGAACTCATTCATGAAGATCAAAGCACTGTACAAAGAAATATGATATAAAAAAGATATATGCAACAATAATATATATTATTTATATCATAATACTTTGTATCTTTTTGATAGTACAGAGCTTAGATCTTCTTGTTCGGTATTGGCCACCTTTATCATATGAATGATTAAAACTTTAATGAGTGGAGACAATTAACACTGATGGGTTGTGAAACAAAAAATATTAACAGAGTGTAAGGCTCATTGTATCACAGTCCTGCCTAACATTATCCTCCAGTTTAAGTCTGGCTTTTTACATGGACAACACATTAGAGTATTTATAGCTTGCACAGTTATTCAATATTTTCCCCCACTGATATTTCATGAACTATATATATCCTCATCTTATGCAAATTTCACCTAGGCCTTCTTCCTTTATATCCCTCTTCCTCCCCCTATATAAAAAGCTCTCTGTATCTGAGAGTCCTAGTACGTCCCTCTGAGTCCTGGAGTAGAGAAGAACAGCTCTCACCAGTTCAGCTTCAACACAAACCATGTTCCCTGCATCCCTACTGCTGTTGCTGCTAGCAGCTGCCTCCTGTGAGTTCCTGCCTATAGTCTGATCAGTATAACTTGTGTTGCTGTGATACTGATGTGACTCCTTGATTGATCTGACCTGTCAATCCTTTCCCTCCTCAGGTGTCCACTGTCAGATCGTACTCACACAGGCTGAACAGTCAGTCCAGGGGACCCCCAAAGGATCCCTCAAACTCACATGTGCCTGCAGTGGATTCACTCTAAGCAGCAGTTATATGCACTGGATCCGCCAGGTACCTGGAAAAGGACTTGAATGGATCATTTACTATTATTCTGACACTTATAAGAGCAACGCCCAGGTAGTACAGGGTCGATTCACTGCATCGAAGGACAGCACTAATTTCTATCTGCACATGAGCCAGTTGAAGCCAGAGGACTCTGCATTGTATTACTGTGCTGGAGACTCACTATGGTTAAACTAATGAGAATAGCCGTACAAAAACCATCTGGTAGAGAAAGGAAGGATGTGCACAGACACACAGACACACGTATGGTATGACCAGTAGACCATGACAAGGGGATACATGAGGAACAGTTCTAATGATGTATCAAATAATAACACAACAATACACCTGTTAAATACATGGTGCTATTGTTGTTGATGCACCAACAGGGGGCACTCTCTCTCCATATGAAAAAAATAAAGACCAGTACTGATGAATGCTCTGCTTAAGTGTCTTAAATATGTTTTATCCACCACAAGTAGTAATACTTTAATGTACTGTTTCATATCCCCCCTTTACATAAAAAAATATAGCTATTTTTTTTATTTCACCTTTATTTAACCAGGTAGGCTAGTTGAGAACAAGTTCTCATTTGCAACTGCGACCTGGCCAAGAATAAAGAATAGCAGTTCGACACATACAACACAGAGTTACACATGGAATGAACAAAACATACAGTCAATAATACAGTGGAAAAAAAAGAAAACAAAGAGTCTATATACAGTGAGTGCAAATTAGGTAAAATAAGGGAGTTAAGGCAATAAATAGGCCATGGTGGCGAAGTAATTAAAATATGTCAATTAAACACTGGAATGGTAGGTGTGCAGAAGATGGATGTGCAATATAGATACTGGGGTGCAAAAGAGCAAAATAAATAAATACAGTATGGGGATGAGGTAGATAGATGGGCTGTATACAGATGGCCTATGTACAGGTGCAGTGATCTGTGAGCTGCTGTGACAGCTGGTGCTTAAAGCTATTGAGGGAGATGGGAATCTCTAGCTTCAGTGATTTTTGCAGTTCGTTCTAGTCAGTGGCAGCAGAGAACTGGAAGGAAAGGCGACCAAAATAGCATTCTGTTTTAGGGGTGACCAGTGAGATATACCTGCTGGAGCGCGTGATACGAGTGGGTGCTGCTATGGTGACCAGCGAGCTGAGATAAGGCGGGGCTTTACCTAGCAGAGAGTTGTAGATAACTTGTAGCCAGTGAGTTTGGCGACGAGTATGAAGCGAGGGCCAGCCAACGAGAGCGTATAGGTCGCAGTGGTGGGTAGTGTATGGGGCTTTGGTGACAAAACGGATGGCACTGTGATAGATTGCATCCAATTTGTTGAGTAGAGTGTTGGAGGCTATTTTATAGATGACATCGCCGAAGTCGAGGATCGGTAGGATGGTCAATTTTACGAGGGTATGTTTGGTAGCATGAGTGAAGGATGCATTGTTGTGAAATAGGAAGCCGATTCTAGATTTAATTTTGGATTGGAGATGCTTAATGTGAGTCTGGAAGGAGAGTTTACAGTCTAGCCAGACACCTAGGTATTTGTAGTTATCCACGTATTCTAAGTCCGAGCCGTCCAGAGTAGTGATGCTGGATGGGCGGGCAGGTGCGGGCAATGATCGGTTGAATAGCATGCATTTATTTGTATTTGCGTTTAAGAGCAGTTGGAGGCCACGGAAGGAGAGTTGTATGGCATTGAAGCTCGTCTGGAGGTTAGTTAAAACCTTTCTGGACTACCCATCCCGGATCCGGGATCATTCTCATCAGAAACGCTGACTAGCATAGCATAGTCTAGCGCCACAGGGATATAATATAATAAAATTTCATGAAATCACAAGTCCAATACAGCAAATGAAAGATAAACATCTTGTGAATCCAGCCAATATTTCCGATTTTTTAAGTGTTTTACAGCGAAAACACAATATATATTTATATTAGCTCACCACAATAGCCAAACACACAACGCCATTTATTCACCGTAAAGATAGCTTTCACAAAACCCACAAATGGAGATAAAATTAATCACTAACCTTTGGACAACTTCATCAGATGACAGTCTTATAACATCATGTTATACAATACATTTATGTTTTGTTCGAAAATGTGCATATTTAGAGCTACAAATCCTGGTTTTACATTGTGAATACGTAGCCATGATGCACCAAATTGTCCGGAGAAATTTTGGACAGTCACGTTATCTAACCAAAGAACTCATCATATACTTTACTAAAAAATACATGTTGTACAGCAAATTAAAGATACACTGGTTTTTAATGCAACCGCTGTGTTAGATTTAAAAAAAATAACTTTAGTACAACGTACAGCATGCAATATTTTCAGACAGCGCCCACCAATTCTCTGCCTTGTTGGAGCCAACATAAACCGCAAAAATACGAAATAACATCATAAATATTCTCTAACCTTTGATGATCTTCCATCAGAATGTAGTGCAAGGAGTCCTAGTTCCATAATAAATTGTTGTTTTGTTTTAGAATGTCCATTTCTTCTGTCGAATTAGCAACTTTGGCTAGCCATGTGGAGCGCACATGTCCAAGAACTCTTGGCGCATGGAACGAAAAATTCCAAAATTCACAATAAACGTCGAATAAACTGGTCAAACTCGGTTGAAAATCCATCTTTATGATGTTTTTATCATATGTATCCAATAAAGTCCGAGCCAGAGCATTTCGTCGTGTATACCTAACGCATTTCAGAAGACAATGTGGGGTTCCCTGGTGCGCAGTTGAATACTG
Source organism: Salvelinus namaycush (assembly GCF_016432855.1). Lineage (NCBI taxonomy): Eukaryota > Metazoa > Chordata > Actinopteri > Salmoniformes > Salmonidae > Salvelinus > Salvelinus namaycush. The sequence goes on along the minus strand of NC_052347.1, from coordinate 18,986,623 downwards.
CCAATAGGGCGGACCTGTCACTCCAAAAGCTTTCATTCGGTCTCACATCAAGCTAGACACCCCATTCAACATTCTACTGCCTGTTGACATCTAGTGGAAGGCGTATGAAGTGCATACAGATCCATAAATATAAGGCAATTGAATAGGCAGGCCCTGACACAGAGCCCCATATTCAGAATTTTCACTTCCTGTTTGGAAGTTTGCTGCCAAATGAGTTCTGTTTTACTCACAGATATAATTCAAACAGTTTTAGAAACTTCAGAGTGTTGTCTATCCAATAGTAATAATAATATGCATATTGTATGATCTAGAACAGAGTACGAGGCCGTTTAATTTGGGGACGATTTTTTCCCAAAGTGAAAACAGCGCCCCCTATTTCCAAGAGGTTTTAAAGGTTAAACCATTCATAATGATGCTGAATAAATAACAACTATTAAAGGTTAAACCATTCATAATGATGCTGACTAAATAACAACTTTTTTGAGTGATTTGAAAATGAAAACATTATAAGAAAGGCTCATACAACTGCCAGGAACACAAATACACTTCCTTGAAAGAACAGAAAGACTGCATGTACGAAAGCAACACACGCACACACGGACACACACATGTACTGTATATAAATACATATAAACAAAAATATTTTTGTGATTTTCCTATGTATGTCATATGGTTGTGTAAAATTTGGCGTGCCACTTCGTATTTCTTTAATAGGGTTACTACACACACAATATATTTTCCAACTATTTCCAATAGATTGGAATTATGTCATGTCTTAAAAGTCATACATTTTCGTTCAAACGTAGGTTTCTTTTCGTAGTTGTTGATTATTTGGTAACTTAGATCAGTGGTTCACAACCAATGTGCCGCTTAGCTATACCACAGCCTCTGCCATAGAAACAAATGGAGCATGGCTCCAGTTCAAACCATTCAAAACTAAAGACCTATTTTACCATAGCTAAAAATGTTTATTTCTGGAGCAGATTCGTGGGATCTTTTTCACCCTAAAGTCTAAGCCTTTTAGGGTGACACTATTTGACACTATTTGTCATGCCAAATAGTGTCCCCTGGCCAAACAGTGTCCCCCTTTACGTCAAATCAAATTGTATTTGTCACACACGCCAAAAACAGCAGGTGTAAACCTCACAGTTAAATGCTTAATTACAAGCCCTTAATAAACAACAATGCAGTTTTCAGAAAATACCCCCCCCCCCAAAAACAAGATAAGAAAAACAAATAATTTAGGAGCAGCAGTAAATAACAATAGCAGGGCTATATACAGAGGGTACCGGTTCAGAGTCAACGTGTCAATGTGCGGGGGCACCGTGTCGAGGTAATTGAGGTATTTGATTAGATGTTCAGGAGTCTCATGGCTTGGGGCTAGAAGCTGTTTAGAGCCTCTTGGACCTAGACTTGTCGCTCCTGTACCCCTTGCCGTGCGGTAGCAGAGAGAACAGTCTATGACTAGAGTGGCTGGAGTCTTTGAACATTTTTAGGGCCTTCCTCTGACACTGCCTGGTATAGAGATCCTGGAATGCAGGAAGCTTGGCCCCGGTGATGTACTGGGCCGTACTCACTACCCTCTGTAGTGCCTTGCGGTCAGAGGCTGCGAAGTTGCCATACCAGGTAGTGATGCAACCCGCCAGAATGCTCTCGATTGTGCAGCTGTAAAACCTTTTGAGGATGCCAAATCTTTTCAGTCTCCTGAGGGGGAATAGGTTTTGCCATGCCCTCTTCACGACTGTCTTGATGTGCTTGGACCATGTTAGTTTGTTGGTGATGTGGACACCAAGGAATGTGAAGCTCTCAACCTGCTCCACTACAGCCCCGTCGATGAGAAAGGATCTCCGATCCACCTTCCATTTTCCATTTGTTTTGTCTTGTCTTCACACACACCTGGTTTCAATTCCATCAATTACATGTTGTGTATTTATCCCTCTGTTCCCCCCATGTCCTTGTCCGGTATTGTTTATTGTAAGTGCTTGTGCATGTTATGTCTGGTGTGCATCGGGTTTTGTACCCATTTATTGATTTTTCTGTTTCCCGGTGGGTTTTTATTATTAAACTGCGCCGTTGGAAACACAGTTTTTGCTCTCCTGTATCTGACTTCTCTGCCACCAGTACGCACCCCTTACATGTAGTCCACAATCATCTCCTTTGTCTTGATCACGTTGAGGGAGAGGTTGTTATTCTTGCACCACATGGTCAGGTCTCTGACCTCCTTCTTATAGGCTGTGTCATTATGGTCGGTGATCAAGCTTACCACTGTTGTATCATCAGCAAACTTAATGATGGTGTTGGAGTCGTGCCTGGCCGTGCAGTCATGAGTGAACAGGGAGTACAGGAGGGGACTGAGCACGCACCCTTGATTTGAGGATCAGTGTGGTGGATGTGTTGTTACCTACCCTTACCACCTGGGAGTGGCCCTTCAGGAAGTGTAGGATCCCGTTGCAGAGGGAGGTGTTTAGTCCCAGGGTCCTTAGCTTAGTGACGAGCTTTGAGGGCACTATGGTGTTGAACGCTGAGCTGTAGTCAATGAATAGCATTCTCACATACAGTGCCTTGCAAAAGCATTCATCCACCTTGGCATTTTCCAATTTTTTTGCATTACAAACTGTAATTTAAATAGATTTCTATTTGGATTTCATGTAATGGACATACACAAAATAGGCAATTGGTGAAGTGATCTGTCACATGACCTCAGTATAAATACACATATGGAAATAATATGGCACCACAACAAACCTGCCAAGAGAGGGCCGTCCACCAAAACTCACGGACCAGGCAAGGAGGGCATTAATCAGAGGCAACAAAGAAACCAAAGATAACCCTGAAGGAGCTTCAAAGCTCCACAGCGGAGATTGGAGTATCTGTCCATAGGACCACTTTAAGCCAAACACTCCACAGAGCTGGGCTTTACAGAAGAGTTGCCAGAAAAAAATAAAAAAATAAGCACATGCCTTTTGTTCGCCAAAATGCATGTGGAAGACTCCCAAAACATATGGAAGAAGGTACTCTGTTCAGATGAGACTAAAATGTAGCTTTTTGGCCATCAAGGAAAATGCTATGTCTGGCCCAAACCCAACACCTCTCATCACCCCAAGACACCATCCCCACAGTGAAGCATGGTGGTGGCAGCATCATGCTGTGGGGATGTTTTCATCTGCAGGGACTGGGAAACTGGTCAGAATTTAAGGAAAGATGGATGGCGCTAAATACAGGGAAATTCTTGAGGGAAACCTGTTTCAGTCTTCCAAAGATTTGAGAATGGGACGGAGGTTCATCTTCCAGCAGAACAATGATCCTAAGCATACTGCTAAAGCAACACTAAAGTAGTTTAAGGGGAAACATTTACATGTCTTTGAACGGCCTAGTCAAAGCCCAGACCTGAATCCAATTGAGAATCTGTGGTATTACTTAAAGATTGCTGTACACAAGCGGAACCCATCCAACTTGAAGGAGCAGTTTTTCCTGGGGGGGGGGGGGGGGGGGGGATTCTGGGATAATGGTGTTGATGTGGGCCATGACAACACTTTCAAAGTTTTTCATGGGTCTGTAGTCATTTAGGCAGGTTACCTTAGTGTTCATGGGCACAGGGACTATGGTGGTCTGCTTGAAACATGTTGTTATTACAGGCTCAGACAGGGAGATGTTGAAAATGTCAATGAATACACTTGCCAGATGGTCAGCGCATTCTCGGTGTAACGATCGTCTGTTGAATTAGGTGTGGACCATAGCGCAGCGTCGTAAGTGTTCATGTTATTTTTATTTAAACAGAACACGAAACAAAATAACAAAAGAAAATGAACGAAAACGAAACAGTCCTGTCAGGTGTAGCAACACAAAACAGAAAACAACTTCTCACATAATACAGGTGGGAAAAGCTACCTAAGTATGGTTCTCAATCAGAGACAAAGATAGACAGCTGCCTCTGATTGAGAACCACACCCGGCCAAACACACAGAAATAGAAAACATAGAACACAATACATAGAATGCCCACCCAAACTCACGCCCTGACCAAACCAAAATAGAGACATAAAAAGGATCTCTAAGGTCAGGGCGTGACAGTACCCGCCCCCCCCCCCCCCCCCCCATAGGTACTCCGGCCGCAAAACCTAAACCTATAGGGGAGGGTCTGGGTGGGCATCTATCCGCAGTGGCGGCTTTGGTGCGGGACGTGGACCCCGCTCCACCTCAGGCTTGGCCCACTTAGGTGGCGCCTCTGGAGCGGGGAACCTCGCCGCCGACCCCGGACAGGAGGGCGACTCTGGCAGCTCCGGACAGGAGGGCGACCCTGGCAGCTCCAGACAGGAGGGAGACTCTGGCAGCTCCGGACAGGAGGGCGACCCTGGCAGCTCCGGACAGGAGGTCGACCATGGCAGCTCCGGACAGGAGGGCGACCCTGGCAGCTCCGGACAGGAGGGCGACCCTGGCAGCGGACAGGGCGCAGGCACAGGACTCACCAGGCTGGGGAGACACACAGGTGAGGAGACACACTCTAGGAGCATGCACACTCTAGGAGCATGCACAGGACTCACCAGGCTGGGGAGACATACAGGAGGCCTCTTCCTAGGCCGAGACACCGGAAACACTGGGCTGTGGGGGCGCACTGGCGATCTGGTGCGTAGCCTTGGCACCACTCTTCCAGGCTGAATGCCCACTCTAGCCCGGCACCTCCAGAGCGCAGGCACAGGTCGAACCGGGCTGTGGGGGAGCACTGGAGCTCTGGTGCTTAGCCCTTGTACCGCTCCTCTTGGCTGCAAGCCCACCTTTGCCCGGCACGTGCAGGGAGCTGGAACAGGCCGCACTGGGTTCTCCTGGCGAACTGGGGAAACCGTGAGAGCCGGCACAGGTCTCACCGGGCTGTGGAAGCGCACTAACTTCTTTCAGCTAGGGAGCAGAATTTTTATGTTTGGAAAAATAACGTTCCTAAGGTAAACGGACTATTTCTCAGGTCCAGATGCTAGAATATGCATATATTTGACAGATTAGGATATAAAACACTCTAAAGTTTCCAAAACTGTCAAAATATTGTCTGTGAGTATAACAGAACTGATTTTGCAGGCGAAAACCTGAGGAAATCCAACCCGGAAGTGCCTTTTTTTTTATCCCTGTTTCATTGCCTTCCCCTCCTCCATTTAAAGGGGTATCAACCAGATTCCTTTTCCAATGGCTTCCTCAGGCTGTGACCAGGCTTTAGACATAGTTTCAGGCTTTTATTTTGAAAAATGAGCAAGATTTATCAAAACAAGTCAGGTGTCCTTTGATTAGTTCCTGCGCGCGAGAGGGGTAGCTCGACATTTTCTTTCTCTCTTTTATTGAATAGGTTACCGTCCGGTTGAAATATTATCGATTATGTATGTTAAAAACAACCTGAGGATTGATTATAAAAAACGTTTGACATGTTTCTACGAACATTACGGATACTTTTAGGAATTTTCGTCTGCCTTTCAGGACCGGAACGAGCCTGTGGTTTTCTGAACATAACGCGCAAACCAAATGCCGTTTTTTTGTTATAAAAGTAATATTTATCGAACAAAAATAACATTTATTGTGTAACTGGGAGTCTCGTGAGTGCAAACATCCGAAGATTATCAAAGGTAAGCGATTAATTTTATTGCTTTTCTGACTTTCGTGACCATGCTAATTTGGGGCTAGCTGTTGTAGCATTGATTGATACACTCACAAAAGCTTGGATTTCTTTCTCGGTAAAGCATATTTTCAAAATCTGACACGATAGGTGGATTAACAACAAGCTAAGCTTTGTTTTGGTATATTTCACTTGTGATTGCATGATTATAAATATTTTTAGTAACATTTTGAGCCCTGCAATTCAGCGGTTGTTTAGGAAAATTATCCCGTAAAAGAGATCCGTAGCGCAGAGAAGTTAACAACAAGCTAAGCTGTGTTTTGGTATATTTCACTTGTGATTTCATGATTATAAATATTTTTAGTATTATTTTTGAATTTGGTGCTCTGCAATTCAGCGGTTGTTTACGAAAATGATCCCGCTAAAGGGATCCGTGCGGCAAGAAGTTAATATGGCTGCAGGGCGGTGCCGCTACACTTATGACAACAGCCCGTCCAAGTGCAGGGCGCAAAATTCAAAATATATTTTTTAGAAATATTTAACTTTCACACATTAACCAGTCCAATACAGCAAATGAAAGATACACATCTTGTGAATCCAGCCAACATGTCCGATTTTTTAAATGTTTTACAGCGAAAACACCACGTATATTTATGTTAGCTCACCACCAAATACAAAAAAGCACAATCATTTTTCACAGCACAGGTAGCATGCACAAAACCAACCTAACTAACCAAGAACCAATCAAACTAACCAAGAAACAACTTCATCAGATGACAGTCTTATAACATGTTATACAATAAATCTATGTTTTGTTCGAAAAATGTGCATATTTGAGGTATAAATCATAGTTTTACATTGCAGCTACAATCGGAAATAGTACCGAAGCAGCTAGAACAATTACAGAGACCAAATTGAAATACCTAAATACTCATCATAAAACATTTATGAAAAATACATGGTGTACAGCAAATTAAAGACAAACATCTTGTGAATCCAGCCAATATTTCAGATTTTTTAAGTGTTTTACAGCGAAAACACAATATAGCATTATATTAGCTTACTACAATAGCCAACCACACAACAGCATTGATTCAAGCCAACAATAGCGATAACGAATAAACCAGCAAAATATATTAATTTTTTCACTAACCTTTTCAAAATTCATCAGATGACAGTCCTATAACATCATATTACACAATACATATATGGCTTGTTCGAAAATGTGCATATTTAGCGGCACAAATCGTGGTTATACATTGGGAAAACTTTGCATCTTTTTCCCAGAATGTCCGGGTAAATTTATGACACTCACCTATTCTGACCAAATAACTATTCATACCCTTTACTAAAAAATACATGTTGTATAGGAAATGATAGATACACTAGTTCTTAATGCAATCGCCGTGTTAGAATTCTAAAAATAACTTCAGTACAACATCCAGCTTACGTTATGGCGAGAGAGCGCCCAAAATCTGGGCGCAAACTAATAGTACACATGTTCGACAGATATATGAAATAACATCATAAATGGGTCCTACTTTTGATGATCTTCCATCAGAATGTTGTACAAGGGGTCCTTTGTCGGGAACAATCGTTGTTTGGTTTTAGAACGGCCTTTTCCCCTCTCGATTTAGCAAGCAAAACTTGCCAAGTGGCGCGAAGCTCTCCATCGTCAACAAACTCAGAGAACGGAACACGCCAAAACTCCTGAAAAAATTTCAATAATCTGATTAAACTATATTGAAAAAACATACTTTACGATGATATTGTCACATTTATCAAATAAAATCAAAGCCGGAGCTATTAGCCGTCTATAACAACAGCTTTTCAGAAGCCAATCCGGAAGTCCTTTCCGCGTCTTCCTGAGCAAAGGAAATTGGGGTCCTGTCATTCCAAGCGCTCTCTTTTGACCATAGAAAGAGCTAGAGACCCCATTTCACCTCTCACAGCCTATTGACATCTAGTGGAAGGCGCATGAAGTGCATGTATACTAATACATATCAAGCAAAAGATTAGGTAGGCCCTGGAACAGAGCCTCGATTTGAGATTTTTCACTTTCTGACAGGAAGTTTGCTGCAAAATGAGTTCTGTTTTACTGTTTATAATTCAAACGGTTTTAGAAACTTGAGAGTGTTTTCTCTCCAATAGTAATAATAATATGCATATTGTACGAGCAAGAATTGAGTACGAGGCCGTTTGAAATGGGCACCTTTCATCCAAGCTACTCAATACTGCCCCTGCAGCCCAAAGAAGTTAAATGTCTTACTCCAATCGGTTGCGGAGATCGGTTGCGTGATCACACAGTCATCCGGACTAGCTGAAGCTCTCATGCCTGCTTCAGTGTTACTTGCCTCGAAGCGAGCATAGAAGTTATTTAGCTCATCTGGTAGGCTCGTGTCACTGTTCAGCTCTCAGTTGTGCTTCCCTTTGTAGTCTGTAATAGTTTGCAAGCCCTGCCACATCCGACTAGCGTTGGAGCCGGTGTAGTATGATTCGACCTTAGTCCTGTATGGGTGCTTTGCCTGTTTGATGGTTCGTCGGAGGGCATAGCGGGATTTCTTATAAGCTTCTGGGTTATAGTCCCGCTCCTTGAATGCAGCAGCTCTGCCCTTTAGCTCAGTGCAAATGTTGCCTGTAATCCATGGCTTCTGGTTGGGGTATGTACATACAGTCACTGTGGGGACGACGTCCTCGATGCACTTATTGATAAAGCCTGTGATGTGCTGTACTCCTCAATGCCATCGGAAGAATCTGCTTCATCTGACCACTTTTTTATAGACCGAGTCACTGGTGCTTCCTGCTTTAATTTTTGCTTGTAAGCAGGAATCAGGAGAATAGAGTTATGGTCAGATTTTCCAAATGGAGGGCGAGGGAGAGATTTGTACACGTCTCTATGTGTTGAATAAAGGTGGTCTAGAATTTTTTTCCCTCTGGTTTCAAATTTATTTAAACAATAAGGCACAATAAGGCACAATAGGCTGTTCTATGTATTGAATACAGTCACAGGTAAATGGCGTTGTTTGGCCCAAAAGCGATAGCCCATTTGTTGGTGACGCCTGCCAAATCTTACATCAGCTAACCACATTGTATGTTATAACAATTTGGAATTAGTAATTTACTAGGATCTCGATGGAAATCTGTCAGTCGATGACGTGGCACGCAACCACTGTTTGATGCATGTCTGTGACGGCCAATACAGCGTTTCGAACGCTGCTCGTCCAATCAGCATCCAAACATCCCGTTTTATAAATCAACTCAAATGTTATTAGTCACATACACAGCAGATGTTAATGTGAGTGTAGCGAAATGCTTGTGCTTCTATTTACGACTGTGCAGTAATATCTAATAAGTAATCTAACAACAACTACATTATACACAAGTGTAAAGGAATGAATAAGAATATGTACATATAAATATATGGATGAGCGATGGCCGAACGGCATAGGCAAGATGCAGTAGATGGTTTAGAGTACAGTATATACATATGAGATGAGTAATGTAGGGTATGTAAACATTATATAAAGTGTCATTGTTTAACGTGACTAGTGATACATTTATTACATCCAATCTTTTATTATTAAAGTGGCTAGAGATTGAGTCAGTATGTTGGCAGCAGCCACTCAATGTTAGTGATGGCTGTTGAACAGTCTGATGGCCTTGAGATAGAAGCTGTTTTTCAGTCTCTCGTTCCCAGCTTTGATGCACCTGTACTGACCTCGCCTTCTGGATGATAGTGGGGTGAACAGGCAGTGGCTCGGGTGGTTGTTTTTCTTGAAGATCTTTTTGGCCTTCCTGTGACATCGGATGGTGTAGGTGTCCTGGAGGGCAGGTAGTTTTCCCCCGGTGATGCGTTGTGCAGACCTCACTACCCTCTGGAGATCCTTACGATGGGGGGAGAGCAGTTGCCGTGCCAGGTGGTGATACAGCCCGACAGGATGCTCTCGATTGTGCATCTGTAAAAGTTTGTGAGTGTTTTTGGTGACAAGCCAAATTTCTTCAGCCTCCTGAGGTTGAAAAGGTGCTGTTGTGTCTTCTTCACCACGCTCTCTGTGTGGGTGGACCATTTCAGTTTGTTCTTGATGTGTACGCCGAGGAATTTAAAACTATCCAACTTCTCCACTACCTTCCGTTCAATGTGGATAGGGGGGTGCTCCCTCTGCTGTTTGCTGAAGTCCACTATCATCTCCTTTGTTTTGTTGATGTTGAGTGTGAGGTTATTTTCCTGACACCACACTCCGCCCCCCCCCCCCCCCCCCCCACTGTAGGCCATCTCGTCGTTGTTGGTAATCAAGGAGAGGGCTGTTAACGCACCCTCGTGGGGCCCCAGTGTTGAGGATCAGCGGGGTGGAGATGTTGTTTCCTACCCTCACCACCTGGGAGCGGCCCGTCAGGAAGTCCAGGACCCAGTTGCACAGGGCGGGGTCGAGACCTTAATCACGAGTTTGGAGGGTACTACGGTGTTAAATGCTGAGCTGTAATTGATGAACAGCATTCTTACATAGGTATTCCTCTTGTCCAGATGGGTTAGTGTGCAATGTGATTGTGATTGCGTCGTCTGTGGACCTATTGGGGCGGTAAACAAATTGGAGTGGGTCTAGGGTGTCATGTAGGGTGGAGATGACATGATTCTTGACTAGTCTCTCAAAGCACTTCATGATGACGGAAGTGAGTGCTACGGGCGATAGTCGTTTAGCTCAGTTACCTTAGCTTTCTTGGGAACAGGAACAATGGTGGCCCTCTTGAAGCATGTGGGAACAGCAGACTGGGATAGGGATTGATTGAATATGTCCGTAAACACACCAGCCAGCTGGTCTGCGCATGCTCTGAGGACGCGGCTAGGGATGCCGTCTGGGCCGGCAGCCTTGCGAAGGTTAACGCGTTTAAATGCTTTACTCGCTCACCTGGTGAAGGAGAGCCCGCAGGTTTTGGTAGCGGGCCGTGTCAGTGGCACTGTATTGTCCTTAAAGCGAGCAAAGAAGTTGTTTAGTTTGTCTGCGAGCAAGACATCGGTGTCCGGGACGGGGCTGGTTTTCTTTTTGTAATCTGTGATTGACTGTAGACCCTGCCACATACGTCTCGTGTCTGAGCCTTTGAATTGCGACTCTACTTTGTCTCTATACTGACGATTAGCTTGTTTTTATTGCCTTGTGGAGGGAATAGCTACACTGTTTGATTTCGGTCATGTTTCCGGTCGCCTTGCCATGATTAAAAGCAGTGGTTCGCCTTTTCAGTTTTGCGCCAATGCTGCCATCAATCCACGGTTTCTGGTTGGGGAAGGTTATAAATAGTCACCATGGGTACAACATCACCGATGCACTTGCTAATAAACTCGCTCACCGAATCAGCGTTTACATCAATGTTGTTGTCTGAGGCTATCCGGAACATGTCCCAGGCCACGTGATCGAAGCAATCTTGAAGCATGGAATCAGATTGGTCGGACCAGCATTTTACAGACCTGAGCACGGGCGTTTCCTGTTTTAGTTTCTGTCTATAGGCTGGGAGCATCCAAATGGAGTCAGGGTCAGAATAACCGAAAGGAGGGCGAGGAAGGGCTTTGTATGCGTTGCGGAATTTAGAGTAGCAATGATCCAGATTTTGCCAGCCCGGGTCGCTCATTCGACATGCTGATAAAATTTAAGGAACCTTGTTTTCAGATTAGCCTTGTTAAAATCCCCAGCTACAATAAATGCAGCCTCAGAATATGTGGTTACCAGTTTACATAGAGTCCAATGAAGTTCTTTCAGGGCCGTCGATGTGTCTGCATTGGGAGGATATACACGGCTGTGATTATAATCAAAGATAATTCTCTTGGAAGATAATGCGGTCTGCATTTGATTGTAAGGAATTATAGGTCAGGTGAAAAAAAGGACTTGAGTTCCTGTATGTTGTCATGATCACACGACGACTCGTTAATCATAAGGCATACACCCCCGCCCTTCTTCTTACCAGCGAGATGTTTGTTTCTGTCGGCGCGATGCGTGAAGAAACCGGATGGCTGTACCGACTCTGATAACGTGTCACGAGTGAGCCATGTTCCCGTGAAACAGAGAATATTACAATCTCTGATGTCTCTCTGGAAGGCAACCCTTGCTCAAATTTTGTCTACCTTGTTGTCAAGCGACTAGACATTGGCAAGTAGTATACTCGGGAGCGGTGAGCGATGTGCCCGCCTGACCAGAAGCCCGCTCCGTCTGCCCCTTCTGCGGCGCCGTTGTTTTGGGTCGCCTACTGGGATCCGATCAACTGTCCTGGGTGGTGGTCCAAACAGAGGATCCACTTCAGGAAAGTCGTAGTCCTGGTTGTAATGTTTTATAGCTGATACCAAATGACATACTGTACTATGTTTACATATGATTACCTACAATGTCTCAAAACTCTTGAGTGGTCCACAATGTGGTTCTGTATTTTATTCTGTCAAACAATGTATCAGTATGTATTGTGACACTTTCATAAATGTTTCTAACATCTAACTTTCCACCTTTGCCTATAGGACAATGCTCATGTTAATAGTTGTTCAATTAATGGTTTACTGGTTGCTTTGGTTCTCAGGGGAATGTGTTCAGTTTGTGGTCTGCTGTACTGATACTTTACTGACCTCTGTTGACTCTGTTGTACTGACGTCTACGGCCCTCTGTTGACTCTGCTGTACTGACGCTCTACTGCCCTCTGTTGACTCTGTTGTACTGATGCTCTACTGCCCTCTGTTGACTCTGTTGTACCGATGCTCTACTGCCCTCTGTTGACTGTGCTGTACTGATGCTCTACTGCCCTCTGTTGACTCTGCTGTACTGATGCTCTACTGCCCTCTGTTGACTCTGCTGTACTGATGCTCTACTGCCCTCTGTTGACTCTGTTGTACTGATGCTCTACTGCCCTCTGTTGACTCTGTTGTACTGATGCTCTACTGCCCTCTGTTGACTCTGCTGTACTGATGCTCTACTACCCTCTGTTGACTGTGCTGTACTGACGCTCTACTGCCCTCTGTTGACTCTGTTGTACTGATGCTCTACTGCCCTCTGTTGACTCTGTTGTACCGATGCTCTACTACCCTCTGTTGACTCTGCTGTACTGATGCTCTACTGCCCTCTGTTGACTCTGCTGCCAGTTAGATTCTCTGAGGTTTTTTGTACATATCCTCCACTCCCTCACACCACTGTGTCTCTTGCCCAGTAATACACAGCAGAGTCCTCTGCTCTCAGACCAGGCACCTTCAGAAACACCATACTGTTAGAATTGTCTCTAGTGACTTCTACCCATCCTTCAACTCTTTTTCCATATTGCGCCAATCCATTCTAGAGCATTTCATGCTGGTTGTCTTATCCAGCCCATATGGTAGCTACTAAATGTAAAGCCAGATCCTTTACAGGAGAGTCTGAGAGGTTCTCCAGACTCTGACCATATACCCCTAATAGAGAAAAGAGAATGAAGACAATAGGTCACTAATATGTTAACTCAATGGATGTTATAATTATCTCTATACGTAAAATACTTTGTTCCAATAAGATGCTAGATTATTGAGTACATACTGCAGATGCCCAGCAAGACCAGGAGGAGGTGTAGTTTACCCGTCATCTTTTCAGGATGGAAGACAATTAACCCGTGGTAGGAAACATCATAAAAGTACACAGACTTGGGAGACAGAACTTGCATGGCAACTGTTGCGTCAAAAAACAGAACACTCAAAACATGAGCACAATGGCAGCTCTTCCTTTAAAGAACTCCAGTTCTCAAGAGGGCAGATATTCCAAAAACACGGGTGGAACTAAAAAATTGAGCCAGGATTTCTGGAGGGACTACTTTTACATGCGCACCTGGCAGATTAGCATGGGTATAAAATGTTTGGGCTTAGCTTTGCTTGGGTCCTCAACATACAAACAGCTCATTGTTCAACCCTAAAGATGCAACTGGTATGTAATGTTTGGAATAATTTATTATGTTGCATCCAGTGCTTAGCACAATTTACATGTTTAACTCTGGTAGGAGTGGTGACTTCTTTTTTTTGTGGATATTTTCTGACTGCAGAAGTAATTGCTTGAAGTGCTAGATTAAATTGTTTAAACGTTTACTTTATTCAAAGCTATGCTTTGTTGCTGTGTCATGCATTGTTTATTGTGTAAAATAATGCATGTTTATTCTCTGTTTAAGGTTATCAACCTATTCCTATTCCTTATTCCTCTGTCATTCAACTACTCTATTCAACAAATCAACTGTTTCAACATATTCAACAAATGGCATCAAAACCATAATAAAACACTAAAAAGGAATTGAGTTGTCCCTTTGCATCCTTCACGTGTTGAGCAAGCCGTTTTCAAGTTTGGGCAGAGCTGAAATAATTATAACACCTAGACAACTTGACAGTAACCATGGTTGGGGGGTAGCATGTCACATGCCTATAAAAGAGGTTTCAAGACAATCAATTCCAAGACAAGTCAGACATCATCGATCACTGTCAATCAACAAACATTTTTGTTTAAACAGTAAAGTATTCTTTTTACGTCTCTCATACCAAAATTATGTTTCATGTATTAAGAAGAGTCATGAAATTATTTATATTACATTTTATACTTCCCAAAACAATATCATAAACACATTCATACAAGTGGTCCCTGTAATATATTGCGGGATGTTGTCTCATTCCTTTTAGGAAAACTTTTTTAATCCGGCCTACTGCCCTTTGACACAACCTTTCATCTCTGTCTTCCTCTATCTGTTCAATAAAGGCAGAAAATATATTACAAATGTATTTTTTTTAAACATCACATAAAACGAAATAACAAAATAATAATAATAATGAACAATTCACATCCTGAGGTATTGTGCCCTGAAATGTATTCTCGTTGTTTAAATGATCAGCAACTGTCACTAAACCAATACATGGCTAAACGTCACTCAATTACTTTTTTAAATCATAATTTGACATTTTCTCCCACATCTGCATCAATCACTGTTGTGTGTTGTTTTTTAAATGTGTTACTGCTCTTTCACAGTGATACATCGGCCCATTTTAGGGTTAATTAAGATGCTATATCAGGGAAATGTCTTTATCAGAGTGCAGGTGCATCCTGGGTAGAAGTCATGCTTGGGTAGCTTTGAACTACTGCACCCAACACTCATTTTGATAGACACACCTGATAAACACATTTTTAACTCTCTCCCCTATAAATAATTACAATCAAGGCATGTAATGTATTTAGGGGGAGGTGCCCAGGACAGATATGAGAAACCACATGTTGTTGTTTTGTCGCACTGCTTTGCTTTATCTTGGCAGGTCGCAGTTGTAAATGAGAACTTGTTCTCAACTGGCCTACCTGGTTACATAAAGGTGAAATAAAAATCAATAAATATGGACATTTGTTATTTTAGTTAAGGGCTCATTGTTCAATGCAATTCTTGAAAAGTGTGTTATATGTATTACAAACAAAAACCATGAATATGGTCTGTCAATAACATTGTGTGTGATGAGTAGCAGTGAATGACTGAAAATATAAAATTATAAAATTAATACAACTGTTGACAACGGCTTGTAATATAAATGAAGTAGTGATTCAATTGTCTCATTATTTGAACCATCTGCCCATTTATTCAAACCAAATGCAAATAGTGTTCACGTGGTTGAAACATTGTATGGTTACCAGACACCAGCTGGCTTATGGAAAAGACAGTTTCTCCTCAGCTGAAACAAGGTAGTGAGAATTAGATCATGAAAGTGTATAGGGACAGTCCCTGCAGTCCCTGAGATACTTAACTGCTTTAACTGTCTATCTGAATCATCAGAGATGCTAAACTGGGACCCTGAAACACCCAGGTGACAGACTGGAGTTCACCAAGTGTGGTGCCACACAGCTGTGAGGGTCACAGAGGGGAAGAAAGAGGGATGATGTGTGTGAGAGAAACAGACACCACTGAGAAAAGGAGAGCAGAATGGATTATCAAACATAAACCCTTAGACTACGGAATGGATGCATTAATAGTTACTTCTCATACAGTTTGACCAAAATGATGGAAAATATGCTGTTTCTGTGTGACTTAAAGCATAATAAATAAGACAAAAGTAACTGTAAATATGTTTATTCCATACTCTAAGTATTTAAATAGTTCGTTTATATTGATATGTTCAGTCAATTTGGTCAGAATCTGTGACGATTTGGGTACTTGTACATTTTACCACTTTAAAATAACTTAAAAGTTTCAATATCTCAGGCCCAGAAAGTCAGATTCTTACGAGGTAAAGTTCTCCTTGTTCAGCATGGTCCTTGGTGGTGCTACAGACCACAATTGTAGCTGAAAACATCTGCATTTTTGTCCTTTCTGTATATCTGCATGTCTTAAAGCATATTAATTGTTTGAAACGTGACAGTCCACTTTAGATGGAGTGCTCTGTCCATAATAAGACCTGCTCTGTCCATAATAAGACCTTCTCATCACCCTCAGGATGATGAGAAAACTCTCCATTCTGCTGCTCTCTCTCTCTCTGTCTGCCCTGTGAGCTCTGCTTGGTTTTACTTTGTCAATGGTTCTTAGCGGAATGACTGAACATGGAAAAAGTTTCTGGGAAACTCTCTTCTGCTTTTCTTAAATGTTCTGATTCTTTCCTATTCTCTCACACATTATTCTTGTTTATTTCTCTCTCTCCATCAGGTTGCAGTGGTCAGAGTCTGGAGTCCATTCCCTCCAGTCCAGTCCAGAAAAATCCTGGAGAAACTCTCAGTCTGTCCTGTAAGATATCTGGATATACCGTTACCAGCTACCACACACACTGGATACGACAACCAGCAGGTAAATCCCTGGAGTGGATGGGTTATTCTGGATTAGGCCTAGGTTACCATGCTAAAAAGTTTGAAGGACGTATGGAAACCACTAAAGATACTAGCAACAGCATGATGACTTTGATGCTGTCTGGTGTGAGAGCAGAGGACTCTGCTGTGTATTACTGTGCACGACAGACACAGTGGTGTGAGTGAGTGGAGGATCTGTACAAAAACCCCTCAGAGAATCTAACTGGCAGCAGAGTCAACAGAGAGCATCAGTTCAGCAGAGTAACATCCAATGAAAGTCTCAACCACAACATGCCCATGAGAGCCTAAACAACCAGCATATTGTCAACACAACTACATGAACACAATGTACACCAGAGGAGGTTGGAGGGATGAGCTATCGGAGGACAGGCTCATTGTAATGGATGGATGGAATCTATCTAAATGGAACGGTGTCAAACACATCAATCAAACATCGGTTTTAAGGTCTCTGCACTGGCTGCCTGTGAGTTTAATCATGCATTTTAAGATTCTTCTATTGGTTTTTAAATCAATCCACTATTGTGCACCCCAATACATTACAGATATGCTTTTAAATTATGTACCCAGTTGGTCCCTCAGATCTTCTGGTACTCGCCTTTTAACTATCCCAAAGCCTAGGACTAAGAGGCATGGAGAGGCAGCCTTTACTTACAATGCCCACCGCCTCTGGAATAGCCTGCCAGAAAACCTGAAGGAGGGTGAAACTGTGGACATTTTTTAAAGAGATTTTAAAACACACCTTTTTAAGCTTTGCTTTTCCTTGGGGTGCTTTTTATTCCTTCAGTTTTTATTGTTATTCTTTTTATAATGTTTTCCCTGTGAAGCATATTGTGTTCCATTCCATGTCTGAAATGTGCTGTATAAATAAAGCTTGATTTGATTTGATCACGTGGAAACCACATTTGACTCTGTTCCATTTATTCCATTCCAGCCATTACAATGAGCTCATCCTCTTATAGCTCCTCCCACCAGTCTGATGTACACATTCATTTGGGGAGAGGTGTAGAAAGAAGACAGGAATCACATCAAGCTTTGTTCATTCATGATGAATAATGTGATTTTCATTGATAGATTGATGTCTAATCTTCTATTTAATTCATGAAAGATATATCGTTATTCAGAAAATCATCACCCCACAGTTCAGTTTGATGAGTGGGGTTATGAGTTTTTCCGGACTACGTGACCTAAGCAGGAAAACCTTTATAGACTCAAACTTGGGCCCAGAGTTATTCCTGCCCAGATCATGTGATCAGAGAAAACTGACCCTATATCACAGAGATGTACAGGGATCTCTACTTGGACATTGCCATTAAGGGATTCCACCATTGTAATGTACTCAACTGGGTGGGGATTCCTATAGGTTTGGGAGCAATCAGCCAATGATCAGAACATTGTCTTCTTCTTCAAATTGGGTTGTATGGTTTGTAAATGGCTTTAAACTATATCATCTAGTGGCTACAATACATGAATGACACACAGGATTTGATTCAAGACTCCAGCACTCCAGGTTGTGGTAAATTACAAATATTAGCTTTACACTTTTTTTCAAATACAAAATGAGAAGAAAATTGACTACTTTAATATGGAGCTAGCCTCAATGGCACTTCCCCACAAAGAATGATAGAAGCCTCTTGTGACCAAAATAACGTATTAGCATGGGCTGCGCCATTGACGGCTTCCACCATTTTAATGTAGTCAGCTGGATGGGACCTCCAACTTCATTGGCTGATCCCTCCTGGGGCCAGCCAATCGTGAAGAAGCAAATAGATTACTTCAAAATGCAGCTCTCACAAAACAAATACATGCTAAACCAGTTTAAAAAAATTAAGATTACAAATTTGGTAATACAAACAACAACGCGATTAATGGCAATTTTAAAAGGTTGTACGAAAATGTTTTTAAATCAGAATTAAATAACAGTTGGACGGAACCTATTGCCTTAGACTCAACAACCCTGAACATATAACATTCACACCAGAAGGCAAAAAATTATCACGAAAAAACATCACAAAAAACATTATTTTAAATACTGTTAAAACATTCACTTGGAGAAAAGCACCAGGAATGGATGGCTTTCCCATGAAATTCTATTCAACATTTTGGGACAAAGTAGCGTGCCTTTTAACACTCATTTCAACACACATGTCAGTTCCATGTATAAAACAGTCATCAAAGTCTATAAAACATGCTTACATATACCCACATAAAAAAATATAAACATTTCATATCTCATTACTGCTCATTAGGTCTCCCTATATATCCCTATCCTCCATCTCTCTATGTCAATGAAAACCTCTTAAGGATCGTACCCATTTTTTTAATTGTCACCTAAAATGACATACCCAAATCTAACTGTCTGTAGCTCAGGCGCTGAAGCAAGGATATGTTCTTGGTACCATTTGAAAGGAAACACTTTGAAGTTTATGGAAATGTGAAAGGAATGTATTAGAATGTAACACAATAGCTCTGGTAAAATACAATACAAAGAAAAAAAAAAACGTTCTTTTGTATTTTTTTGTACCATCATCTTTGAAATGCAAGAGAAAGGCAATAATGTATTATTCCAGCCTAGGTGCAATTTAGATTTTGGCCACTAGATTGCATCAGTGTATGTGCAAAGGTTTAGACTGATCCAATGAACCATTGTATTTCTGTTCAATATGCTGTATCAAGACTGCCCAAATGTGCCTAATTTGTGCCTAATTAACTTTTCATGTTCAAAAGTGTGCACTCTCCTCAAACAATAGCATGGTATTCTTTCACTGTAATAGCTACTGTAAATTGGACAGTGCAGTTAGATTAACAAGAATTAAAGCTTTCTCCACATATCAGATATGTCTATGTCCTGGGAAATTTTCTTGTTACTTACAACCTCATGCTAATCGCATTAGCCTACGTTAGCTCAACCGTCCCATGGAAGGGACACCGATCCCAAAGAAGGTCTACGTAGGTCAACATTCACAAAGCCGTAGGGCCAGACGGATTACCAGGACATGTACTGCGAGCATGCGCTGACCAATTGGCAAGTGTCTTCAATGACATTTTCAACCTCTCCCTGTCCGATTCTGTAATACCAACATGTTTTAAGCAGACCACCATAGTCCCTGTGCCCAAGAACACTAAGGTAACCTCCCTAAATAACTACCGACCCGTAGCACTCACGTCTTTAGCCATGAAGTGCTTTGAAAGGCTGTTCATGGCTCACATCAACACCATTATCCCAGAAACCCTAGACCCACTCCAATTTTCATACCGCCCAAACAGATCCACAGATGACGCAATCTCTATTGCACTCCACACTGCCCTTTCCCACCTGGTAAAAAGGAATACCTACAGTGGCTTGTGAAAGTATTCACTCCCCTTGGCATTATGTGAGAATGCTATGCATTGACTACACCTATGTGAGAATGCTATGCATTGACTACAGCTCAGCGTTCAACACCATAGTGCCTTCAAAGCTCATCAATAAGCTAAGGACCCTGGGATTAAACACCTCCCTCTGCAACTGGATCCTGGACTTCTTGACGGGCTGCCCCCAGGTGGTACGGGTAGGTAACAACACATCCGCCATGCTGATCCTCAACACAGGGGCCCCTCAGGGGTGCGTGCTCAACCCCCTCCTGTACTCCCTGTTCACTCATGACTGCACGGCCATGACTCCAACACCATCATTATGTTTGGTGATGACAGAACAGTGGTAGGCCTGATCACCGACAACAACGAGACAGCCTATAGGGAGGAGGTCAGAGACCTGGCCGTGCGGTGCCAGGACAACAACCTCTCCCTCAAAGTGATCAAGACAAAGGAGATGATTTTGGACGACAGGAAAAAGAGGACCGAGCACGCCCCCATTCTCATCGACGGGGCTGTAGTGGAGCAGGTTGAGAGCTTCAAGTTCCTTGGCGCCCACATCACCAGCTAACTATCATGGTCCAAGCACACCAAGACAGTCGTGAAGAGGGCACAACAAAACCTATTCCCCCTCAGGAGACTGAAAAGATTTGTCATGGGTCCTCAGATCCTGACTGGTTGCATCACTTCGAGAGCATCCTGACTGGTTGCATCACTTCCTTGGTATGGCAACTTCTCGACCTCCGACCTTAAGGCACTGCAGAGTGTCATGACGTGGCTCTCTTTGGGTATAGCTAGTGGCTTCCCCCTCTCTCCTCTCCTACACCCAGGTTCTGTTATCTCAGGTCGTAAATTCCTGGAGGAGACTCTCTCCCCCTGGCCATGCAGAAAGAGACACATAGAAAGAACAAAGGAACTTCTTCTACATCACAGAACTTGAGAACTGAACAATATCCATGTTTTGGAGAATGTGTAAACCGTCTGTGGAAAATCCAGCTACAACCCGGTCCATTTTGTTTCATGTTTGTGACCTCATGAAAGACAATACAGCCACATTACCATAACTATGTTTATACAGGAGCCTACGTTATGAGGTTTGCACCTAGTTATTGTATAAAATGAATGAGTAAAGATGAAACTACTTGTGAAATTATGTAATGTGATTTTAAACCGTTAATGTGAGAGTTGTATTCCCTTTAAAGTTTAACCAAGTCATTGTCCCGCCTCCATGAGCACAGACATGATCTGGCTCATGGGACAGCCCTTTTCTACTGTTACAAATAAAAACCCCACCTGAAGAAATCCTCACCAGACCACGCGTACCTCGATCGACACCGAGGAGGCAAAGGTTGAATTTAGACCACAAAAACCTCAGTATAATCTAAGGTTGTAATGGTTGTTGAATTCCTAACCATACCACATGGTGCATTGGCTACACGGGTGGAAATGGTTAAACTCTGAGACTATCGATCCTGACAGAATAAGAGCAAATCTTAGATACTAATTACTAGTCTGCAGCTAGAAATTATGTCAACCTGGAATGCGAAGACCAACACCAGCCAAAATATCTATTCTATAAGAACATTTCTGAATGGTACTCTGAAGTATCGATTCTAACCACGAAAGACTTCAGGGAAGCAGAGAGACACTCGGATGAACTTTCCAACAGAAGGACTGATGATTCCTACAGAGATCACGATGACACACTGGGCGTAAATATATATTGATTGCAATTATTCCCGAATGAGTGAGCGTTCATGTGCAAAGGATTAGCATTTCAATCAATATAATTGTCAACTGTGTAGTGACTCCTTTTTGTCTTTCCCACCCTTCCCAGTCCACACCCACTTCCCTTTCTCCACCAAGCCGTCATATCGGCTTAGCCCACTAGGGAACCTCCCCTATCATATCCTTGCAACCATATCTACTGTTGTTTGTTTATGCATTTCCGTGATTATTTAGTTAGCTAGTAAATAAAATGATTAAGACAATTGGTGTATGGATGATTCATAGTAAAGGCTGGGTTCGTGCAGATAACCAACAATTTACGATGTTTGGAATGAGACTTCCGATTTTCCTTGGCGCCCCGACTTCCTAGATAATTACATTTACATGATTAGTTTAATCACATAATAATAATTAAAGAGAATTGATTTGATAAAATAAGAGTCTTAAATTTAATGATGCCAAAGACACGACAAAAGGGTAGTGCGTACGGCCCAGTATATCACTGGGGCTAAGCTTCCTGTCGTCCAGGACCTCTATACCAGGCAGTGTCAGAGGAAGGGCCTAAAAATTGTCAAAGACTCCAGCCACCCCAGTCATAGACTGTTTTCTCTGCTACCGCATGGCAAGCGGTACAGGAGTCCCAAGTCTAGGTCCAAGAGGCTTCTCCACAGCTTCTACCCCCATGCCATAAGACTCCTGAACATCTAATCAAATTGCTACCCAGAATATTTGCATTGCCCCCCCCCCCCCTCTTTTACACCGCTGCTACTCTCTGTTGTTATCATCTATGCATAGTCACTTTAATAACTCTACCTACATGTACATATTACCTCAACTAACCGGTGAGCCCGCACATTGACTCTGTACCGGTACCCCCCCTGTATAAAGTCTCACTATTGTTATTTTACTGCTGCTCTTTAATTACTTGTTACTTTTATTTCTCATTCTTATTCCCCCCAAAAAATGACACTGCATTGTTGGTTAGGGGCTTGTAAGTAAGCATTTCACTGTAAGGTCTACGTATTCGGCACGTGTTACTATTAAAATTTGATTTGATTTGATTTGAATATTAGGAACAATGTCATATCATAAATAAAAACTTCAGATGCAGAAAAAGGATGCTGGGTAATATGCAAAAGCATACTTGAAATATATTTTGTGGACATGTTAAGTATACTTTCAAAAATGTTCATTGAAGTATATATTCTTGACATATGAAAAAGTACACTCTCCATCATTGTCAACTTTCTCTGCACTCTTCTGAATACGAATTCTGGAAGTACTTCCATACTTATTATTGGTACTGAAACTATACTTACTGTGTACTTGATCACTAACAAACAGAGTTTCAAGAAAAAAACTAAAACAATGCTTCAACAAAAAAGCAACTCCAAGTGTATTTGAATGAATATACTAAATTACAGTGTGTGTGTTTGAGTGTAGTGATAGTGAATGAAAAAACTATGAATTTAACCTGTTTGGGCTGCAGTGGCAGTATTGAGTAGCCTGGATAAAAGGTGCCCATTTCAAACGGCCTCGTACTCAATTCTTGCTCGTACAATATGCATATTATTATTACCATTGGATAGAAAACACTCTCTAGTTTCTAAAACCGTTTGAATTATATCTGTGAGTAAAACAGAACTCATTTTGCAGCAAACTTCCTGACAGGAAGTGGAAAATCTGAAATCGATGCTCTGTTCTAGGGCCTGCCTATAAATGTGCTTGATATATATTAGTATACATGCACTTCATACACCTTCCACTAGATGTCAACAGGGAGTGAGAGAAGAAATGGAGTGTATAACATGATCTGAGGTCGAATAAAAGCTCTTGGCATGACGTGACCCCAATTTCCTGTTTTCTGGAACGTGCGAGAAGGGACCTGGTATTGCCTTCTGTAAAGCTGTCGTTATAGACGACTAATATCTCCGGCTTTGATTTTATTTGATAAATGTGACAATATCATCGTAAAGTATGTTTTTTCAAAATAGTTTTATTAGATTATTGAAATTTTTTCGGGACGTTAGGCGTGTTGCTTAGTCTGCGTTTGTTCACGAAGGAGAGCTTCGCGCCACTTTGCTAGCTTTCCGTGCTAATTGACTGGAGAAGAGGACATTCTAAAACCAAACAACAATTGTTCTGGACAAAGGACCCCTTGTACAACATTCTGATGGAAGATCATCAAAAGTAGGACCCATTTTATGATGCTATTTCATATATCTGTCGAACATGTGTACTAGTAGTTTGCGCCCAGATTTTGGGCACTCTCTCGCTATAACTAAGCTGGATGTCGTAATGAAGTTATTTTTAGAATTCTAACACGGCGATTGCATTAAGAACTAGTGTATCTATCATTTCCTATACAACATGTATTTTTTAGTAACGTTTATGAATAGTTATTTGGTCAGAATAGTTGAGTGTCATAAAAATATCCGCACATTCTGGGAAAAAGATGCTACGTTAGCACAATGTATAACCACTGATTTCAGCTCTAAATATGCACATTTTCGAACAAAACATAAGTGTATGTATAACCTGATGTTATAGGACTGTCATCTGATGAAGGTTTATGAAGGTTAGTGAAAATTAATATATTTTGCTGGTTTATTCGCTATCGCTAACGTGCCTATTGCTATCGCTAACGTGCCTTGATGAATGAATGCGGTAGTGTGGTAGGCTATTGTAATAAGCTAATATAATGCTATATTGTGTTTTCGCTGTAAAACACTTAAAAAATCGGAAATATTGGCTGGATTCACAAGATGTTTGTCTTTAATTTGCTGTACACCATCGATTTTTCAGAAATGTTTTATGATGAGTATTTAGGTATTTCACGTTTGTCTCTATAATTACTCTGGCTGCTTCGGTGCTATTTTTGATGGTAGCTGTGATGGTAGCTGCAATGTAAAACTGATTTATACCTCAAATATGCACATTTTTCGAACAAAACATAGATTTATTGTGTAACATGTTATAAAACTGTAATCTGATGAAGTTGTTTCTTGGTTAGTTTGGTTGGATCTTGGTTAGTTATGTTGGTTTTGTGCATGCTACCTGTGCTGTGAAAAATGTCTGTCCTTTTTTGTATTTGGTGGTGAGCTAACATAAATATACGTGGTGTTTTCGCTGTAAAACATTTAAAAAATCGGACATGTTGGCTGGATTCACAAGATGTGTATCTTTCATTAGCTGTATTGGACTTGTTAATGTGTGAAAGTTAAATATTTTAAAAAATATTTCTTTTGAATTTCGCGCCCTGCACTTGAAGTGGCTGTTGTCATATTGTGCCCGACTTCGGGCTTGCAGCCAGAAGAAGTTAATTAAAGTACACTTTTAATTAGTGTGTTAAAGTGTAATGATTGTATATTTATAGTACAATTAAGATATACAGTACCAGTCAAAAGTTTGGACACACCTACTCATTCAAGGGTTTTTCTTTATTTGTACTATTTTCCACATTGTAGGATAATAGTGAAGACATCAAAACTATAAAATAACACACAGGGAATCAAGTAGTAGCCAAAAAAGTGTTAGACAAATCAAAATATATTTTAGATTCTTCAAAGTAGCCACCCTTTGCCTTGATGACAGCATTGCACACTATTGGCATTCTCTCAACCAGCTTAATGAGGTAGTCACCTGGAATGCATTTCAATGAACAAGTGTTTCTTTCCTTCTTAATGTGTTTGAGCCAATCAGTTGTGTTGTGTCAAGGTAGGGGTGGTATACAGAAGATTGCCCTATTTGGTAAAAGACCAAGTCCATATTATGGCAAGGACATCTCAAATAAGCAAAGAGAAACAACAGTCCATCATTATTTTAAGACATGAAGGTCAGTCAATATGGAACATTTCAAGAACTTTGAAAGTTTCTTCAAGTACAGTCGCAAAACCCATCAAGTGCTATGATGAAACTGGCTCTCATGAGGATCGCCACAGGAAAGGAAGACCCAGAGTTACCTCTGCTGCAGAGTATAAGTTCATTAGAGTTAACTGCACCTCAGATTTCAGCCCAAATAAATTATTCACAGAGTAACAGACACATCAACATCAACTGTTCACTGGACACTGAGTGAATCAGGCCTTCATGGTCAAATTTCTGAAAAGAAACCACTACTAAAGGACACCAATAAGAGACTTGCTTGGGCCAAGAAACATGAGCAATGGACATTATACCGGTGGAAATCTGTCTGATGACTTCAAATTTGAGATTTTTGTTCCAACTGCGAGAAGCAGAGTAGGTTGATCTCCGGATGATCTCCGCATGTGTGGTTCCCATTGTGAAGCATGGAGGAGGAGGTGTGGGGGTGCTTTGCGGGTGACACTGTCAGTGATTTATTTAGAATTCAAGGAACACTTAACCAGTATGGCTACCACAATATTACGCAGCGATACGCCATCCCATCTGGTTTGCGCTTAGTCAGACTATCATTTGTTTTTCAACAGGACAATGACCCAACACACCTCCAGACTGTGTAAGGGCTATTTGACTAGGAGGGAGAGTGATGGAGTGCTGCACAGATGACCTGGCCTTCACAATCACCCAACTTCAACCCAATTCAGATGGTTTAGGATATGTTGGACCACAGAGTGAAGTAAAAGCAGCCAACAAGTGCTCAGCATTTGTGGGAACTCCTTCAAGACTGTTGGAAAAGCATTCCAGGTGAAGCTGGTTAAGAAAATTCCAAGAGTGTGCAAAGCTGTCATCAAGGCAAATGGGGGCTTTTTTGGTTTCTCCATGATTCCATATGTGTTATTTCATAGTTGTTGATGTCTTCACTATTATTTTACAACGTAGAAAATAGTACAAATAAAGGAAAACCCTTGAATTAGTAGGTGTGTCCCAAACCTTTGACTGGTATTGTACAAGAAAAGTACATCTCGTATTTGAAGTATATTATTAGAATATATAGCATATTTATGTATACTTTAGTATACTTGTAATATATTAAAATATTTAAAACATTCTCGCTTGGGTAGGTATAATGGAATACCGTCACTACTAAAATGTATTAAAATGTTATTCACAAATATATATTGTGGGATTGATTCAGTGTTTTTTTCACAACTATGCCACTGGGCACAGATGTCAGTTCAATGTTTAGTTTTGATTTCCATTTGGATGAGTTGTCAATTCATCATGACATCAACAACTGTCACCATGTCTTTGGTTTTAGGTTAAAAGTTAGGTGAAAAAAAATACAAAATGCCTTTACATTGATGACTTTTTGCAAATTCAATCAGTTTTCTACATTGATTCAACATCATCACATAGATTGGATGTTTAAATGACGTGGAAACAACATTGATTCAACCTGTTTTTGCCCAGTGGGATTCCCATGATCATACTATAATAACATGATAACAGCTTGTAGCAATATTAATCTACTGTTGTGAGGAATAATTAGTAAAGTAATTTTCACACTGTCTTTACAACTTTTCCTCAGGGTTTGTGTTGTAAATGGGAAATGTATTCTCCATCAATTTAACTGATAAAATATATACAATAAATAGAACAGGATTGTATCATAGCAGAACATCTCAATATGGCCTAACAGGTGATTGGTCCTCCCAGTGAGGAGGAGCTCATGCAAAACTCTCCAGTCCTTCATCTTTATTTACGTCTCTGTTGTAGGAGAATTTTGCTGAGGACTGTCTCAACTACCTTTAGAGAACTAAACAGATCACCATGTTTCCTACCACAGCAGTATTCTTACTGACAGTATATCTAACAGGTGAGGAAACAGTATGTTTAATTATACTGTTCATCAAATAAACAGGTTGACATCAGGTTTTAGTTTCAACTTCAACAACATCTCTGCTTTCTATTTCAACAGGTGTTCATGGTCAGACACTGACTGAGTCTGGACCAGTAGTTAAAAAGCCTGGAGAATCCCACAAACTGACCTGTACAGCCTCTGGGTTCACATTCAGTAGCTATTATATGGGCTGGATCAGACAAGCTAAAGGGAAAGAGTTTGAGTGGATTGGTCATATTCATGGTGGTAATACGTATTACTCCCAGTCATTTCAGGGTAGATTCACCCTCTCCAGAGATGACTCCAGCAGTAAACTGTACCTACAGATGAACAGCCTGAAGAGTGATGACACAGCAGTGTATTACTGTGCCCGGTACACACAGTAAGAGAGAGTGGTGGGAGAGCTGTACAAAAACCACTTCCCCATGGAGCACAGACAACCTAATTTATTTCTGATTAATGGTTTAATAGCACAATCTCAGCCATACTTAAAAAAAACACACATAGTGTAGATAATGTATACAATTAATAATAATGATTAGGTGGGTGCTTATATTTGTCCTATTTCACACATGTACTAGTGGGTATTGTAAATTGTAAATGTATTTTTTTGCATATCCCACTCCCCCGAGACACCCTCAGAGAGTGGAGTCATAGTCAGGATTACCAATAGTAAGCAGGCACCCATGTCATTTGTGTCCCATAAAGAATGTTTAATCATTCTAAGGAGTTGCTACATATCTACCATATCTCCTATAAGTGCAGTGTCAAAACGAATAAATGAACAGATCATTTTGAACAGATTACTTTAATGTCATTTTTAAGGGTTAAATGTACAAGCAGCCAGGTAGGAGAGTCACAAATTCAGACCAAATTTACTGAATATATCAATATAAACTGACTATTTAATTAATACGTGCATACTTAGAATAAACATATTTACAGCTACTTTTGTCATAATTATTATGCTTTAAGTCACACAGAATCAACCTATTTTCCATAATGTTGGTCAAACTGTATGAGAAGTAACTATTAATGCATCCATTCCATATTCTAAGGGTTTATGTTTGATAATCCATTCTGCTCTCCTTTTCTCAGTGGTGTCTGTTTCTCTCACACACATCATCCCTCTTTCTTCCCCTCTGTGACCCTCACAGCTGTGTGGCACCACACTTGGTGAACTCCAGTCTGTCACCTGGGTGTTTCAGGGTCCCAGTTTAGCATCTCTGATGATTCAGATAGACAGTTAAAGCAGTTAAGTAGCCCAGGGACTGCAGGGACTGTTCCTATACACTTTCATGATCTAATTCTCACTACCTTGTTTCAGCTGAGGAGAAACTGTCTTTTACATAAGCCATCTGGTGTCTGGTAACCATACAATGTTTCAACCACATTGTTACGAATCCCTTTGGCCCGACAATCTAGGGGGGGATGGTAATGGGACCCGTAACACAACTCATGCAAATTATTATAGTGACAACGTAACAGTGAGAACAAAAATAACCACAGACAACTAAATTACTACCGTCAAACACTCAAGGTTTATTTAAAAACACACGGTAATGGGGGGAGCAGGAAAAGGGGCTGAGCAGGACCCAAGGAATGAAAGAATAATCCAAAAACACCCCTAAGCTAGACTAGCCTACTTCACAAACAGCTAACTAACTAACCAAAAATACAGGGGGTGGTCCGCCCAGTTCTAACTAGTGTTTTTAACAATATTTAACTACGGGTAGTGTAGCCCAAGGGCAACTTGTCTGGTTACCCCCTTTTCCCACCATCAAACAAACACTCAAACACCATAACCAAAACAATACTCACAGGTGGGGACAAAGTGACATGTAGCTGCAAACCACACAAGCGATCTACAGACAGAAGGCATGTTACAAAGAGATTGAGCTGGGGAGACAACAACTGACAGGGGTTTTAAACCAAGGGAAAGGGACCGTGATTGGGTAAGGGAAAAGGAGCAGGTGTCTTCTGATTAGCGACTGATTGATGACTGATTGGGGAATGATTATTGTCACCTGTGAGTAGGGGAGAAGGAGAGAACAGAAATACACACAGGATACACACAGAACACTTGTATCCGTAACACACATGGTTTGGTTTGAATAAAGGATGAGATGGATCAAAGAATCATACAATTGAATCAAAGTTTATTTTATGTTAGACTGTTATCAACAGTTGTATTAATTGTATTATTCAAAATGTTCAGTCATTCACTGATACTCATCACACACAATGTTATTGACAGACCATATTCATGGTTTGTGTTGGTAATAAATATAACACACGTTTCAAGAATTGCATTGAACAATGAGTCCTTAATGAAAATAACAAACTTGGGCACCTCCACCTAAATACTTTACTATGTCTTCATTATAATTGTTTATAGGGAAGAGAGTTTAAGAATGTGTTTTTATCAGGTGTGTTTATCAAAATGAGTGTTGGGTGCAGTAGTTCAAAGCTACCCAAGCATGACTTCTACCCAGGATGCACCTGCACTCTGATAAAGCCATTTCCCAAATATAATATCTAGATTAACCTTAAAAAAGGACCAATGTAGAGTATCATTGGAAAAGTGCAGTAACATATAAAAAAAAAACAAGAGTGATGTACTGCAGATGCGAGAGAAAATGACTAATTATAATTTGAAAAAGTAATTGAGTGAAGTTTAGCCATCTATTGGTTTGTTGATGGTTGCATTTTAGGGTACAGTACCTCAGGATGTGAAATGTTCATTATTATTGTTATTTAGTTATTTAGTTTTACGTGTTGTTTAAAAAAAACATTTGTAAGGTATTTTCTGAATTTATTGAACAGACAGAGAAAGAGGATAACAGTGATGAAAGGTTGTGTCAAAGGGCAATAGGTCGGATTCAAAATTGTTTCAGAAAAGATGAGGCAAACTACATCTCCTCCTGGTCTTGCTGGGCCTCTGCAGTATGTACTCAATAATCTAGCAATATATCGGAACAAAGTATTTTACGTAAAGAGATAATTATAATATCCATTGAGGTAACATATTAGTGATCTATTGTCTTCATTCTCTTTTCTCTATTAGGGGTGTATGGTCTGAGTCTGGAGGACATTCCCTCCAGTCCAGTCCTGAAAAAGCCTGCAGAACCTCTCAGCCTCTCCTGTAAGGGAGCCTCTCCTATAATACGTCAACCTGCAGGAAGAGTACTTGAATATATTGGCATTACATTGAGTGATGCTAGTGGAACTGCATATGCAAAAAGTGTTGGAAGGATAGAAGTTACCGGAGATAGTTCTAACAACATGGTGTATCTGAAGCTGTCTGGTCTGTGAGCAGATGACTCTGCTGTGTATTACTGTGCAAGAGAGACACAGTGGTGTGAGTGAGTGGAGGATCTGTGTAAAAAACCCTCAGAGAATCTAACTGGCAGCAGAGTCAACAGAGGGTGCTGCCAGAACCTCTCAGCCTCTCTGTGGTCTATACTTGGCTATACTCGGCCTTGTCTCAGGATGGTAAGTTGGTGGTTGAAGGTATCCCTCTAGTGGTGTGGGGGCTGTGCTTTGGCAAAGTGGGTGGGGTTATATCCTGCCTGTTTGGCCCTGTCCGGGGGTATCATCGGATGGGGCCACAGTGTCTCCTGACCCCTCCTACCTCAGCCTCCAGTATTTATGCTGCAGTAGTTTATGTGTCGGGGGGCTAGGGTCAGTCTGTTATATCTGGAGTATTTCTCCTGTCTTATTCGGTGTCCTGTGTGAATTAAGTATGCTCTCTCTAATTCTCTCTTTCTCTCTTTCTTTCTCTCTCTCGGAGGACCTGAGCCCTAGGACCATGCCTCAGGACTACCTGGCATGATCACTCCTTGCTGTCCCCAGTCCACCTGGCCGTGCTGCTGCTCCAGTTTCAACTGTTCTGCCTGCGGCTATGGAACCCTGACCTGTTCACCGGACGTGCTACCTGTCCCAGACCTGCTGTTTTCAACTCTCTAGAGAAAGCAGGAGTGGTAGAGATACTCTCAATGATCGGCTATGAAAAGCCAACTGGCTCTTACTCT
This sequence comes from Salvelinus namaycush, assembly GCF_016432855.1. Lineage (NCBI taxonomy): Eukaryota > Metazoa > Chordata > Actinopteri > Salmoniformes > Salmonidae > Salvelinus > Salvelinus namaycush. Next base: position 18,955,358 of record NC_052347.1, on the reverse strand, counting down.
TAAGGTGCTGACTTGTTGCACCCTCGACAACTATTGTGATTATTATTATTTGACCATGCTGGTCATTTATGAACATTTGAACATTTTTTATTTATTTATTTTTTATTTCACCTTTATTTAACCAGGTAGGCTAGTTGAGAACAAGTTCTCATTTGCAACTGCGACCTGGCCAAGATAAAGCATAGCAGTGTGAACAGACAACACAGAGTTACACATGGAGTAAACACTATTGGAAGCTATTTTGTAGATGACATCGCCGAAGTCGAGGATCGGTAGGATAGTCAGTTTTACTAGGGTAAGTTTGGCGGCGTGAGTGAAGGAGGCTTTGTTGCGAAATAGAAAGCCGACTCTAGATTTGATTTTGGATTGGAGATGTTTGATATGAGTCTGGAAGGAGAGTTTGCAATCTAGCCAGACACCTAGGTACTTATAGATGTCCACATATTCTAGGTCGGAACCGTCCAGGGTGGTGATGCAAGTCGGGCGTGCGGGTGCAGGCAGCGAACGGTTGAAAAGCATGCATTTGGTTTTACTAGCGTTTAAGAGCAGTTGGAGGCCACGGAAGGAGTGTTGTATGGCATTGAAGCTCGTTTGGAGGTTAGATAGCACAGTGTCCAAGGAAGGGCCAGAAGTATACAGAATGGTGTCGTCTGCGTAGAGGTGGATCAGGGAATCGCCCGCAGCAAGAGCAACATCATTGATATATACAGAGAAAAGAGTCGGCCCGAGAATTGAACCCTGAGGTACCCCCATAGAGACTGCCAGAGGACCGGACAGCATGCCCTCCGATTTGACACACTGAACTCTGTCTGAGAAGTAGTTGGTGAACCAGGCAAGGCAGTCATTAGAAAAACCGAGGCTACTGAGTCTGCCGATAAGAATATGGTGATTGACAGAGTCGAAAGCCTTGGCCAGGTCGATGAAGACGGCTGCACAGTACTGTCTTTTATCGATGGCGGTTATGATATCGTTTAGTACCTTGAGCGTGGCTGAGGTGCACCCGTGACCGGCTCGGAAACCGGATTGCACAGCGGAGAAGGTACGGTGGGATTCGAGATGGTCAGTGATCTGTTTGTTGACTTGGCTTTCGAAGACCTTAGATAGGCAGGGCAGGATGGATATAGGTCTGTAACAGTTTGGGTCCAGGGTGTCTCCCCCTTTGAAGATGGGGATGACCGCGGCAGCTTTCCAATCCTTGGGGATCTCAGATGATACGAAGGAGAGGTTGAACAGGCTGGTAATAGGGGGTGCGACAATGGCGGCGGACAGTTTCAGAAATAGGGGGTCCAGATTGTCAAGCCCAGCTGATTTGTATGGGTCCAGGTTTTCCAGCTCTTTCAGAACATCTGCTATCTGGATTTGGGTAAAGGAGAAGCTGGGGAGGCTTGGGCGAGTAGCAGCGGGGGGGGTGGAGCTGTTGGCCAAGGTTGGAGTCGCCAGGAGGAAGGCATGGCCAGCCGTTGAGAAATGCTTGTTGAAGTTTTCGATTATCACGGATTTATCGGTGGTGACCGTGTTACCTAGCCTCAGTGCAGTGGGCAGCTGGGAGGAGGTGCTCTTGTTCTCCATGGACTTTACAGTATCCCAGATCTTTTTGGAGTTAGAGCTACAGGATGCAAATTTCTGCTTGAAAAAGCTGGCCTTTGCTTTCCTGACTGACTGCGTGTATTGGTTCCTGACTTCCCTGAACAGTTGCATATCGCGGGGACTCTTCGATGCTATTGCAGTTCGCCACAGGATGTTTTTGTGCTGGTCGAGGGCAGTCAGGTCTGGAGTGAACCAAGGGCTATATCTGTTCTTAGTTCTGCATTTTTTGAACGGAGCATGCTTGTCTAATATGGTGAGGAAGTAACTTTTAAAGAATGACCTGGCATCCTCAACTGACGGGATGAGGTCAATATCCTTCCAGGGTACCCGGGCCAGGTTGATTAGAAAGGCCTGCTCGCAGAAGTGTTTTAGGGAGCGTTTGACAGTGATAAGGGGTGGTCGTTTGACCACGGACCCGTAGCGGATACAGGCAATGCGGCAGTGATCGCTGAGATCTTGATTGAAGACAGCAGAGGTGTATTTGGAGGGCAAGTTGGTCAGGATAATGTCTATTAGGGTGCCCATGTTTACGGATTTAGGGTTGTACCTGGTGGGTTCCTTGATGATTTGTGTGAGATTGAGGGCATCTAGCTTAGATTGTAGGACTGCCGGGGTGTTAAGCATATCCCAGTTTAGGTCACCTAACAGAACAAACTCTGAAGCTAGATGGGGAGCGATCAATTCACAGATGGTGTCCAGGGCACAGCTGGGAGCTGAGGGGGGTCGGTAGCAGGCGGCAACAGTGAGAGACTTATTTCTGGAGAGATTAATTTTTAAAATTAGAAGTTCGAACTGTTTGGGCATAGACCTGGAAAGTATGACAGAACTTTGCAGGCTATCTCTGCAGTAGATTGCAACTCCTCCCCCTTTGGCAGTTCTATCTTGACGGAAAGTGTTATAGTTGGGTATGGAAATCTCAGAATTTTTGGTGGCCTTCCTAAGCCAGGATTCAGACACGGCAAGGACATCAGGGTTGGCAGAGTGTGCTAAAGCGGTGAGTAAGACAAACTTAGGGAGGAGGCTTCTGATGTTGACATGCATGAGGCCAAGGCTTTTTCGATCACAGAAGTCAACAAATGAGGGTGCCTGGGGACATGCAGGGCCTGGGTTTACCTCCAGGCCAACATCTTGGCCATGTTCTGTTATAATCTCGACCCGACACAGCCAGAAGAGGACTGGCCACCCCTCATAGCCTGGTTCCTCTCTAGGTTTCTTCCTAGGTTTTGGCCTTTCTAGGGAGTTTTTCCTAGCCACCGTGCTTCTACACCTGCATTGCTTGCTGTTTGTGGTTTTAGGCTCTGTTTCTGTACAGCTGATGTAAGAAGGGCTATATAAATCAAATTGATTTGTATAGCATCAGTATAGCAGAAAAACATCTACTGAAGCATTGTCATGCTGAAACAGGAAAGGGCCTTCCCCAAACTTTTGCCACAAAGTTGGAAGCACAGAATCATCTAGAATGTCATTGTATGCTGTAGAGTTATGATTTCCCTTCACTGGAACTAAGGGGCCTAGCCCGAAACATGAAAAACAGCCCCAGACCATTATTCCTCCTCCACCAAACTTTACAGTTGGCACGATTCATTCGGGCAGGTAGCATTCTCCTGGCCTCCGCCAAGACCAGATTCGTCCGTCGGACTGCCAGATGGTGAAGCGTGATTCCTCAATCCAGAGAACATGTTTCCACTGCTCCAGAGTTCAATGGCGGCGAGCTTTTAACCACTCCAGCCAGCGCTTGGCATTGCGCATGGTGATCTTAAGCTCCAGACGAACAGTTCTTGTGCTAATATTGCTTCCAGAAGGAAGTTTGTAACTAGGTAGTGAATGTTGTAACCGAGGAAAGACGATTTTTTCTGCAATTGGTGGTCCCATTCTCTGAGCTTGTGTGGCCTACCACATTACGCCTGAGTCGTTGTTGCTCCTAGATGTTTCACCTTAACAGTACAATAACAGCACTTACAGCTCTAGCAGGGCAGAAAATTGAGGAACTGACTTGTTGGAAAGGAGGCATCCTATGACAGTCCCACGTTGAAAGTCACTGAGCTCTTCATTAAGGCCATTCTACTGCCATTGTTTTCCTATGGAGATTGCATGTTTGTGCGCTCAATTTGCGCTCAAAAAGACAGCCATTTTACTATGAAAATTACTATAAAATCAAACTTTCATTAAATCACACATGAAAGATACCAAATTAAAGCGTTCAACAACTGAAGCTTTCAAATCCGAGCCTGTAGCAAAATGTACAATATTGTGCTTCTTCATGAGTTTCTGAAAAGTATTATTAAAAAAAAAAAATCCGCCATCAGTCTGCACTTTCTTGGGGTCTCCTCCTTCCTTCAAGATAGAGTCAAAGGCCCGGGTCACCTCTGCCCCGCTCTTATTTTTTAAGACCCTTACAAATGCTATTTTAGAGAAAATATCTATAACCGTTAGCATGTAGCGATTTCCATCATTTTTATCTGCAAGAGCCTATATGTCACATAGATCCGCCTGAAACTGGGACAAGGGATGAGTAGAAAAAACTCTATTTCTTGTTTTCATACAGGTTTATGCGCATCCTGCTCTGCTAACCACTCATTCACTTGAGCAGCGCTTAACCGGCTACCTGTTTCTTCGGCTATAGCTATCTGTAAACGCTCCTTACCCCCATAAGACCCAGGGTTAGAGGGGGTATAATAAATGTTTTTCAACATCTGCTCCGCCATCCTTCTTGCCTCTCTAAGGTACAAAAACGTTAATGAGCCACTTTCAAATAACGACAACATTTCATTTTCATTTAGAATTTTTATTTTTGCAAACATCAAGTATTACGTATACAGACAATTCAGGATTCGTTGCAGGATACATGTCCCCGTTTTCTCAATGATCCCAGCATGCAACACCCTGTATATTTGGTTTAGATTTACAGGCTTGTGTCGCTGAATTTTTAAAACACACACATCCGCTATATAAGTATATAGTCAACAAATATGATACATGTTACAATTAAATGGTGTTTCAAACAAATCTTAGACAAAGTTGTTTCTAGTTCTTCAGAATCATCCACAAGACGGGATACCAGTTGTGTCCATTGTAGACTCTCGCCCGTATGTCGTACATGATGCATGATTTGCTCCATTTTTAGCACACGCGCTACATTAACGATACATTGTTCACTTTATTTTCAATAATTTGATGCATAACATTTGTAAGTTCTCTCAAAATAAAAATGTATTTATTCTCTCTAACATTGTATGCATATAGTTGCCCATTGCTTTACATCTAAATAACAAATAGGTATTGTCACTCGGTCTCTTGGGGTTTATTGAGCCAGAAAGTCATCACATCAGCCACCACTGCTTCCCTGTATTTGTTGTCGTCCACCAGGGTGTGTCGGATTTCTTTGTGTTTCTCGTGGATATAGATCGCCTCCTTCAGTTCACGTAGGAAAGCCTCGGTTACCCCGTAAACTCTGGGAATAGATGGCACAAGACCCATAGACGTCAGGGCTCTGAACAGCGAAAGTATAAACCTGACGGACCACAGTCTTTTCACCAGCTCCTCAAAATGGTTGAAGAAGTAGTATCTTGGGGGCTTGTATAGGCACGGATGACGGCACTGGCTGGGGTGATTGATCTCACAACCGATGCATTTTTCAGGGCGTGGTTAACGCAGCCGCATAGTTAGTTTTCTTAGGGGGCTGACCCTTCACAGGATGTACCTTCTTGGGGTTCCTTTGAATCATAATCCTCAGGATTCGTATATATTATGCACTTCCTTAGCTTAACAATGCTCTGCCGCTGTTGGCTCTGTACAAAAAGAGCATCCAACAACTCTAACATTTTCAATTCCATTAGATCCCAACTTTTAAAAGGAATAAGCATGCGCAACCTAAAATCCCCAGTCAGGCCACCATCACGAATGTTTTGGTTGCGGGTTTCCTCGTTGCTGATATAGAACTCCACGCATCCACATGGAAGTCCATTCTTTCTTTGTATTTTCACCCTGTGAAATATTCTTCCTGAGGAGTCAGGGGTACCTTCCCAACGGGTCTCGTAGCCCGTGAACACGCTATACCCCTTTGTGATAACTCTCAGTTCGGGACACACAACCTTGCGAAAAACCGGCCAGTCGTCAAGCCCGTAGTCCACTCCTAAAGTCTGGTCTGTATATTCTTCTCCTTCGGCTACGGTATAGAGCTTCACTCTACAGGCCTGGTAATCAAACTGATACCCCCATAGTTATCCATTAGACATCATCACTTGATCTTTCAGCACAGTTGCGGGCAGTATTTGGGTTCTATACACACTTTGAACCTGCTTTTTTGGTGCATCATATAATGTGGCTTTATACTTGACCCTTTCTCTATGTATCAGCCGCGGTCCTGCTTCCGTTGTTACGGTCATCACTGCTTTGCCACTGATCATGAAATCCATGTTTATTTTTAAAATCTTGTTTAGTGTTCTGGGGCCGCATGTGTTGTTCTGGGCTTTATTTATAATGCGTCTGCCGCAAACCCAATCCCCCCCGGACATTCCTGCTTCATAGACAACAACCCTAAGGGCAATAAAATCCTCTTTGAAATGTTCAAACACATCCCCCCCAGTTCAACCAGGTCCCTACACATCAATCATCATGACAACTTCAAAGGAATAGAGGCAATATAGATATAAAATAACACACCCTCTAACACATGGCAACAGGATGCATTATATGGCCATAACCACGTGACACCTTCCCACCAGGATGTCCTGGCCGGATGCCCATATTTGGGCATCTACGCATCATCCGGACATAGGGTCATAAATCAGACGTTTGGCGCGCGACGTCTACTTTATTCTCTCTCACACTATTGGGTTGTGATGCAAAAAAATATCAGCAGAGTGTAAAGCTCATTGTATCACAGTCCTGCCTAACATTATCCTCCAGTATAAGTATTTTTACATGGAGAACACAGTTATTACATATTGTTTCCCTACTGATATTTCCATTAATAATATATATCCTCTCCTTATGCAAATTTCACCTAGCCCCTCTCTTCCCTTCTCTCCCTCCTCCTTATTTATATAAACCTCTCTGTATCTGAGAGTCCTAGTACGTCTCTCTGAGTCCTGGAGAGTAGAGAAGAGCAGCTCCCACCTGTTCAACTTCAATACAAACCATGTTCTCTGCATGTCTACTGTTGCTGCTGGCAGCTGCTTCCTGTGAGTTCCTGACTGTAGTCTGATCAGTATAACCTGTGTTGTTGTGACACTGATGTGACTCCTTGATTGATCTGACCTGTCATTCCTCTCCCTCAGGTGTCCACTGTCAGGTCGTACTCACACAGGCTGAACAGTCAGTCCAAAGGATCCCTCAAACTCACATGTGCCTGTAGTGGAATCACTCTAAGCAGTACTAATATGCACTGGATCCGCCAGGCACCTGGAAAAGGACTTGAATGGATCATTTACTATTATTCTGACAGTGACAAGAGCAATGCCCCGGTAGTACAGGGTCGATTCACTGCATCAAAGGACAGCTCTAATTTCTATCTCCACATGAGCCAGTTGAAGCCAGAGGACTCTGCAGTGTATTACTGTGCTAGAGACTCACGATGGTTAAACTAATGAGAATAGCCGTACAAAAACCATCTGGTAGAGAAAGGAAGGACTTGCACAAACACATGACAAGGGGATACATGAGGAACAATTCTAATGATGTATCAAATAATAACACAATGATACACCTGTTAAATACATGGTGCTAGTGTTGTTGATTCACCAGCAGGAGGCACTCTCTCTCCATATGATTAAAATAAAGACCAGTACTGATGAAGGCTCTGATAATACAGTTTATTGCAAGAAAAAAGTATAATTTGTATGTTGATTCAAAATGTTTTAGTTTGTCAAAACGAAAGTAGTGTCTTAAATGTTTCATCCACCACAAGTATTAACTAATGCTGTAAATGTAGTGGTTCATATTTAACCCCCCATTCAAAAAGATAACCAAGAGGGTCTCTGAGTTTTCAGAATGTAAAGGTTGTGTCCAGTAATAGTGGTGATGGTCCTGCAGTGTTTCTAACCCTCTTATACATCCCCTCCCCCTTTACGTCAATGCAAACCTGGTTCTCTCCCTACTTAAACTGTATCTGTCTGTCCTAGTAAGCCCCTCTGTGTCCTAGAGAGTAGAGAAGAGCAGCTCCCACCGGTTCAGCTTCAACACAAACAATGTTCCCTGTACTTCTGCTGCTGCTGGCAGCTGTATCCTGTGAGTCTCTAGCGATTTTGGAGGAAGGACAAAATAATGAAAATTGCCTGGAGAATAAAACTGGCTTCAACACAGCTACTAGAATTGATATAGTGTAAGTGTAACATGTTGCTATTTTGTGTATTTAACGTTGATCATTATTTTCTTTCCCCAGGTGTACAGAGTTGTTTTTAACTCACTCAGCCAGCCTCTATGACTGTCCAGCCAGGTCAACCACTGACCATCTCCTGTAAGCTCTCATATTCAGTTACTACATTCTGGATTCGACATCCTGCTGTGAAAACATTGTAGTGGATTGGACATATCAATAATGCTGGAGACACGGCTTATAAAGATTCACTGAACAGCATCACATTGTTTTCAAAAGGAGTCTGCAGACTGAAGACACAGCTGTGTATTATAGTGCTCCCCTCCACAATGATACAAATCAGCACCAGACCTGTACAAAAACTCACCTTCTGGGTAGATGATGGGACGCATGAACACAGAGATTTAGTTTACTTCTCAGGTGAAGTAGTAGTAGGATAGAAAACACTCTAAAGTTTCCAAAACTGTCAAAATATTGTCTGAGAGTATAACAGAACTGATTTTGCAGGCGAAAACCTGAGGAAATCCAACCCGGAAGTGACTCTTATTTAGAAAAATCACTATTCCATTGCCTGCCTTTCGTCCATTTAAAGGGATATCAACCAGATTCCTTTCCTATGGCTTCCTCAGGGTGTGAACAGTCTTTAGACATAATTTCAAGCTTTTATTCTGAAAAATGAGTCGGTGGATAGACGGATGTCGTTCCATTAGTTCATGCGCGCGACACTGATAGCTCAACATTTTTTTTCTCTCCTTTATTGAATAGTTTACAGTCCGGTTGAAATATTATCGATTACTAATGTTAAAATCAACCTGAAGATTGATTTTTAAAAACGTTTGACATGTTTCTACGAACTTTACGGACACTATTTGGAATTTTCGTCAACCCTTGATGACATGCCTAAGGCTGTGGAATACTAAACATAATGCGCCAAACAAATGGAGGTTTTTTGATATAAAAATAATCTTAATCGAACAAAAGGAACATTTATTGTGTAACTGGGAGTCTCGTGAGTGCAAACATCCGAAGATCATCGATTAATGTTATTGCTTTTCTGGCTTTCGTGACCAATCTATATTGCTGCTAGCTGTTCGTAATGTTTTGTCTAGTGATCGATAAACTCACAAAACTTGGATTGCTTTCGCTGTAAAGCATATTTTCAAAATTTGACACGATAGGTGGATTAACACCAAGCTAAGCTGGGTTGTGGTATATTTCACTTGTGATTTCATGAAAATAAATATTTTTAGTAATTATTTTTGAATTTGGCGCTCTGCAATTCAGCAGTTGTTTACGAAAATGATCCCGTTAACCTCTCTTGGGTATGTGGGACGTTACCGTCCCACCTCTTCAAGAGCCAGTGAAACTGCTGGGCGCCAAATTCAAATACAGAAATACTCATTATAAGAATTCAGAAAACAAAACATATTTTACATAGGTTTAAAGATGAACTTCTTGTGAATCCAACCACGGTGTTAGATTTAAAAAATGCTTTACGGCGAAAGCATACCTTACGATTATTTGAGAACATAGCCCACTAGACAATTCATTACAAACAGTAAGCCAAGTAGAACAGAGTCAGAGTCAGAAATAGAGATCAAATGAATCCCTTACCTTTGATGATCTTCATATGGTTGCACTCAGCAAACATTCATTTACTCAATAAATGTTTATTTTGTTCGATAAAGTCTCTTTATATACAAAAACCTCAGTTTTGTTCATGCGTTTTCTTCAGTAATCCACAGGCTCAAACGCAGTCAAAACAGGAAGACAAAAAAATCTAAATTGTATCCGTAAAGTTCATAGAAACATGTCAAACGATGTTTATATTCAATCCTCAGGTTGTTTTTAGCCTAAATAATCGATAATATTTCAACCGGACAATAACGTCGTCAATTTAAAAGGTAAACAGGAATTGCTATCTCTCTGTCGCGCGCATGAAAAAGCTCTGCGACACTTTAGGGTCCAGTCATTCCGAATGCTCTTATTCCCTAATTTTTCAGAATACAAGCCTGAAACTATTTCTAAAAACTGTTGACATCTGGTGGAAGGCATAGGAACTGCAATTTGAGTCCTAAGTCAATGGATACTGTAATGGCATTGAATAGAAAACTACAAAACCAACCAAAAAACCTACTTCCTGAATGGATTATTCTCAGGTTTTCGCCTGCCAAATCAGTTATGTTATACTCACAGACAGTATTTTAACAGTTTTGGAAACTTTTGAGTGTTTTCTATCCAAATCTAGAATACATATATGTTTTGTTCGAAAATGTGCATATTTAGCGGTACAAATCGTGGTTTTACAATGTGAATACGTAGTCAAAATGCACAAAATTGTCCGGAGATATCTTGAACAGTCACCTAATCTAATCAAATAACTCATCATAAACTTTACTAAAAAATACATGTTGTACAGCAAATGAAAGATACACTAGTTCTTAATGCAACCGCTGTGTTAGATTTATATTGTCCAACATGTATTTTTTAGTAAAGTTTATGATTAGTTATTTGATTAGATTAGGTGCCTCTCCAACATTTCTCCGGACAATATTTTTGCATTTTGACTACGTATTCACATCGTAAAACCACGATTTGTGCCGCTAAATATGCACATTTTCGAACAAACCATATATGTATTGTGTAATATGATGTTATAGGACTGTCATCTGATGAAGATTGTGAAGGTTAGTGAAGAAATGTATATCTTTTGCTGGTTTTTTCGCTATCGCTAACGTTGCGTTGAATGAATGCTGTTGTGTGGTTGGCTATTGTAGTAAGCTAATATAATGCTATATTGTGTTTTCGCTGTAAAACACTTAAAAAATCTGAAATATTGGCTGGATTCACAAGATGTTTGTCTTTCATTTGCTGTACACCATGTATTTTTCAGAAATGTTTTATGATGAGTATTTAGGTATTTCACGTTGGTCTCTGTAGTTATTCTAGCTGCTTTGGTGAGATTTGTGATGGTGGCTGCAATGTAAAACTATGATTTATACCTGAAATATGCACATTTTTCGAACAAAACATATGCTATACAATAAATCTGTTATAAGACTGTCATCTGATGAAGTTGTTTCTTGGTTAGTGACTACTACTTTATTTGGTCGAATTTGTGATAGCTACCTATGCGGTAAAAAAATGGTGAAAATATGCGGTTGAGTCTTTTGCTATCGTGGTTAGCTAATAGAAATACATATTGTGTTTTCGCTGTAAAACATTTTAAAAATCGGAAATGATGGCTGGATTCACAAGATGTGTATCTTTCATCTGGTGTCTTGGACTTGTGATTTCATGATATTTAGATGCTAGAATTTACTTGTGGCGCTATGCTAGGCTATGCTAGTCAGCTTTTTTACTGATGAGGGTGCTCCCGGATCCGGGATGGTGACTCGTGAGAAGTTAACTATTACTCACTAGTAACAATCTAGCTTAGTACAATAGATATTGAATATAAAAATCTGGCATAGTTATCAAAGAAAAGTTTTGATATAGTTATGAAAGAAGGTTTACTGCTATTCCCATTCCTCCCACACCTGCCTCTTCTCCCTATGCAGATTGTACCACACTCCTCTATTCCTCTCTTTCTCCCCACCTCTCCCTTATATAAACAGTCTCTGTGTGTGTCCCGCTGTGTCCTCGAGAGTAGAGAGGAGCAGCTCCCATCAGTTCAACTTCAAAATTAACCGTGTTCCCTGCATGTCTGCTGCTGCCACATCCTGTGAGTCTCTCTGGATTTGGGGGGGAACTCGACACATATTTGGATTGGCAGAAATACAAACAATTCTAATGTATCTTTAAGGTTGTTTGTGAACAATGTTAATACACTGCTCAAAAAAATTAATGGAACACTAAAATAACACATCCTAGATCTGAATGTATGAAATATTCTTATTAAATACTTTTTTCTTTACATAGTTGAATGTGCTGACAACAAAATCACACAAAAATGATCAATGGAAATCAAATGTATCAACCCATGGAGGTCTGGATTTGGAGTCACACTCAAAATTAAAGTGGAAAACCACACTACAGGCTGATCCAACTTTGATGGAATGTCCTTAAAACAAGTCAAAATGAGGCTCAGTAGTGTGTGTGGCCTCCACGTGCCTGTATGACCTCCCTACAACGCCTGGGCATGCTCCTGATGAGGTGGCGGATGGTCTCCTGAGGGATCTCCTCCCAGACCTGGACTAAAGCATCCGCCAACTCCTGGACAGTCTGTGGTGCAACGTGGCGTTGGTGGATGGAGCGAGACATGATGACCCAGATGTGCTCAATTGGATTCAGGTCTGGGGAACGGGCGGACCAGTCCATAGCATCAATGCCTTCCTCTTGCAGGAACTGCTAACACACTCCAGCCACATGAGGTCTAGCATTGTCTTTCATTAGGAGGAACCCAGGGCCAACCGCACCAGCATATGGTCTCACAAGGGGTCTGAGGATCTCATCTCGGTACCTAATGGCAGTCAGTCTACCTCTGGCGAGCACATGGAGGGCTGTGCGGCCCCTCAAAGAAATGCCACCCCACACCATGACTGACCCACCGCCAAACCAGTCATGCTGGAGGATGTTGCAGGCAGCAGAACGTTCTCCACGGCGTCTCCAGACTCTGTCACGTCTGTCACATGTGCTCAGTGTGAACCTGCTTTCATCTGTGAAGAGCACAGGGCGCCAGTGGCGAATTTGCCAATCTTGGTGTTCTCTGGCAAATGCCAAACGTCCTGCACGGTGTTGGGCTGTAAGCACAACCCCCACCTGTGGACGTCGGGCCCTCATACCACCCTCATGGAGTCTGTTTCTGACCGTTTGAGCAGACACATGCACATTTGTGGCCTGTTGGAGGTCATTTTGCAGGGCTCTGGCAGTGCTCCTCCTGCTCCTCCTTGCACAAAGGCGGAGGTAGCGGTCCTGCTGCTAGGTTGTTGCCCTCCTACGGCCTCCTCCACGTCTCCTGATGTACTGGCCTGTCTCCTGGTAGCGCCTCCATGCTCTGGACACTACGCTGACAGACACAGCAAACCTTCTTGCCACAGCTCGCATTGTTGTGCCATCCTGGATGAGCTGCACTACCTGAGCCACTTGTGTGGGTTGGTGACTCCGTCTCATGCTACCACTAGAGTGAAAGCACCGCCAGCATTCAAAAGTGACCACAACAACAGCCAGGAAGCATAGGAACTGAGAAGTGGTCTGTGGTCACCACCTGCAGAACCACTCCTTTATTGTGGGTGTCTTGCTAATTGCCTATAATTTCCATCTGTTGTCTATTCCATTTGCACAACAGCATGTGAAATTTATTGTCAATCAGTGTTGCTTCCTAAGTGGACAGTTTGATTTCACAGAAGTGTGATTGACTTGGAGTTACATTGTGTTGTTTAAGTGTTCCCTTTATTTTTTTGAGCAGTGTATATTTGTGTATTTTATCCATACAGGTATTTACTGTGATATCACACTAACCCAGCCTGGTTCAATTGTTGTAAGGCCAGGAGAATCCTTGTGTAAGGTTCTGTATTTATTTTCTTAGTCAACCTTGTGTTTTTGAACGTAGCCCTGTTTCTTTGTTTTTGAATGTAGCCCTGTCTATAATTTTTTTTTCATGTATTTCACCTGTGTTAGTTATTCACATGGTCTCATCAGCACCTCATTGACTTCAGTTCATTCTGTTTGTGCCTTTGTGAGGTATTGTTAGTTTTCACAGGTGAAATAAAGAAACAGCCCGTCTGGTGTTCAACCTTCCCAAGTTCTCTCACGTCACCCCGCTCCTCCGCTCTCTCCACTGGCTTCCAGTTGAAGCTCGCATCCGCTACAAGACCATGGTGCTTGCCTACGGAGCTGTGAGGGGAACGTCACCTCCGTACCTTCAGGCTCTGATCAGGCCCTACACAAAAAAAAGGGCACTGCGTTCATCCACCTCTGGCCTGCTCGCCTCCCTACCTCTGAGGAAGTACAGTTCCCGCTCAGCCCAGTCAAAACTGTTCGCTGCTCTGGCACCCCAATGGTGGAACAAACTCCCTCACGACGCCAGGTCAGCGGAGTCAATCACCACCTTCCGGAGACACCTGAAACCCCACCTCTTTAAGGAATACCTAGGATAGGATAAAGTAATCCTTCTAACCCCCCCCCCCCCTTAAAAGAGTTAGATGCACTATTGTAAAGTGGTTGTTCCACTGGATATCATAAGGTGAATGCACCAATTTGTAAGTCGCTCTGGATAAGAGCGTCTGCTAAATGACTTAAATGTAATGTAAATGTTTCACTCTACTAAGCCTTTTCCGAGCTCGTTTGTGAAAAACAGTTATAGCCTTCAGTCCTAGTTTTGATTCACCTGCCTGTTTGCCTTCCTGTGTATGACCGATTCCTGCCTTCTGCGAAGGTGAAATAAACACCTGCCGCACTCTGCGTGTGAATCTACACCTTTTTCTCCCTGAGTATTCATTACACCTTTACAATCTCCTGGTAAGACCTCTGGTTATACTCTTGCTAGCTATTGTACTAATTGGATTTGACATTATGAGGGCAAAACCATGGAGTGGATTGGTTATGGGGTTTGCGGAACTGGCAGTGGACTACCAGCATAATAGACCCACTTAAAAGTAAAATCGGCTACACAATAGACACTTCCAGTAGCACAGTGTTTCTACAAGTGAAGAACTTTCAGACTGAAGACACAGCCATGTATTACTGTGCTCGCAATTCCCACAATGATACAAACCATGGCCAGAGCTGTACAAAGCCATTATCTGGGGACACATGGAACATGAAGAGCAGAGATGTGACCTGTAGTTCCAATTTCACACTCTAGGAGGCAGGCTAAGTTAAGGATTTCCCCTATATTGAAAAGCTTTCCACAATGTTTTTCAATAAAGATATTTTTCAAGTGTTACGAATCCCTTTGGCCCGACAGTCTAGGGGGGGGATGGTAATGGGACCCGTAACACAACTCACGCAAATTATAATAGTGAAAACGTAACAGTGAGAACAAATAACCACAACAACTTAAATCTACCATCAAACTCAGGGTTTATTAGTAAACACACGGTAATGGGGGGGGGCAGGAAAAGGGGCTGAGCTGGACCCAAAGAAAGAATAAGCATCCAAAAACACCCCTAAGCTAGTCTAGCCTATTTCAACAACAGCTAACTAACTAACCAAAAATACAGTGGGTGGGCCACCCAGTTCTAACTAGTGTATTTAACAAAGTTTACCTACGGGTAGTGTATGCCCATGGGCGACCTGTCTGGTTACCCCCTTTTCCCACTATCAAACAAACACCATAACAAACATACTACTCACAGGTGGGGACAAAGTGACATGTATCCTAAACCACACAAGATCTCTACAAACATAAGGCATTTACAGAGAGATTGCCCCAGAGAAAACAACTGACAGGGTTTTTAAACCAAGGGAAAGGGACTGTGATTGGGTAGTAGAAAAGGAGCAGGTGTCTTCTGATTAGCAACTGATTGATGACTGATTGGGGAATGATGATTGTCACCTGTGAGTAGGGGAGAAGGAGAGAACAGAAATACACACAGGATACACACAGAATACTTGTATCCGTAACACAAGGATTGATTCAGAGAACATGGTTTCTCTCTGGTACATTTCAGCAACAGATGGTACAGAAACATTGATCCACTTTCATAACTAACTAATCAACAATATGACATTGCATCCCTTCCACATATCGTTGTTGTAAGAGAGAGTGTTTTTCAACTTACCCAGTAAAATAAAGATAAATATACATAAAATATAACTGTGGGTATATATCAAAGCCTCTTGTGATTCGTCCTCCCAGTAAGGAGGAGCTCATGCAAATACTCTAGTCCTCCATCTTTATTAATGTCTCTGTTGACGGTTCTATCTGCTGAGGACTGTCTCAACTACCTTTAGAGAATTACACAGATCACCATGTTTCCTTCCACAGTAATACTCTTCCTGACAGTATATCTAACAGGTGAGGATATGCAGCCTAATTATAAGCTTATCACGGAAATAAATCGACACATTCGCTTTAGGCTTCAAAACCCTCTTCAACGTTCTATGTATTTCAACAGGTGTTCAGGGTCAGACACTGACTGAGTCTGGACCAGTGGTTAACTTCTTATGGCTGCAAGGCAAAGTGTTGAGTAGCCAGTGAAATCGTGCCCATTTCAAACGGCCTCCTACTCAAATCTTGCTCGTACAATATGAATATTATTATTCTTTTTGGATAGAAAACACTTTCTAGTTTCTAAAACAGTTGGAATTATTTCTCTGAGTGAAACACAAGTCCTTCTGCAGCACTTTTCCTGACCAGGAAGTGAAATGTCAGAAATCTATGCTCTTTTCAATCTGATGCCTATACATGGTCTTAACACCTAGGAGTCTGCTGACAGTCTATACGCCTTCCTATTGGTGTAAAGAGGATGTCAGAGAAGAAATTTTTTTGCTCCTCTTGGTCTGTGGTGGAAAAAAACCTATTTCTTTGACCTGAGCGCCCACTTCCGGTATTCTGAAGGAAGTGGGATGGACTTCTGTTTTGCCTTCCTAACGAACGGCTAACGTCTCCGGCTCGAATTTTTTTGGATATATGTGACCATATCATCGTAATGTATGTTTTTTCAATATAGTTTAATCAGATTATTGAAACTTTATTCGGGAGTTTTGCCGTGTTCCGTCGTATGACTGTGTTTACGTTGGGCCACGGCTACTGGAAATGGTAAATGAACAGGGATATTTCTCATTCTGAAACGAAACAACGACTCATCTGGACAGAGGACGCCTGTTTCAACATTCTGATGAAAGATCAGCCAAAGTAAGACTCATTTTATGATGTTATTTCATATATCTGTCGTGCATGTGAACGGGTCGTGGGCGCCCAAATGTGTCTCTCTATTGTGGCTACGCTAATATAGCGATACATTTTGTTTTCGCTGTAAAACATTTAATAAATCGGAAATATTGTTTGGAATCACAAGTTGCCTATCTTTCAATTGCTGCAAACTATATATTTTTCGGAAATGTTTTATGATGAGTAATAAGCTATTTGACGTTGGTGTCTGTTGGTGTCTGTAAATATTATGGCTGCTTTCGGTGCACTTTCTGATTTGTAGCTGAAATGTAAAATATGATTTATACCTGAAATATGCACATTTTTCGAAAAAAAATATGCTATACAATAAATATGTTATCAGACTGTCATCTGATGAATTTGTTTCTTGGTTAGTGGCTATTTATATCTTTATTTGGTCGAATTTGTGATAGCACCTGATGGAGTAAGAAACTGATGGAGTTAGAAAAGTGGTGTCATTTGCTAACGTGGTTAGCTAATAGATGTACATATTTTGTCTTCCCTGTAAAACATTTTAAAAATCGAACATGTTGGTTTGATTCACAAGAAGTTTATCTTTCATCTGGTGTCTTGGACTTGTTAATGTGTGAAAGTTAAATATTTTTAAAAACTAGCTTTTGAATTTCGCGCCCTGCACTTTGAGCTGGATGTTGTCATATTGTGGGCGGTGTCGGGCTTGCAGCCCAAACAGGTTAACTTCTTATGGCTGCAGGGCGGTGCCGGTACACTTATGACAACAGCCACTTCAAGTGCAGGGCGCGAAATTCAAAAGATATTTTTTTTTAATATTTAACTTTCACACATTAACAAGTCCAATACAGCTAATGAAAGATACACATCTTGTGAATCCAGCCAACATGTCCGGTTTTTTAAATGTTTTACAGGGAAAACACCACGTATATTTATGTTAGCTCACCTCCAAATAGAAAAAAGCACAGACATTTTTCACAGCACAGGTAGCATGCACAAAACCAACCAAACTAACCTAGAACCAACCTAACTAACCAAGAAACAACTTAATCAGATGACAGTCTTATAACATGTTATACAATAAATCTATGTTTTGTTCGAAAAATGTGCATATTTCAGGTATAAATCAGTTTTACATTGCAGCTACTATCACAGCTACCGTCACAAAAAGCACCGAAGCAGCCAGAGTAATTACAGACACCAACGTGAAATACCTAAATACTCATCATAAAACATTTCTGAAAAATACATGTTGTATAGCAAATGAAAGACAAAGATCTTGTGAATACAGCCAATATTTCCGATTTTTTAAGTGTTTTACAGCAAAAACACAATATAGCGTTATATTAGCTTACTACAATAGCCAAACACACAACAGCATTGATTCAAGGCAAACAGTAGCGATAGCTAATAAACCAGCAAAAGATATTAATTATTTCACTAACCTTCATAAACTTCATCAGATGACAGTCCTCTAACATCATATTACACAATACATATATGGTTTGTTCAAAAATGTGCATATTTAGAGCTGATATCAGTGGTTATACATTGTGCTAACGTAGCATATTTTTCCCAGATTGTCTGGGTGTGTTTAGGACACTCACCTATTCTGACCAAATAACTATTCATAACCTTTACTAAAAAATACATGTTGTATAGGAAATGATAGATACACTAGTTCTTAATGCAATCGCAGTGTTAGAATTCTAAAAATAACTTCATTACGACATAAGGCTTACGTTATGGCGAGAGAGTGCCCAAAACCTGGGCGCAAAACTAATAGTACACAAGTTCGACAGATATATGAAATAGCATCATAAAATGGGTCCTACTTTTGATGATCTTCCATCAGAATGTTGTACAAGGGGTCCTTTGTCGTGAACAATCGTTGTTTGGTTTTAGAATGTCCTTTTTCCCTCTTGAATTAGCAAGCACACTAGCCAAGTGGCGCGAAGCTCTCCTTCCTGAACAAAGGCACACAACGCAACACGCCTAACGTCCCGAATAAATTTCAATAATCTAATAAAACTATATTGAAAAAACATACTTTACGATGATATTGTCACATTTATCAAATAAAATCAAAGCCGGAGATATTAGCGGTCTATAACGACAGCTTTCCAGAAGGCAATCCCAGGCTCCTTCTCGCGCTTTCCAGGAAACAGGAAATGGGTGACACGTCATGCCAAGAGGTTTTATTCCACCTCAGACCAAGATAAACACTCCATTTCTTCTCTCACTGCCTATTGACATCTAGTGGAAGGTGTATGACGTGCATGTATACTAATACATATCAAGCCCATTTATAGGCAGGCCCTAGAACAGAGCATCGTTTTCAGATTTTCCACTTCCTGATCAGGAAGTTTGCTGCAAAATGAGTTCTGTTTTACTCACAGATATAATTCAAACGGTTTTAGAAACTAGAGTGTTTTCTATCCAATAGTAATAATAATATGCATATTGTACGAGCAAGAATTGAGTACGAGGCCGTTTGAAATGGGCACCTTTTATCCATCTACTCAATACTGCCCCTGCAGCCATAAAAGGTTAAAAAACCTGGAGAATCCCACAAACTGACCTGCACAGCCGCTGGGTTCACATTCAGTAGCTATGGAATGAACTGGATCAGACAGGCTCCTGGGAAAGGACTGGAGTGGATGGCTTATAGTCATAGCACTACTGCTTACTACTCCCAGTCATTTCAGGGTAGATTCCCAATCTCCAGAGATGACTCCAAGAGTAAGCTGTACCTACAGATGAACAGCCTGAAGAGTGAGGACACAGCAGTGTATTACTGTGCCCGGTACACACAGTGAGAGAGAGTGGTGAGAAAGCTGTACAAAAACCACTTGCACATGGAGCACAGACAACCAAATATATTTATGATGAATGGTTTAATAGCACAAGCTCAGGCACACTTTAAACACATACAATTGAAGTTGGAGGTTTCGATACACTTAGGTTGGAGTCATTAAAACTCGTTTTTCAACCACACCACAAATTTCTTGTTAACAAACTATAGTCGGTTAGGACATCTACTTTGTGCATGACACAAGTAATTTTCCCAACAATTGTTTACAGACAGATTATTTCACATATAATTAACTGTATCAGAATTCCAGTGGTTCAGAAGTTTACATACAATAAGTTGACAGTGCCTTAAAACAGCTTGGAAAATTTCAGAAAATGATGTCATGGCTTTAGAAGCTTCTGATAGGCTAATTGACATCATTTGAGTCAATTGGACGTGTACATGTGGATGTATTTCAAGGCCTACCTTCAAACTCAATGCCTTTTTGCTTGACATCATGGGAAAATCAAAATAAATCAGCCAAGACCTCAGAAAATCCTTGGGAGCAATTTCCAAACGCCTGAAGGTACCACGTTCATCTGTACAAACAATAGTATGCAAGTATAAACACCATAGGACCACGCAGCCGTCATACCGCTCAGGAAGGAGACGTGTTCTGTCTCCTAGAGATGAATGTACGTTGGTGCGAAGGTGCAAATAAATCCCAGAACAACAGCAAAGGACCTTGTGAAGATGCTGGAGGAAACAGGTACAAAAGTATCTATATCCATAGTAAAACGAGTCCTATATCGACATAACCTGAAAAGCCGCTCAGCAAGGAAGAAGCCACTGCTCCAAAACCGCCATAGAAAGCCAGACTACGGTTTGCAACTGCACATGGGGACAAAGATCGTACTTTTTGGAGAAATGTCCTCTGGTCTGATGAAACAAAAATAGAACTGTTTTGCCATAATGACCATCGTTATGTTTGGAGGAAAAAGGGGGAGACTTGCAAGCCGAAGAACACCATCCCAACAATGACCACAAGCATACTTCCAAAGTTGTGGAAAAATGGCTTAAGGACAACAAAGTCAAGGTATTGGAGTGGCCATCAAAAAGCCCTGACCTCAATCCTATAGAACATTTGTGGGTAGAACTGAAAACGCGTGTGCGAGGAGGGCTACAAACCTGACTCAGTTACACCAGCTCTGGCAGGAGGAATTGGCCAAAATTGACCCAACTTATTGTGGGAAGCTTGTGGAAGGCTACCAGAAACGTTTGACCCAAGTTAAACAATTTTAAGGCAATGCTACCAAATACTAATTGAGTGTATGTAAACGTCTGTCACGACTCCTACCGAAGGTGGCTCCCCTTCCTGTTCGGGTGGCGCTCGGCGGTCGTCGTCACCAGCCTACTAGCTGCCACTGATCCCTTTTCCCCTTTCTGTTTATTGGTTTCACCTGTTTTGTGTGTAGGCTGATTAGTCGGACTATGTTATCCAGTAGGCCCGCCTGCTCTTTGTGCGGGATTGTTTTGTGTTGCTCTGAGCATGTGCGATGTTGACATGTTTCGTTCGTGGGTTTTTCTCCGGACTGTTTGAGTCCCCGTGTTTGGGGCATTTGTTTTGTGTGCGCCCTGTGTTTTGTGGGGTGGCTTATGTTCGCCGTGTGTGCAATAAATAGCACTACCCTGTACTCTCAGCTTCCTGCGCCTGACTTCGCACCCACTACGTCCAGAGCGTTACAGAATCCCACAACCACGACAATGGAGTCAGCAGGAGCAGCCGCCACCCCCCTACCATCGATGGAGGAACACGTCCATCTCTGGAACAAGTCCTCCATCATACCACCGTCCTCCATCGGATAGGATTGGCTATGGATCAGATGATGGAGAGAATGGACCGATGGGATATGAGTGGTCTCCTCTCTTCACCTCCGGTTCCTCCGACGAATCCACCCCCCCCCCCCCCCCCCGCGTCCGGCTCCGGCGCCCTTCGTCTTGCGCTTACTCCGAGGGAGTACGATGGAGTGGCGGCTGGGTGCCAGGGTTTTTTTGCTCCAACTCGAGCTGTACCTGGCTACCGTGAGACCGACTCCCTCAGGGGAGGAGAGTGTGAGTGTCCTCATCTCCTGCCAGACGGGTCGTGCTCTGGAGTGGGCCATCGCGGTGTGGAATGACCCAGACTCAGCGAAGGAGCACTATCCAGAGTTCACCTGCCGCTTTCGTGCCGTATTTGTCCACCCTCCGGAGGGCTGAGCGGCGGGTGAGCGACTATTCCATCTGAGGCAGGAGACGAGGAGCGCGCAGGACTTCGCGTTGGAGTTCCGGACCTTGGCCGCTGGGGCTGGGTGGAACGACAGGGCCCTGACAGACCACTACCGGTGTAGTCTCCGGGAGGACGTCCGCAGGGAGCTAGGGTGTCGGGACGCCGCTCTCTCCCTCGACGAACTGATAGACATGTCTATCCGGCTGGACAATCTGCTGGCTGCCTGCGGGCGTTCGGAAAGGGTCCTGTCTGTTCCACCTCCTAGCACTCCCGCTCCCACTCCTATCGAGTTAGGGGGGGGGGGGGGGGGGGGCGTGCCGAGGGGTACCAGTAGTAGGAGGCTCCTCCTGCACCAGCTTTGGTCGGAGAGGACACACGGCCGACCGGTGCTGGAGGAGCCTGTCTGGGAGTCGAGAGGGCAGGCAGAACACTTCTCGGTCACCCCAGGTGAGTCAGCACCAAACCCACCCAGAACCCCCTATTGGTCTCATGTTTGTATTTATTTTTTTCCTTGACTTTTCTCCCTCTTCCCAGCATAAGGCGCTAGTTGATTCAGGCGCAGCTGGGAACTTTATGGATCGCGGACTCGCCATCAAGCTGGGAATTCCGCTAGTGCCGATAGATCCCCCCCTTCCCCGTGCACTCCTTAGATAGCCGGCCACTAGGGTCAGGGTTGGTCAGGGAGGCCACGGTTCCACTGGACATGGTAACGCAGGGGAATCATAAGGAGCGGATAAGTCTCTTCCTTATCGATTTGCATGCATTTCCAGTGGTGCTGGGGGTTCCCTGGCTGGCTAGTCACAATCCCAGGATTTCGTGGAGACAGGGGGTTCCCCAGGGGTGGTCAGAGGAGTGTTCAGGGAGGTGTATGGGAGTTTCCATCTGTGCCACGTTGGTGGAGAGTCCAGACCAGGTTTCCACTGTGCGCATTCCCCCTGAATATGCCGATTTGGCTTTCGCCTTCTGTAAGAAGAGGGAGACTAAATTACCACCTCATCGACAGGGGGATTGTGCGATAAATCTCCAGGTAAACGCTGCGCTTCCCACGAGTCACGTGTACCCATTGTCGCAGGAGGAGACGTTGGCTATGGAGACATACGTCACGGAATCTCTGGGACAGGGGTACATTCGGCCCTCCATCTCACCCGTGTCCTCGAGTTTCTTTTTTGTGAAGAAAAAGGAGGAAGGTCTGCGTCCGTGCATTGATTATAGAGGTCTAAATGCCATCACGGTGGGGGTTAGTTACCCGCTACCTCTTATCGCTACGGCGGTGGAATCATTTCACGGAGCACGGTTTTTCACAAAATTGGACCTCAGGAGCGCGGATGGAGACGAGTGGAAAACCACGTTTAGTACCACATCGGGTCATTATGAGTACCTCATCATGCCGTATGGGTTGACGCTAGGGGTCAGATTATTATATATTTTTTTAAATAACGTTCCCAAGGTAAACGGACTATTTCTCAGGTCCAGATCGTAGAATATGCATATAATTTACAGATTAGGATAGAAAACACTCCAAAGTTTCCAAAACTGTCAAAATATTGTCTGTGAGTATAACAAAACTGATTCTGCAGGCGAAAACCTGAGGAAATCTAACCCGGAAGTGATTTTCTGTTTTTTTAATCTGCGTTTCCTTGCCCGTCTTTCTTCCATTTAACTTCTCTGCGCTACGGATCCCTTTTACGAGATCATTTTCCTAAACAACCGCTGAATTGCAGGGCGCAAAATATTACTAAAAATATTTATAATCATGCAATCACAAGTGAAATATACCAAAACACAGATTAGCTTGTTGTTAATCCACCTATCGTGTCAGATTTTGAAAATATGCTTTGCAGCGAAAGTAATCTAAGCTTTTGTGAGTGTATCAATCAATGCTAGAACAGATAGCCCCAAATTAGCATGGTCACAAAAGTCAGAAAAGCAATCAAATTAATCGCTTAGCTTTGATAATCTTCGGATGTTTGCGCTCACGAGACTTCCAGTTACACAACAAATGTTATTTTTGTTCGATTAATATTACTTTTATAACAAAGAAACGCCATTTGGGTTGCGCGTTATGTTCAGAAAACCAAAACCTCGTTCCGTTCGACGAAAATTACAAAAAGTATCCGTAATGGTCGTAGAAACATGTCAAATGTTTTTTATAATCAATCCTCAGGTTGTTTTTAACAAACATAATCGATAATATTTAAACCGGACCGTAACCTATTCAATAAGAGAGAAAAATAAAATGGAGAGCTACCCTCTCGCGCGCAGGAACTAATCAGAGGACACCTGACTGCTTTTGAAAAATCTCGCTCATTTTTCAAAATAAAAGCCTGAAACTATGTCTAAAGCCTGGTCACAGCCTGAGGAAGCCGGTGCGTTTGCGGTGGTCGGCAGAGGCTGACAGAGCCTTCAATAGGTTGAAGGCGCTGTTCGCCGATGCACCTGTGTTGGTGCACCCGGACCCCTCGTTAGCTTTCATAGTGGAGGTGGACGCGTCCGAGGCTGGGGTGGGTGCCGTGCTATCATAGCGCTCGGGTACGCCACCGAAACTCCGCCGCTGCGCTTTCTTTTCGAGGAAGCTCAGTCCGGCGGAGCGTAACTATGATGTGGGGGACCGGGAGTTGTTAGCGGTGGTAAGGGCCCTGCAGGTGTGGAGACACTGGCTGCAGGCACCCTTTTCTCATCTGGACCGATCACCATAATCTGGAGTATATCCGGGCAGATAGGAGACTGAATCCGCGGCAGGCAAGGTGGGCCATGTTCTTCACCCGATTCAGGTTCACCATTTCTTATAGACCAGGCTCCCTGAACACGAAGGCCGACGCACTGTCCCGTCTCTATGACACGGAGGATCGGCCCATCGATCCTACTCCCATCCTTCCAGCCTCTAAGCTGGTGGCACCAGTGGTATGGGAGGTGGACTCGGACATCGAGTGGGAGTTACGGGTGGAACCTGTGCCTCCTCAGTGTCCGACAGGTCGCAAGTACGTGCCGCTTGGTGTTCGTGATCAATTGATTCGGTGGGCTCACACACTACCCTCTTCGGGTCATCCTGGTGTGGCGAGGACAGTGCGGGGTCTCAGGGGGAAGTACTGGTGGCCCACCTTGGCTAAGGACGTTAGGTTCTATGTCTCTTCCTGTTCGGTGTGCGCCCAGAGTAAGGCTCCTAGGCACCTTCCTAGAGGGAAGTTACAGCCGTTTCCCGTTCCACAACGGCCATGGTCGTTCTTGATTTGTGTGGATTTCCTGACCGATCTCCCCCCGTCTCAGGGGAACACTGTGGATCGGTTTTCTAAGTCCTGCCGTCTCCTCCCATTGCCCGGTCTCCCTACAGCCCTACAGACTGTGGAGGAGCTATTTACCCACGTCTTCCGGCACCCCATAGACATCGTCTCTGATCGAGGTTCCCGGTTCACGTCCCGGGTATGGAGGGCGTTTATGGAGCGTCTGGGGGTCTCGGTCAGCTTGACCTCCGGTTATCACCCCGAGAGTAATGGGCAGGTGGAGAGAGTGAACCAGGAGGTGGGTAGGTTTCTGCGGACGTATTGCCAGGACCAGCCAGGGGAGTGGTCTAGGTACGTCCCATGGGCGGAGTTGGCCCAGAACTCACTCCGTCACTCCTCTACGAACCTATCACCATTTCAGTGTGTGTTGGGCTACCAGCCGGTCGTGGCACCATGGCATCAGAGTCAGACTGAGGCTCCTGCGGTGGAGGAGTGGGTGCAGTGCTCCAAGGAGACCTGGAGAGCCGTCCAGGAATCCCTCAAGCAAGCCAGTGGACGACAGAAGAGGAGTGCTGACCGCCACCGCAGTGAGGCCCCCGTGTTCGTACCGGGGGACAGGGTCTGGCTCTCGACCCGAAACCTACCCCTTCGCTTGCCCTGCCGGAAGCTGGGGCCGCAGTGTGTGGGGCCCTTCAAAGTCCTGAGGAGGATAAACGAGGTGTGTTATAGATTACAACTCCCTTCCTATTATCGCATTAACCCCTCGTTTCATGTGTCTCTCCTCAGGCCGGTGGTAGCTGGTCCCCTGCAGGACGGTGAGGTGCCGGAGGTCCCTCTGGACATCGAGGGGTCTCCGGCGCACACTATATGTGCCATTCTGGACTCGAGACGCCGGGTGAGGGGCCTGCAGTACCTCGTGGACTGGGAGGGGTACGGCACAGAGGAGAGGTGCTGGGTACCGGTGGGGGACATCTTGGACCCGTCACTGTTGAGTGATTTCCATCGCCTCCATCCGGATCGCCCTGCGCCTCGCCCTCCGGGTCGCCCTAGAGGCCGGTGTCGGCGCGCTGCAGGAGCCGCACGGCGGGGGGGGGGGGGTTACTGTCACGACTCAGGTGTATGTAAACTTCCGACTTCAACTGTACCATAAATAGGAAAACAAACAACAGTATCTTATCATAACAGAACATCCCAAGATGACCTACCAGGTCATCAGCGTGTAGTTATCAAAGCCTCCTTTGATTGGTCCTCGGAGTGAGGTGGAGCTCATGCAAAACTCATCAGTCCTCCATCTTTAATAATGTCTCTGTTGAAGGTTGTTTCTGCTGAGGACTGTCTCAACTACCTTTAGAGAACTAAACAGATCACCATTTTTCCTACCACAGGAATAGTCTTACTGACAGTCTATCTAACAGGTGAGGAAACAGTATGTTTTACTTTTATGAAAGAAATAAATGGACACATTAGCTTTAAGCTTCTAAAATATCTGCACTCTCAATTTCCACAGGTATTCATGATCAAACACTGACTGAATCTGTAACAGTATTTAAAAAGCCTGGATAATCCCACAAACTGACATGTATAGCCTCTGGGTTCACGTTAACTTCTCACGAGTCACCATCCCGGATCCGGGAGCACCCTCATCAGTAAAAAAGCTGACTAGCATAGCCTAGCATAGCGCCACAAGTAAATACTAGCATCTAAATATCATGAAATCACAAGTCCAAGACACCAGATGAAAGATACACATCTTGTGAATCCAGCCATCATTTCCGATTTTTAAAATGTTTTACAGCGAAAACACAATATGTATTTCTATTAGCTAACCACGATAGCAAAAGACTCAACCGCATATTTTCACCATTTTTTTACCGCATAGGTAGCTATCACAAATTCGACCAAATAAAGATATAAATAGTCACTAACCAAGAAACAACTTCATCAGATGACAGTCTTATAACAGATTTATTGTATAGCATATGTTTTGTTCGAAAAATGTGCATATTTCAGGTATAAATCATAGTTTTACATTGCAGCCAGCATCACAAATCTCACCAAAGCAGCTAGAATAACTACAGAGACAAACGTGAAATACCTAAATACTCATCATAAAACATTTATGAAAAATACATGGTGTACAGCAAATGAAAGACAAACAACTTGTGAATCCAGCCAATATTTCAGATTTTTTAAGTGTTTTACAGCGAAAACACAATATAGCATTATATTAGCTTACTACAATAGCCAACCACACAACAGCATTCATTCAACGCAACGTTAGCGATAGCGAAAAAACCAGCAAAAGATATAAATTTCTTCACTAACCTTCACAATCTTCATCAGATGACAGTCCTATAACATCATATTGCACAATACATATATGGTTTGTTCGAAAATGTGCATATTTAGCGGCACAAATCGTGGTTTTACAATGTGAATTCGTATTTAAAATGCAAAAATATTGTCCGGAGAAATCTTGGAGAGGCACCTAATCTAATCAAATAACTAATCATAAACTTTACTAAAAAATACATGTTGGACAGCAAATGAAAGATACACTAGTTCTTAATGCAAACGCTGTGTTAGATTTTTAAAAATAACTTTAGTACGACATACAGCTTACGTTATAGCGAGACAGCGCCCAAAATCAGGGCGAAAAATACGACTACACATTTTCGACAGAAATACGAAATGACATCATACATGGTTCCTACTATTTGATGAGCTTCCATCAGATTCTTGTACAAGGTGTCCTTTGTCCAGAATAATCGTTGTTCGGTTGTAGAATGTCCTCTTCATCTGTCGAACTAGCAACCAAAGCTAGCCATGTCCAAACTCACCATAACGCAAAACAAAGAAAATGCCGAAAATCGCAATAAACTGATATAACTCGGTTTAAAATAACTACTTTATGATGTTTTTAACTTCTTGCCACTAGGGGGGTGCCATTTCGACATAGTCCAAATTCGTCTCCAAATTAAACTGCCTCGTACTCAATTCTTGCTCGTACAATATGCATATTATTATTACTATTGGATAGAAAACACTCTCTAGTTTCTAAAACCGTTTGAATTATGTCTGTGGGTGAAACAGAACTCGACTTAGAGCAATTTTCCTATGTGTATGTCAGAATTCAGAATTGTACTGGCTGTTCTGAGACCTGTGTATTAATTTGCCTGTCCTCTATTGGTTGAGATGCACTGCATACGCCTTCCCCTGGGTGTCAGCGAATAGGGAGACTTGAAATGGACTTTCTGCGTAGTTCCCAAAGGTTATAAATTGATTGGAATCACGGTGGCCATTCTTTTGGATCTTCGCTCGGGCGCAAAGAGGAGCTTTGCGTATCGTTGTGGAAGCTCTGGTTTTAGCTCCTTAGATAATTCCGGTCATGTTTTTATTCGATATAAGCTTTAAAGACATCATAATCTTGTTATTTTGAACCGAATTATTTCAGTTTATATCAGTTTATTGCGATTTTCTGGCATTTCTTTGTGACGCACTTTCAAGAGTTGGACACTTTTCCTGTACATGCCGAACGTTAGTGGCCATTTCGACAGGACAAGAGGACATCTTTCGACCAAAAGACGATTAGACCGGAGAAAGGACACATTGCCCAAGATTCTGATGGAAGCTCAGCTAATAGTAAGAACTATTTATGCTGATAAATCGTTGTTCTGTTGAAAAATGTTAAACGCATAAGCTGCCATTTTTTTGGGGGTAGCTTCGCTTTGGCGCAACTTGTATTGCGCAGTAAGGTTAATTTAAAAAATGTAATTCAGCGATTGCATTAAGAACTAATTTGTCTTTCAAATGCTGTCCACGCTGTATTTTTTAGTCAAGTTTATGATTATTTAATGATTAGACTAAGTCACTCTCCAAGATGGCGCCCGACATTTTCTGCCCAGTTTAGCTACTTTTCTCATTGTATAACCACGATTTCTGTGGCTAAATATGCACATTTTCGAACAAACTCTATATGCATTGTGTAATATGATGTTACAGGACTGTCATCTGAAGAATTCTGAGAAGGTTAGTGAAAAAATTAATATATTTTGGTGGCGATAACGTTATCGCCCCTTTTGCATTGATTCAATGCTGGGGTGATGTTAGCTCATGTGGTATGCTAATATAACGATATATTGTGTTTTCGCTGTAAAACACTTAGAAAATCTGAAATATTGTCTGGATTCACAAGATCTGTGTTTTTCAATTGCTGTACGCTGTGTATTTTTCAGAAATGTTTTAAGATGAGTAATTAGGTAATACACGTTGCTCTCTGTAGTTATTCTAGTCGCTTTGGGTGAGTTTTGTGATAGTGGCTGCAATGTAGAACTGTGATTTATACCTGAAAAATGCAAATTTTTCTAAAAAAACATATGCTATACCATAAATATGTTATCAGACTGTCATCTTATGAAGTTGTTTCTTGGTTAGTGGCTATATATATCTTTATTTAGTCGAATTAGTGATAGCTACTGATGGAGTAAAAAAATGGTGGAGTAAAAAAAGTGGTGTCTTTTGCTAACGTGGTTAGCTAATAGATTTACATATTGTGTCTTCCCTGTAAAACATTTTAAAAATCAGAAATGATGGCTGGATTCACAAGATGTTGGGCTTTCATTTGCTGTATGCTGTGTATTTTTCAGAAATGTTTTAGGATGAGTATTTTGGTAATTGACATCGGTCTCTGTAATTATTCCGGCTGCTTCCAACGCTATTTCTGATTGCAGCTGCAATGTAGAACTGTGATTTATACCTGAAATATGCACATTTTTCTAAAAAAACATATGCTATACCATAAATATGTTATCAGACTGTCATCTTATGAAGTTGTTTCTTGGTTAGTGGCTATATATATCTTTATTTAGTCGAATTAGTGATGGCTACTGATGGAGTAAAAAAATGGTGGACAAAAAACAGTTGTGTCTTTTGCTATGGTGGTTAGCTAATAGAAATACATATTTTGTCTTCCCTGTAAAACATTTAAAAAATCGGAAATGATGGCTGGATTCACAAGATCTGTATCTTTCATTTGGTGTCTTGGACTTGTGATTTCATGAACATTTGATTATATGATATCCCTGTCGCTTTAGGCTAGGCTATGCTAGTCAGCTTTTTTGATGGGGGGGATCCCGGATCCGGGTTTGTGACTCGTGAAAGGTTAACACATATATCAAATAAAATCAGAGCCGGAGATATCTAACGTCTATAACGAAAGCTTTTCAGAACGCAATTCAGGGGTCCTTCCCGCGCCTTGCTGAACAAAGGAAACTTGGGGTCATGTCATTCCAAGAGCTCTCATTTGACCTCAGATCAAGCTATACACCCCATTCCACCTCTCACAGCCTATTGACATCTAGTGGAAGGCGTATGCAGTGCATGTAGATCCATAGAATTCAGGCAAATTAATAGGATGGCCCTGGAACAGAGCCTCGATTTCAGATTTTTCACTTCCTGACAGGAAGTTTGCTGCAAAATGAGTTCTGTTTTACTCACAGATATAATTCAAACGGTTTTAGAAACTAGAGAGTGTTTTCTATCCAATAGTAATAATAATATGCATATTTTACGAGCAAGAATTGAGTACGAGGCAGTTTAATTTGGGAACGATTTTTTACAAAGTGAAAACAGCGCCCCCATATTGACAAAAGAAGCTATGAGATTGCTTGGATCAGACAGGCTCCTGGGAAAGTAATGGAGTGGGTTGTTTTTATTAGCACAGCTAGTACTCCTATCTCTTACTCCTGTCAGTGCAGGGTAGATTCACCATCTCCAGAGATGACTCCACCAGTAAGCTGTACCTACAGATGAACAGCGTGGACACAGCAGTGTATTACTGTACTAGAGAGTCACTGCGGTTAACCTGTCTGGCCCCGGGGTTCCGCTAGCGGAACTCCTCCCACATTCCACTGAAAAGGCAGAGCGCGAAATTCAAAAAATATTTTTGAGAAATATTTAACTTTCACACATTAACAAGTCCAATACAGCAAATGAAAGATGTGCAAATGTGAATCCAGTCAACATGTCCGATTTTTTAAAATGTTTTACAGCGAAAACCGCACGTATATTTATGTTAGCTCACCACCAAATACAAAAAAGAACAGACATTTTTCACAGCACAGGTAGCATGCACAAAGCCAACCTAACTAACCAAGAACCAACCAAACTAACCAAGAAACAACTTCATCAGATGACAGTCTTATAACATGTTACACAATAAATCTATGTTTTGTTCGAAAAATGTGCATATTTGAGCTATAAATCAGTTTTACATTGCAGTTACCATCACAGCTACCGTCAGAAATAGCACCGAAGCAGCCAGAGTAATTATAGAGACCAACGTGGAATACCTAAATACTCATCATAAAACATTTCTGAAAAATGCATTGTGTACAGCAAATGAAAGACAAGCATCTTGTGAATCCAGCCAATATTTCAGATTTTTTAAGTGTTTTACAGCGAAAACAAAATATAGCATTATATTAGCTTACTACAATAGCCAACCACACTACCGCATTCATTCATCAAGGCACGTTAGCGATAGCAATAGGCACGTTAGCGATAGCGAATAAACCAGCAAAAGATACTAATTTTCACTAACCTTCATCAGATGACAGTCCTATAACATCAGGTTATACATACACTTATGTTTTGTTCGAAAATTTGCATATTTAGAGCTGAAATCAGTGGTTATACATTGTGCTAACGTAGCATCTTTTTCCCAGAACGTCCGGATATTTTTCTGACTCTCACATATTCTGACCAAATAACTATTTATAAACATGACTAAAACATACATGTTGTATAGGAAATGATAGATACACTAGTTCTTAATGCAATCGCAGTGTTAGAATTCTAAAAATAACTTCATTACGACATAAGGCTTACGTTATGGCGAGACAGTGCCCAAAACCTGGGCGCAAAACTAATAGTACACAGTTCGACAGATATATGAAATAGCATCATAAAATGGGTCCTACTTTTGATGAGCTTCCATCAGAATGTTGTACAAGAGGTCCTTTGTCAAGAACAATCGTTGTTTGGATTTAGAACATCCTTTTTCCCCTCTTGAATTAGCAAGCACACTAGCCAAGTGGCGCGAAGCTCTCCATCGTCAACAAACACAGACAACGCAACACGCCTAACGTCCCGAAAAAATTTCAATAATCTAATAAAACTATATTGAAAAAACATACTTTACGATGATATTGTCACATGTATCAAATAAAATCAAAGCCGAAGATAGTAGTCGCCTATAACGACAGCTTTTCAGAAGGCAATTCCAGGTCTATCCTCGCTCTTTCCAGAAAACAGGAAATGGGTGACACGTCATTCCAAGAGGATTTATTCCACCTCAGACCAAGATAAACACATAATTTCTTCTCTCACTGCCTCTTGGCATCTAGGGGAAGGTGTATGACGTGCATGTATACTAATACGTATCAAGCCCATTTATAGGCAGGCCCTAGAACAGAGCATCGTTTTCAGACTTTCCACTTCCTGGCCAGGAAGTTTGTGCCAAATGAGTTCTGTTTTACTCACAGATATAATTCAAACGGTTTTAGAAACTAGAGAGTGTTTTCTATCCAATAGTAATAATAATATGCATATTGTACGAGCAAGATTTGAGTACGAGGCCGTTTAAATTGGGCACGATTTTCCCCCAAAGTGAAAACAGCGCCCTCTGTCCTCAATAGGTTAAACTAATGGGAGAATCCGTACAAAAACCATCTGGAATAGAAAGGATGTACTTGCACAAGCACCTGCACACACATCATCTGGTCGTGATAGATGTTCACATACAGTATCATCACACAGTGACACAGAGATAACACACCTGTTAGATATGTTGTTATAGTGTTGTTGATACACCAAGAGATATTCCATTATCTTCATTTTACTGATGGCACAATACTTCAGTTAATTGATGGAGGTTCTGCAATGTCTTGATGTATCATGTAATATTTCAGTTCATAACAATCATTCCTCTAGAAGTTTTATTTTAGAATAAAATCATGAATGCATCCTTATCTACCTTTTGTTGCTGAGGTATGCTAAAGAGTTTAATGAACAAGTGGATTAACTAAATTATTTAGTTTCACGTGGTATAATCACATACATAATCTAAAGAGGGTCTGTGATTCTTCACATCGTAAAGGTTGTGTCCAGTAATAGTGGTGATGGTCCTGAAGTGTCTCTTATATGCCCTCTTTTATACTGTATCTCCCACCATCTCTCCCTGTCAATGCAAACTCTCCCTCTGATTCCCTACTTAACTTCTTGCGACTACAGGGGGTGCTGTTCCGAATTAGCATTTTGTCGTCTCCAAATTAAACTGCCTAGTACTCAATTCTTGCTTGTACAATATGCATATTATTAATTCTATTGGATAGAAAACACTTTCTAGTTTCATACAAAGTTGGAATGATGTCTGTGGGTGACCCAGAACTCTTTCTACAGCGAAATCCATGACAGACAGTGAAAGGTCTGAGAGCGAAGCTCTGGTTTCAGATCAGTTTTTAAGGTCTCTGTCTATCCTATGGAACGACACGAACTGCACCCGCCTTCCCCTGGATGTCAGTAACCAATGAGAAGTGGAATGGGCCTTCTCCGTAGCTCTCAGAGGTTATAAAAGACCAAGGAGTGAGAGTAGCCCCCCTTTCGACGCTCGCCCTTACGCAGGAAGGGACCTCCGGATGCCATTTTCACAGGCTCGGTTATCAACTTGAAATGTATCCGTCTGTAATTTAATTCGATATAGGACTTAGAAACATCATAAGGTAGTTAATTTAAACCGTTTTATAGCAATTTATATCCGTTTAGTGCGATTTTGATGCATTTCTATGTGAAGCACCGGGCACATTTCGGGGTCCCGGTCGAACGTTAGCGGGCATTTAGACGGACAAAGGACATCTTTCGACCAAAAGAAGATTAAACCCAAGAAAGAATACATTGCCCAAGAATCTGATGGAAGAACAGCTCAAAGTAAGCAATATTTAATATGATAAATCGTTGTTCTGTCGAAATATTTTAAACGCATATTTCGCCATTTTGTTTGGTATAGCTTCACTTGGCGAACCCTGTATTGAAAAGTAAGGATAATTTTAAAAATGTAAGTCAGCGGTTGCATTAAGAACTAATTTGTCTTTCGATTCCTGTCAACTCTGTATTTTTTAGTCAAGTATATGATTAGCTTTCGATTAAACTAGATCACTCTGAAAGCTGACGTCCCTCATTTTGATGCTTGAGTTGTGACTATTTCCATTGTATAACCACGGTTTTGTATGGCTAAATATGCACCTTTTCGAACAAACTGTATATGTATGTTGTAAAATGATGTTACAGGAGTGTCATCGGAAGAATTCTGAGAAGGTTAGTGAAAAAATTAATATATTTTGGCGATGATAACGTTATAGCTCCCTTTGCCTTGAATTCATGCTCTACTAACGTTTGCACATGTGGTATGCTAACTTATCGATTTATTGTGTTTTCGCTGAAAAACGCTTAGAAAATCTGAAATATGGTCTGAAATCACAAGAACTGTGTCTTTCCATTGCTATGCTTTGTCTATTTTTATGAAATGTTTTATGATGAGTAAATTGGTCATACACGTTGCTCTATCTAGTAATTCTAGTCGATTTGTGATGGTCGGTGCAATTGTAAACTGTGATTTCTACCTGAAATATGCACTTTTTTCTAACAACACCTATCCTATACCATAAATATGTTATCAGACTGTCATCTGATGAGTTTTTTTCTTGGTTTGTTGCTATCAATATCTTAGTTTAGCCGAATTGGTGATAGCTAGTGGTGGAGAGAGAAAATGGTGGACAAAGAAAGATGGTGTATTTTGCTAACGTGGTTAGCTAATAGATTTACATATTGTGTCTTCCCTGTAAAACATTTTAAAAATCAGAAATGATGGCTGGATTCACAAGATGTTGGGCTTTCATTTGCTGTATGCTGTGTATTTTTCAGAAATGTTTTAGGATGAGTATTTTGGTAATTGACATCGGTCTCTGTAATTATTCCGGCTGCTTCCAACGCTATTTCTGATTGCAGCTGCAATGTAGAACTGTGATTTATACCTGAAATATGCACATTTTTCTAAAAAAACATATGCTATACCATAAATATGTTATCAGACTGTCATCTTATGAAGTTGTTTCTTGGTTAGTGGCTATATATATCTTTATTTAGTCGAATTAGTGATGGCTACTGATGGAGTAAAAAAATGGTGGACAAAAAAAAGTTGTGTCTTTTGCTATGGTGGTTAGCTAATAGAAATACATATTTTGTCTTCCCTGTAAAACATTTAAAAAATCGGAAATGATGGCTGGATTCACAAGATCTGTATCTTTCATTTGGTGTCTTGGACTTGTGATTTCATGAACATTTGATTATATGATATCCCTGTCGCTTTAGGCTAGGCTATGCTAGTCAGCTTTTTTGATGGGGGGGATCCCGGATCCGGGTTTGTGACTCGTGAAAGGTTAACACATATATCAAATAAAATCAGAGCCGGAGATATCTAACGTCTATAACGAAAGCTTTTCAGAACGCAATTCAGGGGTCCTTCCCGCGCCTTGCTGAACAAAGGAAACTTGGGGTCATGTCATTCCAAGAGCTCTCATTTGACCTCAGATCAAGCTATACACCCCATTCCACCTCTCACAGCCTATTGACATCTAGTGGAAGGCGTATGCAGTGCATGTAGATCCATAGAATTCAGGCAAATTAATAGGATGGCCCTGGAACAGAGCCTCGATTTCAGATTTTTCACTTCCTGACAGGAAGTTTGCTGCAAAATGAGTTCTGTTTTACTCACAGATATAATTCAAACGGTTTTAGAAACTAGAGAGTGTTTTCTATCCAATAGTAATAATAATATGCATATTTTACGAGCAAGAATTGAGTACGAGGCAGTTTAATTTGGGAACGATTTTTTACAAAGTGAAAACAGCGCCCCCATATTGACAAAAGAAGCTATGAGATTGCTTGGATCAGACAGGCTCCTGGGAAAGTAATGGAGTGGGTTGTTTTTATTAGCACAGCTAGTACTCCTATCTCTTACTCCTGTCAGTGCAGGGTAGATTCACCATCTCCAGAGATGACTCCACCAGTAAGCTGTACCTACAGATGAACAGCGTGGACACAGCAGTGTATTACTGTACTAGAGAGTCACTGCGGTTAACCTGTCTGGCCCCGGGGTTCCGCTAGCGGAACTCCTCCCACATTCCACTGAAAAGGCAGAGCGCGAAATTCAAAAAATATTTTTGAGAAATATTTAACTTTCACACATTAACAAGTCCAATACAGCAAATGAAAGATGTGCAAATGTGAATCCAGTCAACATGTCCGATTTTTTAAAATGTTTTACAGCGAAAACCGCACGTATATTTATGTTAGCTCACCACCAAATACAAAAAAGAACAGACATTTTTCACAGCACAGGTAGCATGCACAAAGCCAACCTAACTAACCAAGAACCAACCAAACTAACCAAGAAACAACTTCATCAGATGACAGTCTTATAACATGTTACACAATAAATCTATGTTTTGTTCGAAAAATGTGCATATTTGAGCTATAAATCAGTTTTACATTGCAGTTACCATCACAGCTACCGTCAGAAATAGCACCGAAGCAGCCAGAGTAATTATAGAGACCAACGTGGAATACCTAAATACTCATCATAAAACATTTCTGAAAAATGCATTGTGTACAGCAAATGAAAGACAAGCATCTTGTGAATCCAGCCAATATTTCAGATTTTTTAAGTGTTTTACAGCGAAAACAAAATATAGCATTATATTAGCTTACTACAATAGCCAACCACACTACCGCATTCATTCATCAAGGCACGTTAGCGATAGCAATAGGCACGTTAGCGATAGCGAATAAACCAGCAAAAGATACTAATTTTCACTAACCTTCATCAGATGACAGTCCTATAACATCAGGTTATACATACACTTATGTTTTGTTCGAAAATTTGCATATTTAGAGCTGAAATCAGTGGTTATACATTGTGCTAACGTAGCATCTTTTTCCCAGAACGTCCGGATATTTTTCTGACTCTCACATATTCTGACCAAATAACTATTTATAAACATGACTAAAACATACATGTTGTATAGGAAATGATAGATACACTAGTTCTTAATGCAATCGCAGTGTTAGAATTCTAAAAATAACTTCATTACGACATAAGGCTTACGTTATGGCGAGACAGTGCCCAAAACCTGGGCGCAAAACTAATAGTACACAGTTCGACAGATATATGAAATAGCATCATAAAATGGGTCCTACTTTTGATGAGCTTCCATCAGAATGTTGTACAAGAGGTCCTTTGTCAAGAACAATCGTTGTTTGGATTTAGAACATCCTTTTTCCCCTCTTGAATTAGCAAGCACACTAGCCAAGTGGCGCGAAGCTCTCCATCGTCAACAAACACAGACAACGCAACACGCCTAACGTCCCGAAAAAATTTCAATAATCTAATAAAACTATATTGAAAAAACATACTTTACGATGATATTGTCACATGTATCAAATAAAATCAAAGCCGAAGATAGTAGTCGCCTATAACGACAGCTTTTCAGAAGGCAATTCCAGGTCTATCCTCGCTCTTTCCAGAAAACAGGAAATGGGTGACACGTCATTCCAAGAGGATTTATTCCACCTCAGACCAAGATAAACACATAATTTCTTCTCTCACTGCCTCTTGGCATCTAGGGGAAGGTGTATGACGTGCATGTATACTAATACGTATCAAGCCCATTTATAGGCAGGCCCTAGAACAGAGCATCGTTTTCAGACTTTCCACTTCCTGGCCAGGAAGTTTGTGCCAAATGAGTTATGTTTTACTCACAGATATAATTCAAACGGTTTTAGAAACTAGAGAGTGTTTTCTATCCAATAGTAATAATAATATGCATATTGTACGAGCAAGATTTGAGTACGAGGCCGTTTAAATTGGGCACGATTTTCCCCCAAAGTGAAAACAGCGCCCTCTGTCCTCAATAGGTTAAACTAATGGGAGAATCCGTACAAAAACCATCTGGAATAGAAAGGATGTACTTGCACAAGCACCTGCACACACATCATCTGGTCGTGATAGATGTTCACATACAGTATCATCACACAGTGACACAGAGATAACACACCTGTTAGATATGTTGTTATAGTGTTGTTGATACACCAAGAGATATTCCATTATCTTCATTTTACTGATGGCACAATACTTCAGTTAATTGATGGAGGTTCTGCAATGTCTTGATGTATCATGTAATATTTCAGTTCATAACAATCATTCCTCTAGAAGTTTTATTTTAGAATAAAATCATGAATGCATCCTTATCTACCTTTTGTTGCTGAGGTATGCTAAAGAGTTTAATGAACAAGTGGATTAACTAAATTATTTAGTTTCACGTGGTATAATCACATACATAATCTAAAGAGGGTCTGTGATTCTTCACATCGTAAAGGTTGTGTCCAGTAATAGTGGTGATGGTCCTGAAGTGTCTCTTATATGCCCTCTTTTATACTGTATCTCCCACCATCTCTCCCTGTCAATGCAAACTCTCCCTCTGATTCCCTACTTAACTTCTTGCGACTACAGGGGGTGCTGTTCCGAATTAGCATTTTGTCGTCTCCAAATTAAACTGCCTAGTACTCAATTCTTGCTTGTACAATATGCATATTATTAATTCTATTGGATAGAAAACACTTTCTAGTTTCATACAAAGTTGGAATGATGTCTGTGGGTGACCCAGAACTCTTTCTACAGCGAAATCCATGACAGACAGTGAAAGGTCTGAGAGCGAAGCTCTGGTTTCAGATCAGTTTTTAAGGTCTCTGTCTATCCTATGGAACGACACGAACTGCACCCGCCTTCCCCTGGATGTCAGTAACCAATGAGAAGTGGAATGGGCCTTCTCCGTAGCTCTCAGAGGTTATAAAAGACCAAGGAGTGAGAGTAGCCCCCCTTTCGACGCTCGCCCTTACGCAGGAAGGGACCTCCGGATGCCATTTTCACAGGCTCGGTTATCAACTTGAAATGTATCCGTCTGTAATTTAATTCGATATAGGACTTAGAAACATCATAAGGTAGTTAATTTAAACCGTTTTATAGCAATTTATATCCGTTTAGTGCGATTTTGATGCATTTCTATGTGAAGCACCGGGCACATTTCGGGGTCCCGGTCGAACGTTAGCGGGCATTTAGACGGACAAAGGACATCTTTCGACCAAAAGAAGATTAAACCCAAGAAAGAATACATTGCCCAAGAATCTGATGGAAGAACAGCTCAAAGTAAGCAATATTTAATATGATAAATCGTTGTTCTGTCGAAATATTTTAAACGCATATTTCGCCATTTTGTTTGGTATAGCTTCACTTGGCGAACCCTGTATTGAAAAGTAAGGATAATTTTAAAAATGTAAGTCAGCGGTTGCATTAAGAACTAATTTGTCTTTCGATTCCTGTCAACTCTGTATTTTTTAGTCAAGTATATGATTAGCTTTCGATTAAACTAGATCACTCTGAAAGCTGACGTCCCTCATTTTGATGCTTGAGTTGTGACTATTTCCATTGTATAACCACGGTTTTGTATGGCTAAATATGCACCTTTTCGAACAAACTGTATATGTATGTTGTAAAATGATGTTACAGGAGTGTCATCGGAAGAATTCTGAGAAGGTTAGTGAAAAAATTAATATATTTTGGCGATGATAACGTTATAGCTCCCTTTGCCTTGAATTCATGCTCTACTAACGTTTGCACATGTGGTATGCTAACTTATCGATTTATTGTGTTTTCGCTGAAAAACGCTTAGAAAATCTGAAATATGGTCTGAAATCACAAGAACTGTGTCTTTCCATTGCTATGCTTTGTCTATTTTTATGAAATGTTTTATGATGAGTAAATTGGTCATACACGTTGCTCTATCTAGTAATTCTAGTCGATTTGTGATGGTCGGTGCAATTGTAAACTGTGATTTCTACCTGAAATATGCACTTTTTTCTAACAACACCTATCCTATACCATAAATATGTTATCAGACTGTCATCTGATGAGTTTTTTTCTTGGTTTGTTGCTATCAATATCTTAGTTTAGCCGAATTGGTGATAGCTAGTGGTGGAGAGAGAAAATGGTGGACAAAGAAAGATGGTGTATTTTGCTAACGTGGTTAGCTAATAGATTTACATATTGTGTCTTCCCTGTAAAACATTTTAAAAAACAGAAATGATGGGTTTATTCACAAGATCTGTATCTTTCATCTGGTGTCTTGGACTTGTGATTTAATGATATTTAGATGCTACTATTTACTTGTGAAGCTATGCTAGCGATGCTAATCAGTGTGGGGGGGGTGGGGGGTGATCCCGGATACGGGGTTGATACTCGTGAAAGGTTAAACCGTGTCTGTCTGTCCTTAGAGGCCCTCTGAGTACTGGAGAGAAGAGAAGAGCAGCTACCACTAGTTCAGCTTCAATACAAGCCATGTTCCCTGCATCTCTGCTGCTGCTGGCAGCTGTATCCTATGAGTTTCTCTGTTCATACAAATGGACATTTATTACAACTCTCAAATTATAATTTCTAATTTCTGATGAAAACTGACAATGTTGTGTATTGATGTGTGTTTCTCCTTCCAGGTGGCTACTGTGGTATTGAACTCATCCAGTCTGGTCCAGTGGGTATAGAACCAGGAGAGTCTTTCAGCAATTCTTGCAAATTCGCTGGGTTTTCTATATCTTCTAACTGTCCTCACTGGATACAACAAGCTGAAGGCAAAGCTTTGCAGCATGTTGGTTATACATGCAGTAGTAGTACCTACACTGTATATTCACTGAACAGCAAGATCACTTCTAGTTATGACAGCTCCAGCAGTACAGTGTTTCTACAAGGGTACAACTTCCAGACTGAAGAAACAGCAGATTATTACTGTGTCTATGAGACACAGTGATACAAACCATGACCAGAGCTGTACAAAAACCCATCCTCCAGGGATTCATTGTATAATAGGACTGCTTAAATGAAATAGAACAGAGATGCTTCACCACATCTGATTTGTAAACGAATACAAGCCCATCACTGGTGGTGCTGGAAATGTATATCTGAGTTGTTTACCAATTATACTTCTGATATGACTTGATGGTATTCTAATTGATGTCTATCAAACATTCAGATAACTCAATCATGATCCAATACTTTAATGTTTAAATCATTCACATGGTAAAGTTGGCCAGTACCGAACAAGAAGGTCTAAGCTCTATACTATCTAAAATATACAAAGTATTATGAAATAAATACATATATATGCAACAATATAAAGACTGGGGACAATTGACACTAATTGGTTATGACATCAACAATATTGGCAGAATGTAAAGCTCAATGTATAAGAGTTCTACCTAACATTATCCTCAAGTATAAGTCTGTATTTTTTACATGGAGAACACAGACTATGTACAGTTGAAGTCGGAAGTTTACATACACTTATGTTGGAGTCATTAAAACTTGTTTTTAAACCACTCCACAAATTTCTTGTTAACAAACGATAGTTTTGGCAAGTCAGTTAGGACATCTACTTTGTGCATGACACAAGTAATTTTTACAACATACAAATTATGTAAATTATCAGAAGCTTCTAAAGCCATGACATAATTTTCTGGAATTTTCCAAGCTGTTTAAAGGCACAGCCAAATTATTGTATGTTAACATCTGACACACTGGAATTTGGAGGTGTACCTGTGGATGTATTTCAAGGCCTACCTTTAAACTCTTTGCTTGACATCATGGGAAAATCAAAAGAAATCAGCCAAGATGTCACGAATGTCGTCGGGAGAAGGAGAGGAGGACCAAGGTGCAGCATGGTAAGTGTTCATATTTTTAATAAAGCAACTGAACACTGAACAAAACAACAAAAATGACAAACGAACAGTCCTGTAAGGTGACGAAAAAACACTAAACAGAAAAGAATCACCCACAACTCAAAATGGGAAAACAGGCTACCTAAGTATAGCTCCCAATCAGAGACAACGATAGATATCTGCCTCTGATTGGGAACCACACCAGGGGCCTGTTGCACAAAACTAGGATAAGGGATTAAGCCAGGATATCTTGGTGATCCTGGCTCAATTGATCCGTAATCCGGTTGCACTAAAGATGGATAGGGGGCAGGAGGATATGTTATGGTATAAATTACCATGGAGATTTATTCTGTGGAGCTAGCCTGCTCCAGACCAGGCTAAATTCCAGGATCTATTTAATCTCATCCCTAATGTCAGTCAGCAGTCACCACAAATGGAAACCAATAGTTATTTCACTGCTCACTATACATTGTTATCAC
Source organism: Salvelinus namaycush (assembly GCF_016432855.1). Taxonomy (NCBI): domain Eukaryota; kingdom Metazoa; phylum Chordata; class Actinopteri; order Salmoniformes; family Salmonidae; genus Salvelinus; species Salvelinus namaycush. Next base: position 18,913,017 of record NC_052347.1, on the reverse strand, counting down.
ATATAACTAGACCCACTGTTATTTAAACGTTTGTGATCATTAATTTCAATGATTTTGGATAAAAAATGATTTTTAGATGATGTTGCTATCATTAGATAATTTACAGTTTCCCATAGACTATAAGGCTATATATAAAATGATAGAATATTAGGGCCACAGAGGGGAAAAAAACACAAGTCATAATATTGTAACCAGTTGTTTTAAAGGAGGACAGTTGTTAAAATGACAGATGTGGGGCATTTCGTGAAATTGTACTTCAGTATGGTTTCATAAACAAAGACATGCTGATGTGCCAGAATATTAAGTATCACATTGTCATAAGTATCAAAACTGTAAAAACAATATGTAGCTTTTCTGCAGAAAGAACCAGCCTCATAAATTTATGACTTTATCCTTTTTCTTCAGTGTGGCCCTAGTACTCTGTCATATAAACAAATACACATTCCATATGAATATAAAAACACAATGTGTAACATTATGTTCCTTTATTGAATAAGGACAAAACAAAGCAGGTAAACCATCAGCTCCTTTCGAAACTGAAGTCACAGTGACTCTACAAGATGGAAAGCACAGAATCCAAGCATATTATACAAAATGATACATACACATTCAAAGGTCTGTATATAACACACCCTGCATGTCTGCACACTAAAATAAATGCAGGACAAATCCATACACATCAACTGAACAGACAAATGAATGGATGCAGTAGCCTCCCTGCAGCCTTGTATTACACACAGTATACCGCACAAACATCATAAGAGGCCAAATTCGTCAAAAAACGAACCCAAAAAAACCCAAATTCCTCTGCCACCGCAGGACATATTTAACCAAAATTGAAAGCACACATACTAACTAAAATAATTCAACACATATTGGTCCCTCAGCAGCCGACCACTGTCGTCATCAGGGAAGATTGCCGGATTGTCCCAGTCCATGGCTGGTGGCACTCTGGGGGCCCTCTCCTTCCTCAGGCAGGCCACATTGTGGAGGACAGCACAAGCCACAGTAATATCACATGCCCTAACAGGGCTGACCCTTAATTTGTGAAGGCAGTGAAAGCGTGCCTTCAGGAGGCCAAAGGTCATTTCAACTCTGGCCCTGGTCCTGGCATGGGCATGGTTGTAGGCCTGCTGTGCTTCCTGGGGGTCTGTGAAAGGTGTCAGGAGAAAAGGCTGGCAGCCATACCCCCTGTCTCCCAGCAACACACCAGAGAATTCACCTGTCAACACAAAATCTCATCATTACTACCTCATAAACACAGTGATATTCTTGACACAGCCATGATGGTTATAAATAGGGGTTGTGTGGCTTACCTTGTGATAGGCACTGATAGATTTCAGAGGCCCGAAAGATTCTGGAGTCATGGACTGAGCCAGGCCATTTTGCCACAACATTGCTGATCACACAGTCAGCATTGCAGACCATCTGAAATCATAAGATGAGGAATATTACACCAATCAATGCACATCACTGGCAATGCAGAGTGTTCGTCAATGGACAATATCAAAAAGTTATGTTCACCTGAACATTAATGCTGTGAAAGGATTTCCTATTCACAAAATCGGCCTCATGGGCACCTGAGGGGGCTTTTATCCTTATGTGTGTGCAGTCCACTGCACCAATGACATTGGGGAAACCTGTCACACAAAGTAATGAGTATCCTACTATGTGTTAACAGTTGTCCTGTAATTTGTAGATCCTCTTACCTGCAATCCTATAGAACTCCTCTTTGATGTCACAGAGTCTTCTGTGGCCAGGGAAGGAGATGAAGACATCTGCTAATGCTTTGATAGCCAGACACACACTCCTTATTGTGCGGCAAATTGTGGCCTTGTTCAGCTGTTCTGCATCCCCCACTGAGTACAGGAAGGCTCCACTAGCAAAAAAGCGCAAGGCCACACAAACCATTTGCTCCACACTCAGTGCATGGCTCCGTGCAGTGCGGTGCTTAATCCTGGGACCCAGTAGTCTGCATAGATACCTGATGCCATCTGCAGAAAACCTGTATCTTTCATATAGATGGTCATCAGGGAAGGCCAGTGGGTCCAACCGGTCCCTGAAGACCCTTTCTCGCCTGAAGGCTCTCCTCAGCACAAGTGCTTCTTCATCCACCACATCTCGCACGAATGGGCATGCCATTGTCAGAGCAGAAAGGAACACACAATTTTGGGCCTTCATATAGGCTAGTGGCCACACCTGGTGCTGGGGGGGTGGGCAAAAGAGGGCGATGCCTTATAACGATGACTTGGTTGTACTGATTGCTGGGAAAATAAAAAAAAACTTAGAAAGATGCCACCGTCCTGTGTGCTCACAATAAGAGCTCATATGTCATGGCTCACTTGACTTTACGAGAATATACCTAATTTTTATTTTGAGCTGTGTCATCTTCTTGGAGCTGGGGGAGGAAAGAAAAATAATGATTAATACATTTGTGTTACAGTTAGCATACAGTGTACATTGAAGGCATATCTCACCTCCCTCTCAAGTTTTTTTATTTCAAGGTCCAGTTTCCTAATTGTCCTCTTTTTTATTTCGGACTCCAGTGCAAGATTTTCCATCTTTTTCTTCTTGTACTGAATGTCTATGTCTGCCAGTTCTATTTGGCGCCGGAGGTGGTTGCCATACAACTTTCTGATAGCTTGTGAGCTCTGTGAACACAATACAATTAGCGCAGCTGGAATTTGGCAGGATGTGGTGTCCTTTTATTAATACGCACTATGTTGCCAGGCTGGTTTTCCCACTGTATAGCATCTGGGTCCTGTAAAAGAAATTAGATTTTTTGATTTTGATGAGGACTCCTCACCATTGTAGAGTAAATAGTACTTTCACAGTCTTAACATGATACCTCATGCCTTCTGGAATCCAGAGAGATGGTCTCCTCCTCATCATCGTCTCCATCATGTGCTGTTGCTGCTGCACTGGGGCCTTCACCCTATCACATTTAATCGGATTCATATTGAAGCTAGTAGACAAGACATGCCAGGCCTACAGTATGCCTTTGATGGAGTACTCACTGGATCAGCATCGTCTGGTGCTTGTGCTGGTGGCTCTAACAGGAACACAGTGCTGCCAGACACTGCAAGGCAATAGGTAAACCAAAGTCAGACAGTCCAAATTGATTCAATATGAATGTGGTTGTATCCCATGTAGAGATGGAAGGACATACCTTGAATGAAGCGGGTGGCATCTTGGGAGGAACCTATGCTCGTCTCTTTCCCCCCAGGGATCCCCTCTAAGACGGGCCTGCCTTTATTTAGCTCCAAGGCCATGTCCTCTGCTGGGGTAAGGTCAGCCTTTGGTGACCCACCACCCGTGCCTTGTCTGTGGGTATTCTTTTTCACTGCTAAAACAGTACAGACAATGTGTGAGCAGGCACCTTCTGGGTACAATATATGCTTGTGCTTTGTTAAATATTAGTCAGGGACCATACCATTCTGTAGAATGTTCTTGTATTTGATTTTGACCTGCTGCCATGTCCGTTTTGGCCCGTTCATGTTTAATCTACACACACACACACACATTTAATGGAGTCACACTGCAAAAAATTACTTGGTATTTTTGTCTTGTTTTCAGTAAAAATATCAAAAAATGTATCATAGCTTTATACAGTGTGATGGAGTTACTTTACACAATTTCACTCATATCTGCAGTGCATTTCAATTAAAAATTTAACCGTTTCATAATTACAGTACAACTGCATTTTTGGAGATGTGAATTAAATATTTGAATTGTAATTGTGATGTTTCAGCGGAGCGGTGAGTGTGTAATTGTGCACTACTTACGCATTCAGGCGGTCTGCAATACTTTGCCACGCTTTTTCTCTGCTTTATCACTGTGGCGGTGTTGCCTTTCTTCTTAATTATATCTTTTACCTCCTCGTATGCCTCCATGAGGATTTGTGCTTCCGACGGGGAAAAGTACGCGGCTCTAGTTGCCATGGTAAATCAGTTAATCTGTGATCTGTGGCGGGGTCTATTTGAGTGAGCCGTGAGCGCGCACCTATCCAGGATTGGTTTCACCTGGCTTAATGAATCCGTGTCTGCTCATCCTGGCTTGGTCTTTGTGCAACCAATTAAGCCTGGACGCACATGTTTTGGCTTCATTGAGCTCAGCTGAGTCATTTATCCCGGATGTCTTAATTCTACTTTTGTGCAACAGGCCCCAGGGCAAACATATAGAAACACAACAACATAGAAAAAAGAACATAGACTGCCCACCCTAGTCACACCCTGGCCTAACCAAAATAGAGAATAAAACACCTCTCTATAGCCAGGGCGTGACACAAGAACTCAGAAAAAACAATGTAGACCTCCACGAGTCTGGTTCCTCCTTGGGAGCAATTTCCAAACGCCTGAAGGTACCACGTTCATCTGTACAAACAATAGTACGTAAGTATAAACACCATGGGACCACGCAGCCATCATACCACTCAGGAAGGAGACACATTATGTCTCTTAGAGATGAACGTACTTTGGTGCGAAAAGTGCAAATCAATCCCAGAACAACAGCAACGGACATTGTGAAGATGCTGGAGGTAACAGGTACAAATGTATCTATATCCACAGTAAAACTAGTCCTTTATTGACATAACCTGAAAGGCCGCTCAGCAAGGAAGAAGCCACTGCTCCAAAACCGCCATGAAAAAGCCAGATAACGGTTTGCAACTGCACATGGGGACAAAGATCGAACTTTTTAGAGAAATGTCCTCTGGTCTGATGAAACAAAAATAGAACTGTTTGGTCATAATGACCATCGTTATGTTTGGAGGAAAAAGGGGGAGGCTTGCAAGCTGAAGAACACCATCCCAAACATCAAGCACGGGGGTGCAGCATCATGTTGTGGGGGCGCCTTGCTGCAGGAGGGACTGGTGCACTTCACAAAATAGATTGCATTATGAGGAATGGAAATTATGTGGATATATTGAAGCAAGTGAGTCTTCCAAATGGACAATGACCTCAAGCATACTTCCAAAGTTGTTGCAAAATGGCTTAAGGACAACAAAGTCAAGGTATTGGAGTGGCCATCACAAAGCCCTGACCTCAAGCCGATAGAAAAAATGTAAAAGCTGAAATAAATCATTCTCTCTACTATTATTCGGACATTTCACATTCTTAAAATAAAGTGGTGATCCTAACTGACCTAAAACAGGGATATTTTACTAGGATTAAATATCAGGAATTGTGAAAAACTGAGTTTAAATGTTTTTGGCTAAGGTGTATGTAAACGTCCGACTTCAACTATAGCTAGCTAGTATGAACTCTGAATTTCATTGAGAATTGGCACCTCTTATAGAGCAAATAAGACACAACACATTATGTAGAGTGAAATTTCCATGAGAATTTTCAATCCCAATGATGATAACTAAACAATCATTTAAGCTTTGACCAATCCCAGAGGTTTGTAAAACCCTGGGTTTAATAATAATTAGTCAAAGACTCAGATTCTGCAAAAGGTTCGTTGTTCTTTATTCAGAGAGCTCCGAAGTCAACAAAATGTGTACAGTCTGTATAACCCCCCCCCCCCAACACACACACACAAAGTAGGTGGGCTGTATCTTTTTTCGCATTCCTAGTTTATCACTATTCTACCAGCCTGGCAGTTTTCTGGCCGTTCATCTCCTCCCTAGATTAGAGGGGCCTTGGAAGGGCCTCTTTCCTGTCATAAGTTTTCAGAGTTACAACCAGGTCATGTGTAGTTCAATTGTCCTTTGTTTTCTCAACCATACATTTCTCACCCTTAATAATGCAACCGCTGTGTTAGATTTTTAAAAATAACTTTAGTACGACATACAGCTTACGTTATAGCGAGACAGCGCATAAAATCAGGGCGGAAAATATGACTACACATTTTCGACAGAAATACGAAATAACATCATAAATGGTTCCTACTTTTGATGAGCTTCCATCAGAATGTTGTACAAGGGGTCCTTTGTCCAGAACAATCGTTGTTTGGTTGTAGAATGTCCTCTTCGCCTGTCGAATTAGCAACCAAAGCTAGCCATGTGGCGCAGACGTGTCCAACATCACATAACGCATAACTAGAGAGTGTTTTCTATCCAATAGTAATAATAATATGCATATTGTACGATCTAGAATAGAGTACGAGGCCGTTTAAATTGGGCACGATTTTATCCCAAAGTGAAAATAGCGCCCCCTATCCCAAAGAAGTTAACCTCTCTTGGGTACGTGAGACTTTATCGTCCCACCTCTTCAACAGCCAGTGAAACTGCTGGGCACCAAATTCAAAAACAGAAATACTCTTTATAAAAATTCAGAAAACAATACATATTTTACATAGGTTTAAAGATTAACTTCTTGTGAATCCAACCACGGTGTCATATTTAAAAAATGCTTTATGGCGAAAGCATACCTTACGATTATTTGAGAACATAGCCCACTAGACAAATCATTACAAACAGTAACCAGCCAAGTAGAACAGTTACACAAGTCAGAAATAGAGATGAAATTAATCCCTTACCTTTGATGATCTTCATATGGTTGCACTCAGCAGACATTCATTTACTCAATAAATGTTCATTTTGTTCGATAAAGTCTCTATATCCAAAAACCTCCGTTTTGTTCGCGCGTTTTCTTCAGTAATCCACAGGCTCAAATGCAGTCAAAACAGGAAGACAAAAAAATTCTAATTGTATCCGTAAAGTTCATAGAAACATGTCAAACGATGTTTATATTCAATCCTCAGGTTGTTTTTAGCCTAAATAATCGATAATATTTCAACCGGACAATAACGTCGTCAATTTAAAAGGTAAACAAGAAACGCACTCTCTCCGTCTCGCGCATGAAAAAGCTCTGTGACACTTTAGGGTCCACTCATTCAGACTGCTCTTACTTCCTCATTTTTCAGGATACAAGCCTGAAACAATTTCTATAGACTGTTGACATCTAGTGGAAGGCATAGAAACTGCAATTTGAGTCCTAAATCAATGGATACTGTAATGGCATTGAATATAAAACTACAAAACCAAATAAAAAAAATACTTCCTGAATGGATTTTTCTCAGGTTTTCTTCTGCCAAATCAGTTCTGTTATACTCACATACAATATTTTAACAGTTATGGAAACTTTAGAGTGTTTTCTATCCAAATCTACCAGTTACATGCATATCATATCTTCTGGGCCCGAAAAGCAAGCAGTTAAATTTGGGCATGCATTTCATCCAAAATTCCGAATGCTGCCCCCTACCCTAGAGAAGTTAACACAGTGTCCAAAGAAGGGCCAAAAGTGTACAGAATGGGGTCGTATGCGTAGAAGTGGATCAGAGAATCACCAGCCGCAAGACCGACATCATTGATGTATACAGAGAAGAGAGTCAGCCCGAGAATTGAACCCTGTGGCACCCCCATAGAGACTGCCAGAGGTCCGGACAACAGGCCCTCCAATTTGACACACTGAACTCTATCAGAGAAGTAGTTGGTGAACCAGGCGAGGCAATCATTTGAGAAACCAAGGCTGTTTAGTCTGCCAATTAAAATGTTGTGATTGACAGAGTCAAAAGCCTTAGCCAGGTCGATGAATACGGCTGCACATTAATGTCTCTTATCGATGGCGGTTATGATTTCATATAGGACCTTGAGCGTGGCTGAGGTGCACCCGTGACCAGCTCTGAAACCAGATTGCATAGTGGAGTTAACTTCTTTGGGGTATCCCCCTTCTTCTCAATTTCCGCCTAAAGACATACCCTAATCTAACTGCCTGTAGCTCAGGCCCAGAAGCAAGGATATACATATTCTTGGTATCATTTGAAAGGAAACACTCTGAATTTTGTGGAAATGTGAATTGAATGTAGGAGAATATAACACAATAGATCTGGTAGAAGAAAATACAAGGAAATAAACATACGTTTTCTGTTTTTTATTGTTGCTGCATCATCTTTCAAATGACCAAGAACAGCAAAACATACAGATAGAATGCTGTTGGTGATTTGAATGAAGAACATAAGATGGCAACAATAGCTGAGCAAAGTTTTAGACAGATAACTTGAGCGAGCTACATGACATTGAGCATGAAGTCACCCAGGTGTCCCACACAAATGTACCCAAATGTACCCAAGTGGCCGAATTGGTACAGTGATACATTGTGAAGAAAATAACTATATACAAAATACATAAATGCTATTCTAACACCCCCCCAAAAAAATATATATATATGAAAAAAATAAAAATAAACAAATAATAATAATAAACAAACAAATAACAAGGGTAACTATTTACACATTTTCTATTTACAATATTGTGAAGACCCTCAGTCCTCTACACAATATTGTGCTGCTGGTGCCATGGCCCATAGCAGTCTCTTTCTGCTGTAAAGCAGAGGCTTACTGAACAGGTGGTGCAGGTAATGGGGCATTTCCTGTGACAAAGGGCACAATGACGTCTCCCTACTCTGCCCTTTTTGCCCTGAGGCAAATTCATGCCTGCAGAGATGAATCTGGGCAGGTGAACACCACTGGTTGGAGCAGAAGGGACAGAAGGTGCTGCAGTGGACTTGCTGTAGCTAGCAAGCTCCTGGATGAGCAGCTCCCTGAAGGCTAGCTGTGAGATGGGGGGCTGTCCACAGCTCTTGGCCATTTCCTTCTGGAGGATGAAGGAATTCACCACAGCAATGTAAATGAAATGATAGAAAAATGTCTTGTACCATTTCATGGTCTTGTGGAGAACATTGTAGTATCCTATCAGCGTATCTGACAGGTCCACACCTCCCATGCTCTTGTTGTAGTCCTTCACAACAGCTGGAATGAGGACATTTTTTGTGGTCCATGCCCCGGCACCGTCCTTCACACGCCTGACGACGTGAACTCCACTGAAGGACTTGTGGATACTGGAGCACATGACCACCTCTCTGGTATCCATCCACTTCACAGATAGCAGGCTATCTTCACGGATCCATCGCATGGTACCCCGCTCAGCCCGCTTAGGCATGTCATTCACCTTTGTCTTCGGAAAGCCCACCCTGTTGGTACGAATGGTGCCACAAGCCCACCCCTCCCGCTTCCTCAGCTCTGTAAACAGGGTAGGGCTTGTGTAGAAGTTGTCCACAAACAGTTTGTAGCCCTTCCCCAGCAGTTGAAAATCCAATAACTCCATAACGGAATCATAACTCAGTCCATTACCGGTAGCAAAACAGTTTTTCCACTCATAAACAAAAAAATTGCAAGTGTAGGCACACACAGAATCAGCCAAAACAAACAGTTTGTAACCCCATTTGGTTGGTTTGTTACTCATGTATTCTTTGAGGCTGATTCTGGCCTTTGAGGCTACCATCCTCTCATCGATGGACAGGTTCTGGGCGGGCTGAAAATAGGTCTTGCAGGCCTCAACGATGCTGGGGTAGAGAGGTTTGATTTTGCAGAGCCTATCAAACCTTGGTGTGCCTCTCTTCTTGTCATTCTCCCCATCAACTTCTGGGTCACTGATGTGAAGCGCACGTGAGATAGTCAGAAAACGTTTAGAAGACATGACAGTCATGGGGAAAGGCAGTTGATAGAGAGCTGACGTTTTCCAGTAGTCCCTTAGAGTTTTTAACTTCACCAGCCCCATGTAAATGACCATTGAAAAGTAGCAGAAAAGGTCTGACATGGAAATGGTCTTCCATGCCTCTTTCTTTCCTGCCTGCTTCTTAGCCCCGTACTTATTGGTGTTCGACACCAGGGAATCAACAACTGACGACGTGAAAAACAGTTGAAAAAGTTGAAGGGGGCTGTACTTTGCAGTCATTTCTAGTTGAGGTCCTGGCTGCCTTTTGGGTCTAAAAACTGGTGGATTTGGTTCCACATCATCTTCTACCACAGAGTGCCAATGACCCTCTGGCCTTCTGTCTGCAGGTTTCTCTCTTCCCCACCTCCGCTTCTTTGTCACTGACTTCACACCTCTAGATGGCCGGGTAGGTGTGGAGCCGGAGACAGCGGGGGTCTGGCTGGATGAATCAGCTTCAGAGGGAGATGGACACCTAGACATTGGCGGCTCATAATCAGAATCACTGCCACTGTGAAAGATAATACAAATCAGTAACAATACTTTCACGTATGAACCCTGTATCAACACGTAAAATAAACAGATATATATAGAGTACAGGGAGCATAATCACTATGGTGAAGTGCTGTTCCATTCATGTTTATGTCAAATAAATTAAAAAAATATATCACACACACACAGTATAGCCAATGTGTACTTTACACATTTCATTACAGATTATATTTTTATATATTGCAAATAAAATAAGAAATCAAAAAAAAAATCTCAAAAGAATAATATTTCATATTATTAATTTCAAACAATGACATTAGCATTAGAATTTACCAATCCAGCATGGCATCCTAGCCGTGCAGAAACATTTCTTCCACCTGGGAGTCAAAACTAGCTTTGCGGAAAGATTCATCTACCTGAATCAACTCGGCCTCGCTGTCTCTATCAATTTCCTCTATAATTTGGGTTAAATCTGTATACCTAGACTTTGTTTTAGCTTTTCCTGATTTATTCGCCATAATTGAAATATATAAACTTGTTGAAAATGCTATTGAATATGTACTGCTATGCATAACACTCGTGGCTCCGTCAAGTAGGATTTGCAATGGCGAATTAACCTCTTTTACGCCAGAGTTTACGACAAAAGCTGGTCTTCGAACGTATAACCATTACATATTGCTGTTTACCTCAGCTCATTGGCTATCTTCCAAGCTAGATTTCAAGATGATCAGTGGTCATTGGGCCAAAATACAGTCAATCAACGATAGACCGGTCCTACCATTGGTGCGCAATGAGGTCATTGATTGGTCTCTTCAAATCGGTTTGTTTCGGTCAATATGTCCCGGGAAAAGAACCATCAAGTGTGGTTGTGTTAGTAACAACCAGAAGATTGCAATGAAACTAACCATGACTGGATAAACTATTGTTTAGTGTGTGTAATTACCACGAACGCTTCGTCCAAAGTTGAATGAGACGGAAATCACGACGCAAGCGGTTTATAAATGTTTCGTGTTAGGCTATAAAAATGTATTTTATCAAACAAAACGAACATTCACTGTGTAGTTAGTACACTTGGCATTGCCACCAGAGGAAGATCTTCAATGGTAAGCGATTTAATTTATTGTTATTTCTGACTTTCGTGACGCTAATGCTTGGTTGGAAAATGCTAGTAATACTTGTGTGTGTGGCGCGCCGTCCTCAGAAAATCGCATGTTTGCTTTTGCAGTAAACCTTTTTGAAATCTGACACAGCGGCTGGATTAATAAGACGTTCATCTTTTAAATGATGTAAGATACATTTATTTACAAGAATGTTTAATATAACGAATGGTGTATTTAGAATGTTAGCTCTCTGCAGTTTCACCGGATGTTGGCCTGGTGGGACGTTAGCGTCTCACCTACCCTAGAGAAGTTAACAATCCAGCTCCCACCAGTTCAGCTTCAACACAAACCATGTTTCCTGCATCTCCGCTGCTGACTGCAGGTGCAACCCGTATGTCTCTCTAGATTTGTGTTTTCGAAATGGACATATGTTACCCTGAAAACATTTTTTTTTAAATTATAATCAGTATCTTACACTGCCATATATTGTTAATTCATATTATTTCATTGACAGGTGTGCACTGTGGACTTGAGCTCACCCAACCAAGCTCATTGGGCTTAAAGCCTGGAGAGTCTTTGAGCGTCACCTGAAAGGTCTCTGGGTATTCTCTGACTGTATCAGGGCACAAGGCGAGACCCAGATGCAGACACAGGAGGCAGATGGTTGGAGTCTTCGATGTTTATTGATCCAAAAAGCGGTAGGCAAGAGAATGGTTGTGGACAGGCAAAAGGTAAAAACCAGTTCAGAGTCCAGGAGATGCAGAGTGGTAGGCAAGGTCAAGGCAGGCAGACGGGTACAGAGTCCAGAAACAGGCAAGGGTCAAAAGAACTAGTAAAAAGAGAATAGAAAAGGCAGGAGGTCGGGACAAACACGCTGGTTGACTTGGACATACAAGACAAACTGGCACAGAGAGACAGGGATAGGGATAAATAGGGATAAATACACTGGGGAAAACAAGCGACACCTAGAGGGGGTGGAGACAATCACAAGGACAGGTGAAACAGACCAGGGTATGACAGTACCCCCCCACACACACACCTGGCATTCTACCTGTCATTTATCTGGCTGGCCGTGGTGTCGGCGGTGAAAATTGGCGATGAGGGCCGGGTCCAGGATGTCTTTAGCAGGGACCCAGCACCTCTCCTCCGGGCCATAACCCTCCCAGTCAACCACGTGCTGGAAACCCTTGCCCCGTGGTCGAACCCTCAGGAGGCGTCTCACCGTATATGCTGGCTGGCCATCGATGACCCGCGGGGAGGGATGGGCCTAGAAACAGAAGACAAAAGGCCTGTGAGACACGGGCTTAATCCTAGACACATGGAAGGTAGGGTGAATACGGAGGGTACGGGGTAACACAAGATTGACAGCAGTGGAACAAAGGACTCTAGAGATGGGAAAAGGACCAATGAAACGGGGGGACAGTTTGCGGGACTCCACCCGAAGGGGCAAGTCCCGAGTGGAAAGCCATACCCTCTGCCCAATCCGGTAGCAGGGAGCTGTGGTCCGACGACGGTCCGCTAGTCGACGATACCTGGAGTTGATCTTGAATTGCCGCCCGAGCTCTTCTCCAGGTACGTCGACAGTGGCGGACAAACATCTGGGCCGAGGGTACGCTGACCTCCTGCTCTTGTCCTGGGAAGAGTGGAGGTTGATACCCCAAAGAGCACTCAAAAGGAGAGAGTCCCGTGGCCGAACATGGAAGGGTGTTCCGGGAATACTCCACCCAGACCAGTTGTCAGCTCCAGGTAGTGGGGTTGTTTGAGACCAGGCATCTCAGGGTGGTTTCTAGGTCCTAGTTGGCTCGCTCCGACTGGCCGTTGGATTGGGGATGAAATCCGGAGGACAGGCTGGCCCGACGACCCAATAAGGGTGCAGAACGCCTTCCAGAACTGAGACGAGAACTGAGGACCCTGGTCTGAGACCATGTCCACCGGGAGTCCATGGATCAGAAAGACGTGCTGCACCATAGCTGGGCCGTCTCCTTGGCAGGGTAGTTTGGGGAGAGGGATGAAATTTGCGGCCTTGGAGAATCAGACGGAGGGAGCCCAGTGACAAAGTCCAGAGAGATATGGGACCAGGGGCGATGAGGGACAGGTAGTGGCTGAAGGATGCCAGAAGGAGCTTGCCGTAGAGTCTTGTTCTGAGCACACACTGTGCCCGCGTTGACGAAGGCAGAGATGTCAGGAACCATTGTGGGCCACTAGAAATGTTGTCGGAGGAAGGCTAGGGTACGACGGGAACCTAGATGACAGGTCAGCCTTGAGGAATGAGCCCATTCCATGGCCCGGGACCAGACTGAGTTAGTAATAAATAACCGGGCCCCCTTCAGGATCAGGCTGGGAACGTTGGGCCTTGCGAACCAAGGTTTCAAAACCCCAATCCACTGAAGCAAAGGCATGAGGTAGGGAGAATGGTTTCGGAAACCGAGTGTGTGGCAGAGGAACTGTATATGCGGGAGAGGGCGTCCGGCTTCACATTTTTGGACTCTGTGTGGTAGGAAATAGTGAAGTTGAATCTGGTGAACAATAAAGCCCACCGGGCCTGCCTGGAGTTAAGGCGCTTGGCTGTACGGAGATATTCCACATTTTTATGTTCGGTCCAGACAAAGAAGGGTTGTTCTGCTCCTTCCAGCCAATGCCTCCACTCCTCCAGCTCCAACTTGACAGCCAGGAGTTCTCTGTTGCCAACGCCATAATTCCTCTCTGCCTGACTGAGACGATGAGACAGGAAGGCACAATGATGGAGCTTCTGGTCCTGTGCAGATCGCTGGGACAGGATGGCCCCCACTCCAACATCAAAAGCATCAACCTCTACCACAAATTGATGGGATGGATCTGGATGGACGAGGATGGGTGCTGTGGTGAACCGATGTTTCAGGTCCACGAAGGCTTTGTCAACCGCTGGAGACCATGTGAATGGTACTTTGGTAGAGGTACAGTGGGGCAAAAAAGTATTTAGTCAGCCACCAATTGTGCAAGTTCTCCCACTTAAAAAGATGAGAGAGGCCTGTAATTTTCATCATAGGTACACTTCAACTATGACAGACAAAATGAGAAAAAAAAATCCAGAAAATCACATTGTAGGATTTTTTATAAATTTATTTGCAAATTATGGTGGAAAATAAGTATTTGGTCACCTACAAACAAGCAAGATTTCTGGCTCTCACAGACCTGTAACTTCTTCTTTAAGAGGCTCCTCTGTCCTCCACTCATTACCTGTATTAATGGCACCTGTTTGAACTTGTTATCAGTATAAAAGACACCTGTCCACAACCTCAAACAGTCACACTCCAAACTCTACTATGGCCAAGACCAAAGAGCTGTCAAAGGACACCAGAAACAAAATTGTAGACCTGCACCAGGCTGGGAAGACTGAATCTGCAATAGGTAAGCAGCTTGGTTTGAAGAAATCAACTGTGGGAGCAATTATTAGGAAATGGAAGACATACAAGACCACTGATAATCTCCCTCGATCTGGGGCTCCACGCAAGATCTCACCCCGTGGGGTCAAAATGATTAGATTAAGGATTAAGGTTAGATTAAGGATTTAACCTGAAAATCAACAAGGGAGATCAACAAGGGATCATAGCTTTCACCTGGATTCACCTATGTTGTGGAAAGAGCAGGTACTCATAATGTTTTGTACACTATAATTTCATGATTGTGAGAAGAACATGAGGTGTTTACTATAAATCCACCATGGTCAGAATTCAAATACTAAAAGAGCACTTAGTAAAAATCACCTATTCTAAGCATACTTAAGCCAGATAATAAACATGTATCAACTACAAATTACAATACAGTGCCTCTTGAGTAGTGAAGTAATACATTAACCTGTTTGGGCTGCAGGGGCAGTATTGAGTAGCCAGATAATAGGTGCCCATTTCAAACGGCCTCGTACTCAATTCTTGCTCGTACAATATGCATATTATTGTTATTATTGGATAGAAAACACTCTCTAGTTTCTATAGCCGTTGAAATTTTGTCTCTGAGTGGAACAGAACTCATTCTACAGCACTTTCCCTGACATGGAGTCAGATTTCAGACATCTTGGCCCCTGATCTGGAGTCAGTTTAAAGGTCCCTGTGAATGCTATGAGGATACAAACACTGCTTACGTCTTCCCCTGGATGTCATTACGTGGTGACGCTTTGAATGGAGTCGATTGCGCAATCAGAGCCTCTATAAAACAGCACAACGTGTAGGTAGTGTCCCTTTTCCAGCTGCGCCTGATGCAAGGTGGACACGGACCTGCTCTTTTTCCAAGCTTTAGTTTAGCCAGTAATATTTCTCCGGTCATGTTTTTGCTCGTTATAGGTATTAAAAACATCATAAGGTAGTTAATTTAAACCGTTTTATAGCAATTTATATCCGTTTAGTGCGATTTTGAGGCATTGCTTTCTGAGACACTTTGAACCTCTGGGCACGTTTCCAGTTCATGCCGAACGCAGTGGGCATTTCCACATGGCAAGAGGACAGCTTTCGACCAAAAGACGATTAGACCCAAGAAAGGATTCTTTGCCCAAGATTCTGATGGAAGAACAGCTCAAAGTAAGAACAATTTATTATGATAAATCGTGTTTCTGTCGAAAAATGTTAATCGCTTATGCCGCCATTTTGTTAGATGTAGCTTCGCTTGGCGCAACCTGTATTGAAAAGTAAGGATAATTTAAAAAATGTAATTCAGCGATTGTATTAAGAATTAAATTGTCTATCAATCGCTGTCCACCCTATATTTTTTTAGTCACGTTTATGAGTATTTATGTATAAGACTAGATCACTGTCTAATATGGCGCACGACATTTTCTGACCAGCTGGGCTACTTTTGTCATTGTCTAACCATGATTTTGGTGGCTAAATATGCACATTTTCGAACAAACTCTATATGTATGTTGTAATATGATGTTACAGGAGTGTCATCGGAAGAATTCTGAGAAGGTTAGTGAAAAAATTTATATATTTTGGCGATGATTACGTTATCGCTCTCTTTGGCTTGAATCAATGCTCTGGTAACGTTTGCATATGTGGTATGCTAATATAACGATTTATTGTGTTTTCGCTGTAAAACACTTAGAACATCTGAAATATTGTCTGAATTCACAAGATCTGTGTCTTTCCATTGCTATGTGCTGTGTATTTTTAAGAAATGTTTTATGATGAGTAAATTGGTAATACACGTTGCTCTGTGTATTTATTCTAGTCGATTTGTGATGGTGGGTGCAATTGTAAACTATGATTTATACCTGAAATATGCACATTTTTCTAACAAAACCTATCCTATACAATAAATATGTTATCAGACTGTCATCTGATGAGGTTTTTTTCTTGGTTAGTGGCTATCAATATCTTAGTTTAGCCGAATTGGTGATAGCTACTGGTGTTGAGAAAAAATGGTGGACAAAGAAAAATGGTGTCTTTTGCTAACATGGTTAGCTAATAGATTTACATATTTTGTCTTCCCTAAGAGGTTAATAACCTCTTATGGCTGCAAGCCCGAGGTCGGTACACCTATGACAACATCCCCCACCCCCCCCCCACACTGATTAGCATCGCTAGCATAGCGTCACAATTAAATAGTAGCATCTAAATATCATTAAATCACAAGTCCAAGACACCAAATGAAAGATACAGATCTTGTGAATAAAGCCACCATTTCAGATTTTAAAATGTTTTACAGGGAAGACAAAATATGTAAATCTATTAGCTAACCATGTTAGCAAAAGACACCATTTTTCTTTGTCCACCATTTTTTCTCAACACCAGTAGCTATCACCAATTCGGCTAAACTAAGATATTGATAGCCACTAACCAAGAAAAAACCTCATCAGATGACAGTCTGATAACATATTTATTGTATAGGATAGGTTTTGTTAGAAAAATGTGCATATTTCAGGTATAAATCATAGTTTACAATTGCACCCACCATCACAAATCGACTAGAATAAATACACAGAGCAACGTGTATTACCAATTTACTCATCATAAAACATTTCTTAAAAATACACAGCACATAGCAATGGAAAGACACAGATCTTGTGAATTCAGACAATATTTCAGATGTTCTAAGTGTTTTACAGCGAAAACACAATAAATCGTTATATTAGCATACCACATATGCAAACGTTACCAGAGCATTGATTCAAGCCAAAGAGAGCGATAACGTAATCATCGCCAAAATATATAAATTTTTTCACTAACCTTCTCAGAATTCTTCCGATGACACTCCTGTAACATCATATTACAACATACATATAGAGTTTGTTCGAAAATGTGCATATTTAGCCACCAAAATCATGGTTAGACAATGACAAAAGTAGCCCAGCTGGTCAGAAAATGTCGTGCGCCATATTAGACAGTGATCTAGTCTTATACATAAATACTCATAAACGTGACTAAAAAAATATAGGGTGGACAGCGATTGATAGACAATTTAATTCTTAATACAATCGCTGAATTACATTTTTTAAATTATCCTTACTTTTCAATACAGGTTGCGCCAAGCGAAGCTACATCTAACAAAATGGCGGCATAAGCGATTAACATTTTTCGACAGAAACACGATTTATCATAATAAATTGTTCTTACTTTGAGCTGTTCTTCCATCAGAATCTTGGGCAAAGAATCCTTTCTTGGGTCTAATCGTCTTTTGGTCGAAAGCTGTCCTCTTGCCATGTGGAAATGCCCACTGCGTTCGGCATGAACTGGAAACGTGCCCAGAGGTTCAAAGTGTCTCAGAAAGCAATGCCTCAAAATCGCACTAAACGGATATAAATTGCTATAAAACGGTTTAAATTAACTACCTTATGATGTTTTTAACACCTATAACGAGCAAAAACATGACCGGAGAAATATTACTGGCTAAACTAAAGCTTGGAAAAAGAGCAGGTCCGTGTCCACCTTGCATCAGGCGCAGCTGGAAAAGGGACACTACCTACACGTTGTGCTGTTTTATAGAGGCTCTGATTGCGCAATCGACTCCATTCAAAGCGTCACCACGTAATGACATCCAGGGGAAGACGTAAGCAGTGTTTGTATCCTCATAGCATTCACAGGGACCTTTAAACTGACTCCAGATCAGGGGCCAAGATGTCTGAAATTTGACTCCATGTCAGGGAAAGTGCTGTAGAATGAGTTCTGTTCCACTCAGAGACAAAATTTCAACAGCTATAGAAACTAGAGAGTGTTTTCTATCCAATAATAACAATAATATGCATATTGTACGAGCAAGAATTGAGTACGAGGCCGTTTGAAATGGGCACCTATTATCTGGCTACTCAATACTGCCCCTGCAGCCCAAACAGGTTAATTATTTAAACTCTTTGTCATTTTCCCACCCAGTGAGGAGGAGCTCTTCCATCACTACTTGTCTCACTGCAGGGTGGATGAAATGCACACTGACTAGGAACAGAGACACATGCTAAGAGTTCATCATGACATTTACTACTGTGTTTCTACTCCCTTCACAGAACAGCACAAACTGGCTCTAACCAGAATAGAAAGAGGAGGAGAGTTCCTCTGTCCAGTGTCTGTGTTCTTTTGCCCATCTTAATATTTTATTTTTATTGGCCAGCCAGAGATATGGCTTTTTCTTTTCAGCTCTGCCTAGAAGGCCAGCATCCCGGAGTCACCTCTTCACTGTTGACATTGAGACTGGTGTTTTGCGTGTACTTTTTAATGAAGCTGCCAGTTGAGGACTTGTGAGGCGTTTGTTTCTCAAACTAGACACTCTAATGTACTTGTCCTCTTGCTCATTTGTGCACCGGGGCCTCCCACTCCTCTTTCTAGGCTGGTTAGAGCCAGTTTGCACTGTTCTGTGAAGGAAATAGTACACAGCGATTTTAATGGACAAAAATTTGTTTTTCTTTCAAAAACAAGGACATTTTTAACTTCTTCAGGCTGCAAGCCCGATGCCGGGCACAATATGACAACAGCCACTTCAAGTGCAGGGCGCGAAATTCCAAATATATTTTTTGGAAATATTTAACTTTCACACATTAACAAGTCCAATACAGCATTTGAAAGATAAACATCTTGTGAATCCAGCCAACATGTCCGATTTTTTAAATGTTTTACAGTGAAAACACCACGTATATTTATGTTAGCTCACCACCAAATACAAAAAAGGACAGACATTTTTCACAGCACAGGTAGCATGCACAAAGCCAACCTAACTAACCAAGAACCAACCAAACTAACCAAGAAACAACTTCATCAGATGACAGTCTTATAACATGTTACACAATAAATCTATGTTTTGTTCGAAAAATGTGCATATTTGAGCTATAAATCAGTTTTACATTGCAGTTACCATCACAGCTACCGTCAGAAATAGCACCGAAGCAGCCAGAGTAATTATAGAGACCAACGTGGAATACCTAAATACTCATCATAAAACATTTCTGAAAAATGCATTGTGTACAGCAAATGAAAGACAAGCATCTTGTGAATCCAGCCAATATTTCAGATTTTTTAAGTGTTTTACAGCGAAAACAAAATATAGCATTATATTAGCTTACTACAATAGCCAACCACACTACCGCATTCATTCATCAAGGCACGTTAGCGATAGCAATAGGCACGTTAGCGATAGCGAATAAACCAGCAAAAGATACTAATTTTCACTAACCTTCATCAGATGACAGTCCTATAACATCAGGTTATACATACACTTATGTTTTGTTCGAAAATGTGCATATTTAGAGCTGAAATCAGTGGTTATACATTGTGCTAACGTAGCATCTTTTTCCCAGAACGTCCGGATATTTTTCTGACTCTCACATATTCTGACCAAATAACTATTTATAAACATGACTAAAACATACATGTTGTATAGGAAATGATAGATACACTAGTTCTTAATGCAATCGCAGTGTTAGAATTCTAAAAATAACTTCATTACGACATAAGGCTTACGTTATGGCGAGACAGTGCCCAAAACCTGGGCGCAAAACTAATAGTACACAGTTCGACAGATATATGAAATAGCATCATAAAATGGGTCCTACTTTTGATGAGCTTCCATCAGAATGTTGTACAAGAGGTCCTTTGTCAAGAACAATCGTTGTTTGGATTTAGAACATCCTTTTTCCCTCTTGAATTAGCAAGCACACTAGCCAAGTGGCGCGAAGCTCTCCATCGTCAACAAACACAGACAACGCAACACGCCTAACGTCCCGAAAAAATTTCAATAATCTAATAAAACTATATTGAAAAAACATACTTTACGATGATATTGTCACATGTATCAAATAAAATCAAAGCCGAAGATAGTAGTCGCCTATAACGACAGCTTTTCAGAAGGCAATTCCAGGTCTATCCTCGCTCTTTCCAGAAAACAGGAAATGGGTGACACGTCATTCCAAGAGGATTTATTCCACCTCAGACCAAGATAAACACATAATTTCTTCTCTCACTGCCTCTTGGCATCTAGGGGAAGGTGTATGACGTGCATGTATACTAATACGTATCAAGCCCATTTATAGGCAGGCCCTAGAACAGAGCATCGTTTTCAGACTTTCCACTTCCTGGCCAGGAAGTTTGTGCCAAATGAGTTCTGTTTTACTCACAGATATAATTCAAACGGTTTTAGAAACTAGAGAGTGTTTTCTATCCAATAGTAATAATAATATGCATATTGTACGAGCAAGATTTGAGTACGAGGCCGTTTAAATTGGGCACGATTTTCCCCCAAAGTGAAAACAGCGCCCTCTGTCCTCAATAGGTTAAACTAATGGGAGAATCCGTACAAAAACCATCTGGAATAGAAAGGATGTACTTGCACAAGCACCTGCACACACATCATCTGGTCGTGATAGATGTTCACATACAGTATCATCACACAGTGACACAGAGATAACACACCTGTTAGATATGTTGTTATAGTGTTGTTGATACACCAAGAGATATTCCATTATCTTCATTTTACTGATGGCACAATACTTCAGTTAATTGATGGAGGTTCTGCAATGTCTTGATGTATCATGTAATATTTCAGTTCATAACAATCATTCCTCTAGAAGTTTTATTTTAGAATAAAATCATGAATGCATCCTTATCTACCTTTTGTTGCTGAGGTATGCTAAAGAGTTTAATGAACAAGTGGATTAACTAAATTATTTAGTTTCACGTGGTATAATCACATACATAATCTAAAGAGGGTCTGTGATTCTTCACATCGTAAAGGTTGTGTCCAGTAATAGTGGTGATGGTCCTGAAGTGTCTCTTATATGCCCTCTTTTATACTGTATCTCCCACCATCTCTCCCTGTCAATGCAAACTCTCCCTCTGATTCCCTACTTAAACCGTGTCTGTCTGTCCTTAGAGGCCCTCTGAGTACTGGAGAGAAGAGAAGAGCAGCTACCACTAGTTCAGCTTCAATACAAGCCATGTTCCCTGCATCTCTGCTGCTGCTGGCAGCTGTATCCTATGAGTTTCTCTGTTCATACAAATGGACATTTATTACAACTCTCAAATTATAATTTCTAATTTCTGATGAAAACTGACAATGTTGTGTATTGATGTGTGTTTCTCCTTCCAGGTGGCTACTGTGGTATTGAACTCATCCAGTCTGGTCCAGTGGGTATAGAACCAGGAGAGTCTTTCAGCAATTCTTGCAAATTCGCTGGGTTTTCTATATCTTCTAACTGTCCTCACTGGATACAACAAGCTGAAGGCAAAGCTTTGCAGCATGTTGGTTATACATGCAGTAGTAGTACCTACACTGTATATTCACTGAACAGCAAGATCACTTCTAGTTATGACAGCTCCAGCAGTACAGTGTTTCTACAAGGGTACAACTTCCAGACTGAAGAAACAGCAGATTATTACTGTGTCTATGAGACACTGGTTACATTTAAAAGAGCCCTTGGGTTGGTGGTCAAGCCAAGTTTTTTGAGAGTCACCCGGAAGATAACTGTGGACTAATTTGTCATTTAGGGTAGGACATCTCTTAAAGCTTATGATTGGTGTTTCAGGAAAGACTTGGCGTAGTAGCGTATCACTTTGGATGATTCCAATTCAGCAGATTTGACACTGTAGTCTGTTTCCTGATCGCAAATTCTGCGGACTCTTTGGAATTGGCCATATGGAATATTCTCTTTTAGCCTTTTGGGGTGAAAGCTGTCTGCCCTCAGAATGGTATTCCCATCTGTAGGCTTCCTAAAGATTGATGTGTGCAAACAACCTTTGTCATTTTTACTAATGTCGAGGTCCAAAAAATGAATGTTATCCTTGCTGTATTCCATAGTTAGTTTAATGTTAGGGTTAATGCTGTTAAGGTATTGGTGGAAGGAAATAAGTTCATCTTCTGAGCCGGACCAAAACAGGCAAACATCATCAATATAGCGTCCCCACCATATAATCCGGTCAAAGAAATGGTTATTAGAAGGTTCCAAAATGAAGTCATTTTCCCATTTACCCAAGTACAAACCAGCGTAGGAAGGGCTGTAGCAAGCTCCCATGGCACATCCTTTGACCTGTTTAAAAATACGGTCCTGGAAGATAAAGATGTTATGATTAAGAGTCCATTCAGGCAGTGAGACAATGAATTCTGTAGGAGGCATCTCAGTTTCAGGCCGGGTACTCAAGAAATGGTGCATCGCTGCCAAACCTTGTTGATGCTCAATGGTGGTGTATAGAGACTCCACATCCATGGTGACTAAAAAGGAAGCTGTACCTATATTCTTCAATTCCTTAATTTTGTTCAACACATCTGTGGTATCTTGAAGATAGGCTGGAAGTGACATCAGAAAAGGCTTAATAAAGTAATCAATGTACTTAGAGATGGGTTCTGTCAGACTTTCATTACCACTAATGACTGGTCTGCCTGGGGGGTTTTCAAGATTTTTGTGGATTTTTGGAAGAAGGTAAAAAGAAGCCATACGCGGACTGCCATTGAAAAGAAATTTGAACTCATTGTCTGAAATGTAACCATTTTCCTTAGCTTCTGTGAGGATCCCTTTCAATTCAGTTTTTAGGTCCTCTGTAGGGTTGAAGGTAAGAGATTGGTAGAATTCGTCATTGTCTAATTGACGGTAGGCTTCTGTCACATATTTGTCTTTACACCACACTACTGTAGCACCACCTTTGTCTGCTTTTTTAATTACAATCCGTTCATTTTTGGACAATGATTCAACTGCATCCCTCTCTGTCTTAGAAAGATTACGTCGTGTTTTGTTGGAATCAATTTTACCCTTAAACAGATTCTCCACATCAAAATTAACTTTCTTGGCAAATGTATTTAGTGTGGCATTCTGGACTATGGGACAAAAAGTGGACTTGGGCTTAAAAGGTGTATTTGAGGGAACAGAAACTGCCTGACCTGAGACACTGGCGTCTGTAGTTGGAGAGATGTTTTGCTTGTACCAGGCCTTCAGATGTAGATTCCTGTAGAAACGAAATAGGTCAATCTTTGTATTAAATTCATTAGTTGAATATGTGGGGGCAAAGGACAGTCCTTTAGACAAGACCCTTATGCAATCATCAGAAAGGGGTTCTCCAGAAATGTTGATCACAGCCTTGTTCTGGTCCTGCTCCGTGTGGTTGGATAGTCTTGAATTCTTCCTCCCCCTCCGTGTTGGCCTCTTCCGCGTCCTCTCCCTCTCTTGTTGAGGAACCTGCGTGACTCCTCTTCCTGATCTGAGAGATCTACTGTCTCTCAGGACACCTGGAGTGACTCGACTTCAAGATGGCCGTATTTCTTCATTACACAAAGGAATAACCTCAACCTATTTCTCAGGACTGTTGACATCCAGTGGAAGCCGTAGGAACTGCAAACAATTCTCTTAGAAATCTGGTTTCCCAATGAAAACTCATTGAATAGACAGTGACCTAAAAAAAAAAATATGAATGGTTTGATCTCGGGGTTTCGCCTGCTAAATAAGTTCTGTTATACTCACAGACATGATTCAAACAGTTTTAGAAACTTCAGAGTGTTTTCCATCCAAATCTACTAATAATATGCATATCTTATCTCTTGGGGATGAGTAGCTGACAGTTGAATTTGGGTATGCTTTTCATCCAAACGTGAAAATGCTGCCCCCTACCCTAGAGAAGTTAAACAGAAAACCCAAACCTTATGCCAGCAGATCCACAAGGTCCGCCATGAGAGATGACGGTATAGTTCTCTTACGGAAACGCACCTTCAGTCAATCTGATTTTGTTCTACGTAATGGAAACAGATTATAATGTTAGAATACATTAACCTTTTCTCAATAGGGGGGCGCCATTTCGACTTTGTAAAAATTCGTTCCCAAATTAAACTGCCTCGTACTCAATTCTTGCTCGTACAATATGCATATTATTATTACTATTGGATAGAAAACACTCTCTAGTTTCTAAAACCGTTTGAATTATATCTGTGAGTAAAACAGAACTCAAGTTGCAGCAAACTTCCTGTCAGGAAGTGAGAAATCTGAAATCGGGCACTCTGTTCCAGGGTCAGTTTATTAATTTGCAAGTAATCTATGGGTCGACATGCACTGCATACGATTTCCCCTAGATGTCAGTAAGCAGTGAGAATTGGAATGGGGTTGCTAGGTAGATCTGAGGCAGTATAAAAGCTCTTGGAACGGTGAGTGCACTCTTTTCAACGTTCGTCATGGCGCAAAGCAGACCTCAGGATGGCATTCTGAAAAGCTCTCGTTATAGGCCTTAGATATATCCGGCTCTGATTTTATTCGATATAGGTGTTAAAAACATCATAATGTAGTTATTTTAAACCGAGTTATATCAGTTTATATCAGTATATTGCGATTTTCGGAATTTTCTTTGTGCTGCGTTATGAAGAGTTGGACATGTCTGGGCCACATAGCTAATGTTTGCTGCTAATTCCTAAGTTGAAGACGACAATCTACAACCGAGCAACGATGATTCTGGACAAAGGACAACTTGCACAAGTTTCTGATGGAAGCTCATCAACGTGACACAATCTCTAGAAGCTAAAACCATTTTGGCCTATTTGGTCATGTTTTTCAATTTCATGATCTTATTTAAATGAAACCAGATTTCAAATTTCATTAAACAATGAATACAATATTAAATACGTGTACCATGAAGGTCATTAATGTTAAACAGTAATGGAACAAATATAGATCTTTGGGTGACCCTAATAGATTGTCATCCTGTGCGGTTCTGAGAAACAATGTTGACATTATCAACTCTCCCTCTCAGTCTCTATTTAAACCTCTGGTGGGAGGTCTTCCTCCCCTTCATCCCTTTATAATCAGACACTCAGCTCTGGCCCTCTCATTATAGGTCACTAGGACTGACATTACAGTGAGCCCTGCACTAACTATCACTGAACAATGGAGCTTATGAAAAAGCCCTGGAGTGGATTGGGAGAATGAATGAAAGGCCAGTTCACTCTGACTGAGGACGTCTTCACAAGCACACAGTTATTGTAGGCCAAGAGGACTGTGCTGTTTATTATTGTGCTTGCCAGTGGCGGATTTAGGTACAGGCAACATGGGTAGCCGCCCAGGACAGCATCTTGCTGGGGGCGGCATGGGGTGCCCGCACAATTATTATAATTTTTTTATTACATTTTGAATAGTGACATTTGAGTGATCGGTTCTCTATCGCTCAGTTGCTCATCACGTCAATGATATCATGTCACAATGTGGGACTGTGGGTCAATTAACCTTGTCGAGGTGGGCGCCCTGATAGTTTGTGAGCTAGGCAGGCTACTGCCTGGGAAGGGCTCCCACTCAGAAGTACGAGATGGGGAGGGGGGCGGGGGTAGGTTGACCTCAGGTCTCCCCACTGGAAGCCTGAGGTAGGGGGAGCGGGGGAATCTATCAAATAGCGCACCTCTAACTTTGTACAGGACTAATGCAATTGTAACGGCTTTCTTCCTGGGATGAAGGAGAGGACCAAAATGCAGCGCGGTTATTGTTCAACATGTTTAATAAGACGATAAACGGTGAACCTTAACAAATAACAAAATAACAAACGTGAAAGCCGAGACAGTCCTATCTGGTGCAAAACACAAACACAGAGACAGGAAACAGACAAACTAGACACACAACATAGAATTCCCACTCAGCTCACGTCCTGACCAACACTAAACAAGCAAAACACATAAGAATTCTGGTCAGGACGTTACAGCAATTAGTTCTGCAATTTTGTTTGTGTGTTTTGTGTGTTGTTTGAAGTGCATTAGTGTAATAATCAGGTTCTATTCTTTATAAGTTTGTTATTTTGTGTATTTGTGTGATATAGGATTTGTGCAATTTAGTTTTATTTGTGTGTTTTTTGATAGCAATAGGGTAATAGTGTAATAATTAGATTTTTTTTAAATTGGTATTTATTTACTACAATTTGTTTCTATTTGTCTTTGTTAATTATTTTCGATAGTTATGAGTCTTTTTTTGTATATATTTTTATATTTATATAGTTTTAAATTACCATTTATTTGTGTTGTTCAAAATGTCTGAATAAAAATGACAGTTAAGGGGGTGAACATCCCACTGAAGGGGGGGGGGGGGGGGGTTCACCCAGGGAGCTATACAAGCTAGAACCTACACTGCTCGACAGAAACACTGACTGAAGCTGGTGAACCAGCTGTACAACATGGATAGTTGATGTACTACTACCTCTCTTTGTGTCTCACTAGAATAATACTGAGTATCATTAGTGTAAATAATACAACAACAATATCACAAAGCACTACACTATAAGAGTCCAGACACTAACATTCAAACTACCTCTTGCCCAGTCTGGTCAAGCTTTCTTGATGTCACATGAACAAGTAATTAACAAGGTATTCAGAACATATGAACCTGTTCACCATCTCTGAGTTCTCTATTTAATCTGTGTGATCTTCCCACCCTGTGAGGAGGAGTCAATGCAAAACTCTGAATTCTTCCATCACTACTTATCTCAGAGTAGAGTGGAGGAAAGGGACTGAATCTCTGACTAGACTGAGGAACAGGGACACACCATAGTTCAGCATGGATTCTATGACTGGACTACTGCTACTGATAACATGCCTGACAGGTGACAATGTTAATAAGTGTTGAATCAAATCTAACAGATTGTGGAGAGCACGTAGGAATTAACATCTATACGTTCTATTTCCACAGGTGTTAACAGTCAGACATTGACTGAGTCTGGACCAGCAGTTAAAAAGCCTGGGGAACAACACAAACTGACCTGTACTTATGCTGATATCTCAACTAGCTCAGACTTTAACTGGATCAGACAGGCTTCTGGGAAAGGATTGGAGTGGATAGCTTACATTTATGGTCCAAGTGGTGGCAGCACTTACTACTCTCAGTCAGTTCAGGGTCGGTTCACCATCTCCGGAGACAACAGCAAGCAGCAGGTGTATCTCCAGATGAACAGCCTGAAGACTGAAGACTCTGCTGTTTATTATTGTGCCAGAGGCACAGTGACACAGGAGGCTGCAGCACTGTACAAAGACTGATCCAGCACTTCTCTTACTGTGAGAGTCTGTGATTCTGATTTCTAGTCTCTGTTAACATCAATCCCCTGGCCCACCAACACTATAGGAGGGAGTAGACACATCGTACTCTAAATTATAACCATAATATACATGATTACTTGAAAAACATAAAATATACGTTCTGCTGCCTGCAACATCCTTCAGCATGACCGGTTTGGCGGTGGGTCAGTCATGGTGTGGGGTGGCATTTCTTTGTGGGGCCGCACAGCCCTCCATGTGCTCGCCAGAGGTAGCCTGACTGCCATTAGGTACCGAGATGAGATCCTCAGAGCCCTTGTGAGACCATATGCTGACACATGCACATTTGTGGCCTGCTGGAGGTCATTTTGCAGGGCTCTGGTAGTGCTCCTTCTTGCACAAAGGCGGAGGTAGCGGTCCTGCTGCTGGGTTGTTGCCCTCCTACGGCCTCCTCCACGTCTCCTGATGTACTGGCCTGTCTCCTGGTAGCGCCTCCATGCTCTGGACACTACGCTGACAGACACAGCAAACCTTCTTGCCACAGCTCGCATTGATGTGCCATCCTGGATGAGCTGCACTACCTGAGCCACTTGTGTGGGTTGTAGACTCCGTCTCATGCTACCACTAGAGTGAAAGCACCGCCAGCATTCAAAAGTGACCAAAACATCAGCCAGGAAGCATAGGAACTGAGAAGTGGTCTGTGGTCACCACCTGCAATTCACTCCTTTATTGGGGGGTGTCTTGCTAATTGCCTATAATTTCCACCTTTTGTCTATTCCATTTGCACAACAGCATGTGAAATTTATTGTCAATCAGTGTTGCTTCCTAAGTGGACAGTTTGATTTCACAGAAGTGTGATTGACTTGGAGTTACATTGTGTTGTTTAAGTGTTCCCTTTATTTTTTTGAGCAGTGTATATAGGCATTGATTGAAGCTCAATATGACACCAATCTCGGTGGAAATTCGCAAATCAACTTGATTGGAGGTAAACAACACGCTCCCCACCTCTCGTCTGGCCGTTACCGGTGAACACATACCGGATTTTTTTACAGGGTCGTTAGCAATTGATTTTTTTTTTTTTTAACATTAGATATATTTTGGTGATAAGTGTAAAATATAAGGATTTCTAAAAATAGTCCTATTGCTGTTTTTCTAAACATACTATAGTGAAGCACCAAAAGTCAATATGGTTCACAGAGGGTTTTCTGAAATTCTCATCCCTGACATACTGTACCTGCCTTCTTATGCAAATTACTCATAACTTTTAAACTATTTAATCTCTCTTCCTTTGGTTATATAAATCAGCATCGCTGTGTGAATCATATTTCTCTCTGAGTCCTGGAGAGTAAAGAAGGGCAACTCCTACCAGTTCAGCTTCAACACAAACCATGTTCAATGACTCTCTGCTGCTGCTGTTGGCAGCGGTCTCCTGTCTCTCAGGATTTGGGTGTTTAACAGACTTATAACATGTTTAAAGGAATATAATATGTAATTAATGCTTACTTAGCTTTAAAACAGCTCTACTTTGAGATTGTTCTACATGATATGATGATGTTTCTTAAGAGGTGTACACTCTGGTCTTAAGCTCACCCAGCCAAGTTCAATGGTTATACATTCTGGAGAGTCTTTGGTAATCACCTGTAAGGTCTCTGGGTATTCTCTGACTGATAGTACCAACCTCTATGGAGTATCATGGGTCCAACCTGAGGGCATTATACCAGAGTGGGTTGGGAACATCTATCATGATGCAGGCACAGCTTACAAAGATTCTCTGAAACACAAGTTCAGCTTGACCAGAGACACTGAGAGGCACAGTGACCTTAATAGGACAGAGTCTGCAGACTGATGACACAGCTGTCTATTACTGTTCTCGATACCACAGTGATACAAACAAGCCCCAGAACTTGTACAAAAATCACAACAGCCTCGAGTAGAAAACAAACTTAATCATATTGTTTTTCCCCGACCAGAAATACTAGTGTACCATTCATAGACGTCGACATAGTAAATCAAGTGTGAAAACACACAAAAGTAATGCTCAAATCACTACTCTGTACATTTCACTCTACATGATGTGCTGTATCTTATTTGCTCTAGAAGAGGAGCCAATTCTCAAGGAAATTCAGAGTTCATACTAGCTATCTATAGTTAACCATCGTTATTTCACTGAAAATATCAGCAGCAAGTCATTACATTCTGATACTTATTCTGTGTTTAACATGTCAGAATGATACAAGTTGTTTTTTTCCTCCTTTTGTAACTCTTTCACTCTATGCAAAGTAACTCTCCTCTCTTGTGTATAAAGAGGAATATCTCTCTCTTTCACTCAGTTGGCAAGTGCAGTTACCTTCAGTTCAGCTTCAACACAAACCATGTTCCCTGAATCTCTGCTGTTGGTGCTGGCAGCTGTATCCTGTGAGTTTTGGGGGACTGATACATCAACTTTGGTGTACTAGGGAGTAATAGAGTTTTGGAAATGTAATTAACATAATATTTAGTTTGTTTTGTTTTGTTTTACAGGTGTGTTCTGTCAGACTGAACTCACACAACCAGGCTCTATGACCCTGCAGCCTGGACAGCCTCTGACCCTCTCGTGTAAAGTCTCTGGGTATTCTTTAACCAGCACCAGCTACTGTACAGGTGTGAATCGCCAACCTGCAGGAAAAGCACTGGAGTGGGTTGGATATATATGTAGCAGTGGTAACATATATTACAGTGATAAGCTGAAAAACAAGTTCATTATCTCCAGAGACACTTCCAGCAGCACAGTGACTTTAACAGGACAGAGTCTGCAGACTGAAGACACAGCTGTGTATTATTGTGCTCGCTACCCACAATGATACAAACCAACACAGGACCTGTACAAAAACTCCATGACATTCATATGAATATAAAGGTATCCAAACACTAAACATGACACTAGAAAACAAACTTTTAAACAATTAAAACACATGTACTTTATACACAATTACTGTATTACTACAATTTCTTAGCAATGATACTCCATCCATCAAATCTGCTCAAAGTATTATCACTCTCCCCTCTTCATTTGTTTGGTGTATTCTGTCTTTATGTTTGGAAAGCTCAGATTAACTAATCATCCCTTCGTTAAGGATTTGCCCTCTATTGAAAAGCTTTCCACAATTTTATTCAATAAAGATTTCAGGTCACACAGAAACAGCATATTTTCCATAATGTTGGTCAAACTGTATAAGAAGTACCTATTAATACATCCATTCCATAGTCTAAGGGTTCATGTTTGATAATCCATTACGTTCCACACCGGCCCTGCTCTCCTTTTCTCAGTGGTGTCTGTTTCTCTCACACACCCCACGCTGTGTGGCACCACGCTTGGTGAACTCCAATCTGTCACCTGGGTGTTTCAGGGTCCCAGTTTAGCATCTCTGATGATTCAGATAGACAGTTAAAGCAGTTAAGTAGCCCAGGGACTGTAGGGACTGTTTATATACACTTTCATGATCTAATTCTCACTACCTTGTTTCAGCTGAGGAGAAAAAGCTGTTTTGCATCAACCACATGAACACAATTTGAATTTGATTAAATGGTGAGATGGATCAAATAATTTAATTTTAATTATTGGTTTGTCAACAGTTGTATTAATTGTATTATTTAATATTTTCAGTCATTCACTGCTACTCATCACACACAATGTTATTGACACACCATATTCATGGTTTGTATTGGTAATAAATATAACACACTTATCAAGAATTGCATTGAACAATGAGTCCTTAACTAAAATAATAAATTGCTCTATGTGGTTTCTCATATCTGTCCTGGGATACTCCCCCTAAATACTTTAGTATGTCTTCATTATAATTGTTTATAGGGGAGAGAGTTTAAGAATGTGTTTTTATCAGGTGTGTCTATCAAAATGAGTGTTGGGCACAGTAGTTCAAAGCTACCCAAGCATAACTTCTACCCCAGGACTCACCTGCACCCTGATGAAGCCATTTCCCTGATATATTATCTTCATTAACCCTAAAAAGTATCAATATATCATTGTGAAAGTGCAGGAACATGTTTAAAAATAACACACAACAATGATGTATTGCAGATGTGGGTTAAAAATACAAATTGTGAATTGAAAAAGTTATCGAGTGAAGTTTCGCCATCTAAGTGAAGTAGTTTGGTGATATTTGCTGACCATATGACATTGAAGCAATGGGAAAACATTTCAGGGTACTTCAGGATGGGAATTATTCCTTCTTCTTTTTTAGTTATCTTGTTTTATGTGTTGTTTTAAAAATCTATATTTGTAAGGTATTTTCTGACTTTATTGAACAGATAGAGAGGTAATGTAATGAAAGATAGAGGTTGTGTCAAAGGCAGTAGGCCAGATTCAAAACTATGCCTAAAACGTATGACACAACATACCACAATTTCTTACAAGGGCCATTTGTAAATGTGTTTGTGATATTGTTGTGAGAAATATCAAAATGTAATATGATTTAATGTCAACTATTTCATGACTCTTCTTAATACATGAAACACTGTTCGAATGAGAGACGTGACAAAAAAAACATTTACTTTACTGTGTAAACAACACAGAAAATGTTTGCTGATTGACAGTGATCACTGATGTCTGGCTTTGTCTTAGAATTGATTGCCTTGAAACATATTTTATATGCATGTGACATGCTACCACCCAACTATGGATGTCATGCAAATTCTGTCCCTCAAGTCTGTGTACTTATATGATGTTTCCTACCATGTGTGAATTGTCTTCCATCCTGAAAAGATGACAGGCAAACCACACCTCCTCCTGGTCTTGCTGGGCCTCTGTAGTATGTACTCAATAATCTAGCAATTTATTGGAACAAAGTATTTTACGTATAGAGATAATTATAATATCCATTGAGTTAGCATATTTTGATCTATTGTCTTCATTCTCTTTTCTCTATT
Organism: Salvelinus namaycush; assembly: GCF_016432855.1. Classification (NCBI taxonomy): domain Eukaryota; kingdom Metazoa; phylum Chordata; class Actinopteri; order Salmoniformes; family Salmonidae; genus Salvelinus; species Salvelinus namaycush. The sequence continues at coordinate 18,880,584 of NC_052347.1, read as the reverse complement.
AGGGGTATATGGTCAGAGTCTGGAGGACATTCCCTCCAGTCCAGTCCTGAAAAAGCCTGCAGAACCTCTCAGCCTCTCCAGTAAGGGATCTGGCTTTACATTTAGTAGCTACAACATGGCCTGGATATGTCAACCTGCAGGAAGAGCACTTGAATGGATATTAATTATATGGACTAGTAGTGGAACTGCATATGCAAAAAGTGTTGAAGGACGGATAGAAGTCACCAGAGATAATTCTAACAGCATGGTGTAACTCAGGCCTGGCAAATTATTTTCCATGGAGGGCCACATTAGAATATATTTTTGCCATCGCGGGCCAGAATCATATTACTGGATTATACATCAAGTGTATGATTGTGTTGACAGATATATCTACTGTAAATCACGTCCAAATATGCTACTTATTTTACTTTTTTAACATGCACAGAAATAAACCACATCCATGTTCTTCTTTTGGTAGGTATTTTCATTATTAAACATGCAATGAACTACACGGAGGGAAAAGTACACTGTGAATTCAGCACCACAGACAGAACTCTTGTTAACGGGTATGCACAAAAACACAAGAAAGATAGAGAGCTCAACATTACATTTAAACTACTCAATCAGTGTGAGGAGAAGTCTCTGATGGGCATTGACTAGAGCAGTGAAGTCAGGTATAGTTTCTGACCTCGCTATGCGCAGGATTGCTGAGAGGTGAGAGTCAGTATTACATGATCTGTGCCTTGAATTGTTATATTTCATCACTGAAAATGTCTATTCACATACATAGGTTGACCCACACAGTACAAACATCTTCTGAGCATGACTCCTAATCTTTGAAAAGTTTTGTTCATCGAGAGATGAATAGAACCTCGTCAGTGACATTGTTTTGAATAGTTCTCCAATCACTGCATCAGACTGAAGATCGATAAGCGCATGTTGCAGGTCAGTGGGAGCGTTATCCACATTGAAGGTGAAAGGAGAGGAAACCAACATCATGTCATTTTCCAACACTTTAAAATCCTCAAAACGACGAGAAAACTCACCGTTCAAAGCACGCAGCAGCGATGTATACCGCTGGTCATCTGATAGGGAACAGACTAGTAGTGTCGGAAGGTGGGTGAGATTGTTGGCTTCTACTTGGCGGGTCAGGAGGAGTAACTTTCGCTTGAAGGCTTTGACAAGGCTGGACATGTGATGTGCAAAAAGGCTCTTCCCTTGTAGAAGGGAATTCATTTAACCTTTCACGAGTATCAACCCCGTATCCGGGATCACCCCCCACCCCCCCCACACTGATTAGCATCGCTAGCATAGCTTCACAAGTAAATAGTAGCATCTAAATATCATTAAATCACAAGTCCAAGACACCAGATGAAAGATACAGATCTTGTGAATAAACCCATCATTTCTGTTTTTTAAAATGTTTTACAGGGAAGACACAATATGTAAATCTATTAGCTAACCACGTTAGCAAAATACACCATCTTTCTTTGTCCACCATTTTCTCTCTCCACCACTAGCTATCACCAATTCGGCTAAACTAAGATATTGATAGCAACAAACCAAGAAAAAAACTCATCAGATGACAGTCTGATAACATATTTATGGTATAGGATAGGTGTTGTTAGAAAAAAGTGCATATTTCAGGTAGAAATCACAGTTTACAATTGCACCGACCATCACAAATCGACTAGAATTACTAGATAGAGCAACGTGTATGACCAATTTACTCATCATAAAACATTTCATAAAAATAGACAAAGCATAGCAATGGAAAGACACAGTTCTTGTGATTTCAGACCATATTTCAGATTTTCTAAGCGTTTTTCAGCGAAAACACAATAAATCGATAAGTTAGCATACCACATGTGCAAACGTTAGTAGAGCATGAATTCAAGGCAAAGGGAGCTATAACGTTATCATCGCCAAAATATATTAATTTTTTCACTAACCTTCTCAGAATTCTTCCGATGACACTCCTGTAACATCATTTTACAACATACATATACAGTTTGTTCGAAAAGGTGCATATTTAGCCATACAAAACCGTGGTTATACAATGGAAATAGTCACAACTCAAGCATCAAAATGAGGGACGTCAGCTTTCAGAGTGATCTAGTTTAATCGAAAGCTAATCATATACTTGACTAAAAAATACAGAGTTGACAGGAATCGAAAGACAAATTAGTTCTTAATGCAACCGCTGACTTACATTTTTAAAATTATCCTTACTTTTCAATACAGGGTTCGCCAAGTGAAGCTATACCAAACAAAATGGCGAAATATGCGTTTAAAATATTTCGACAGAACAACGATTTATCATATTAAATATTGCTTACTTTGAGCTGTTCTTCCATCAGATTCTTGGGCAATGTATTCTTTCTTGGGTTTAATCTTCTTTTGGTCGAAAGATGTCCTTTGTCCGTCTAAATGCCCGCTAACGTTCGACCGGGACCCCGAAATGTGCCCGGTGCTTCACATAGAAATGCATCAAAATCGCACTAAACGGATATAAATTGCTATAAAACGGTTTAAATTAACTACCTTATGATGTTTCTAAGTCCTATATCGAATTAAATTACAGACGGATACATTTCAAGTTGATAACCGAGCCTGTGAAAATGGTATCCGGAGGTCCCTTCCTGCGTAAGGGCGAGCGTCGAAAGGGGGGCTACTCTCACTCCTTGGTCTTTTATAACCTCTGAGAGCTACGGAGAAGGCCCATTCCACTTCTCATTGGTTACTGACATCCAGGGGAAGGCGGGTGCAGTTCGTGTCGTTCCATAGGATAGACAGAGACCTTAAAAACTGATCTGAAACCAGAGCTTCGCTCTCAGACCTTTCACTGTCTGTCATGGATTTCGCTGTAGAAAGAGTTCTGGGTCACCCACAGACATCATTCCAACTTTGTATGAAACTAGAAAGTGTTTTCTATCCAATAGAATTAATAATATGCATATTGTACGAGCAAGAATTGAGTACTAGGCAGTTTAATTTGGAGACGACAAAATGCTAATTCGGAACAGCACCCCCTGTAGTCGCAAGAAGTTAATTCATCAGGGCCATGATGTCCATGCTGAAGGCAAAATCAGCCAAACATTCTTTACATTGCAGTTGAGGGAAATCCACACATTTTCTTTTCATTTGCAAAAACTCTGCAATCTCCGACTTCAGGTCCGACACCCTTTTTTTTAGCACCTTCCCCAAACTCAGTCATCTCACGTTTGTGTGGTAGGGGAGATCTGCATGACCCGACTCTGTCTCTTCCAACAGTGAGACAAACTGCCTGTGGTTTAAAGATTTCACTCTTATGAAGTTTACCACTTTAGTGACTGTATCCACAACCTGGCTAATTTTCAGAACAAATTTACAGAGCACCTCCTGATGATTAATGCAAAGCAGGAAAATAACTTTCTGATCTGGATTCAGCTCAGCTACTTGATCTTGTATCCTTTTCAAAAGGCCAACGTTTTTTCCTGTCAAGTTTGGGCATCCATCAGTGTTCACACTGGATAACTTTTCAAAACTCAGTCCCAATTTTGCCACAAACTTGTTAACCTCCTCCAATAAATCTTTCCCTGTGGTCGTGCTCTTCATTGACTGCTGTAATTTCAAAGTCTGGGGTTATGCCTAGTAAGAATATCAACAACTGCACTGTGTCACATGCATCACTGCTCTAATCCAGGGCCAAGGAGAAAAAGGTGAAATCCTTTACCTTGTCTTTCAACTGTTGTGCCATATTCTCTGCGATGTCCTCAACACACTGTGTCACTATTCGTCTTGACAGGGAAACATTTTCAAACAGCTCTTTATTGTCGTGGCAAAGTATTGCTGCAGAGTCAATTAAACATTCTTTAAAGAATTCACCCTCAGTGAATTTATTTTATTTTATTTAACCAGGCAAGTCAGTTAAGAACAAATTCTTATTTACAATGAGGGCCTAGGAACAGTGGGTTCCTAGGCCGTCATTGTTCAGGGGCATAACAGATTTTTACCTTGTCAGCTTTACCTTGTCAACCAACCTTTCGGTTACTGGCCCAACGTTGTAACCACTAGGCTACCTGCCACCCCAGAATGGCTTGCTTTGTTTAGCAATTTTGTCAGACAGTACATAGCTAGCTCTTGCAATTCCGTTTGCTGAATGCAGTTTTGTGAAAAGTCCTTGCTGCTTTTGCAACTGAGAATGCAACTCTTTCGATGCACTTGCCCTCTGCTCAGAAAACATATTCCTATATTTCTCTACATGCTTCGTCTGGAAGTATCAGGACAAGTTGTAGTCTTTCAAGACAGCGATGCTCTCTTGCACACTAAGCACACAGCTTTCCCTGATACCTTAATAAAGAAATATTTAGACGTCCACTCTTGCTGGAACACCCTACATTCATTGTCGACTTTCATTTTCTTTGATACCTTTGAAAAACATATTTTTTCACAATTTCTATCTAGCTACTATTTGTAACTGTGACGTGTATGTCAGCCTGTCAGTCACTGTCTGTCCTCGTGTAGTTGTTATTTATACGTGCCTTCAAAATAAATGTCCCACAAGCGGTCGGAGTTAGATCATTACACAAAGGCGAGTATTCATTGGGCTTTTAATTTGAATAACAAATCCGTTTTTCAAAACTTTACTATGGCAAATTCTTTATGTGGTCTGAGCATGATTCTGCGGGCCATATTGAATGAGGCCGGCCTTTGCCCTGGCCTGGTGTATCTGAAGCTGTATGTTCTGAGAGCAGAGGGCTCTGCTGTATAAATGTAAAACATACTTTTTTTTTGCAATGATCAATTACTGCCCCATTGAAAACATGTCCTGTGAATACTAGTGTACTATTCTTGTCAATCGTGGCCTTTATGTATGTACTATTCAATACATGTTAATTATTTCCTTGACAAATGGATGTCTATACAGTATATACCATTTCAATGAATACACAGCTAAAATAATTATTATGAAGATGATCAATATTTAGAAAATCATCATGTTCCCCACAGTTCCTCCTGTCCTTGAGTCAGTTATGTGTGTGATGAATAGGCCCTGGAGGTTTTTCTGAAAAAAATAAAAAAATGTTTTCACCAGGTCAGGTCATGTGATAAATGACAACTCCTGGCCCTACTGATGAGCCATACATTTACCTCTGACCTCAGAGTCATCAGTCCCTCCCCCATGACATCATGATGTAAATCCAGATCCCTCAGAGTTCATATATACTTATGTTCTGCTGCTGACTTGTTGTCTTGTGTGGAGCAGCTGAGTTCATATCTCTACCCTCAGTATGACGGGAAAACTCTACCTTCTGCTCCTCTCTCTCTGTCTGCCCTGTGAGTTCTGCTTGGTTTTACTCCTTATCAACTGTTCTTAATGAGGAATGACTGAACATTGACGTTAGTTTGTTATAACCTAAATGTCTTTACCTGTCTCGTCTATGTTTATCCTTCCATCAGCTTTAAATGGTCAGAGTATGGAGTCCATTCCCTCTGGTCCAGTCCCGAAAAAGCCTGGAGATACTCTAAGCCTCTCCTGTAAGGGATCTGGCTTTACATTTAGTAGCTATGGCATGCACTGGTTAAGACAACCTGCAGGAAAAGCACTGGACTGGATGGGACTGATCTATTATGATGCCAGCAAAACAATCTATTCAAAAAATATTGAAGGACGTATAGAAGTCACCAGAGATAATTCTAACAGCATGGTGTATCTGAAGCTGTCTGGTCTGAGAGCAGAGGACTCTGCTGTGTATTACTGTGCAAGAGACACAGTGGTGTGAGTGAGTGGAGGATCTGTACAAAAGCCCCTCAGAGAATCTAACTGACAGCAGAGTCAACAGAGGGTGGTAGAGCATCAGTATAACAGAGTCATATCTACTGAAGTATTATATTCCCCTGAGAGTCAAAACAACAGAACTACTTGTACATCAACACAAGGCACATACAGTACATTACCAAAAGTATGTGGACACCTGCTCATCGAACATCTCATTCCAAAATCATCGGCATTAATGTGGAGTCGGTCCCCCCTTTGCTGCTATAACAGCCTCCACTCTTCTGGGAAGGCTTTCCACAGGATGTTGGAACATTGCTGCAGGGATATGTTTCCAATCAGCTACAAGAGCATTAGTGTTGTTGGGCCCTGATGTTGGGCGAGTAGGCCTGGCTCACAGTCGGCGTTCCAATTCATCCCAAAGGTGGGGCTGAGGTCAGGGCTCTGTGCAGGCCAGTCAATTTCTTCCACACTGTAAGGCGTCTAGGTGTAGCAGGTAAGGCGGAGTCAGGCGCAGGACACAGAGATGAGTAATTCACGTAACTTTACTCAAAACAACAAATATTCCAAGAAGGAAAATATACAAGATCACAAATACAGACCAACTTACAACAAACAAACACGCACAAAACCATGGGGGAACCAGAGGGTTAAATAAGGAACATAATTATGGGAATGGAAACCAGATGTGTACAATGAAGACAAAACAAATGGAAAATGAAAAGTTGATCGGTGGCGGCTAGAAAACCGATGACGTCGACCGCCGAACGCTGCCCGAACAAGCAGAGGGACCAACTTCAGGGGAAGTCGTGACAGTACCCCCCCCCCCCCCCCCATTGACGCGCGACCTCGGGGACAAGGAGGACGAGGCGGACAAGGCACAGGGCAATCCGGGTGGAGACGGTGAAACTCCTGCAGCAACGAAAGGTCCAGGATGTCCTCCACTGGTACCCAGCATCTCTCCTCCGTACCGTACCCCTCCCACTCCACGAGGTACTGAAGGCCTCTCGCCCGACGCCTTGAGTCCATGATGGCTCGAACAGCATACGCCGGGTCCCCCTCGATGTCCAGAGGGGGCGGAGGAACCTCCCGCACCTCAGATTCCTGGAGTGGACCAGCCACCACCGGCCTGAGGAGAGACACATGGAACGAGGGGTTAACTTCTTTGGGGTAGGGGGCAGTATTTTCACATGCGGATGAAAAGCGTGCCCAGAGTAAACTGCCTCCTACTCAGGCCCAGATGCTAGGATATGCATATTATTAGTAGATTTGGATTGAAAACACTCTGAAGTTTCTAAAACTGTTTGAATGATGTATAACAGAGCTGATTGAGTCAGGAGTCTGCCAGAGTGGCATGAGCTGATCACGCATGCTCACGTGAGAGCGACCTGCGTTCCATCGCATTTCTACAGACAAAGGAATTCTCCGGTTGGAACATTATTGAAGATTTATGATAAAAACATCCTAAAGATTGATTCTATACTTCGTTTGACATGTTTCTACGAACTGTAATATGACTTTTCCTCTGAACCTTTGCCTGGACCTGTCTGCGCGTCGTGAGTTTAGATTGTGTACTGAGCGCGCGAACCAAAAGGAGTTATTTCGACATAAATGATGGACTTTATGGGACAAATCAAACATTTATTGTGGAACTGAGATTCCTGGGAGTGCATTCTGATGAAGATCATCAAAGGTAAGTGAATATTTATAATGCTATTTCTGACTTCTGTTGACTCCAACATGGCGGATATCTTTTTGGGTTGTGTTGGTCTCTGAGCGCCGTACTCAGATTATTGCTTTTTTTTGCTTTTTCCGTAAATCTTTTTTGAAATCTTAATGCAACACAGCGGTTGCATTAAGGAGAAGTATATCTTTAATTCTGTGAATAACACTTGTATCTTTAATCAATGTTTATTTTGAGTATTTCTATAAATTGATGTGGCTCTGTGCAAATTCACGGGATGTTTTGAAGGCAAAGCCAAATATAAACTGAGGGTTCTGGATATCAAATCAAATCAAATTTATTTATATAGCCCTTCGTACATCAGCTGATATCTCAAAGTGCTGTACAGAAACCCAGCCTAAAACCCCAAAAAGCAAGCAATGCAGGTGTAGAAGCACGGATATATATATGAACTTGATCGAACAAAACATGCATGTATTGTGTATGACACCGGGAGTGTCATCTGATGAAGAATATCAAAGGTTAGTGATTCATTTTATCTCTATTTCTGCTTTTTGTGACTCCTCTCTTTGGTTGGAAAATCGCTGTATGCTTTCTGTGACTAGGTGCTGACCTAACATAATGATATGTTCTGCTTTCGCCGAAAAGCTTGTTTGAAATCGGACACTGTGGTTGGATTAACGAGAATTTTATCTTTAATATGGTGTCTAATACTTGTATATTTGAGAAATTTGAATTATGAGATTTCTGTTGATTGAATTTGGCGCCCTGCAATTTCATTGGCTGTTGGCGAGCGGAACCCCAGTCCTAGACAGGGTAACCTCTCTGGCATATGTGGGACGCTACCTGGCCAATATGCAGTGAAAAATGCAGAGCGACAAATTCAAATAAATTACTAGAAAAATTAAACATTCATGAAATCACACATGCAAGATACCAAATTAAAGCTACACTTGTTGTGAATCCAGCCAATGTGTCAGATTTCAAAAAGGCTTTTCGGCGAAAGCAAACGATGCTATTATCTGAGGATAGCACCCCAGTAAACAAACACAGACAATCCTATTTCAACCCTCCAGGCGCGACATAAAACGCAGAAATAAAGATATAATTCATGCCTTACCTTTGACGAGCTTCTTCTGTTGGCACTCCAATATGTCTCATAAACATCATAAATGGTCCTTTTGTTCGATTAATTCCGTCGATATATATCCAAAATGCCCATTTATTTGGCGCGTTTGATCCAGAAAAACACCGGTTCCAACTCGCGCAAAATGACTACAAAAGTTACCTGTAAACGTTGTCCAAACATTTCAAACTACTTTTGTAATACAACTTTAGGTATTTTTTACGTAAATAATCGATAAAATTGAAGACGGGATGATCTGTGTTCAATACCGGAGGTAAACAAAGTGTAGCTAGCTTTCAGGTCATGCGCCTCTAACAAAGAGTACACTTCCCCCGAGCCTTATTCTGAACAGTGTTACTTCTTCATTTCTCAATGGAAAAACCTCAACCAATTTCTAAAGACTGTTGACATGCAGTGGAAGCGATAGGAACTGCAAGAAGGTCCCTTAGAAATCTGGATTTCCAAGCAAAAAATTGAAAAGAGAGTGACCTCAATTTTTTATTCTGAATGGTTTGTCCCCAAGGTTTTGCCTGCCAAAAAAGTTATGTTATACTCACAGACATGATTCAAACAATTTTAGAAACTTCAGAGTGTTTCCTATCCAAATCCACTAATAATATGCATATCTTAGCTTCTGGGCCGGAGTAGCAGGGAGTTTACTTTGGACATGCTTTTCATCCGGACGTGAAAATTCTGCCACCTATCCCAGAGAAGTTAAACATGATCTGTCTGTCTCTCATAAGATGCCCTCTGAGTCCTGGAGAGTAGAGAAGAGCAGTTCCCACCATTTCAACTTCAACACAAACCATGTTCCCTGCATCTCTGCTGCTGCTGGCAGCTTCCTCCTGTGAGTTCCTGTTAGAATAATTTGTATGTTTTAAGATAATTGCAAAAGTTTTCCACTCTGAAATTGTATAACAATATGAAATGTTTGAGAATCATAAGAAGATAATCTGAGGATGTGGGTAGCTCTGTTAGAATTATAATACGAGGTTATTATATTATTTTGTGGGGATGTAAGCAGAGAGAAGTTGTAAAACAGATAATAGAAAACCATTAGAGGTTTTTTTTATTTTTATTTATTTTTTTTATCCCATTTTCTCCCCAATTTTTCGTGGTATCCAATCGCTAGTAATTACTATCTTGTCTCATCGCTACAACTCCCGTACGGGCTCGGGAGAGACGAAGGTCGAAAGCCATGCGTCCTCCGAAGCACAACCCACCAAGCCGCACTGCTTCTTTAACACAGCGCGCCTCCAACCCGGAAGCCAGCCGCACCAATGTGTCGGAGGAAACACCGTGTACCTGGCCCCCTTGGTTAGCGCGCACTGCGCCCGGCCCGCCACAGGAGTCGCTGGAGCGCGATGAGACAAGGATAACCCTACCGGCCAAACCCTCCCTAACCCGGACAACGCTATGCCAATTGTGCGTCGCCCCACGGACCTCCCGGTCGCGGCCGGCTGCGACAGAGCCTGGGCGCGAACCCAGAGACTCTGGTGGCGCAGCTAGCAGCCCTAGACCACTGCACCACCCGGGAGGCCCTCCATTAGAGGTTTTCTTACCAAGAGGGCCCCAACGGGGGAGGGGAAGTGAAAGCCTTGAAGAATGAGACAAGATTGATGGTTCTTTCTCTACAATGTGGTTAGTGGAAAAGTCCTGGTTGTTTGAGTTGGGAGTAGCCTAAAGAGAGGAATGTGAGAGTGTATTATAAAAGGACTGGGTCCTCATTTTTGTCTTTAGAGCTCCAGTGAATAGATATTGATGTGACTTTTGTAAGCTGGGAATTTTGTCTGTTTCATTGAAACCAGAAATTTACAAACTCTGGGTTGCAGACCGATTAGATTAATTGAAATTTATGAACATTGATAACAAAATTCCATATCATTTTGGTCCTTCGAGCCGTATTTCCAATATCTGTCCCTGTCGGCCGAAGGTAGCACGCCGAAAACCGTGCACGGGCGGGTCGTTGACCCGTAAATTAAAGACCTGTCCCCTGAAATTGGGGTTCTATAACAGGCCAGTATATATCTAAGGTCGACAGAGACAATGACGGAATCTAACGAACATTGCTTTTCCCAGCCTACAAGACGGAGGTTGATAAATCTTTATTCACGGATTTGGGGAATTGACGTTTGGGCTACATTTAGAGAAATATTTTTAATGATTCTTGTGTGGTTTGGACATTGATTTTTAGAATACGATGGGCAATCTAATCTGGTGACCTGTCTTTAGAATTGTGTGTAGAGAACCCTGATATAGGTAGTATTCTATGCAATTGGAAGACAGGAATTGGATTTAGAAACCACCTAGGAAGGAAAAAGTCCCCAGTGTCTCCTCTGAAATGACACGAGGTATCTGCAGTACCAACGTAAACTAGCTAATATTGAGATCTAAACGAAACCTGATCAAGAGTATATTAGTGGGTCTGTAATGACACGAGGTATCTGTGGCCACTACCAATGAATGCTAACTATCTGTGGCCACTACCTATGTAAACTAATGGAAAGGAGGTATATACATAGATTGTGAGAATATACCGTAGAACATAACTATAGTAATTGGATAACGGTAAATAGCACACACATAGATCATAGAAGAACATACACCTAGATTGGGTGAATAAGCATAGTGACTACAAGGTTTACTAACAATGGGCATTAAATCATCAAAGGAGGTTCCAGAATTAACCGGAGATGAGCGCTACATGGAGTTAAAAGGTAAAAGAGAAGAAAGTTTGTCCCAAAGAGGAGAAAGAAGTATGGTTTTGTTGGGCGTCTCAACGTCGACAAGATTACATCGTTTCGTGGTGTGTATCATCTGAAATGTGTTGTTAGAGTTTAGGACTAAACGGAGGCAAGTCAAGAGAGGAAAGGAAAAGAGAGAGCGCAATGAGAATTATCGCCGAAGAAATGCCTGGACTTTTAAATTAGGGCTATTTTCTGGGAATTGTCTCGGTAGTAAGTGCCTGATTTTACGACTACACACAATTATAAATATGGTTATTTGCGAGGAGTGTTTGTCATTTCAATAGCTTTGGTGGTTAAGAGGTATAAATCTCGCCTATCACGCGGGAGACCCTGGTTAGTTTCCCGGCCAATGCACTGACTCAAATCTGGGTTTCTGATTGTAATTCAACTATTGGTATGTTTTGCCTGGAAAGATATGGTTTTTAGTGTTTGTTTAAGGGATAAATTGAACTTTTGAATAGATTGTTTAGGTTAAAACCTCTTGACACTACAGGGGGTGCTGTTTCAACTTGGACATTTATCGTTCCCAAATTAAACTGCCTCGTACTCAATTCTTGCTCGTACAATATGCATATTATTATTACTATTGGATAGAAAACAATCTCTAGTTTCTAAAACCGTTTGAATTATGTCTGTGGGTGAACCAGAACTCTTTCTGCAGCGAAATCCATGACAGGAACTGTGAAGGTCTGAAAACGAGGCTCTGTTCTCAGATCAGTTTAAAGCTCTGTATGTATCCTATGGGTCGACATGAACTGCACCCGCCTTCCCCTGGATGTCAGTAACCAATGAGAAGTGGAATGGAGTGTCTACGTAGTTCTCAGAGCTTATAAAAGGCCAAGGAACGAAGTGCGCTCTCTTTTCGTCGTTCGTCATTGCGCAAAGCAAGACCTCAAGATGGCATTTTGAAACGCTCAGTTATCGGCCTTAGCTATATCCGTCTGTAATTTAATTCGATATAGGTGTTAGAAACATCATAACGAAGTTATTTTAAACCGAGTTATATCAGTTTATGCGAGTATATTGCTATTTTCGGAATTTCCTTAGTATTGCGTTTTGGGGATTTGGGAATGTTGTGGCCACATAGCTATTGTTAGCTGCTAATTCCGAAGTTGAAGACGACGTTTTACAACCAAGCAACGATTCTTTTGGACAAAGGACACCTTGCCCAAGATTCTGATGGAAGCTCGTCCAAAAGTAAGAACTATTTATGATGTTATTCCGTATTTATGTGGAAAAATGTAAACGCATTTGTCCGCCGTTATTGCGGCACTAGTCTGGCTGTAACGCACACTGTATGTCTAGTAACGTTAATTTTAAAAATCTAACTCAGCGGTTGCATTAATAACTAATGCATCTTTCATTTGCTGTTCAACCTGTATTTTTTAGTCAATCTAATCGATAAATAATCGTAAACTTAGGTGCCTTTCCAAGATGGCGCCGGCCAGAATGCATGACCTGTTGCCACTGATCACATTGTATAACAACGATTTGTGCTGCTAAATATGCACATTTTCGAACAAAACCTATATGCATTGTGTAATATGATGTTACAGGACTGTCATCTGACGAAGTATATCAAGGTTAGTCCAAAATTATATATCTTTTGCTGTATTGTTACGATCGCTAACCTGTGCTGCTGGTAAATTGCTTGTGTTTCTGGCTATTGTGCTAAGCTAATATAATGCTATATTGTGTTTTCGCTGTAAAACACTTAAAAAATCTGACATATTGGCTGGATTCACAAGATGTTGGGCTTTCATTTGCTGTACGCTGTGTATTTTTCAGAAATGTTTTAAGATGAGTAATTAGGTATTTGACGTTGGTCTCTGTAATTATTCTGGCAGCTTCGGCACTATTTCAGATTGCAGCTGCAATGTAGAACTGTGATTTATACCTGAAATATGCACATTTTTCTAAAAAAACATATGCTATACAATAAATATGTTATCAGACTGTCATCTTATGAAGTTGTTTCTTGGTTAGTGGCTATTTATATCTTTATTTGGTCGAATTAGTGATGGCTACTGATGGAGTAAAAAACTGGTGGAGTAAAAAAAGTGGTGTCTTTTGCTAACGTGGTTAGCTAATAGATTTACATATTGTGTCTTCCCTGTAAAACATTTTAAAAATCAGAAATGATGGCTGGATTCACAAGATGTGTATCTTTCATCTGGTGTCTTGGACTTGTGATTTAATGATATTTAGATGCTAGTATTTACTTGTGACGCTATGCTAGGCTATGCTAGTCAGCTTTTTTACTGTGGGGGGTGCTCCCGGATCCGGGTTTGGGAGGAATTAGAGGTTAAATTGGAAGACTAGTTCATTCAAAATAATAGCGAGGCGATTTCGATGTGTTACGTTGTCTGTTGCCTAAATGGTCTGCTGGAATAACGTATTGAGAATGGAGTCGTATTTAAAATACTTTATCATAGAAGAGACAGTTACCTAAATCTAATGAATACTAAATAATAGCGGAGAGATAATGGCGATAGAGTTGTGCCCACCAACATGTTTTTTATTCTTATGGATTGACTGACGTATGTTATAAATTTAGCGAATTACATGGCACTTTTAAGTGTTGGACATTTCATAAGTGTGAAGCCGAAAGGGAAGAGAAAGTTGTAAAGTTTGGTTTTACTCTGACGATAGAGGTAAGGCATAACTCTGTTTGAGTAGGGGTTATGTTTTCGCCTGCTGGGAAGAATAGGTGAGTTGGTTTATATTTGGCTGTAAGGGATTCAGGTCTGAATAGTTAAAACCTTTACTATTCGTGATAAGTTCTGATTATTGTTTTTTTGTTTTCTTGTTTAGGTAATACCAGTGAATTTGAGCAGGAAGTTAACTTTTCTGGACTACGGATACCGAATACGGGTTCACTTTCCTAAACAACTGCTGAATTGCAGGGCGCCAAATTCAGAAATATTCCTACAAATATTTATAATCATGCAATCACAAGTGAAATATACCAAAACACTCCTTAGCTTGTTGTTAATCCACCTATGATGTCAGATTTAGAAAATATATTTTACAGCGAAAGAAATCCAAGCTTTTGTGAGTGTAGCTTTCAATGCTACATCAGCTAGCCCCAAATTAGCATGGTCACGAAAGTGTGAAAAGCAATAAAATGAATCGCTTAGATAATCTTCGGACGTTTCCACTCACGAGACTCTCAGTTACACAACAAATCTTCCATTTGTTCGATAAATATTACTTTTATCACAAAAAAACACCATTTGGGTTGCGCGTTATGATGAGAAAACTACAGCCTCGTTCCGGTCCTGAAAGGAAGATGAAAATTTCCAAACGTATCACATTAAAAATATTTATAATCATGCAATCACAAGTGAAATATACCAAAACACAGCTTAGCTTGTTGTTAACCTTTTCTCAATAGGGGGTGCTGTTTACACTTTGAAAAAAATTCGTTCCCAAATTAAACTGCCTCGTACTCAATTCTTGCTCGTACAATATGCATATTATTATTACTATTGGATAGAAAACACTCTCTAGTTTCTAAAACCGTTTGAATTATTTCTCTGAGTGAAACAGAACTCATTCTGCAGCACACTTCCTGTCAAGAAGTGAGATTTCTGAAATCGAGGTCTCTGTTCCAGGGTCGGTTTATAAATTCCCTTGTAAGCTATGGGGCTACATGCACTGCATACGCCTTCCCCTAGATGTCAGTAAGCGGTGAGACTTTGAATGGAGTGGATAGCACCATCTGGGGGAGTATAAAGCCTCTTGGAACGGAAGGACTGACCTTTTCGACGCGGGGCCTGACGCAGGAGGGACACCAAGCATGGCGTCCTGAAAAGCTTTCGTTTTAGCAGCTTTATATCTCCGGCTCTGATTTAATTTGATTTTTGTCTTAATTTGATTTTTGTCTCATAAGGTAGCTAATTTAAACCGACTTATAGCAGTTTATAGCAGTTTATTGCGATTTTCTGGAATTTCTTTGTCATACGCAGTCGCGAGTTGGACACCTCTCCGGCATATGGCTAACGTTAGCTGCTAATTACACGGTTGAAGAGGACATCTTTCAACCAAAAGACGATTGTTCTGGACAAAGGACACCTTGCCCAAGATTCTGATGGAAGCTCAACAAATAGTAAGAGGTCTTTATGCTATTAATTCGTATTTATGTTGAAAAATGTGAAACAATAATTCCGCCATGAATTGCGGTGCGGTCTCGCTTTAGCGCACGCTGTATATCGTAGTAACGTTAATTTTAAAAATCTAACACAGCGATTGCATTAAGAACTAATATATCTTTCATTTGCTGTCCAACCTGTATTTTTTAGTCAAGTTTATGATTAGTTATCGATTAGATTAGGTGCCTCTCCAAGATGGCGCCGGACAGATTGCTTGAAGTTTGACTACTAATCACATTGTATAACCACGATTTGTGCCGTTAACCTGTTATGGCTGCAGCCCGACACCGGTACACCTATGACAACATCCAGCTCAAGTGCAGGGCGCGAAATTCAAAATCTATTTTTTTTTAATATTTAACTTTCACACATTAACAAGTCCAATACAGCATTTGAAAGATAAACATCTTGTGAATCCAGCCAACATGTCCGATTTTTTAAATGTTTTACAGAGAAAACACCACATATATTTATGTTAGCTCACCACCAAATAAAAAAGAGGACAGACATTTTTCACAGCACAAGTAGGATGCAAGTAGCATGCACAAGCCAACCTAACTAACCTAGAACCAACCTAAATAACCTAGAAAAAACTACCTCAGATGACAGTCCTATAACATGTTACACAATAAATCTATGTTTTGTTCAAAAAATGTGCATATTTTAGCTATAAATCAGTTTTACATTACTGCTACCATCATAGCTACAGTCAGAAATCGCACGGGAGTAGCCAGAGAAAATACAGACACCAACGTCAACTACTAATTACACATCATAAAACATTTCAGAAAAATATATGGTGGATAGCTAATGAAAGACAAAGATCTTGTGAATAGAGCCAATATTTCCGATTTTTGAAGTGTTTTACAGCGAAAACACAATATATCGTTATATTAGCTTACTACAATAGCTAGCACACAGCAGCATTGATTCTAGTCAAACGGTAGCGATAGCACAGTTCGACAGATATATGAAAAAGCATCCCAAATTGGGTCCTTATCTTTGTTGATCTTCCATCAGAATGTTCTCCAAGGGGTCCTTTGTTCAGAACCGTCTTTATTTGGATCCAGAACGAACGATTTCCCTCTTGAATTAGCAAGCACACTGGCCGTGCGGTGCTAACCTCTCCGTCTTGACAAAATTCTTGCGTCGCATCACGTCTAAAGTCCAGAATAAATTTCAATAATATAATTAAACTATATTGAAAAAACATACTTTAGGATGATATTGTGACATGTATCAAATAAAATCGAAGCCAGAGATCATATTCACCTTTAACGAGGGTTTTCCAGGAGCCGAGTCCAGGTCCAACTTCGCGCCCAGGAAAAAAAATAAAGTGCGCACATCTCACTCCAAGAGGTTGTGTTCAATCCCAGGACGAGATAATCAAGTCATTTCTGCTCTCACTTCCGCATGACACCCAGGGGAAGGCGTATGACGTTTTTCTACAGTCCTAAGTGACATGCCCTTTTATAGACAAGCTCTTGAAGAGAGACATCGATTTTGGAAATCTCACTTCCGGATAGGAAATGGGCTGTAAAAAGAGTTCTGTTCCACTTAGAGAAATAATTCAAACGGTTTTAGAAACTAGAGACTGTTTTCTATCCAATAGTAATAATAATATGCATATTGTACGAGCAAGAATTGAGTAAGAGGCCGTTTGAAAATGGGCACCTTTTTCCAGTTTTTCAATACGCCCCCTGCAGCCATAACAAGTTAAATATGCACATTTTCGAACAAATCCTATATGCATTGTGTAATATGATGTTACAGGACTGTCATCTGATGAAGTATATGAAGGTTAGTCAAAAATTATATATATTTTGCTGGTTTGTTAGGATCGCTAACCTTTGCTGCTGGTAAACGGCTTGTGTTTCTGGCTATTGTGGTAAGCTAATATAATGCTATATTGTGTTTTCGCTGTAAAACACTTAAAAAATCTGAAATATTGGCTGGATTCACAAGATGTTTGTCTTTCATTTGCTGTATGCTGTGTATTTTTCAGAAATGTTTTATGATGAGTATTTTTGTATTTGACGTTGGTCTCTGTAATTATTCTGGCTGCTTCGGCGCTATTTCAGATTGCAGCTGCAATGTAGAACTGTGATTTATACCTGAAATATGCAAATTTTTCTAACAAAACATATGCTATACAATAAATATGTTATCAGACTGTCATTTGATGAAGTTGTTTCTTGGTTAGTGGCTATTTATATCTTTATTTGGTCGAAATTGTGATAGCTACCTATGCAGGAAAAAAATGGTGGGAAAAAAAAGTTGTGTCTTTTGCTATCGTGGTTAGCTAATAGATTTACATATTGTGTCTTCCCTGTAAAACATTTAAAAAATCAGAAATGATGGCTGGATTCACAAGATGTGTATCTTTCATCTGGTGTCTTGGACTTGTGATTTAATGATATTTAGATGCTAGTATTTACTTGTGACGCTATGCTAGGCTATGCTAGTCAGCTTTTTTACTGATGGGGGTGCTCCCGGATCCGGGATTGTGTGCAACTAGAATTTAACTTCTAGTTGCACACAATCCCGGATCCGGGAGCACCCTATTTCTAAAATGTGCATATTTCAGGTATAAATCATAGTTTTACATTGCAGCCACCATCACAACTCTCACCAAAGCAACTAGAATAATGTAGTTAATAATGAGAGCAACGTGAATTACCTAAATACTCATCATAAAACATTTATGAAAAATACAGTGTACAGCAAATGAAAGACAAAGATCTTGGGAATCCAGCCAATATTTCAGATTTTTTAAGTGTTTTACAGCGAAAACACAATATAGCATTATATTAGCTTACTACAATAGCCAACCACACAACAGCATTGATTCAAGTCAACAGTAGTGATAACGAATAAACCAGCAAAAGATATTAATTTTCACTAACCTTCTCAAACTTCTTCAGATGACAGTCCTATAGCATCAAATTACACAATACATATATGGTTTGCTCGAAAATGTGCATATTTAGCGGCACAAATCGTGGTTAAATAATATGAATAGTAGCCAAACAACAAACAAAATGTCGGGAGAAATCTTGGGAGAGGCACCTAATCTAATCAATAACTAATCATAAACTTGACTACAAAATACAGGTTGGACAACAAATGAAAGATACATTAGTTCTTAATGCAACCGCTGTGTTAGATTTTTTAAATGAACGTTACTACGACATACAGCGTGCGTTACAGCGAGACCGTGCCGAAATTAATGGCGGAATTATAGTGTAACATTTTTCAACAGAAATACGAATTAACAGCATAAATAGTTCTTACTATTTGATGAGCTTCCATCAGAAACTTGTGCAAGTTGTCCTTTGTCCAGAATCATCGTTGCTCGGTTGTAGATTGTCGTCTTCAACTTAGGAATTAGCAGCAAACATTAGCTATGTGGCCCAGACATGTCCAACTCTTCATAACGCAGCACAAAGAAAATTCCGAAAATCGCAATATACTGATATAAACTGATATAACTCGGTTTAAAATAACTACATTATGATGTTTTTAACACCTATATCGAATAAAATCAGAGCCGGATATATCTAAGGCCTATAACGAGAGCTTTTCAGAATGCCATCCTGAGGTCTGCTTTGCGCCATGACGAACGTTGAAAAGAGTGCACTCACCGTTCCAAGAGCTTTTATACTGCCTCAGATCTACCTAGCAACCCCATTCCAATTCTCACTGCTTACTGACATCTAGGGGAAATCGTATGCAGTGCATGTCGACCCATAGATTACTTGCAAATTAATAAACTGACCCTGGAACAGAGTGCCCGATTTCAGATTTCTCACTTCCTGACAGGAAGTTTGCTGCAACTTGAGTTCTGTTTTACTCACAGATATAATTCAAACGGTTTTAGAAACTAGAGAGTGTTTTCTATCCAATAGTAATAATAATATGCATATTGTACGAGCAAGAATTGAGTACGAGGCAGTTTAATTTGGGAACGAATTTTTACAAAGTCGAAATGGCGCCCCCCTATTGAGAAAAGGTTAATGTATTCTAACATTATAATCTGTTTCCATTACGTAGAACAAAATCAGATTGACTGAAGGTGCGTTTCCGTAAGAGAACTATACCGTCATCTCTCATGGCGGACCTTGTGGATCTGCTGGCATAAGGTTTGGGTTTTCTGTTTAACTTCTCTAGGGTAGGGGGCAGCATTTTCACGTTTGGATGAAAAGCATACCCAAATTCAACTGTCAGCTACTCATCCCCAAGAGATAAGATATGCATATTATTAGTAGATTTGGATGGAAAACACTCTGAAGTTTCTAAAACTGTTTGAATCATGTCTGTGAGTATAACAGAACTTATTTAGCAGGCGAAACCCCGAGATCAAACCATTCATATTTTTTTTTTTAGGTCACTGTCTATTCAATGAGTTTTCATTGGGAAACCAGATTTCTAAGAGAATTGTTTGCAGTTCCTACGGCTTCCACTGGATGTCAACAGTCCTGAGAAATAGGTTGAGGTTATTCCTTTGTGTAATGAAGAAATACGGCCATCTTGAAGTCGAGTCACTCCAGGTGTCCTGAGAGACAGTAGATCTCTCAGATCAGGAAGAGGAGTCACGCAGGTTCCTCAACAAGAGAGGGAGAGGACGCGGAAGAGGCCAACACGGAGGGGGAGGAAGAATTCAAGACTATCCAACCACACGGAGCAGGACCAGAACAAGGCTGTGATCAACATTTCTGGAGAACCCCTTTCTGATGATTGCATAAGGGTCTTGTCTAAAGGACTGTCCTTTGCCCCCACATATTCAACTAATGAATTTAATACAAAGATTGACCTATTTCGTTTCTACAGGAATCTACATCTGAAGGCCTGGTACAAGCAAAACATCTCTCCAACTACAGACGCCAGTGTCTCAGGTCAGGCAGTTTCTGTTCCCTCAAATACACCTTTTAAGCCCAAGTCCACTTTTTGTCCCATAGTCCAGAATGCCACACTAAATACATTTGCCAAGAAAGTTAATTTTGATGTGGAGAATCTGTTTAAGGGTAAAATTGATTCCAACAAAACACGACGTAATCTTTCTAAGACAGAGAGGGATGCAGTTGAATCATTGTCCAAAAATGAACGGATTGTAATTAAAAAAGCAGACAAAGGTGGTGCTACAGTAGTGTGGTGTAAAGACAAATATGTGACAGAAGCCTACCGTCAATTAGACAATGACGAATTCTACCAATCTCTTACCTTCAACCCTACAGAGGACCTAAAAACTGAATTGAAAGGGATCCTCACAGAAGCTAAGGAAAATGGTTACATTTCAGACAATGAGTTCAAATTTCTTTTCAATGGCAGTCCGCGTATGGCTTCTTTTTACCTTCTTCCAAAAATCCACAAAAATCTTGAAAACCCCCCAGGCAGACCAGTCATTAGTGGTAATGAAAGTCTGACAGAACCCATCTCTAAGTACATTGATTACTTTATTAAGCCTTTTCTGATGTCACTTCCAGCCTATCTTCAAGATACCACAGATGTGTTGAACAAAATTAAGGAATTGAAGAATATAGGTACAGCTTCCTTTTTAGTCACCATGGATGTGGAGTCTCTATACACCACCATTGAGCATCAACAAGGTTTGGCAGCGATGCACCATTTCTTGAGTACCCGGCCTGAAACTGAGATGCCTCCTACAGAATTCATTGTCTCACTGCCTGAATGGACTCTTAATCATAACATCTTTATCTTCCAGGACCGTATTTTTAAACAGGTCAAAGGATGTGCCATGGGAGCTTGCTACAGCCCTTCCTACGCTGGTTTGTACTTGGGTAAATGGGAAAATGACTTCATTTTGGATCCTTCTAATAACCATTTCTTTGACCGGATTATATGGTGGGGACGCTATATTGATGATGTTTGCCTGTTTTGGTCCGGCTCAGAAGATGAACTTATTTCCTTCCACCAATACCTTAACAGCATTAACCCTAACATTAAACTAACTATGGAATACAGCAAGGATAACATTCATTTTTTGGACCTCGACATTAGTAAAAATGACAAAGGTTGTTTGCACACATCAATCTTTAGGAAGCCTACAGATGGGAATACCATTCTGAGGGCAGACAGCTTTCACCCCAAAAGGCTAAAAGAGAATATTCCATATGGCCAATTCCAAAGAGTCCGCAGAATTTGCGATCAGGAAACAGACTACAGTGTCAAATCTGCTGAATTGGAATCATCCAAAGTGATACGCTACTACGCCAAGTCTTTCCTGAACCACCAATCATAAGCTTTAAGAGATGTCCTACCCTAAATGACAAATTAGTCCACAGTTATTTTCCGGGTGACTCTCAAAAAACTTGGCTTGACCACCAACCCAAGGGCTCTTTTAAATGTAACCAGTGCAACCATTGCAGTAATATTGCACAGAAAAAGTATTTTGTTGACACAGTTTCTAAAATGGAGTATTACCTCAAGCATTTTATTAACTGCAAAACCACTCATGTCATCTATAGATTGGAATGTCCACAGTGCAAGGTGTTCTACATTGGACGGACAAAGAGACGCCTTCAAGATCGCTTGGCGGAACACAAGTACGCCATACGGATAGGCAATGAAGACTACCCCATGGCAAGGCACTACAAGTCCTTACACCATGGTAACCCTGCCTCCCTACAAGCTATAGGTATTGATCATGTTCCGGCCTCTATTAGAAAAGGGGACCGTCTTAAACAGTTAAACCAAAGGGAAAGTTTTTGGATTTACAAACTACAGGCCACTAAGTACCCTGGTTTAAATGAAGATATGGATTTCTCACCCTTCCTGTAGGGTCGTGATGGGTCCATTTGCTGTCATCTAGTGGACATTTTGCTCAATTGCCCTCAGCTATGTTTGGACTGTTGTTCATGTTTTGCTGTGGTCTGGTGTACTGTGGAATATATTGCTTTCTTGTTCTGGACACTTCTCCCAGTCATGGCTAGGGTTGGAACTGCCTCTCTGGGTGTTCTGATGCTTCTAGCTTGGAGTTGTATGCTCATGATAACATAGCTACAGTATTTCACCTTTTCATGTGTATATTATTGCTTACTAGGTGTGTCCAATTTGGTAAACACTCCCTCTTCTAATTAGGGCTAATTGGAAAAGCCTTTCAAAAGAGGACATTGTATTCTCCTTTTTCTGTACTCCCTGACGAAGGCCATGCAGCCGAAACGCGTCGGTTTTTAAACAACTTTGTTTCTATTGAACATGCCATAATAATAAAGGCATTTTAATTAATTATATGAAGAGTGCCTTGGTCCTCCTTTCTTTTTGATGACCAATTTACACCTTTTACCAAAGAGCACCTTCTATCTACCAAAATATACTATAGTGTACCTTAGTAGCGCTTCCCTTCCTCCTCTTTCTACTCCAGGTGTCCTGTTTGATTGAGGCGCATGTCTAGAAGGCATGCTACATTTGGTTTTAATCCTGTATTGAACACAGATCATTCCGTCTTCAATTTTATCGATTATTAACATTAAAAATACCTAAAGTTGTATTACAAAGTAGTTTGACATTTTTTGGCAAAGTTTACAGGTAACCTTTGAGATATTTTGTCGTCACATTTGAGCAAGTTGGAACCTGTGTTTTTCTGGATCCAACGCGCCAAATAAATTGACATTTTGGATATATATCGACGGAATTAATCGAACAAAAGGACCATTTGTTATGTTTATGGGACAGATTGGAGTGCCAACAACAGAAGCTCGTCAAAGGTAAGGCATGAATTATATTTGTATTTCTGTGTTTTGTGTCGCGCCTGCAGTCTTGAAATATGCTTCTCGCTTTGTTTATAATGTTGCTATACTCAGATAATAGCATCGTATGCTTTCGCCGAAAAGCCTATTTGAATTCTGACATGTTGGCTGGATTCACAACCAGTGTAGCTTTAATTTGGTATCTTTCAATTGTGATTTAATGAAAGTTTGATTTTATAGTAATTTTCATAATATATGAAATATATGGCGCTCTGCATTTTCTCAGGCTTTTTGCCAGGTGAGACAGTAGCGTCTTGCCTAAACTCAGATTTTTGGATATAAATATGAACTTTACCGAACAAAAAATACATGTATTGTGTAACATGAAGTCCTATGAGTGTCATCTGATGAAGATCATCAAAGGTTAGTGATTAATTTTATCTCTATTTCTGCTTTTTGTTACTGCTCTCTTTAGCTGGAAAAATGGCTGTCTTTTTCTGTGACTTGGCTCATACCTAACATAATCGTTCGGTGTACTTTCGTCGTAAAGCCTTTTTGAAATCGGACACTTTGGCTGGATTTACAACAAGTGTAGCTTTAAAATGGTGTAAAATACTTGTATGTTTGAGGAATTAAAATTATGGGATTTCTGTTGTTTTGAATTTGGCGCCCTGCAGTTTCACTGGCTGTTGACGAGGTGGGACGCTACCGTCCCACATACCCTAGAGAAGTTAACAAAACTAATGATTGGAGGGGGTGCAATAGAATTATCATTATTAATGCAACCGCTGTGTCAGATTTCAAAAAAGCTTTACCAAAAAAGCACACCATGCAATAATCTGAATATAGCGCTCAGAGCCCAAACAAGCCATATTGTGCAGTCAACAAAGTCAGAAATAGCATTATAAATATTCACTTACCTTTGATGATCTTCATCGGAATGCACTCCCAGGAATCCCAGTTCCACAATAAATGTTTGATTTGTTCGATAAAGTCCATAATTTATGTCCAAACACCTCCTTTTGTTCGCGCGTTTAGTACACAATCCAAACTGACGACGCGCTGGCAGGTCCAGGTGAAAGTTCAGACGAAAAGTCATATTACAGTTCGTAGAAACATGTCAAACTAAGTATAGAATCAATCTTTAGGATGTTTTTATCATACATCTTCAATAATGTTCCAACCGGAGAATTCCTTTGTCTTCAGAAATGTGATGGAACGCAAGCTACCTCTCATGTGAATGCGCATGACCAGGTCGTGGCTCTCTGGCAGACCTCTGACTCAATCCCCTCTCATTCGCCCCCACTTCACGGTAGAAGCCTCAAACAAGGTTCTAAAGACTGTTGACATCTAGTGGAAGCCTTGGGAAGTGCAATATGAACCCATTTCCACTGTATCTTGGATAAGCAAAGAGTTGAACAACCCTCAGATTTCCCACTTCCTGGTTGGATTTCTCCTCAGGTTTTTGCCTCCCACATGAGTTCTGTTATACTCACAGACATCATTCAAACAGTTTTAGAAACTTCAGAGTGTTTTCTATCCAAATCTATGAATAATATGCATATCCTAGCATCTGGGCCTGAGTAGCAGGCAGTTTACTCTGGGCACGCTTTTCATCCGGACGTGAAAATACTGCCTCCTACCCAAGAGAGGTTAACTTCTTATGGCTGCAGGGCGGTGCCGGTACACTTATGACAACAGCCCGTCCAAGTGCAGGGCGCGAAATTCAAAATAAATTTTTTAGAAATATTTAACTTTCACACATTAACCTTTCTAGCCCCAGCGTTCCGCTAGCGGAACTCCTCCCACATTCCACTGAAAAGCCAGAGCGCGAAATTCAAAAAATATTTTTTTGAAATATTTAACTTTCACACATTAACAAGTCCAATACAGCAAATGAAAGATACACATCTTGTGAATCCAGCCAACATGTCCGATTTTTAAAATGTTTTACAGGGAAAACACAATATATATTTATGTTAGCTCACCAACAAATAGAAAAAAGCACAGACATTTTTCACAGCACAGGTAGCATGCACAAAATCAACCAAACTAACCTAGAACAAACCAAAGAAACCAAGAAACAACTTAATCAGATGACAGTCTTATAACATGTTATACAATAAATCTATGTTTTGTTCGAAAAATGTGCATATTTCAGGTATAAATCATAGTTTACATTGCGGCTACAATCAGAAATTGCACCGAAAGCAGACAGAATAATTACAGACACCAACGTGACATACCGAAATACTCATCATAAAACATTTCTGAAAAATACATGGTGTATAGCAAATGAAAGACAAAGATCTTGTGAATACAGCCAATATTTCCGATTTTTTAAGTGTTTTACAGCGAAAACACAATATAGCATTATATTAGCTTACTACAATAGCCTACCACACTACCGCATTCATTCATCAAGGCACGTTAGCGATAGCAATAGGCACGTTAGCGTTAGCGAATAAACCAGCAAAAGATTTTAAATTTCACTAACCTTCATAAACCTTCCTCAGATGACAGTCCTATAACATCAGGTTATACATACACTTATGTTTTGTTCGAAAATGTGCTTATTTAGAGCTGAAATCCGTGGTTATACAACGTAGCATAACGTAGCATAACGTGCTAACGTAGCATCTTTTTCCCAGAATGTGCGGATATTTCTATTAGACTCTCACCTATTCTGACCAAATAGCTATTCATAAACATTACAAAAAAATACATGTTGTATAGGAAACGATAGATCCATTAGTTCTTAATGCAATCGCAGTGTTAGAATTCTAAAAATATCTTCATTACGACATAAGACTTAGTTATGGTAAGGGAATAACCAAAACCTGAGCGCAAAGCTACTAGTACACAGTTCGACAGATATATATGAAATAGCATCACAAAATGGTTCCTACTTTTGCTGATCTTCTATCAGAATGTTGTACAAGGGGTCCTTTGTCCAGAACCGTCGTTGTTTTGGATTCAGAACGTTCTTTTTCCCTCTTGAATTAGCAAGCACACTGGCTATGCGGCGCTAAGCTCTCCAACGTCAACAAAGTCAAACAACGCAACACGCCTAACGTCCCGAATAAATTTCAATAATCTAATGAAACTATATTGAAAAAACATACTTTAGGATGATATTGTAACATGTATCAAATAAAATCAAAGCCGGAGATCATATTCGCCCATAACGACAGCTTTCCAGTAGGCAATAACAGGTCCCAACACGCGCCTTGCAGAAAACAGAAAATGGGGGACACGTTGTTCCAAGAGGGCTTATTCAACGTCAGACAGAGATAATCAACTCATTTTTCCTCTCACTTCCTCTTGACATCCGGTTGAAGGTGTATGACGTGCACGTATAGTCATACGTATCATGCCCATTTATAGGCAGTCACTTGAACAGAACATAGATTTCAGACTTTCCACTTCCTGGTCACAAAGTGTGCTGCCAAATGAGTTCTGTTTTACCCACAGACAAAATTCAAACGGTTTTAGAAACTAGAGAGTGTTTTCTATCCAATAGTAATAATAATATGCATATTGTACGAGCAAGAATTGAGTACGAGGCCGTTTAAATTGGGCACGTTTTTCCCCAAAAGTGAAAACAGCACCCCCTGTCCTTTCTAGCCCAGGGGTTCCGCTAGCGGAACACCGACAACATTCCGCTGAAAAGGCAGCGCGCGAAATTCAAAAATATTTTTTTGAAATATGTAACTTTCACACATTAACAAGTCCAATACAGCAAATGAAAGATAAACATTTTGTTAATCTACCCATGTCCGATTTCAAAAATGATTTACAGCGAAAGCACAACATATGATTATGTTAGGTCAGAGCCAAGTCACAAACACACACAGCCATTTTTTCAGCCAACGATAGGAGTCACAAAAAGCAGAAATAGATAAAATGAATCACTAACCTTTGATGATCTTCATCAGATGACACTCATAGGACATCATGTTACACAATACATGTATGTTTTGTTCGATAATGTGCATATTTATATTAAAAAAACTCAGTTTACATTGGCGCGTTACGTGCAGTAATGTTTTGATTCCAAAACATCCGGTGATTTTGCAGAAATACTCATAATAAACATTGATAAAAGATGCAAGTGTTATTCACAGAATTAAAGATAGACTTATCCTCTATGCAACCGCTGTGTCAGATTTCAAAAATAACTTTACGGAAAAAGAATAATCTGAGAACGGCGCTCAGAACCCAAAATAGCCAAAGAAATAGCCGCCATTTTGGCGTCAACAGAAGCTACAAAAAACACTATAAATAATCACTTACCTTTGAATATCTTCATCAGAAGACACTCCCAGGAATCCCAGTTTGACAATAAATGACTGATTTGTTCCATAAAAATCCATAAAGACCATAATTTAGCCACTTAGCATGTTAGCATGTTCAGCCCAGTAATCCATCTTCAGGAGGCACGAGCACTTCGTCCAGACAAAAACTCAAAAGGTTCCTTTACAGGTCGTAGAAACAAGTCAAATGATGTATGCAATCCATATTTAGGATGTTTTTAACATTAATCATCATTAAGGTTCCAACCGGAGAATTTCATTGTCTGAAGAAAAGCATTGGAACGAGAGCATACTCTCTCGTGACCGCGCATCATGAGCCCGAGGCTCTCTGCCAGACCACTCAGTAAAAGAGCTCCTATGAGCCCATCCTTTATAGTAGAATCGTAAAACCAGTATCTAAAGACGGTGACATCTAGTGGAAGCCCTAGGAAGTGCATGCACATCCATAACTAACAGGGATTTCAATTGGCACTGTTTTGAAAATCGATTTCTCACTTCCTGTTTTGATTTCTTCTCAGGTTTTCGTCTGCCATATGAGTTCTGTTATACTCACAGACATCATCCAAACAGTTTTAGAAACTTCAGAGTGTTTTCTATTCAATGCTACTAATAATATGCATATATTAGCATCTGTCACAGAGTAGGAGGCAGTTCAGTGTGGGCACGCAATTCATCCAAAAGTGTAAATGCTGCCCCCTATCCCAAA
This sequence comes from Salvelinus namaycush, assembly GCF_016432855.1. Classification (NCBI taxonomy): domain Eukaryota; kingdom Metazoa; phylum Chordata; class Actinopteri; order Salmoniformes; family Salmonidae; genus Salvelinus; species Salvelinus namaycush. The sequence continues at coordinate 18,852,405 of NC_052347.1, read as the reverse complement.
CAGGTTTTAAACAATAAAAGATAATTTACCAAGATTTCTAAATATGGATATATAGCGTTTAGGAATGAAACTCTTCAAATATGCTTTTAGATACGAATATAGATATGAATGTAAACTAAAATCAGTAAAGGACCAAGGAAAGATCCCAAAATTAAATTATGATGTTCTGATTTAGAACTATTCAGTGATGACAATAGCAATGGAAGTGATACAAATAATGATAATAGTAATATTCTGTAAAGAAATGTGAGAGTCCGTTGAAGTAGAGAAAAGCTGCCAGCTGCCTCCTGTAAGTCTCTCGAGATTTGGGGGAAGGAATGGGTTGATGCTCAATAAAATATATTGAGAAAATATGATTTAACAATATCCTTAAAACTTCTTGTCAATAGAGGGGCGCTATTTTCACTTTGGAAAAAATCGTGCCCAAATTTAACTGCCTCGTACTCTATTCTAGATCATACAGTATGCATATTATTATTACTATTGGATAGAAAACACTCTCAAGTTTCTAAAACTGTTTGAATTATATCTGTGAGTAAAACAGAACTCATTTTGCAGCAAACTTCCATACAGGAAGTGAAAAGTCTGAAAACGAGGCTCTGTTCCAGGGCCTGCCTATTCAACTGGCTTATATCTATCGATATGCATGCACTTCATACGCCTTCCACTAGATGTCAACAGGCAGTGGAAGGTGGAATGGGGTGTCTAGCTTGATCTGAGGTCGAACAAGAGCTTTTGGAGTGGCAGGTCAGGAATTTCCTTTCTCTACCTAGGCGCGCGAAGCACCTCCATATTGTCTTCTGATAAGCGTTCGGTATACACGGCTAATATCTCCGGCTCTGATTTTATTTGATACATGTGATAATAACATCGTAAAGTATGTTTTTTCAACCGAGTTTTATCAGATTATTCAACGTTTATTGGGACTTTTGGAGTTTTCCGTTCTTTGCGTCGAGAGAAACTGGGAACGTCATCAACATTGGCTAGCATTGTGGCGCGAATTCGACAGGAGAAAAGGACATTCTAAAACCAAACAACGATTTATTCTGGAAATAGGACTCCTTGTACAAGATTCTGATGGAAGCTCAGCAAAAGTAAGAACAATTTATGATGTTATTTCGTATTTCTGTAAAAAATGTTATTTCTATTCTCCGCCGTTTTGGCGGGCGCTGTCTCGCAATAACGCAAGCTGTTTGTTATTGTAAAGTTATTTTTTAAAATCTAACACAGCGGTTGCATTAACAGTCATACTGAGCTATACTATGTAACATATGACTAATTGTTTTTTCCCACAGATGTGTACTGTGGTGGTCTGGAGAGTCTCTGAGCATCACCTGTAAGGTCTCTGGGTATTCTGTTAGTGATAGCAGCACAAGCTTTGCCACAGGTTGGGTTCGAAAGCCTGCAGGGAAATCAATGGAGTGGATTTCCCATATATGGGATGATGGAGATATCTACATAAATTATGCACTGAATAGCATGTTCAGCATTTCAAGAGATGCCTCCAGCAACTCTGTGTCTTTTAAAGGGCAGAGCCTGCAACCTGAAGACACAGCTGTATATTACTGTGTTCGCTACCCTCCACAGTGATACAAACCAGCACCAGACCTGAACAAATTCCCAGATACCCATGTGAGAATGAGGCAAGCACAACATAATATACAGCTCCACACCAAGATATCAACATATTTAAGACTAACGCTCAGTCCCCCAAAAAATTAAATCATAATTTAATAAGTTAACCTTACAAAAAGCGTTAAAAACATGCAGAACTTTTGTCCCCTTGTTGCTGATCTTGAACACATCGATCTAAAGCCATTATATATAGTCAACGCATCATACTAAAGCCATTATAGTCAACACGTCTCATAAGTAGAATCTGAACTACAGAGAGAAGAACAAAGGACAGAGAGGAGAGAGAATAAAGGAATAGAGCAGATCTCTCCCTGTCAGGATAATTAATCCTCTAGACGGCCGGTCTATGCAAAGTCTCCATCCCCTTCATCCCTTTATAATCAGACACAGCCCTGGCCTTCTCATTATAGGCAGTGTAGATTGATTTGGTAGCAAGCACTGCATATAACCTGACTATCACTGAAAAATGAGGACAGATCAGATGACAGTCTTATAACATGTTATACAATAAATCTATGTTTTGTTCGAAAAATGTGCATATTTGAGGTATAAATCAGTTTTACATTGCAGCTACCATCACAGCTACCGTCACAAATAGCACCGAAGCAGCCAGAGTAATTACAGACACCAACGTGAAATACCTAAATACTCATCATAAAACATTTCTGAAAAATACATGTTGTATAGGAAATGAACGACAAACATCTTGTGAATCCAGCCAATATTTCCGATTTCTTAAGTGTTTTACAGCGAAAACACAATATAGCATTATATTAGCTTACCACAATAGCCAGAAACACAAGCCATTTACCAGCAGAAAAAGTTAGCGATCGTAACAAACCAGCAAAAGATATATAATTTTTGACTAACCTTGATAAGCTTCATCAGATGACAGTCCTATAACATCAGGTTATACATACACTTATGTTTTGTTCGAAAATGTGCATATTTGGAGCTGAAATCAGTGGTTATACATTGTGCTAACGTAGCATCTTTTTCTCGGAATGTCCGGATATTTTTATGACACTCACCTATTCTGACCAAATAACTATTCATAAACGTTACTAAAAAATACATGTTGTATAGGAAATGATAGATACACTAGTTCTTAATGCAATCGCCGTGTTAGAATTCTAAAAATAACTTCATTACGACATCCAGCTTACGTTATAGCGAGAGAGTGCCCAAAATCTGGGCGCAAACTAATAGTTCACATGTTCGACAGATATATGATATATCATCATAAAATGGGTCCTACTTTTGATGATCTTCCATCAGAATGTTGTACAAGGGGTCCTTTGTCGGGAACAATCGTTGTTTGGTTTTAGAATGTCCTCTTCTCCAGTCAATTAGCACGGAAAGCTAGCAAAGTGGCGCAAAGCTCTCCTTCGTGAACAAACGCAGACAACGCAACACGCCTAACGTCCCGAAAAAATTTCAATAATCTAATAAAACTATATTGAAAAAACATACTTTACGATGATATTGTCACATTTATCAAATAAAATCAAAGCCGGAGATATTAGTCGTCTATAACGACAGCTTTTCAGAAGGCAATACCAGGTCCCTTCACGCGCCTTCCAGAAAACAGGAAATTGGTGTCACGTCATGCCAAGAGCTTTTATTCGACCTCAGATCAAGTTATACACTCCATTTCTTCTCTCACTGCCTGTTGACATCTAGTGGAAGGCATATGAAGTGCATGTATACTAATAAATATCAAGCACATTTATAGGCAGGCCCTAGAACAGAGCCTCGATTTCAGATTTTCCACTTCCTGTCAGGAAGTTTGCTGCAAAATGAGTTCTGTTTTACTCACAGATATAATTCAAACGGTTTTAGAAACTAGAGAGTGTTTTCTATCCAATAGTAATAATAATATGCATATTGTACGAGCAAGATTTGAGTACGAGGCCATTTGAAATGGGCACCTTTTATCAGAGCTACTCAATACTGCCCCTGCAGCCATAAGAAGTTAAAAAGCCCGGAGATTCCCACACACTGACCTGTACATATAACGGGTTTGGTGGAAACATTGATGCAGCTTGGATCAGACAGGCTCCTGGGAAAGGACTGGAGTGGGTGTCCTATATTTACAGTGGTAGTAGTTACATCCACTATTCCCAGTCAGTTCAGGGTCGGTTCACCATCTCCAGAGACAATAGCAAAGAGCAGGTGTATCTCCAGTTGAATAATCTGAAGACTGAAGACTCTGCTGTTTATTATTGTGCACGACAGCCACAGTGACACAGGAGGCTGCAGTGCTGTACAAAAACTGATTAACATTGATCTTAGTATGAAAGTTTCTAAAAGACTCGATAAAACACCATTTGCATCAACTACACACACTGGTCGACACATGAAATACTCTCATAGACAGATCAGATTTTCAATTAAATCTAAAATGATAAACCATGAAAACATATAAAAACACGTACCTGCCATTTTTGGATCAAAAATATGAAGAAAAAGTCATAAAAGTAATCATGTGAATCAAAATATAATATCTGATGGCAAACTATAGTACAACCCCCCACCCATCCCCCCAGCCAGCACTTAGACTGTAATGGGTTAATAGGCTTCTTGATATGCCACACATGTCATATGTAAGGTGGTAGCCTAGTGGTTAGAGTGTTGGACTACTAACCGCAAGGTTGCAAGATTGAATCCCAGAGCTGACAAGGTACAAATCTGTTGTTCTGAACTAGGCTGTCATTGAAAATTAGAATTTGTTCTTAACTGACTTGCATAGAAAAAGGTAAAAAAAATATAGAGAAATGCTCTCTAAAGTTTGTGCACAAAACTTGAGAGAATAAGCTTTTTTGTACTTAAGGAACATTTATTTTATGGGATCTTTTATTTCAGCTCATGAAACATGGGACCAACACTTTACATGTTGCATTTATATATTTGTTCAGTGTAGATCCTTGAGTGACACCAATAATTGGCATATTCAATTATTATATACAAATAATAATTATATATCCAGTACCAGTCAAAAGTTTGGACACACCTACTATTTCAAGGGTTTGGCTTTATTTTTGTACAATTTTCTACATCAAAACTATGAAATAAAACATATGGAATCATGTAGTAACCAAAAAAGTGTTAAACATATCAAAATATGATTTATTATTGAGATTCTTCAAAGTAACCACCCTCTTGGCATTCTCTCAACCAGCTTCATGAGGTAGTCAGCTGGAAACAATTTCAATTAACAGGTGTGCCTTGTTAAAAGTTAATTGTGGAATTTATTTTCTTCTTAATGCTTTTGAGCCAATCAGTTGTGTTGTGACATGGTAGGGGTGGTATACAGAAAATAGCCCTATTTGGAAGAAGACCAAGTCCAAATTATGGCAAGAACAGCTCAGATACGAAAAGATAAATGACAATCCATCATTACTTTAAGACATGAAGGTCAGTCAACACGAAAATGTCAAGAACTTTTAAAAATTCTTAAAGTGCAGTCACAAAAATTAGCAAGCGCTATGATGAAACTGGCACTCATGAGGACCGCCACAGGAGAGGAAGACCCAGTTACCTCTGCTGCAGTAGATAAGTTAATTAGAGTTAACTGCACCTCAGATTGCAGCCCAAATAAATGATTCACAGAGTTCAAGTAAGGGACACAACTCAACATCAGCTGTTCAGAAAAGACTGCGTAATTCAGGCCTGCGTGGTCAAATTGCTGCAAAGAAACCAATACTAGAGGACTCCAATAAGAAGAAGAGACTTGCTTGGGCCAAGAAACACGAGCAATGGAAATTAGACTGGTGGAAATATGTCCTTTGGTCTGACGAGTACAAATTTGAGATTTTTTTGTTCCAACCGCTGTGTCTTTTTGAGACGCAGAGTTGGTGAACGGATGATCTCCCCATGTGTGGTTCCCACCATGAAGCATGTAGGAGGAGGTTTAAATGGTGTGGGGGTGCTTTGCTGGTGACACAGTCTGTGATATATTTAGAATTCTAGGCACACTTAACCAGCATGGCTACAGTACCACATCATTCTGCAGCAATACACGATCCCAACTGATTTGCGCTTAGTGTGACTGTCATTTGTTTTTCAACAGGACAATGACCCAACACACCTCCAGACTGTGTAAGGTCAATTTGACCAAGAAGGAAAGTGATGGAGTGCTGCATCAGAATACCTGGTCTCCACAATCACCAGACCTCAACCCAATTGAGATGGTTTGGGATGATTTGGACTGCAGATTTAAGGAAAAGCAGCCAATAAGTGCTCAGCATTTGTGGGAACACCTTCAAGACTGTTGGAAAAGCTTTCCAGGTGATGCTGGTTGAGAGATTGCCAACACTTTTTTGGTTACTAGATTATTTTTTGTGTTATTTCATAGTTTTGATGTCTTCACTATTATTATACACTGTAGAAAATAGTACAAAATAAAGACAAACCCTTGAATGAGTAAGTGTGTCCAAACTTTTGACTGGTACCTTATATAATTTCAAAATTATCTGAGAAGAACAACATTGGCAGGGCAATTCAAGCATAGCCAATATGCAGTGATAATGTGTGATAATATTTTGGGCCAATACCCTACTGCAGCCTTTCTTAAAGTATCAGTCATGACCTAAAGTGTTATTGGTGGGTCGTGAAGTGTCATAGTAAAAGTAGAATTATTTCATTAATTACTGGAATTGATTTGGCCAAGTGCAACTGTGCTCTCTGTTCAGTGCCCTCTCAGCTTATCAGCATTGTCTGCATTAACAGTATTAGTTCATGCGAGACCTGCATTAACTAATACTGAACAATGAGGACTCTATAGTTTAATACTTATTCACGGTATGTGTGTGAGTCTGTTGTGTCCACTAGAATCATTCTCAAACAGGCTTTTTCAAATAGTTTTAATTGTAACAATTTTAACTCAATAACAACAGATTTATGCCCTACAGATTAATAAAATGGGATGTGTTCAAACTTCAAAGTAATTTTTTTATGTGATAGTGTTAAACATTGTCATTTTGAATTTTCACAGGTTTTCAGTGCCAAACACTGACTGAGTCTGAACCAGTTGCTCAAATGTCTGGAGAATCCCACAAACTGACCGGTACATATTCTGGAATCTCAACGAGCTCTGACTAACTGGATCAGAAAGGCTTCTGGTAAAGGGTTGGAATGGATAGCTTGTATTTCTGGTCCAAGTGGTAGTACTATCTACTACTCCCAGTCAGTTCAGGGTCGGTTCACCATCTCCAGAGACAATAGCAAGCAGCAGGTGTATCTCCAGATGAACAGTCTGAAGACTGAAGACTCTGCTGTTTATTATTGTGCCAGAGACACAGTGACACAGGAGGCTGCAGAACTGTACAAAAACTGACCAAGCCGATATTTTACTGTGAAAAAGGTGAGACAATTCTGAGCTCCAGTGTCTGTCATTATCAATCCCATGACCACACCAACACTATAGGATTGAGTAGACACATCCTACTGTAAATTATAACCCAAATATAAAAATATATATATAACTTGAAAAGCATAACATATTCCTGAACGTATTTGCATGAAACCAAATGTCAAATTTCAGCAAACAGAATTATACAAGGTACAGAATTTAATGTCACGTGCACAAGTACAGTGAAATGCCTTTTGTGCAAGCTCCAAACCCAACATTGATCAATATCAACGTAGCACAAAAAAGAACATAAGGTAGAACAAAAACACACAATAAATAAAAAGAAGAAAGTAAGAAGCTATATACAGCGTCACTTCCAATACCATTTACAATGTGCATTGATACTGGAGTAATGGATGTAGATGTATAGAGGTAAGGGAACAAGGCATCATGATATATGATTAACAGAGTAGCGCCAGCGTAAGTGATGATTGTATGTGAGTGTGTGTGCATGTGTGTAGAGTCAGTATAAATGTGTGTGAATGTTATGTGTGTGTTTAAGTGTTAGTGTGTGTGAGTGTGTAGAGTCCTATGAGTGTGCATAGAGACAGTGCAAAAATAAAAATGTAATACAAGGGTCAACTCAGAGGGCCCATGTAGCCATTCTGTCAGCTATTTAGCAGTCTTATTGCTTGGGATAGAAGCTGTTCAAGGCTGTTGGTGTCAGACTTGATGCACCGGAAGCAGAGAGAACAGTTTATGGCTTAGCTGGTTGGAGTCTTTAACAATTTTCCAGGCCTTCCTTCCACACCGCCTGATATAGAGGTCCTGGATGACAGGGATGTCTGGCCCCAGTAAAATACTGGGCTGTCCGCACCATCCTCTGTAGAGCCATGCGATTGAGGGTGATGCTGTTGCCATACCAAGCAGTGATGCAGCCAATCAAAATGCTCTCAATGGTGAAGCTCTAGAACGTTTTTGAGGATTTGAGGGCCCATGCCAAACCTTTTCAACTTCTTGAGGGGGAGAAGGCGCTGTTGCACCTTCTTCACGACTGTGCTCATGTGAGTGGACCATTTTAAGTCCTTAGTGATTTGGACACAGAGGACCTTGAATTAGTATAATTAAGCAATAAGGCCAGAGGGGGTGTGGTATATGTCCTGGATACAGCCCTTCCTGTGGTATACTGCCAATATACCACAAACACCTGAGATGCCTTATTGCTATTATAAACTAGTTACCAATGTAATTAGAACAGTAAAAATACATGTTTTGTCATACCCATGGTATATGGTCTGATGTAGCACGGCTTTCAGCCAATCAGCATTCAGGGTTCGAACCAACCAGTTTATAATATTAAATATAGAACCATGAAAGTCATTAATGTCAAAGAGTAATGGAACAAGTATAGATGGAACAAGTTTATTGTATTAATGCGAATAGATTCTGTCATCCTGTGCTGTTCTGAGAAACAATGCTGCCAATATCAAACTTAAAGAACATCTCTCCCTCTCAGTCTCTATTTCATCCTCTAGGGGTCAGTCTATGCAAAGTATCCCTACCTCCATCTCTTTATAATCAGACACTCTGCTCTGGCCTTCTCATTATAGGAAGCTTGGACTGACATTAACAACACATCCTCCACTAACTATCACTTATTAATGGAACTGATGACTGTCTGGAGTTTAGTTGTCATGGTGATGTCTATACACTGTAAGTAAAGCCCTATACAGTACATCATTGTGACTGAAGAATGTCTGAGTATTTGTATTTGTATTCATTAAGGATCCCCATTAGTTCCTGCCAAGGCAGCAGCTACTCTTCCTGGGGTCCAAACACATTAAGGCACTTGCATTACACATACAACTAAAGATAAACAGTACATAATATAACATTATTACACCACTACATATCTACAATACAAATAGTATAATACCCCGATACAACAATATTACAGTGTACGTGTGTGTAGAGTGTGTGTGCTAGCATGTGTGTGTGTTTGCCTGTGTCTGTACCTGTGTGTGTATCTCTTCACAGTCCCTGCTGTTCCATAAGATGTTTTTTATCTGTTTTTTAAATCTGATTCTACTGCTTGCATCAGTTGCCTGATGTGGAATAGAGTTCCATGTATGGCTCTATGTATCACTCTGCACCTCTCATAGTCTGTTCTTGACTTGGGGACTGTGAAGAGACCTCTGATGGCATGTCTTGTGGGGTATACATGGGTGTCCGAGCTGTGTGCTAGTAGTTTAAACAGACACCTCGGTGCATTCAGCATGTCAACACTTCTTACAAAAACAAGTAGTGGTGAAGTCAATCTCTCCTCCACTTTGAGCCATGAGAGATTGACATGCATATCATTAATGTTAGCTCTCCGTGTACATTTAAGGGCCAGCCATGCACCCTGTTCTGAGCCCATTGTAATTTTCCTAAGTCCCTCTAGGTTCCTCATTCTTCAACTCAAAATTAGTGTAAATGCCATATCTTCAACTGAATGTTCTTGTTTTGCAGGTGTTGTTGTGATATCAGACTGGATCAGTCACATTCTCATGTGAAAAGACGAGGAGATACTGTAAAATCTCTGAGTTTACAATGGCAAGGTTCTTCATGCACTGCATAAGGCAGAAACCAGGCAAAACTCTGAAGTGGATTGGGAGCGTTGACTCTGGTTAAACAGATGTTCCAGACTACTCATACTAAGGATAGTTCACCCTGAATGAGGACTTCTCCACAAGCACACAGCTCTCTTAGAGGCCAAGAGTCTGGGATCAGAGGACTCTGCTGTTTATTATTGTGTTTGACAGACACACTGACTGAAGCTGGTGGAGCAGCTGTATAAAAACCACCCTAACAACATGGATAGGTGGTGTATTACTTTCTTTGTGTCACACTAGAATAATACTGAGGATCATTACTGTAAATAATACAACAATATCACAAAGCACTACACAATAAAAGACTCCAGCATCTAACATTCAAACTACACAATCAAACTATCGCTTGCCCAGTCTTGTCACACAAACAAGTAATTGTCAAAGTATCCAGAACATGTTCCCCATCTCTGAGTTTTCTATTTAATCTCTTTGTGATCTTCCCACCCAGTGAGGAGGAGTCAATGCAAAACTCTGGCCTCTTCCATCACTACTTATCTCACTGCAGAGTGGAAGAGAGGGGCTGAAGCTTTGAATACTAGACTGAGTGATAGACACTGACAATAGTCAAACATGTTTAACAAAGATTACATAATAGGGCTACTGCTAATGGTTATAGGACTGTCAGGTAAACACTTTGTTTTTACTTTCAACAGATGGTTGTGTGTACTTAAAAGCTCTTCTTCAAGTTTGAAATACTCTCTTTTTATCAACAGATGTTCATGGTCAGAGGCTGATTCAGTCTGGACCAGTAGTTAAAAAGCCTGAAGAACCACACAAACTGACCTGCACAGCCTCTGATTTAGACATGAATAACTACTGGATGTCTTGGATCAGACAGGCTCCTGGGAAAGGACTGGAGTGGGTTGCAACTATTACCCATGACAGCAGAAGCACTTACTACCCCCAGTCTGTTCAGGGTCGGTTCACCATCTCCAGAGACAATAGCATGAAACAGGTGTATCTCCAGATGAACAGTCTGAACACTGAAGACTCTGCTGTTTATTATTGTGCCAGAGACACAGGAGGCTGCAGGGCTGTACATAAACTGATCAAGCACTTCTCTCACTAAAGTAGTCTTAATGGTATGTAAGACAAACAATAAACTGAGGATCCAGCATAAGTGTATTCACAGCATACCATTCCTCATCAAGCTCAATGAAGCTTAAACCACTCTGGCCATGTTAGTCAGTAAATATAATCTTGATGACAGTTTATTTACATTCACTTGTATATCAGTCTAATCCAATCAGGAGTTTGAATTACTGGTAGGAATTAATGTCCTCATTGAGCATAATGAAATGTAAACAGGGAATTTTGATAGCAGATTTTTACTGTTATATGAAAAGAGTAATAGGCCATGTACTATATATACTGTATCTTTGGTGGACACCGATAGTTAGATTATCTCCATCTGTGCATCAATGATAACGAGTATAATAACATACTGTACACCACGAGCAGAACAGAACCATTCATAATGCTGCACAATGCATTCCATAAGAAATAATTGTATTATTACGATAAAAAGTATGTTCTACACAACATGTCACATTGGTACTAGTAATTTACTAACTGTACTTCTGCATTAATCCTAAATCTCAGACTTTGATGCAAATCAATTCCCCTCTTTGTACAGTATATGTAGAAGGGTCTGTCTCTCCTTCACCTAGTTGGAGTAAATAAGTATTGTTCCCATCAGTTCAGCTTCCACACAAACCATGTTCCCTGCATCTCTGATTCTGCTGCTTGCACCTGCCTCCTGTTAATTTTTAAATAAATATTACTATAACACAATCAAGCTTCATCAACTGATCATGTACCTGATGTTAGACCATTTTCAAATATCTCAATCCCCCCACAGGTGTGCACAGTATTGTTGACCCAGAACTCAGCAGCCAAGCTCAATGGTTGTAAAGCCCAGAGAGTCTTGGAGCATCACCTGTAAGGTATCTGGGTATTCTATCTGTGATGAGAGCTATACCACAGACTGGATTAGGCATCCTGTAGGTAAAGCTATATAATGGTTCAGATGGAGACTCCAAGGGTTCCTTGAAAAGCAGGTTCAGCATCTCCAAAGATGGTTCCAACAACATAGTGACTGTAGAAGGGCAGAGAATTCAAACTGAAGACACAGCTATGTATTACTGTGTCAGATATAATGACACACAGTGGTGTGAAGCAAGCATGACCTGTACAAAAACAACAAAGATGTCTGTCACATGAAACCATCGTTCCCTAAGGATTACCCAGTTCACATTGTCACAGTCAAAATAGACACTTCCTGGGAATGAGATAAACTGTCTGAAAAGCTTTCTACATAATTAGAATCATGTATCTGCAATCATATTTTAACCATGAATTTTGTACTTACATGTGCATGTAAGTACAAAATTGTTTCATGTTTATAAGCAGGTTATAAGTAGATTTTTTAATTAAGCGATACAAAGTTTGTTCTTTGTTAAATTAGTGATAAAGATTGTGAACATCCAAACCATTCATAATGATGCTGACTAAAGAACAACTATTAAAGGTTAAACCATTCATAATGATGCTGACTAAATAACTATTAAAGGTTAAACCATTCATAATGAATCTGACTAAATAATAACTATTAAAGGTTAAACCATTCATAATGAATCTGACTAAATAATAACTATTAAAGGTTAAACCATTCATACTGATGCTGACTAAATAACAACTATTAAAGGTTAAACCATTCATAATGATGCTGACTAAATAACAACTATTAAAGGTTAAATCATTCATAATGAATCTGACTAAATAACAACTATTAAAGGTTAAACCATTCATAATGACACTGACTAAATAACAACTATTAAAGGTTAAACCATTCATAATGATGCTGACCACATAACAACTATTAAAGGTTAATCCATTAATAATGATGTTGACTAAATAACAACTATTAAAGGTTAAACCATTCATAATGATGCTGACTAAATAACAACTATTAAAGGTTAAACCATTCATAATGACACTGACTAAATAACAACTATTAAAGGTTAAACCATTCATAATGATGCTGACCACATAACAACTATTAAAGGTTAATCCATTAATAATGATGTTGACTAAATAACAACTATTAAAGGTTAAACCATTCATAATGATGCTGACTAAATAACAACTATTAAAGGTTAAACCATTCATAATGATGCTGACTAAATAACAACTATTAAAGGTTAAACCATTAATAATGATGCTGACCACATAACAAATATTAAAGGTTAAACCATTCATAATGATGCTGACTAAATAACAACTATTAAAGGTTAAACCATTCATAATGATGCTGACTAATTAACAACTATTAAATGTTAAACCATTCATAATGATGCTGACTAAATAACAACTATTAAAGGTTAAATCATTCATAATGATGCTGACCACATAACAACTATTAAAGGTTAAACCATTCATAATGATGCTGACTAATTAACAACTATTAAATGTTAAACCATTCATAATGATGCTGACTAAATAACAACTATTAAAGGTTAAATAATTCATAATGATGCTGACCACATAACAACTATTAAAGGTTAAACCATTCATAATGATGCTGACTAAATAACAACGATTAAAGGTTAAACCATTCATACTGATGCTGACTAAATAACAACTATTAAAGGTTAAACCATTCATAATGATGCTGACTAAATAACAACTATTAAATGTTAAACCATTCATAATGACACTGACTAAATAACAACTATTAAAGGTTAAACCATTCATAATGATGCTGACTAAATAACAACTATTAAAGATTAAACCATTCATACTGATGCTGACTAAATAACAACTATTCAAGGTTAAACCATTCATAATGATGCTGACTAAATAACAACTATTAAATGTTAAACCATTCATAATGACGCTGACTAAATAACAACGATTAAAGGTTAAACCATTCATACTGATGCTGACTAAATAACAACTATTAAATGTTAAACCATTCATACTGATGTTGACTAAATAACAACTATTAAAGGTTAAATAATTCATAATGATGCTGACCACATAACAACTATTAAAGGTTAAACCATTCATAATGATGCTGACTAAATAACAACGATTAAAGGTTAAACCATTCATACTGATGCTGACTAAATAACAACTATTCAAGGTTAAACCATTCATAATGATGCTGACTAAATAACAACTATTAAATGTTAAACCATTCATAATGACGCTGACTAAATAACAACGATTAAAGGTTAAACCATTCATACTGATGTTGACTAAATAACAACTATTAAAGGTTAAACCATTCATAATGATGCTGACTAAATAACAACGATTAAAGGTTAAACCATTCATACTGATGCTGACTAAATAACAACTATTAAATGTTAAACCATTCATAATGATGTTGACTAAATAACAGCTATTAAATGTTAAACCATTCATAATGATGTTGACTAAATAACAACTATTAAATGTTAAACCATTCATAATGATGTTGACTAAATAACAACTATTAAATGTTAAACCATTCATAATGATGTTGACTAAATAACAACTATTAAATGTTAAACCATTCATAATGATGTTGACTAAATAACAACTATTAAATGTTAAACCATTCATAATGATGTTGACTAAATAACAGCTATTAAATGTTAAACCATTCATAATGATGTTGACTAAATAACAACTATTAAATGTTAAACCATTCATAATGATGTTGACTAAATAACAGCTATTAAATGTTAAACCATTCATAATGATGTTGACTAAATAACAGCTATTAAATGTTAAACCATTCATAATGATGTTGACTAAATAACAACTATTAAATGTTAAACCATTCATAATGATGTTGACTAAATAACAACTATTAAATGTTAAACCATTCATAATGACGCTGACTAAATAACAGCTATTTTAATTGTACCTTTATTTAACTAGACAGGTCAGTTAAGAACAAATTATTATTTTCAATGACGGCCTAGGAACAGTGGGTTAATGCCTTGTTCAGGGGCAGAACGGCAGATTTTTACCTTGTCAGCTTGGAGAATCGATCTTGCAACCTTTCGGTTACTAGTCCAACGCTCTAACCACTAGGCTACCTGCCACCCCATGTTAAAGGTTAAACCATTCATGATGATGATGACTAAAAAACAACTTGTCACGCTCGCTATCTTCAAATTCCCTGTCATAAATGAGCCAAGGCGCAGCGTGCATGTAGTTCCACATCCTTTAATTGAAGTGAAACCTTCAAAAAAAACAAGTAAACAGAAACCGAACGTGAAAACGAAAACGCACAGTTCTGTAAGGCTGAAACACTAACGGGAAAACAATTACCCACAAAACACAGGTGGTAAAAAAGCTGCCTAAGTATGATTCCCAATCAGAGACAACGATAGACAGCTGCCTCTGTTTGGGAACCACAAATCGGTCAAAACAAAGAAACAGAAAACATAGAATGCCCACCCAAATTACACCCTGACCTAACCAAATAGAGAAATAAAAAGGCTCTCTAAGGTCAGGGCGTGACTCAACTATTAAAGATTAAACCATTCATAATGATACTGACTAATTAACAACTATTAAAGGTTAAACCATTCATAATGATGCTGACTAAATAACAACTTTTAAAGGTTAAACCATTCATAAGGATGCTGACTAAATAACAACTATTAAAGATTAAACCATTCATAATGATGCTGACTAAATAACAACTATTAAATGTTAAACTATTCATAATGATGCTGACTAAATAACAACTATTAAAGATTAAACCATTCATAATGATGCTGACTAAATAACAACTATTAAAGGTGAAACCATTCATAATGATGTTGACTAAATAACAACTATTAAAGGTTAAACCATTCATAATGATGTTGACTAAATAACAACTATTAAAGGTTAAACCATTCATAATGATGCTGACTAAATAACAACTATTAAAGGTTAAACCATTCATAATGATGCTGACTAAATAACAACTATTAAAGGTTAAACCATTCATAATGATGCTGACTAAATAACAACTATTAAAGGTTAAACCATTCATAATGATGCTGACTAAATAACAACTATTAAAGGTTAAACCATTAATAATGATGCTGACTAAATAACAACTATTAAAGGTTAAACCATTCATAATGATGTTGACTAAATAACAACTATTAAAGGTTAAACCATTCATAATGATGCTGACTAAATAACAACTATTAAAGGTTAAACCATTCATAATGATGCTGACTAAATAACAACTATTAAAGATTAAACCATTCATAATGATGCTGACTAAATAACAACTATTAAAGATTAAACCATTCATAATGATGCTGACTAAATAACAACTATTAAAGGTTAAACCATTCATAATGATGCTGACTAAATAACAACTATTAAAGGTTAAACCATTCATAATGATGCTGACTAAATAACAACTATTAAAGATTAAACCATTCATAATGATGCTGACTAAATAACAACTATTAAAGATTAAACCATTCATAATGATGCTGACTAAATAACAACTATTAAAGGTTAAACCATTCATAATGATGCTGACCACATAACAACTATTAATGAAGGTTAAACCATTCATACTAATGCTGAATAAATAACAATTATGTTGAGTTAGGTGAAAATTAAAATATTATTATAAGAAAGGCTTATTGTAAGAAAGGTATATAGCAGTTATAAAGAATTGTAATAGCAAGATTTAGGTAAAATGTTCTAATTCAAAATAATAAATACATTTTCTATAATATATATTACATAACAGTTTCCTGAAGGTAAACAATATCGTAAAATATTCTAAGAAATAATAGATATGTGTATTATCACCTATCCACAACCATCTGAATGTGTTGCTGTCCTCAAAGAGCAGGTGCGTGGTGCTGGTGGGAGGTTTTTGTTATGGTGTGTATCACTGTGACTTTATGGGGGCCACAGTGATATTACGCCGTACAAAAACCCCTTTGCTCCAGTATGGACTGAACAGGTCAAATAATTACACCCCGGGACAATGGTATCAATGTAACCCTGATGAAAACTCACCATAAACATGATTTTGGCCATAGCCATGATATTTGGTTTTATACTGCAACACTTAAATCCATACATTTGCAAACAACTGTTACAAAACTGACAATGGATACACCTTTTGTCAGAAACAATAATCCACCAAATCATAGATGAACATGATACTGTAAGAGTCTATAGTATTGTTATATTATATTGTATTATGGATGGTTTTATGTTTCTTATACCTCACTGAGAGCAGAGTCATATGGAATCCCTATGGAGATGTGAAGGAGGTGTTTTTGTGCTGGGGTATATCACTGTGATATGGGCTGGGCTGGGGGGCACAGTGAAATGAGGCTGAACAAAAACCTCAGAGACAAAACCTGCATTATATCTGCGTGAGGATTGGGACAATGGGGAGAAACCATACAATATTCTTCAAATGATCGTCTGATATTGATATAACGCCATTGTAAATTGTTTTACATTTTTACAAAGTATAATTTGATGGAGTGATGTCATGACATGGACCTGAGCATCATTTTTTTTTAAATGTATACAAAACGGAATTCACAACATCTGTCCTTAAGGAATCAGGTGTATGATAGTATTACGATATTGCATTATATTTTATTCCGTTGGATTCAGAATCGTGACTTTAAAGCTGCCTATTGAAGTGCAGGGTTTTTGTACAGGCAGTGAATGGAGACATAGCACTGTGATGCTTTTGACTACTGGGGAAAAGGGACACAAGTCACCGTCTCAACAGGTAAGCAAACTTAAATGTATGATATCCATCGAATGTTTAATTTTCCCATTCTATTTTGAGTGTAGAAAGAACATATTTTTGTCTTTTGCATTTTTCAAATGCAAAATGTCATTGAATAGACCTGTTCATAGTCCACTAAAGAAATGGTTTACATCAATTTGCTTATTTCCTTGAAAGTCAAATAGTTCCTCAAATTCTAGGTTCTGCTGTTGTAGAATGATGCAGAAATGTGTTTCCTAAAGTCTTATAAATAGAAAACCATTCCTTCCTCAGAAAAAAATGTACAGTCTAAGAGAAAATGTTATATATTGTGGAAATACATTGTTGACCAAGTGTGACTCTGTGACAATGTAGTATCTATTTAGATTTGTTTTTACAAACCAATGTACTTTGAAGTTATCAAGATTAGTTGAAACCGATTGCTGTAAAGAGGGTAGTTTTTGTACTGCTTGGCATACGCCCTTGTCACGCTGTGTATGGATACTTCGACTATTGGGGGAAAGGAACAATGATCACAGTATCATCAGGTAAGTCATTGTTTTTGTGTGTTTTTTTAATGCAATCAAATTGTTGTAGTTTGTAGATAATCATTGTTTTATGGAGAAAAGTAGACATTACTACTTGGATAACGTTGTTTGTGTAGCACACCTAGAAAAAGCAGTATATTGTTTGTTCATCTGTCCACATACGTCTTTCACTTTTTGCGATTCATGTTTAATTAGTTGATTTTGTAGGCTTTGCTTTAGGTCAAAAATGACCATGTGAAAATGAAAATGTAGCCTATTCATATGGAGTCAAACACATAAACCGATTATAGGGTATAAGAATAAGAGTTCATCTTAGCCTATATTGAATTGAGAGTTAATTGGCATCACCTTAATCCATATAAATGATTTATTTAAAAGGTTTTATTAGAGAAACAGTATGTTTTATTTTACAGTTCAGTTTTCACTGGTAAATGTGTCTACAATTTAATGTGTTAATGTGTACTTAATTGTGCCTTTCTGTATTATGCCTTTCCTAAAATGTTTATTCTATTTTACTGAGCCAGTTACTTTATGTTCGTATTCTTATATTGTATTATTTCTTATTGTTGTTGCATTGTTGAGAAGGAACCTGCAAGTAAGCATTTTGTTAGACAGTGTATAACATTTGTATCCTGTACACTAATAAAACTAGAAACGTAGTGGTAGTTATACCTCAAAGAATACAAGACAACCAACTACATGGAACTAAATGGTGCCTTATAGTGCAAGATTAAATGAACAAGTAGTTATTAGGTTATAATAACTGTGTAATGATAATTTTACCATGGTAATTCCTAGTAGTTACCTGGTCATTTTTGTACATTCAAATAAAGTGTTACCTTTCTTTCTTTCTTTCTTTCTTTCTTTCTTTCTTTCTTTCTTGCAGCAACCACAGCCACCCCTACTCTATTCCCTCTTATGAACTGTGGAACCCCTACTAACGACATCTACAGCATCGGTTGTCTCGCTACCGGCTTTTCGCCTTCCTCAATCACCTTCAAATGGACAGACGCCAGCGGGAGTCCACTGACGGACTTTGTCCAGTACCCGTCGGTTCAGAGCGGGGGAGCCTACATCGGAGTCAGTCAGGTCCGCGTGGCTAAGAATAACTGGGAAAACTCAAAGTCTTTTATTTGTTCTGTGGAACATCCTGGAGGTGGAAAGACAGCAGTCATCAATAAACCAGGTAAGATCTGGTCATTATATAGTTTTTTTCTATAGATTGCATTTTAATGTTTGTGGTGTAAACTATTTCTGTTTAGAAAACCTGAATATAAGGTTTTTACCCTGGATGTCTTTGAAAATATCAGCATTATTTCAATAAGCGGTTAAACTAACATGCAGACATTTTTTTAACCTCCCGCTACTCAGTCCCAAAGTCTCCAACAGTGTCTTTGCTGTCAGCGCCCATTGGCACCACCCAGTACCTGATGTGTATGATTGAAGATTTCACCTCCGAGACAGTCAAGGTCACCTGGAAGAAGAATGACATGGAGGTGGAGGTCCAGACCCCTACTCTAGGCAAAAAGCCGTCAGGCCTCTACTCAGGCAGCAGTCTGCTGAAGGTCATCAACAGTGACTGGAACAACAAGGTCAAGTACAGCTGTGTGGTGGAGCACCAGGATCAAACCATCAGCAAGACGACCTCCAAAACAGGTCTGTACATAGGAGAAGACTGTACTACAGTTGATGTCATGCTCACATACAGGATCTCTATTATTTAGTGTAGTTCCTCATCAGTAACATGTCCTGCTTTCCCACTGCTGCTCTCCCCTTTCAGAACCACTGACGGTGACTCTGAACCCACCACGTGTGAGAGAGGTGTTCTTGGACAACCAAGCAGTGCTGGAATGTGTCATAACTGCTACAGACCAGGACACAGTGTCTGGTACCAATATCACCTGGCAGGTCAATGGACGGGACAAGATGGATGGCATCGATCTGAAAGATATTGAATCAAAGGGCAACCTGAACAGCAGGGTCAGTACTCTGACCATAGACCAGAAGGACTGGACCAATGTGAACAAAGTCCAGTGTTCTGCCAAGAAGAGTGGTGAAGACACACCGGTCATTCAGGAACTCAGCTTCACCAAAGAAAGTAGGTCACTGAGACATCTCAATGTGGTTGTGATAAGTGGTCACATACTCCAGGTTCTTGAGAGGGAGACACAGGATGTGCAGACTTTTGCTGCAGCCCAGCGCTAACACACCTGAGTCATCAAATCAACTAATCATTAACTAATCATCACCTTTGCTTAGTTGAATCAGGTGTGTTAGTGCTGGACTAGAACAGAAACCTGCACACCCCCGTGTTGCTCCAGAACCAGGGTTAAGGACCACTAGGTTGATTTCAAACTGATTTTCACATACTGGTTTTCATATGTACCTCCATGTACATGAGTGTAATGTTTCTCCTTCAAATCAATCCTCTTGTAGGTCGAGCCCTTTCAGTGTCCGTCCACCTTCTCCCGGAGGAAGACACCAGGAAGGAGAAGACTGTGACTCTGGTGTGCCTGGTGGTCAGCCCGTCTCTCTGTGACGTCTACATCATGTGGCAGGTGAACAGCAGCCAGTACCAGGAGGGGGTCACCAGCCCTCCTCAGAAAACCCCGGAAGGCAACTACTCTGTCACCAGCGTCTTCACCACCACCAAGGATAAGTGGGAGACAAACGTGCTTTTCACATGCGCTGTCAAGCACGCCGGCTCGGACAACAACACCGCACCTAAAGAGAGGAGTGTGTCGAAGTCCTTGGGTAACTCATGTGAAGACAAGCGATATTAATCTGTGTGTGTTGTGTTGTTGTGTCTCCTTATTGACTCCTCTGTGGGTCAGAATAGCCAATTACTAGGTTTGTGCTCTGCTGTCCTCAAAGATGTCATTCATTGTTGTCCTTGTTGAGTTAAAGTTAACATGTTAGTGTTGTCATTGTTTTGTTGACTGTAAACATATTGTCTAATGTGATATTGTCCAGTCTACTGTGTTAAAAGATGTATGTCCTAATACACAGTCTTGTGTTGCCATTGTTGTCCTTTGTCATTGTTTAATGTGTCTTCCTAATGTGGAGATTGGCTAATAAACAATACCGCATCTGAGATCACATGGTTTGGTGTTCGTATATCAATTACTTAAAGTCTTAGAAAAATATACTGCTCTATTCTACATAAAAAAACAGAATGAAGACAATTGTTTTGTCATGAAAAGACAACATCACTGAATAGCCTACATAGTAGTACTATACTCACAGTAAGGTGGTCATGGATGTACTATTTAGTGTAAAGGTGTAGCTTGACATAATGTGAGTGGGTGTGCATGTTAATATTAGGCCAAGTCTGCACAGCTCAGTTGCATGTGCTCTTTGTGTGTTGATGTGTGTGTCTGTGTGTGTCCATATAATTTGAGCTCATGTAGCTCAATTTATGATAAAGACTAATACAGGTGTACAATACACATAAACACATGAATATACAGACACACACGCGAACAAGCAGACACACATGAACACACACGCAGACACAAGTGTATGTCCGTTCCTCACCACCTGTCTCTCTCCCTGTTCTCAGAGAACATCCTACTGACTGAGCCTGAGGCGGGCTTCGCTCTGAGCTGCACGGACAACGATGAGGATGATTTCAACAGCCTGTGGTCCACCACCTCCACCTTCATCATCCTCTTTCTTCTCTCTCTCACCTACAGCACAGTACTCAGCCTGGTCAAGGTACTGACACCACTTATTTCATGTGATTGTAGACTTCTGATGAAGGCCATTGGCAGCTGAAACGTCATGATTTTAAATAAAACAATTATGTATCAAGTGTATGTGACCAATACAATTTGATTTGATTTGATTGTGAGCGATAGTTGCTTCTTTCCCTTCCAAATATGATTATATACACAGAGGAGAGATGAGAAACTTCCAAATATGATTATGTACACAGAGGAGAGATGAGAAACTTCCAAATATGATTATGTACACAGAGGAGAGATGAGAAACTTCCAAATATGATTATGTACACAGAGGAGAGATGAGAAACTTCCAAATATGATTATATACACAGAGGAGAGATGAGAAACTTCCAAATATGATTATATACACAGAGGAGAGATGAGAAACTTCCAAATATGATTGTGTACACAGAGGAGAGATGAGAAACTTCCAAGTATGATTATATACACAGAGGAGAGATGAGACACTTCCAAATATGATTATATACACAGAGGAGAGATGAGAAACTTCCAAATATGATTATATACACAGAGGAGAGATGAGAAACTTCCAAATATGATTATATACACAGAGGAGAGATGAGAAACTTCCAAATATGATTATATACACAGAGGAGAGATGAGAAACTTCCAAATATGATTATATACACAGAGGAGAGATAAGAAACTCCTTGTGGGCCAAGGTAACCTACGTTGTTCCACTTTGCTCTCTGTTTATTGTAATAACCTGTATCTGTCTCTGCCTCTTTTCAGATGAAGCAGTGAAGAACACATGATGGACTGTAGAGATAGATGTGTCTAGATTAGAAAGAAAATGGTCTGGGATGGTTATGGCATAGTATTCTTCAGTAATAATGTTACATATATATCCAATACATTATTGATTATGATTGATTAGTATTGTTGTTCTCAATATTATACAAGCATTGTGGTGATATGTTATTTTTCATTCATTGATTTATTTTGTACAGTATCTTTGAATATAAGTGTATACTGTGATGTCTGTGTGTCCTTTTTCACTTTAAGTTGTTGTCTTTTTTTTTTTACATCCGCTGGATACTAATACTGGGACAAGGACACATCCTATATACAAAGACATTACTGATTGGAGTGTTTCTGCTTGGCAGAGTTAACTATGGAGCCAAATTACAGCTGTAGCCCCTCCCAGGACAGATTAAAACAACGTTAGATATCTGTAATATTCAACTAAGACTTCAACATTCTGTTATCAGTTGATCTGAGGGGGTTTCTTGGTTCTCTAACTTGTCTAATAATAGTGTCATGCAAAAGCAGTTTCCTCTCTCTCTATCCCCTTGATACCACACCTGTGGCACTGAAACTGTCCAGCAACTGCCAGGGCCACAAATACACTTCCTTGAAAGAAGAGAAACACTGCATGTACGATAGCAATGGACACACGCATGCACACAGAAATATACTGTATATATAGTGAGCTACAAAATTATTGGGACAGAGACACATTTTGTGGATTTGGCTCTGGACTCCAGCACTTTGGATTTGAAATGATTCAATGACTATGAGTTTAAAATGCAGACTGTCAACATTAATACGAGGGAATTTTCATCTATATCTGGTGACACTTTTTAGAAATTACAGCACTTTCTATATATTGTCCCACAATTTTACAAATCCACTTATTTTACAGTATGCGTATTAAAGTAGTCAAAAGTTTAGTATTTGGTCCCAAATTCCGAACACACAATAATAACATAAAGCTTGTGAATCTACAAATTTGTTAGATGCATTTTTCCACAATTTCCAATAGGTTGGAATTATTTTCTATGTCATAAAATTCATGAATTTAATTCAAACATCGGACTGCCAAATGGTGAAGCATGATTCATCACTCCAGAGAACATGTTTCCATTGCTCCAATGGCTGCGAGATTTACACCACTCCAGTCAACGCTTGGCATTGCGTATGGTGATCTTAGGCTTATGTGTGGCTGCTCGGCCATGGAAACCCATTTCATGAAGCTCCAGACGAACAGTTATTGTGCTGATGTTGCTTCCAGAGACAGTTTGGAACTCGGTAGTGAGTGTTGCAACCGAGGACAGATCATTTTTTCACACGCTCTGCGCTTTTGCACTCGGCTGTCCCGTTCTGTGAGCTTGTGTGGCCTACCACTTCGGGGCTGAGCCGTTGCTCCATGATGTATCCACTTCACAATAACAGCACATACAGTTGACCAGGGCAGCTCTAGCTGGGCAGAAATTTGACTCTCCGGAAAGGTGGCATCCTATGACGGTGCACGTTGAAAGTCACTGAGATCTTCACTAAGGCCATTCTGCTGCCAATGTTTGTCTATGGAGATTGCATAGACAAAGTTGACATCAAGGCAAAGGGTGGCTATTTGAAGAATCTCAAATATGTTTAACTCAGATTTGTTTAACACTTTTTTGGTTAATACATTATTCCAAATGTGTTATTTCATTGTTTTGATGTCTTCACTATTATTCTACAATTTTGAAAATAGTAAAAATAAAGCAAAAAACCTTGAATGAGTAGGTGTTCTAAAATGTTTGACCGGTAGGAGTTTTTATATTTATATATTTTTAAACATTTAACCCCTTTATTTTTGTTTGGCACAACAATAATTCCTTATATCCATTAATTTCTTAAACCAGTACCGGGTTACCTTCGTGAGACTTGTGGGGGTCGTAGAACAAAATGGAGAATAACATTGTGTTCATGCTGTTTATGAGAGTCTCATCGTGTAGGCCAATCCATTTGGATGCTATGTGATTTTCGGGACGCCTCCTGGTCTGACAAACTGCTCTGTATATATCTCTAGCTTAAACTGACAGATTTAGATATTTGTATTATGTTAATTACATTGACACACGGGTCAATTGACTTTTAAGGATTTACAGGGGTACACACAAATTCACCATTATGAGTAAGAAACTACGAAAAATATTTCAAATAAACCCTTTATTTGTCACATGCGCCGAATACAAGTGTAGACTTTACCGTGAAATGCTTACTTACAAGCCGTTAACCAACAGTGTAGTTCAAGAAAGACAAAATAAACTAAAGTAAAAAATAATCAAAAAGTAACACAATAAAATAACAATAACGAGGATATATACAGGGGGTACCGGTACCGAGTCAATGTGCGGGGATACAGGTTAGTCGAGGTAATTTGTACATGTAGGTAGGGGTGAAGTGACTATGCATAGATAATAAACAGCGAGTAGCAGCAGTGTACAAAACAAATGGGGGGGGTGATGTCAATGTAAGTAGTCCGGTGGCCATTTGATTAATTGTTCAGCAGTCTATTGGCTTGGGGGTAGAAGCTGTTAGTGAGCCTTTTGGTCACACCATGAAGGAAGTGTTTTTTACTGTAATAAAAGACTGGCCCTCATCTCTGCCACATTAAATACAGTAAGTATTATTCAGAGAGAATGATGTTGAATAGTGCTAGAGATCAAACCAAATCAAAGTTTATTGGTCATGTATATGATTTGCAGGTGTTATGGCAACTTTGATTTGATCTCTAGTGCTATTCAGTATCACTCTTTTAGAATATGGAAAATATTGAAAGAGTCTATCCTATGCAGCATTTTGTAATAAATGGTAAGACAATTTAAGTGATATTTAAGTGAACCTACAGGAGTTGAATAGACCAGTGCCAGCTGTGGCCAACCTCCAGAGGGCGAGCTTGGCAAACTTACTTCCCTTCCCCCTCTGTAAATAAAGCAGCATGTTGCCAACTCATCATTCAACTCATACAATAGTTACTAGAGTTATGTGACATTTCAGACACCAGAATGATTTTGAACAGCTGTGGGATTGTTATTTTCCCACTAGCATGCATATTGGGTGAGTATGAAGCCAGTACATTTTAACCAGAAAAGTTACATCTATTGAATTAATAATTTATACAATGGCCTCCGTAATGTTTACAGGACTTTGCTGTGATGAGATGGATCAGTCACCTTCTCAGGTGAAAAGACCTGAAGACCTGATATATTGTCCAGTAAAATCTCTGGGTTTGATATGACAGACTACTACATGCACTGGATAAGGCAGAAACCAGGCAAAGCTCTGGAGTGGATTGGGAGTATTAACTCTGGTTCAACAGATGCTCCAGACTACTCAGAATCCCTGAAAGGCCAGTTCATCCTGACTAAGGACGTCCCTACAAGCACACAGTTCTTAGAGGCCAAGAGTCTGAGATCAGAGGACTCTGCTGTTTATTATTGTGCTCGAGAGGCACTGTG
The DNA here is from genome assembly GCF_016432855.1 of Salvelinus namaycush. Classification (NCBI taxonomy): domain Eukaryota; kingdom Metazoa; phylum Chordata; class Actinopteri; order Salmoniformes; family Salmonidae; genus Salvelinus; species Salvelinus namaycush. Next base: position 18,826,487 of record NC_052347.1, on the reverse strand, counting down.
ACTGAAATTGCTGGGGCAGTTGCACCAAATCCAGTCAAAACTATGCCACATATACGCAACACCTCTGTGGCCCACCCAGGGGTCACTGCCCCTTCTTAGAATACCACTCTTCTACAGTATGATGTCCCAGTACTGTACTATAATATGTAACACTCCACATTCTTACAAATTCTCATTCATAATCCTGTAGTGCAAAGAACATTTATTTTACAACCTAAAGAGATGCTGCATAACTCACTCTAAGTTGTATTTTATTTGTATTATTCATCATGCTCATCTGTGCACACTGTCCGTCAGACACAATGGACTGTGAGAACGGATTGGCATTTCTTCATATACATTTGGATTATAAAATCTGACAAGATTAACTCTATTGGCTGAGGACAAATTAAGATAATTCATTGAATCATAGAGATTTGTGATGACTACAGGGAAATATGACAGGTACCTGATAGATGTATTGGTCTCTGGTGTGTGGAGAGGTTTTTATATGGGTGTGTGTCATCATGATAACTACAAGGGCACAGTGTTACACGCCATAACAAAAACCACTGTGGTGGAAAATGGCTACCTACTTCATCTCATATGCAATTAGAAGAGAAAACATTTAAACAGCTACTCTAATTATTGGATTCTGAAAACAGAATGAATGTTTTAAATAAAAATATGTTTTACTTTAAATAAGAACTAAAAATGTACTTAATTACTGTCTATAAAACTGTACTCAGCAAGGTTCTTTAATAATTGTTATGTTCAAAATTCCTGACAGAGTAAAAGCTGAAAGCCCAAACTAATCAAAGTGTTATTAATAAGTAGTAAAACATAATTTGACATTCTGTTCATCAGATCGAAATCAACAGATCATGTTATAGTTGTTGTGAAAAGTTGCACATGTTTATTCCATCTTTGGCCCTGTACAGAGTGGTGGGGGGTTTGTACAGGGTTAAACCACTGTGCCATATAGCAGGTCACAATGATACAGCCATGGCCCTGCACAGAGTGGTGGGGGGTTTGTACAGGGTTAAACCACTGTGCCATATAGCAGGTCACAATGATACAGCCATGGTCCTGCACAGAGTGGTGGGGGGTTTGTACAGGGTTAAACCACTGTGCCATATAGCGGGTCACAATGATACAGCCATGGCCCTGCACAGAGTGGTGGGGGGTTTGTACAGGGTTAAACCACTGTGCCATATAGCAGGTCACAATGATACAGCCATGGCCCTGTACAGAGTGGTGGGGGGTTTGTACAGGGTTAAACCACTGTGCCATATAGCAGGTCACAATGATACAGCCAAGGCCCTGCACAGAGTGGTGGGGGGTTTGTACAGGGTTAAACCACTGTGCCATATAGCAGGTCACAATGATACAGCCATGGCCCTGTAGAGAGTGGTGGGGGGTTTGTACAGGGTTAAACCACTGTGCCATATAGCAGGTCACAATGATACAGCCATGGCCCTGCACAGAGTGGTGGGGGGTTTGTACAGGGTTAAACCACTGTGCCATATAGCAGGTCACAATGATACAGCCATGGCCCTGCACAGAGTGGTGGGGGGTTTGTACAGGGTTAAACCACTGTGCCATATAGCAGGTCACAATGATACAGCCATGGCCCTGTACAGAGTGGTGGGGGGTTTGTACAGGGTTAAACCACTGTGCCATATAGCGGGTCACAATGATACAGCCATGGCCCTGTACAGAGTGGTGGGGGGTTTGTACAGGGTTAAACCACTGTGCCATATAGCAGGTCACAATGATACAGCCATGGCCCTGTACAGAGTGGTGGGGGGTTTGTACAGGGTTAAACCACTGTGCCATATAGCAGGTCACAATGATACAGCCATGGCCCTGCACAGAGTGGTGGGGGGTTTGTACAGGGTTAAACCACTGTGCCATATAGCAGGTCACAATGATACAGCCATGGCCCTGTACAGAGTGGTGGGGGGTTTGTACAGGGTTAAACCACTGTGCCATATAGCAGGTCACAATGATACAGCCATGGCCCTGCACAGAGTGGTGGGGGGTTTGTACAGGGTTAAACCACTGTGCCATATAGCAGGTCACAATGATACAGCCATGGCCCTGCACAGAGTGGTGGGGGGTTTGTACAGGGTTAAACCACTGTGCCATATAGCAGGTCACAATGATACAGCCATGGCCCTGCACAGAGTGGTGGGGAGTTTGTACAGGGTTAAACCACTGTGCCATATAGCAGGTCACAATGATACAGCCATGGTCCTGCACAGAGTGGTGGGGGGTTTGTACAGGGTTAAACCACTGTGCCATATAGCAGGTCACAATGATACAGCCATGGCCCTGCACAGAGTGGTGGGGAGTTTGTACAGGGTTAAACCACTGTGCCATATAGCAGGTCACAATGATACAGCCATGGCCCTGCACAGAGTGGTGGGGAGTTTGTACAGGGTTAAACCACTGTGCCATATAGCAGGTCACAATGATACAGCCATGGTCCTGCACAGAGTGGTGGGGGGTTTGTACAGGGTTAAACCACTGTGCCATATAGCAGGTCACAATGATACAGCCATGGCCCTGTACAGAGTGGTGGGGGGTTTGTACAGGGTTAAACCACTGTGCCATATAGCAGGTCACAATGATACAGCCATGGCCCTGTACAGAGTGGTGGGGGGTTTGTACAGGGTTAAACCACTGTGCCATATAGCAGGTCACAATGATACAGCCATGGCCCTGTACAGAGTGGTGGGGGGTTTGTACAGGGTTAAACCACTGTGCCATATAGCAGGTCACAATGATACAGCCATGGTCCTGCACAGAGTGGTGGGGGGTTTGTACAGGGTTAAACCACTGTGCCATATAGCAGGTCACAATGATACAGCCATGGTCCTGCACAGAGTGGTGGGGAGTTTGTACAGGGTTAAACCACTGTGCCATATAGCAGGTCACAATGATACAGCCATGGCCCTGCACAGAGTGGTGGGGAGTTTGTACAGGGTTAAACCACTGTGCCATATAGCAGGTCACAATGATACAGCCATGGTCCTGCACAGAGTGGTGGGGGGTTTGTACAGGGTTAAACCACTGTGCCATATAGCAGGTCACAATGATACAGCCATGGCCCTGTACAGAGTGGTGGGGGGTTTGTACAGGGTTAAACCACTGTGCCATATAGCAGGTCACAATGATACAGCCATGGTCCTGCACAGAGTGGTGGGGGGTTTGTACAGGGTTAAACCACTGTGCCATATAGCAGGTCACAATGATACAGCCATGGTCCTGCACAGAGTGGTGGGGAGTTTGTACAGGGTTAAACCACTGTGCCATATAGCAGGTCACAATGATACAGCCATGGCCCTGCACAGAGTGGTGGGGAGTTTGTACAGGGTTAAACCACTGTGCCATATAGCAGGTCACAATGATACAGCCATGGTCCTGCACAGAGTGGTGGGGGGTTTGTACAGGGTTAAACCACTGTGCCATATAGCAGGTCACAATGATACAGCCATGGCCCTGTACAGAGTGGTGGGGGGTTTGTACAGGGTTAAACCACTGTGCCATATAGCAGGTCACAATGATACAGCCATGGCCCTGTACAGAGTGGTGGGGGGTTTGTACAGGGTTAAACCACTGTGCCATATAGCAGGTCACAATGATACAGCCATGGCCCTGTACAGAGTGGTGGGGGGTTTGTACAGGGTTAAACCACTGTGCCATATAGCAGGTCACAATGATACAGCCATGGTCCTGCACAGAGTGGTGGGGGGTTTGTACAGGGTTAAACCACTGTGCCATATAGCAGGTCACAATGATACAGCCATGGTCCTGCACAGAGTGGTGGTTTTTTTTTGTACAGGGTTAAACCACTGTGCCATATAGCAGGTCACAATGATACAGCCATGGTCCTGCACAGAGTGGTGGGGGGTTTGTACAGGGTTAAACCACCGTGCCATATAGCAGGTCACAATGATACATCCATGGTCCTGCACAGAGTGGTGGGGGGTTTGTACAGGGTTAAACCACTGTGCCATATAGCAGGTCACAATGATACAGCCATGGCCCTGCACAGAGTGGTGGGGGGTTTGTACAGGGTTAAACCACTGTGCCATATAGCGGGTCACAATAATACAGCCATGGCCCTGCACAGAGTGGTGGGGAGTTTGTACAGGGTTAAACCACTGTGCCATATAGCGGGTCACAATGATACAGTCCATGACAAAAACTTACCACCTCCACCAAGCACAGAGTGGTGATTTTTTGTACAGGGTTAAACCACTGTCCCTTATAGCAGGTCACTGTCATGATCGTTTTGGGAGATGGAACAAGGCGCAGCATGAGTAAAGTTCCACATATTTTTAATCTCCGTGAAACAAACAAAACAATACAGAAACAACAAAACGTGAAGTCACGACGTGCACACAGGCAACTAAACACAAACAATATCCCACAAACACAGGTGGGTAAAATAACTACTTAAATATGATCCCCAATTACAAGCAACGATTAACAGCTGCCTCTAATCGGGAACCATACAAAACCACAACATAGAAAATTTAAACTAGAACACCCCCTAGTCACGCCCTGGCCTACTAAACCATAGAGAAACAAGGGCTCTCTATGGTCAGGGCGTGACAGTCACAATGATACAGTCCATGACAAAAAGCTACCACCTCCACCAAGCACAGAGTGTGAGAGTGCTGACACCTAAGGAACACAGACATATACATTCTGATTGTCTATAGGCAGCTAACCTAAACGTGCTGGTACATTTATACACATTATCAACTCAAACAAATGTCCATTTTCTTTACTCTTTAGGCCTACTTCAGAGAAAGAAATCTCATCATTAAAAACTTTAAAACAGACATAAACTGGGGAACAACTATTTTCTGTACACTATGAATCATGTGATCTAAAAATAAGCTTGAATTGAACTTCAATTGTTGTTGTAAATGACAGGATTGGAAAAACATTGTCCACATGGAGACATTGGAGGTTTCAGTGAGTTTAACTGAGGATTCTGTGGCTGTATGTGACATGGGTTTTTGTAATGGAGTGAGTCACTGTGTACGGGAATGGCCACAGTGACAAACATCAATACAAAAACCTCTCCATGGAAATGAGGGTTGACAGGATTGTACTGTCTGCACACTGCACACTGACTTCACTCTGGACCCATATGGGAGAGCGTTTCACTGCTATGAATTTGAATAGTCATATTCTCATCTTCATTTTCTCTTAATTTTCTCTTCATTGGTTGCTATTCTGCAATTGTGTCCTATGTTTCTGTTAAGTAGAACCAATGAATGTTGAACGTGTCGAGACTTGTTAACTAAACTTCAGCCCCAGTGTATCCTGTCTCAGGACTTATTATGGACAGAGCTCTCCATCTCCAGTGGACTGTTACTTTTCAAACAGTTAATATTCTTTAAGACATGCAAAAATACAGAGAGAATTTTCAGCTACATCTGTGGTCTGTAGCACCACCAAGGACCATTCTCTGATGACGTAGACCCTCTGATAAAACTGAACCAGGAGAACTTTACCTCGTAAGAATCTGACTTTCTGGGCCTGAGATATTGAAACTGTAACGTCATTTTTAAAAGGTAAAATTTACAAGTAGCCAAATAGTCACAGATACTGATCAAATTGACTGAACATATCAATATAAACGGACTATTTAATCGTACATACTTAGAGTATGGAATAAACATATTTGTAGTTACTTAAGTCACACAGAAACAGCATCTTTTCCATCATGTTGGTCAAACTGATGTAAAGTAACTATTAATGCATCCATTCCATAATCTAAGGGTTTATGTTTGATAATCCATTCCGTTCCACACCGGCCCTGCTCTCCTTTTCTCAGTGGTGTCTGTTTCTCTCACACACCCCACCCCTCTCTCTTCCCCTCTGTGACCCTCACAGCTGTGTGGCACCACGCTTTGTGAACTCCAGTCTGTCACCTGGGTGTTTCAGGGTCCCAGTTTAGCATCTCTGATGATTCAGATAGACAGTTAAAGTAGTTAAATTGCCCAGGGACTGCAGGGACTGTTTCTATACACTTTCATGATCTAATTCTCACTACCTTGTTTCAGCTGAGGAGAAACTGTATTTTGTAGAAGCCAGCTGATGGCTGGTAACCATACAATGTTTCAATGTTTCAACGACATGAACACAATTTGCATTTGGTTTGAATAAATGGTGAGATGGATCAAGGAATCAGATGTTTTCATTTATTTGATAGACCTTGTTAACAGTTGTATTAATTATATTATTTAATATTTTCAGTCAATCACTTCGACTCATCACACACAATGTTATTGACAGACCATATTCATGTTTGTGTTGGTAATAAATATAACACACTTTTCAAGAATTGCATTGAACAATGAGTCCTTAACTAAAGTTATAAATTGCTCTATGTGGTTTCTCAAAGCTGTTCTGGGTACCTACCCCGAAATACTTTACTATGTCTTCATTACAATTGTGTATAGGGGAGAGAGTTTAAGAATGTGTTTTAAAAGCATGACTTCTACCCAGGATACACCTGCACTCCGATAAAGCCATTTTTCTGATATAATAATCTTGATCAACCCTAAGAAATGACCAATGTACAGTATCATTGTAAAAGTGTGGTGACATATATATATATTTTTAAACACACAACAGTGATGTACTGCTGATGTTGGATACGTTTTCCAAAAACTTATGAGACAATATACGTACATTTCTTACAGGGGCCACTTATATTAATGTGTTTGTGATATTGTTGTGGGAAATATAAAAATGTAATATGATTTAATATAAATTATGTATAATATACCATTATTTCATGACTCTTCTTAATACACGAAACATAATGTTCATATGAGAGAGGGCAGGTAGCCTAGTGTTTAGAGCGTTGGGCCAGTAACCGAAAGGTTGCTAGTTTGAATCCCTGAGCTGACAAGATAAAAATCTATCATTATACCTCTGAACAAGGCAGTTAACCCACTGTTCCTAGGCTGTCATTGTAAATAAGAATTTGTTCTTAATTAACTGACTTGCCTAGTTAAATAAAGGTTAAATAAATACTTTAATGTTTAAACAACACAGACAATGTTTGTTGATTGACAATGATTGATGATGTCTGACTTGATTGCCTTGAAACCCCTATGGATCTGACATCCTGAAAAGATGACAGGGAAACTACACCTCCTGGTCTTGATGGGCCTCTGTAGTATGTACTCAACAATCTAGAATTGTATTGGAACAAAGTATTTTACGTTTAGAGATAATTATAATATCCATTGAGTTAACATATTTGTGATCTATTGTCTTATATGGGATGATCAAATCAAAGTGTATTTGTCACGCTCGCCGAATACAACAGGTGTAGACCTTACAGTGAAATGCTTACTTACTAACCAACAGTGCAGTTTTTAAGTAAAAAATAGGTATTAGGTGAACAATAGATAAGTAAAGAAATAAAAACAACATTAAAAATACAGTGAAGAATAACAGTGCAAATAGTCCGGGTAGCCATTTGATAACCTGGGTGAACAGGGAGTACAGGAAGGGACTGAGCACGCACCCCTGAGGGGTTCCAGTGTTGGGGATCAGCGTGGCGGATGTGTTGCTACCTACCCTCACCAACTAGGGGCGGCCCGTCAGGAAGTCCAGGATCCAGTTGCAGAGGGAGGTGTTTAGTCCCAGGATCCTTAGCTTAGTGATGAGCTTTGAGTGTACTATGGTGTTGAACTTTGAGTTGTAGTCAATGAATAGCATTCTCAAGTAGGTGTTCCTTTTGTCCAAGTGGGAAACGGCAGTATGGAGTGCAATAGAGATTGCATCATCTGTGGATCTGATTGGGAGGTATGCAAATTGGAGTGGGTCTAGGGTTTCTGGGATAATGGTGTTAATGTGAGCCATGACCAGCCTTTCAAAGCACTTAATGGCTACAGACGTGAGTGGTCTGTAGTCATTTAGGCAGGTTGCCTTAGTATTCTTGGGCACAAGGACTATGGTGGTCTGATTGAAGCATGTTGGTATTACAGACTCCGACAGGGACATGTTGAAAAAGACACTTGCCAGGTGGTCAGCACATGCCCGGAGCACACGTCCGGGTAATCCATCTGGCCCCGCGGCCTTGTGAATGTTGACTTGTTTAAAGGTCTTACTCACGTCGGCTACAGAGAGAGTGATCACACTGTCGTCGGGAACAGCTGATGCTGTCATGCATACCTCATTGTTGCTTGCCTCGAAGCGAGCATAGAAGTGATTTAGCGCGTCTGGTAGGCTCGTGTCACTGGGCAGCTCGTGGCTGTTCTTCCCTTTGTAGTCTGTAACGGTTTGCTGGCCCTGCCACATAAGATGAGCGTCGGAGCCGGTGAAGTACGATTCAATCTTAGCCCTGTATTGGTTCTTTGCCTGTTTGATGGTTCATCAGAGGGCATAGCAGGATTTCTTATAAGCTTCCGGATTAGAGTCCCGCACCTTGAAAGCGGCAGCTCTACCCTTTAGCTCAGTGTGACTGTTGCCTGTAATCCATGGCTTCTGGTTGGGGTATGTGCGTACAGTCACTGTCGGGACAACGTCCTTAAAACTTCTTATGGCTGCAAGCCCTAAATCGGGATCAATATGACAACAGCCAGTCCAAGTGCAGGGCGCCAAATTCAAAAACCATAAATTTCATAATAACAATTCCTCAAACATACATGTGTCTTATATCATTTTAAAGGTAATCATGTTGTTAATCCCACCAAACTGTCCAATTTCAAATAGGCTTTTCAGCGAAAGCACTACAAACGATTATGTTAGGTCACCACAAAACTAAAAATAATCATAGCATTTTTCCCAGCTAATGATAGCATCACAAAAAACAGAATAGAGATAAAATGATTCACTAAACTTCGATTATTTTCATCAGATGACACTCATTGGACTTCATGTTACACAATACATGCGTGTTTTGTTTGATTCAATTGATATTTATATCAAAAAATCTGAGTTTACATTGAGGCTACAAGAATCACTAAATGCAAAAACATCAAGTGACTTTGCATAGCCCGTCGTTTCAACATGAATACTCATCATAAATATAGATGATAATACAAGTTATACACATTGAGTTATAGATATACCTCTCCTTAATGCAACCGCAATGTCAGATTTAAAAAAAACTTTAAGGAAAAATAACTGCACGCTATAATCTGAGACGGCGCTCAAATTAGCATGTCACAGCTAACAAAGATAGCGTCACTATAAACAACAAAATATATTATAAATATTTCATTACCTTTGTTGGTTTCGATCAGAAGGCTTAGCAGAAACTCCAAGTAAACAATAAATGTTTGTTTTGTTCGAAAAAATCCGTTATTTATGTCCAATTGTTAGCGCGTTTGGTAAACATATCCAAATGCTAATTCTGGTCAGCTTCATATCGGACAAAAACTTCCAAATGTGATATTACCGGTCGAAGAAACATTTCAAACTAAGTACTGAATCAATCATTAGGATGTTTTTAACATATAGCTTCAATAAAGTTCCAACCGGAATATTCCTTCTCTGCGTGAGCCATGGAACGGCAGTGGCTTGCATGCGTTAGAGGGATGTTAGGCGAGTGGCCGCTTGATGGACACCTGACTGATTCTGCTCTCATTCTCTCCCAGAACACTATAGAGGTCTCATTGGAATTTCTATTTATTGCTGACATCTAGTGGAACCCCTAGGCAGTGCAACACCAGCCATAAGTCATTTGGAATTCTTTTGGGACTCTTGAATACAGACAATCTCAGATTTCTGACTTCCAGTTTGATTTCAACTCAGGATTTTGCCTGCCAATATGAGTTCTGTTAATCTCAGAGAAATAAACAGTTTTAGAAACTTGAGTGTTTTCTATCCAATATTAATAATAATATGCAAATATTAGGAACTATGACTAAGGAGCAGGCCGTTTGAAATGGGCACCTTTCATCCAAGCTACTCAATACTGCCCCTGCAGCACTTATTGATAAAGCCAGTGACTCATGTGGTGTACTTCTCAATGCCATCGGAAGAATCCCGGAACATGTTCCAGTCTGTGCTAGCAAAACTGTCCTGTAGTTAAGCATCTGCTGCATCTGACCACCTTTTTTATAGACCGAGTCACTGGTGCTTCCTGCTTAATTTTTTGCTTGTTAGCAGGAATCAGGAGGATAGAATTGTGGTCAGATTTACCAAATGGAGGGCGAGGGAGAGCTTTGTACACGTCTCTGTGTGTGGAGTACAGGTGATCTAGAATTTTTTTCCCTTTTGTTGCCCATTTAACATGTTGATAGAAACTAGGTAAAACTGATTTAAGTTTCCCAGCATTAAAGTCCTTGGCCACTAGGAGCGCCGCCTCTGGGTGAGCGGTTTCCTGTTTGCTTATTTCCTTTTACAGCTGACTGAGTGCGGTCTTAGTGCCTGCATCCATCTGTGGGGGTAAATAAACAGCCATGAAAAATATAGATGATAACTCTCTTGGCAAATAGTGTGGTTTACAGCTTATCATAAGATACTCTACTTCAGGCGAGAAAAATCTTGAGACTTCCTTAGATTTTGTGCACCAGCTGTTGTTTACAAATATGCACAGACCACCCCACTTCATCTTACCGGAGTGTGCTTTTCTACCTAGCCGGTGCAGCTTATATCCCGCAAGCTGAATATCCATGTCATCATTCAGCCATGATTCTGTGAATCATAAGATGTTACAGTTTTTGATGTCCCGTTGGTAGGATATTCATGATCGTACCTCATCTAATTTATTGTCCAATGATTGTACGTTGGCAAGTAATACTGACGGTAATGGCAGCTTTCCCACTCGCCGTCTGCGGATCCTTACGAGGCACCCCGCTCTGTGTCCTCTGTACCTGCGTCTCTTCCTCTTGCCAATGACAGGGATGTTGGCCTTGTCGGGTGTCTGAAGTACATCCTGTGCATCCTGCTTGTTAAAGAAAAAATCTTTGTCTAATCTGAGGTGAGTGATCGCTGTCCTGATGCTAGTGGAACTGCATATGCAAAAAGTGTTGAAGGACGGATAGAAGTCACCAGAGATAATTCTAACAGCATGGTGTATCTGAAGCGGTCTGTTCTGAGAGCAGAGGACTCTGTTGTGTATTACTGTGCAAGAGAGACACAGTGGTGTGAGTGAGTGGAGGATCTGTACAAAAACCCCTCAGAGAATCTAACTGGCAAAACAGTCAACAGAGGGCAGTAGAGCATCAGTACAGCACAGTCAACAGAGGTCAGTAGAGCATCAGTACAGCACAGTCAACAGAGGGCAGTAGAGCATCAGTACAGCACAGTCAACAGAGGGCAGTAGAGCATCAGTACAGCACAGTCAACAGAGGTCAGTAGAGCATCAGTACAGCACAGTCAACAGAGGGCAGTAGAGCATCAGTACAGCACAGTCAACAGAGGGCAGTAGAGCATCAGTTCAGCACAGTCAACAGAGGGCAGTAGAGCATCAGTACAGCAGTCAACAGAGGGCAGTAGAGCATCAGTACAGCAGACTACAAACTGCACACATTCCCCTGAGAACCAAAGTAACCAGTAAACCATCAACTGAACTACTATTAACATGAGCATTGTCCTATAGGCAAGAGTAGAAAGTTAGATGTTAGAAAAATGTATGAAAGTTTCACTCCACAATATATACATTGACAATACAAAATGCAGAACCACTCAGAGTTTTGAGATAATGTAGGCAATCATATGCAAACATGGCACAGTATGCCATTTGGTATCAGCTATACTACACTATAAAACATGTTGTTTGGATCCTGAATGCTGATTGGACGAGTAGCGTTTCAAGACGTGCTGTATTGGTCGTCACATACCAATGCCTGCTGACAGTTACACCTAAAAATGATCACTGCACCTCCATAATAATATCATGTTCATGTTGCTGTCGAAATCATCTCTTGTATTTATCTCAACTCACACTTTATTTCCCCTTGATTCCAACCTAGCATTTAGTTTGGTATAGCAGGGGTTAAAATAAGCCTAGCTTTCTGCCTATCAGACCTCGGAAGATTTGTTTCACTTTTGTAATGAAAACATCCCTGTAGAGAGAATGGTCACGTCCCCTGCTCAGACGTTGCATGCATCAACCAATGGTTTCGTGCCACGTCATTGACTGTGTCATCAACTGACAGATTTCAATAGAGATCCTATTAAATTACTCATTCCTAATTCAATGTAAATTGCTATAACATACAATGTGGTTAGCTGATAGGTAAAATAACAATCCAGACGCTGTAAGATTCGACAGGCTTCACCAACGCTTGGGCTATCGCTTCAGGCCGAACAAAGTAAGTTACCTGTGACTGTATTCAGCACATAACACGGCCTCTTGTGCATTATTGATTAATTACATCATCTATACACATGTATGCAGAAACAAAACAAAGTACAGGCTATGTGAGGTGTTGAATCTCATTAAGCTGTGTTCATTCATGACAGAAAGTATAAATGTAAAACAGACTCTTTTTTTTAACTGATTTTGCTTAACTGCCCCATTGGAAACAGGTCCTATGAATATTACTGTACAGTTTTTGTCACCTATGCCTTTTATGTATGTACTTTTCAATACATTTTCAATTCTCTCCTTGACGAATGGATGTCTACACAGTACGTGCCATTTAAAATTATCCACAATTAAATGAGTTAATGAAGATGATCAATATTTAAATAATCATCATGTTCCCCACAGTTCCTCCTGTCCTTGAGTCAGTTATGTGTGTGATGAATAGGCCCTGGAGGTTTTTCTGACTAAGTAAAAAAAATACAAAATGTTTTCACCAGGTCAGGTCAAATGATGAAGGACAACTCCTGGCCCTACTGATGAGCCATAAATTGACTTCTGACTTCAGAGTCATCAGTCCCTCCTCCATGACATCATGATGTAAATCCAGATCCCTCAGAGTTCATATATACTTATGTTCTGCTGCTGACTTGTTGTCTTGTGTGGAGCAGCTGAGTTCATGTCTCCAACCTCAGTATGAAGGGAAACCGTACCTTCTGCTGCTCTCTCTCTGTCTGCCATGTGAGTTCTGCAGCCACCTACTACTTTATCAACTACTTTTACTATGAGGAATGACTGAAAATTGACAATATTTTGTTATAACCTCCATTACTTGAATATCTCTTTCCTTCCATCAGGTTAAAATGTACAGAGTCTGGAGTCATTCCATCCGGTCCAGCCCTGAAAAAGCCTCTCCAGTCCTGAAAAAGCCTCTCCAGCCCTGAAAAAGCCTCTCCAGCCCTGAAAAAGCCTCTCCAGTCCCGAAAAAGCCTCTCCAGCCCTGAAAAAGCCTCTCCAGTCCTGAAAAAGCCTCTCCAGTCCTGAAAAAGCCTCTCCAGTCCTGAAAAAGCCTCTCCAGTCCTGAAAAAGCCTCTCCAGTCCTGAAAAGCCTCTCCAGCCCTGAAAAAGCCTCTCCAGCCCTGAAAAAGCCTCTCCAGTAAGGGATCTAGCTATACATTTAGTAGAAATGGTATGCACTGGATAAGACAACCTGCAGAAAAAGCACTGGACTAGAAGAGATTGATCTATTATGATGCCAGCAAAACAATCTATTCAAAAGATATTGAAGGACGGATAGAAGTCACCAGAGAGAATTCTAACAGCATGGTGTATCTGAAGCTGTCTGGTCTGAGAACAGAGGACTCTGCTGTGTATTACTGTGCACAAGAGACACAGTGGTGTGAGTGGAGGACCTGTACAAAAACCCCTCAGAAAGTCTAACTGACAGCAGAGTCAACAGAGGGCAGTAGAGCATCAATACAACAGAGTAACATCTACTGAAGTATTATATTCCCCTGAGAGCAAAAATAAGCATTTTATAAACAGAATTACATGTACAGGTGCATATTTCCCCAAGGAGTGTCAGCAAGTATAGGGGAATCACATACTGTAAATGGCATATTAGACATTCATCTATCGAGGACAGTGACTGTCTTTGATTGATGATTATCCTTGATATGTTAAACATAAATTATCCAAGGTTTCCCAAAGTTCTTCCAGTTCTTTGGTCAATTTCTATGTCTTATGAGACGGATCAAGAATTGTTTCAGACTAAGTGTCATGTGATAGGTAAATCTCCTGCCCATTTTATGATGAATTATTGATTGACCCCTTACTTCAGTGTCATCAACCCCTCCCCCATGACACCATGATGTAAAATCCTGATCACTCAGAGTTCATGTATAAACTCAGTAAAAAAATAAACTTCCCTTTTTCAGGACCCTGTCTTTCAAAGATAATTAGTAAAAATCCAAATAACTTCACAGATCTTCATTGTAAAGGGTTTAAACACTGTTTCCCATGCTTGTTCAATGAACCATAAACAATTAATGAACATGCACCTGTGGAACTTCATTGGGATAGGGGGCAGCATTGGGAAGTTTGGATGAAAAGCGTGCCCAGACTAAATTGCCTGTTACTCAGGCCCAGAAGCTAGGATATGCATATAATTAGTAGATTTGGATAGAAAACACTCTAAGGTTCCCAGAACTGTGTCTGTGTAATGTCTGTGAGTATAACATAACTCATATGGCAGGCAAATACCTGAGACAAATCCAACCAGGAAGTGGGAATTTGAGGTTTGTAGTTTTTTAAGTGAATGCCTATCCAGTATCCAGTGTCTGTGGGGTCGGATTGCACTTCCTAAGGCTTCCAGTAGATGTCAACAGTCTTTAGAAGTTGTTTCAGGCTTCTATTGTGAAAGGGGAGAGAATAAGACCACTCAGAGTAAGTGGCCCAGCTGAAAGCCATGAGTTGTTTGTCGCGCGTGGCCGTGAGCGCGACGTTTGCTCTCTTTCCTTTCTAATGAAAACAGTATTGTCCGGTTGAAATATTATTGAATATTTATGATAAAAAGATCCTAAGGACTGATTAGAAACATTGTTTGACATGTTTCTACGAACTTTGATGGAACTTTTTTGACTTTTCGTCTGGATGTTGTGAGTGTGCTTTGTGTCTTTGGATTACTGAACTAAATGTGCGAACAAAACGGAGGTATTTGGACATAAAGAGGGAATTTATTGAACAAAATGAACATTTATTGTGTAACATGGAATCCTGGGAGTGCCACCAGATGAAGATCATCAAAGGTAAGTGATTACTTTAATCGCTATTTCTGACTTTTGTGAGTCTTCTCCTTGGCTGGAAAATGTCTGTATGTTTTCGTGGCTAGGCGCTGTCCTAACATAATCGCATGGTGTGCTTTCGCCGTAAAGCCTTTTTGAAATCGGACACTGTGGTTGGATTAAGAAGAAGTTTATCTTTAAAATGGTGTATAATACTGGTATGTTTGAGGAATTTTAATTATGAGATTTCTGTTGTTTGAATTTGGCGCCCTGCAATTTCACTGGCTGTAGTCGAGGTGGGACGCTAGCGTCCCACTAATCCCAGAGAGGTTATTAACCTGTTATGGTTGCAGGGCGGTGCCGGTACACTTATGACAACAGCCCGTCCAAGTGCAGGGCGCGAAATTCAAAATATATTTTTTTGAAATATTTAACTTTCACACATTAACAAGTCCAATACAGCAAATGAAAGATAAACATCTTGTGAATCCAGCCAACATGTCCGATTTTTAAAATGTTTTACAGCGAAAACACCACATATATTTATGTTAGCTCACCACCAAATACAAAAAAGGACAGACATTTTTCACAGCACAGGTAGCATGCACAAAACCAACCTAACTATCCAAGAACCAACCAAACTAACCAAGAAACAACTTCATCAGATGACAGTCTTATAACATGTTATACAATAAATCTATGTTTTGTTCGAAAAATGTGCATATTTGAGGCATAAATCAGTTTTACATTGCAGCTACCATCAGAGCTACCGTCACAAATAGCACTGAAGCAGCCAGAGTAATTACAGACACCAACGTGAAATACCTAAATATTCATCATAAAACATTTCTGAAAAATACATGTTGTATAGGAAATGAAAGACAAACATCTTGTGAATCCAGCCAATATTTCCGATTTCTTAAGTGTTTTACAGCAAAAACACAATATAGCATTATATTAGCTTACCACAATAGCCAGAAACACAAGCCATTTACCAGCAGCAAAAGTTAGCGATCGTAACAAACCAGCAAAAGATATATAATTTTTGACTAACCTTGATAAGCTTCATCAGATGACAGTCCTATAACATCAGGTTATACATACACTTATGTTTTGTTCGAAAATGTGCATATTTAGAGCTGAAATCAGTGGTTATACATTGTGCTAACGTAGCAGCTTTTTCCCGGAATGTCCGGATATTTTTATGACACTCACCTATTCTGACCAAATAACTATTCATAAACGTTACTAAAAAATACATGTTATATAGGAAATGATAGATACACTAGTTCTTAATGCAATCGCCGTGTTAGAATTCTAAAAATAACTTCATTACGACATCCAGCTTACGTTATAGCGAGAGAGTGCCCAAAATCTGGGCGCAAACTAATAGTACACATGTTCGACAGATATATGAAATATCATCATAAAATGGGTCCTACTTTTGATGATCTTCCATCAGAATGTTGTACAAGGGGTCCTTTGTCGGGAACAATCGTTGTTTGGTTTTAGAATGTCCTCTTCTCCAGTCAATTAGCACGGAAAGCTAGCAAAGTGGCGCGAAGCTCTCCTTCGTGAACAAACGCAGACAACGCAACACGCCTAACGTCCCGAAAAAATTTCAATAATCTAATAAAACTATATTGAAAAAACATACTTTACGATGATATTGTCACATTTATCAAATAAAATCAAAGCCGGAGATATTAGTCGTCTATAACGACAGCTTTTCAGAAGGCAATACCAGGTCCCTTCACGCGCCTTCCAGAAAACAGGAAATTGGTGTCACGTCATGCCAAGAGCTTTTATTCGACCTTAGATCAAGTTATACACTCCATTTCTTCTCTCACTGCCTGTTGACATCTAGTGGAAGGCGTATGAAGTGCATGTATACTAATATATATCAAGCACATTTATAGGCAGGCCCTAGAACAGAGCATCGATTTCAGATTTTCCACTTCCTGTCAGGAAGTTTGCTGCAAAATGAGTTCTGTTTTACTCACAGATATAATTCAAACGGTTTTAGAAACTAGAGAGTGTTTTCTATCCAATAGTAATAATAATATGCATATTGTACGAGCAAGAATTGAGTACGAGGCCGTTTGAAATGGGCACCTTTTATCCAGGCTACTCAATACTGCCCCTGCAGCCATAAGAAGTTAAGACCCTAACAGCTTACAGATGGTAGGCAATTAAGGTCACAGTTATGAAAACTTAGGACACTGAAGAGGCCTTTCTGCTGACTTTGAAAAACACCAAAAGAAAGATGCCCAGGGTCCCTGCTCATCTGCGTGATCGTGCCTTAGACATGCTGCAAGGAGGCATGACGACTACAGATGTGGCCAGAGCAATAAATTGCAATGTCCGTACTATGTCTAATGTCTAAGACAGAGCTACAGGGAGACAGGATGGACAGCTGATCGTCCTCACAGTGGCAGACCATGTGTAACAACACCTGCCCAGGATCAGTACATCCGAACATCACACCTGCGGGACAGGTACAGGATGGCAACAACAACTGCCCGAGTTACACCAAGAACACACAATCCATCCATCAGTGCTCAGACTGTCCTCAATTGGCTGGACTGAGGGCTTGTAGGCCTGTTGTAAGGCAGGTCCACACCAGACATCACCGGCAACAACATCGCCCTATGGGCACAAACCCATCGTCGCTGGACCAGACAGGACTGGCAAAAAGTGCTCTTCACTGACGAGTCGCAGTTTTGTCTCACCAGAGGTGATGGTCAGATTCGCGTTTATCGTCGAAGGAATGAGCGTTACACCGATGTCTATACTCTGGAGCGGGACCGATTTGGAGGTGGAGGATCTGTCATGGTCTGGGGCGGTGTGTCACAGCATCATCATCGGACTGAGCTTGTTGTCATTGAAGGCAATCTCAATGCTTTGCGTTACAGGGAAGACATCCTCCTCCCTCATGTGGTACCCTTCCTGCAGGCTCATCCTGACATGACCCTCCAGTATGACAATTCCACCAGCCATACTGCTCGTTCTGTGCGTGATTTCCTGCAAGACAGGAATGTCAGTGTTCTGCCATGGCCAGCGAAGAGCCCGGATCTCAATCCCATTGAGCACGTCTGGGACCTGTTGGATCGGAGGGTGAGGGCTAGGGCCATTCCCCCCAGAAATGTCTGGAAACTTGCAGGTGCCTTGGTGGAAGAGTGGGGTAACATCTCACAGCAAGAACTGGCAAATCTGGTGCAGTCCATGAGGAGGAGATGCACTGCAGTACTTAATGCAGCTGGTGGACACACCAGATACTTACTGTTACTTTTGATTTTAGACACCCCCCCTTTGTTCAGGGACACATTATTCCATTTCTGTTAGTCCCATGTCTGTGGAACTTGTTCAGTTTATGTCTCAGTTGTGGAATCTTGTTATGTTCATACAAATATTTACTCATGTTAAGTTTGCTGACAATAAACACAGTTGACATTGAGAGGACGTTTCTTTTTATGTTGAGTTTAGATGTACTGTAGTGTCAGTCAATAGACATAACATAGGTCTACTGTAGGATAAGAACAGATATACTGTAGGTATAATGCAATACCCTCATTATAAAAAATGTATTAGAATTTTAATTGGGATTGATTCAGTGGATGTTTCAGAAGTATTCTCTTCATCATACTAAGGTTGATACTTTGCTATGTTTTCACAACCGGTCTCAGAGATGGCTAACTCTGGAAATCCCTTTGGTCTCTACTGAGTTAGGTAAATCAGCTTTTAGTTTCTTGCACCTTATTTGTGGAACCATCTTCAAAATGTTCTTAAATTTGATGTTCTGTTTCCTCCAGGGCAATTCAGAAAGCTGATTGAGGACCTTTTTAATGATGAATACATTTGTTTTTCTTTATGCTTGCATTTTGTATGTATATTTTGAATTGTGTATTTTCTGTAATTTATGTAATTCATCTGCAAAATACACCTTGGTCTCAGTATGACTCCCTGATAAAATAAAGGTTAAATTAAAAACATTTTAAAACTGTCCTGGCAACTCTTTATCAGAGTTAGTGTTGCAAATGGAAGATGATTCCTCAACCAATCTACCATAATAGGAAAACAAACAAATAAGACATCAGTAAATAATGCTGTCGGTGATTCATTATAAATAATACTTTGTTCTTAACTGACTTGCTTAGTTAAATAAAGGTTAAATAGAAATTTAAAAAATCTTATCATAACAGAACATCTCAAGATGGCCTATAGCCTCCTATGATTGGTCCTCCCAGTGAGGAGGAGCTCATGCAAAACTCACTTGTCCTCCATCTTCATTAATGTCTCTGTTGAAGGTTGTTTCTGCTGAGGACTGTATCAACTACCTTTAAAGAACTACACAGATCACCATGTTTCCTACCACAGGAATACTCTTACTGACAGTATATCTAACAGGTGAGGATATGCAACCTAAGTATACGTTTATGAAGGAAATACATTGACACATTAGCTTTTATCTTCAACAATATCTGTACTCTCTATTTCCACAGGTGTTCATGGTCAGACACTGACTGAGTCTGGACCAGTGGTTAAAAAGTCTGGAGAATCCCACAAACTGACCTGTACAGCCTCTGGGATCACTTTCAGAAGCTATGGGGTGGCGTGGATCAGACGGGCTCCTGGGAAAGGACTGGAGTGGATTGCTTTTATTAGCACAGCTAGTAGACCAATCTCTTACGCCCAGTCAGTCCAGGGTAGATTCGCCATCTCCAGAGATGACTCCACCAGTAAGCTGTACCTACAGATGAACAGTCTGAAGAATGAGGACACAGGAGTGTATTACTGTAGTAGAGAGTCACAGTGGTTAAACTAATGGAAGAATCCGTACAAAAACCATCTGGAATAGAAAGGATGTACTTGCACAAGCACATGCACACACATCTGGCCGCTATAAGGAAATTAGACCGAAATAGATGTTCACATACAGTATCATCACACAGTGACACAGAGATAACACACCTGTTAGATATGTTGTTATAGTGTTGTTGATACACCAAGAGATATCCCATTATATTCATTTTACTGATGTCTCAATACTTCATATAATTGATGAGGGAACTGCAATGTTTTGGAGTATAGTGTAATGTTTCAGATCATAAGAATAATTATTCTAGATGTTTTATTTTAGAATAAAAACATGAATGTAGCTGTTGCGTAATATTTTTTTTACAATTTGTCATTCATCCTTATCTACTTTTGTCTGTCTGTCCTTAGAGGTCCTCTGAGTGGAGAGAGGAGAAGAGCAGCTCCCACTAGTTCAGCTTCAATACAAACCATGTTCCCTGCATCTCTACTGCTGGAAGCTGCTGCTGCTGCTGCTGGCAGCATTTCTCATTTCTGATGAAAACCTGTCAATGCTGTGTATTGATGTGTGTTTCTCATTACATGTGTCTACTGTTGTATTGAACTCATCCATTCTGGTCCAGTGGTTATAAAAGTCTTTCAGCATCTCCTGCAAATTCTCTGGGTTTTCTATATATTCTTACTGTCCTCACTGGATACGACAAGCTGAAGGCAAAGGTTTGGAGTATGTTGGTTTTTCTTGCATTAGCAGTACTTCAATCAATCAATCAATTTTATTTTATATAGCCCTTCGTACATCAGCTAATACTTCCACTGTATACTGACTAATGATCAGTTCTAGTTATGACAGCTTCAGCAGTACAGTGTTTCTACAAGGGAACAACTTTCAGACTGAAGACACAGCTGTTTATTACTGTGTCTGTGAGACAAACCACGACCAGAGCTGTACAAAACCCTTCCTCTAGGGATTCATTGTATAATAGGACTCCTTAAATTAAATAGAACAGAGATGCTTCACCACATACAATTTCTAAACGAATACAAGCCCATCACTGGTGGTGCTGGAAATGTATATCTGAGTTGTTTACCAATTATACTCCTGATATGACTTGATGGTATTCTAATTGATGTCTATCAAACATTCAATGAACTCATTCATGATCCCTTACTGTTTTTATCATTTGTATGATAAAGGTGGCCAATACTGAACAAGAAGGCCTAATTTCTGTACTATCAAAAATATACAATGTATAGGAGGAGGTGGAGGGAGAGAAAGGAACAGAGGGGCTACAGGAAGTTACATTCGCATAATCAGAGGATATACAGTTGAAGTCGGAAGTTTACATACACCTTAGCCAAATACATTTAAACTCTGTTTTTCACAATTCCTGAACTTTAATCCTAATAAAAATTCCCTGTCTTAGGTCAGTTAGGATCACCACTTCATTTTAAGAATGTGAAATGTCAGAATAATAGTAGAGAGAAATATTTCTTTCAGCTTTTATTTCTTTCATCACATTCCCAGTGGGTCAGAAGTTTACATACACTCAATTAGTATTTGGTAGCATTGCCTTTAAATTGTTTAACTTCGGTCAAACGTTTCGGGTAGCCTTCCACAAGCTTCCCACTCTAAGTTGGGTGAATTTTGGCCCATTCCTCCTGACAGAGCTGGTGTAACTGAGTCAGTTTTGTAGGCCTCCTTGCTCGCACAATCTTTTTCAGTTCTGCCCACACATTTTCTATGGGATTGAGGTCAGGGCTTCATGATGGCCACTCCAATACCTTGACTTTGTTGTCCTTAAGCCATTTTCCCACAACTTTGGAAGTATTCTTGGGGTCATTGTCCATTTGGAAGACCCATTTGCGACCAAGCTTTAAATTCCTGACTGATGTCTTGAACTGTTGCTTCAATGTATCCACATAATTTTCCTACCTCATGATGCCATCTATTTTGTGAAGAGCACCAGTCCCTCCTGCAGCAAAGCACCCCCACAACATGATGCTGCCACCCCCGTGCTTCACGGTTGGGATGGTGTTTTTCGGCTTGCAAGCCTCCCCCCTTTTTCCTTCAAACATAACAATGGTCATTATGGCCAAACAGTTCTATTTTTGTTTCAGCAGACCAGAGGACATTTCCTAAAAAGTACGATCTTTGTCCCCATGTGCAGTTGCAAGCCGTAGTCTGGCTTTTTTATGGCGGTTTTGGAGCAGTGGCTTCTTCCTTGCTGAGCGGCCTTTCAGGTTATGTCGATATAGGAATTGTTTTACTGTGGATATAGATACTTGTGTACCTGTATCCTCCAGCATCTTCATAAGGGCCTTTGCTGTTGTTCTGGGATTGATTTGCAATTTTCGCACCAAAGTACGTTCATCTCTAGTTGCCAGAACACGTCTCCTTCCTGAGCGGTATGACGGCTGCATGGTCCCATGGTGTTTATACTTGTGTATATTGTTTGTACAGATGAACGTGGTACCTTCAGGCATTTGGGAATTGCTCCCAAGGATGAACCAGACTTTAGGAGTTCTACAATTTTTTTTCTGAGGTCTTGGCTGATTTCTTTTGATTTTCTCTTTATGTCAAGCAAAAAGGCACTGAGTTTGAAGGTAGGCCTTGAAATACATCCACAGGTACACCTCCAATTGACTCAAATGATGTCAATTACCCTTTCAGAAGCTTCTAACGCCATGACATCATTTTCTGGAATTTTCCAAGCTGTTTAAAGGCCAGTCAACTTAGTGTATGTCAACTTCTAACCCACTGGAATTGTGATACAGTGAATTATAAGTGAAATATTCTGTCTGTAGACAATTGTTGGAAAAATGACTTGTGTCATGCACAAAGTAGATGTCCTAACCGACTTTCCAAAACTATAGTTTGTTAACAAGAAATTTGTGGAGTGGTTGAAAAACGAGTTTTAATGACTCCAACCTAAGTGTATGTAAACTTTCGACTTCAACTGTAGATCCCCTGAACGCAGCTCACTCTCCAGATCCCAGTCACCTGAATTCTGATCACCTGTTCACACACCTGTATGTCATTTACACACACTCTTTAGTTCAGTTCTTTGAACCCCATCATTGTGAGGAATTGTTTGTTTTGTTACACGGTTTAGTCGGAGCGCTGTTTATTTCCGTATTAGTTTTCCTGTGTATCGTAGTTTTTGGCCATCCTCACTATTCAAAGCCTTTTTGCCTATTCCCTGCCTGTACTTTTGCCTATCAGATTTCCTGTCGTCAACCTCTTGCCTGATCTCCCGGACTACGTTATTAACCTTTTCCCTGCCTGTACTGTTACCTTTTTGGAGTCCCTGTGTTTGACCTTATGCCTGTCCCTGGACCCAGCAACCTGCCTCCTCCTGTGGTCCTTTGCTAATAAACACCTGCTGCGGCCTGCGCTTGAAACCAGCACTCTGTCTCCCATCGTATTCATTACAGCCAGAAGCCAGTTTTCTTCGGTAAGGGAAGCCACAGTGGAGCAGGTGGAAAGCTTCAAGTTCCTCGGCGTACACATCACTGACGATCTGAAATGGTCCACCCACACAGACAGTGTGGTGAAGAAGGCGCAACAGCGCCTCTTCAATCGCAGGAGGCTGAAGAAATTTGGTTTGGCACCTAAAACCCTCACAAACTTCTACAGATGTACAATTGAGAGCATTCTGTTGGGCTGTATCACCGCCTGGTACGGCAACTGCACCGCCCTCAACCGCAGAGCTCTCCAGAGGGTGGTGTGGTCCACCCAATGCATCACTGGGGGCAAACTACCTGCCCTCCAGGACACCTACAGCACAGGAAGGCCAAGAAGATCAAGGACAACAACCACCCGAGCCACTGCCTGTTGAAGGCGAGGTCAATACAGGTGCATCAAAGCTGGGACCGAGAGACTAAAAAACAATTTATATATTGTATTCTATTCTATGCCACTCCGACATTGCTCGTCCTATTATTTATATACTCCTTCATTCCATTATTTTATGTTTAGGTTTGTGTATATTGTGTATTGGTTTGAATTGTTGGATATTACTGCACTGTTGGAGCAAGAAACCCAAGCATTTCTCTATATTCGCAAAAACATCTTCTAAACAAGTGTACGTGACCAATAAAATTTGCAGCAGCAGACATGGAAGGAACATGGTTTGTGTTGAAGCTGAACTGGTGGGAGATGCTCTTGTCTTTTTAGACATTGTTTAAGTAGGGAAATGGCCAGAGGGTGGGTTTGCATTGATATAAAGATATGGGGGGCTATACTGTAGCAGTGGGCATAGTGAAGCACTTATGTTTTGACTAAGAGGGTCAACAATGAAGGATGTGTATTTTTTATGGAAAACCATTTTTCATACCTTTGAGACAATGAGCTCCATGTTTACTATCACAGTGAACAGCAGGTAGCCTAGCGGTTAAGAGCGTTGGGCCAGTAACCGAAAGTTTGCTGCTTTGAAT
Organism: Salvelinus namaycush; assembly: GCF_016432855.1. Lineage (NCBI taxonomy): Eukaryota > Metazoa > Chordata > Actinopteri > Salmoniformes > Salmonidae > Salvelinus > Salvelinus namaycush. Next base: position 18,802,169 of record NC_052347.1, on the reverse strand, counting down.
CCTTGAGCCGACTGGGTGAAAAGTTTGTCGATATGCCCTTGAGCAAGGCACTTAACTCTATTTGCTACTGTAAATCGCTCTGGATTAGAGCGTCTGCTAAATGACTAACATGTACTCTTTCAGAGTTTGGAACTTGTTTTTACATGTTATATTATGTAGAAATAACAGCTTGGAGCTTTAGACTATATTGTGCATACATATATTTGTCTACACTCATAATTTACTATCATATCAAACTAGTATAAACTATATAAACTAAATTCATCATTCCATGAGGGGATTTGGCTTTAATTTTATTAAGGTTAATATTGCCCACTCCTGGTAGATACATATAACTCCTACTGTTTAAGGGGTGAGTGAGTTTTAGTACAGGTCTGGTGCTGGTTTGTATCACTGTGGGGAGCGAGCACAATAATACACAGCTGTGTCTTCAGTCTGCAGACTCAGTCCTGTTAAAGTCACAGTATTGCTGGAGGAGTCTACCGTGAGGCTGAACTTATTTTTCAGGGAGTCTTTGTGGTGTGTTCCTCCAGTATATTTCATTCCAATCCACTCCAGTGTTTTCCCTGCAGGTTGTCGGATCCAAGCTGTATAATAGCTACCTACAGAATATGATACCTTACAGGAGATGGTCAGTGATTGACCTGGCTGGACAGTCATAGAGGCTGGCTGAGTGAGTTCTTCACAGTGAACACCTGAGAAAATAAAACAGAAAAACATTAATGTTAGTCATTCCAAATAGCATTAAACACAAGTTTTAATTTGACTAAAGCCAATGTTAATTGGCATGTTTATCCCCCAAATCCAGAGAGACTCACAAGAGGCAGCTGCCAGCAGCAGCAGTAAAGATGCAGGGAACATGGTTTATGTTGAGGCTGAACTGGTGGGAGTTGCTCTTCTCTACTCTCCAGGACTCTGAGTGCCTCTAAAGACAGACCCTGTTTAAGTACTGAAAGGGTCAGAGGGAGGGTTTGCATTGACATAGAGAGATGGAGGGGAGAGGGGTATTTAGGGAGACCTGACAGCGAGACACTAAAACAGCAGAGATGTGTATTCAGAAAAAAAATATTTTACTATATAGCTTTTGTGTGGATATATCCTGTATACTGAACAAAAATATAAACGCAAAATGTAAAGTGTTGGTCCCATGTTGCATGAGCTGAAATAAAAGATTCCCGAAAGGTTCCATAAGCACAAAAAGCTTATTTCTCTCAAATTGTGTGCAGAAATTTGTTTACATTCCTTTTAGTGAGCATTTCTACTTTGCCAAGATAATCCAGGTGTGGCATATCAAGAAGCTGATTAAACACCATGATCATTACACAGATGCACATTGTGCTGGGGACAGTAAAAGACCACTCTAAAATGTGCTGTTTTTTCACACAACACAATGACACAGATGTCTCAAGTATGAGGGAGCGTGCAATTGGCGTGCTGACTGCAGGAATGAGAGCCGTTGAGAGCCAGGAATGAGAGCCACCAGAGCCGTTGCCAGAGAATTCAGTTCTATACCATAAGCCGGCCTCCAACGTTGTTTTCGAGAATTTGGTAGTAAGTCCACCAGCCTCACTACCACAGACCACAGACCACGTATATGGCGCGCTGTGGCCGAGAGGTTTGCTGATGTCAATGTTGTGAACAGAGTGCCCCATGGTGGCGGTGGGGTTATGGTATAGGGAGACATAAGCTATGGACAACAAACACAATTGCATTTTATCGATGGCAATTTGAATGCAAAGAGATGCCGAGACAAGATCCTGAGCCCCATCCATTTTGAGCACCAGCTAGCATGTTATGTTAGAATTAATACTTGTCACATATCAGTTTGCAAACAATGTAACAAAATAAAATGATTGACTTAAGAAGAATTATAATAGACGGCTTGTGTCCGAAAGTGATTGAGGACCTATTTTACGTGTCACGTGGTTATGCCCATTTAGGTACATCCTGTCCGGATCTTCTCATGCTACCGGAAGTTCTCACGCTATCGCTATCGTGCTTATGTAACCTGATAGTGCAGCTGTTTTGGGTAAGGCCTGTGTTTGCAATAAAGCTGTCCCGGTGATTGGTGTGTAGTGACCTTGTTGAACTGTGGAATTTGTTTGAATATTTGAAAGAGTTGTGAAATGTTCTAGTGAACTTATGGATCTGCTGTTTGGGGATCGTGTATATGAAACAGTCATTTCTGGGGGTCGGTATGCCTCAGTATAAGTAAGAGCTGTGAACACTACGAGAGAAAAGAAACCTCAAGAGAGATAAACCACAGAAGACTCTGAAGATAGAAATAAAACATGGATTTGTTAAGTACTGACACGCTCGTGACGACCTTAACATCGAAACCAGGACCACGGTTAAAACATAGAGAAAGGGATGAGTATAAATCAGCAATATACGATGCGCTAAAAAAGCATTTAATAAATTTGTATAGAACCCAAATACCTCCCGTAACGGTGCTGAAAGATCAAGTGTTGTTGTATAATGGACATCTATGGGGGTATATGTTTGATTACCCTGCCTGTAGAGTGAAACTCTATACCCTAGCAAAAGGAGAAGAATACACAGACCAGACCTTAGGAGTGGACTACAGGATTGAAGACTGGCATGTGTTTCGCAAGGTGGTGTGTCCTGAACTGAGAGTTAGCTCAAAGGGGTATAGCTTGTTCACGGGCTACGAGGCCCATTGGGAAGGTGCTCCTCAGGAAGAATATTTCATAGGGTGAAAATACAAAGAAAGAATGGACTTCCTTGCTGATGCGTGGAGTTCTATATCAGCAATGAGAAAATATGCAATGGTAACATCCGTGATGGTGGACTGACCGGAGATTTTAGGTTGCATATTTTTTGATGTGGGTAGTTTTCAATTGAATGCCTATAGAGTATCTAATGGGTTAGGACCCAGATTGCAGTTCCTATGGCTTCCACTAGATGTCAACAGTCTTTAGACATTGTTTCAGGCTTGTTTTCTGAAAAATGAAGAAGAATGAGTCATCAGTCAGAAGTTAACCTTTCTGGCGCAGGTGTTCCGCTAGCGACCCACCTCGACAACATCCGGTGAAATTGCAGAGCGCCAAATTCAAAATACAGAAATAGTCATAATAAACATTCATAAAAAATACAAGTGTTATACATCGGCTTAAAGATTAACGTCTTGTTAAAGCTTGGTCGCAAATGGGTCTTCCAAATGGACAATGACCCCAAGCATACTTTCAAAGTTGTGGCAAAATGGCTTAATAAGCACAACAAAATCAAGGTATTGAAGTGGCCATCACAAAGCCCTGACCTCAATCCCATATAACATTTGTGGGTAGAACTAAAAAAGCGTGTGAGAGCAAGGAGGCCTACAAACCTGACTCAGTTACACCAGCTCTGTCAGGAGGAATGGGCCAAAATTCACCCAACCTATTGTGGGAACCTTGTGGAAGGATACCCGAAACAAGTTAAACAATTTAAAGGCAATGCTACCAAATACTAATTGAGTGCATGTAAACCTCTGACCCACTGGGATTGTGATGAAAGAAAAAAAAGCTGAAATAAGTCATTATCTATACTATTATTCTGACATTTCACATTCTTAAAATAAAGTGGTGATCCTAACTGACCTAAAACAGAGACTTTTTACGAGGAGTAAATGTCAGGAATTGTGAAAAACTGAGTTTAAATGTATTTGGCTAAAGTGTATGTAAACTTCCGACTTCAACTGTATATATATCCCACTTTAGACACTCCTTCTCTCCAATCCTTACATCTTATAGTTCCACAGGAAGAGGGTAATAGGGTAATAAACCCTTATTACTCCCTTCAGGGGATCTGACCTGACCTCCTGACCTCAACCCCTCCTTCGCCTAATCCACAGATGTCCATCCGCTCCCCTATAGCAATCCTGTGATCTCCTTCCCGTCCATCCAGCACATTCCACAGCCACTCTGTCTTTCTACAGATCTCATTCCTTTATATACTATGCGTCTGATCTATCATGTCTTTAACTTATTTGGGGTAGAGGGCAGTATTTTCACTTCCGGATGAAAAGCATGCCCAGAGTAAACGGCCTGCTACAAAGCCATAAAAGCTAGAATATGCATATTATTAGTATATTTGGATAGAAAACACTCTGAAGTTTCTAAAACTGTTTGAATGATGTCTGTGAGTATAACAGAACTCATATGGCAGGCAAAAACCTGAGAAAATTATCCAACCAAGAAGTGGGAAATCTGAGGTTGGTCGATTTTCAACTCAGCTCCTATTGAAGATACAGTGGGATATTGGTAATGTTGCACTTCCTAAGGCTTCCACTAGATGTCAACAGTCTTTAGAACCTTGTCTGATGTTTCTACTGTGAAGTGGGGCCGAATGAGAGGGGATTGAGTAAGGTCTACCATGACCTGAACATGTGCTGACCATGCGCGTTCATGTGCGAGTGAGCTCTGTTCCATCGCACTTCTGAAGACAAAGGAATTCTCCGGTTGGAACATTATTGAAGAATTATGTCAAAAACATCCTAAAAATGTATTCAATACTTCGTTTGTCATGTTTTTACGGACTGTAATATAACTTTTTTAACTTTTCGTCCGTACTTTCCGCTGGACTTGCCCGCGCGTCGTGAGTTTGGAAAGTGTACTGAACACTAGAACAACAAGGAGGTATTTGGACATAAATGATGGACATTATCGAACAAAACAAACATTTATTGTGGAACTGGGATTCCTGGGAGTGCATTCTGATGAAGGTAAGTAAATGTTTATAATGTTACTTCTGACTTCTGTTGACTGCACAATATGGAGGATATATTTGTGTCTTGATTGGGCTCTGAGCGCCGACTCAGATTATTGCATGGTTTGCTTTTTCCGTAAAGCTTTTTTGAAATCTGACACAGCGGTTGCATTAACCTCTCTTGGGTACGTGAGACGTTAGCGTCCCACCTCTTCAACAGCCAGTGAAACTGCTGGGTGCCAAATTCAAATACAGAAATACTCATTATAAAAATTCAGAAAACAAAACATATTTTACATAGGTTTAAAGATGAACTTCTTGTGAATCCAACCACGGTGTCAGATTTTAAAATGCTTTACGGCGAAAGCATACCTTACGATTATTTGAGAACATAGCCCAGCAGACAAATCATTACAAACAGTAACCAGCCAAGTAGAACAGTTACACAAGTCAGAAATAGAGATCAAATTAATCCCTTACCTTTGATGATCTTCATATGGTTGCACTCAGCAGACATTAATTTACTCAATAAATGTTCCTTTTGTTCGATAAAGTCTCTTTATATCCAAAAACCTCAGTTTTGTTTGCGCGTTTTCTTCAGTAATCCACAGGCTCAAACGCAGTCAAAACAGGCAGACAAAATCCAAATTGTATCCGTAATCTCAAACGATGTTTATATTCAATCCTCAGGTTGTTTTTAGCCTAAATAATCGATAATATTTCAACCGGACAATAACGTCGTCAATTTAAAAGGTAAACAAGAAAGGCACTCTCTCGGTCTCGCGCATGAAAAAGCTCTATGACACTTTAGGGTCCACTCATTCAGACTGCTCTTACTTCCTCATTTTTCAGAATACAAGCCTGAAACAATTTCTAAAGACTGTTGATATCTAGTGGAAGGCATAGAAACTGCAATTTGAGTCCTAAATCAATGGATACTGTAATGGCATTCAATAGAAAACTACAAAACCAACAACAAAAAACTACTTCCTGAATGGATTTTTCTCAGGTTTTTGCTTGCCAAATCAGTTCTGTTATACTCACAGACACTATTTTAACAGTTTTGGAAACTTTAGAGTGTTTTCTATCCAAATCTACCAGTTATATGCATATCATATCTTCTGGGCCCGAGAAGCAGGCAGTTTAATTTGGGCATGCATTTCATCCACAATTCCGAATGCTGCCCCCTACCCTAGAGAAGTTAAGGAGAAGTGCATCTAAAATTCCATGTTTAATACCTGTATTTTCATCAACATTTATAATGAGTATTTCTGTAAATGGATGTGTCTCTCTGCAAAATTTACCGGATGTTTTGGAACTTCTGAACGTAACGCGCCAATGTAAACTCAGATTTTTGGATATAAATATGAACTTTACCGAACAAAACATACATGTATTGTGTAACATGAAGTCCTATGTGTAACGGTTTTCGTCGTCTGAAGAAGAGCAGTCGGACCAAAGCGCAGCGTAAGTGTTCATGTTTATTTATTGAACTGAACACTATAACAAAATATCAAGAGAATAAATGAAACTGAAACAGTCCTGTAAGGTGCAAAACACTAAACAGAAAATAATTACCCACAAAGCATAGATGGGGAAAAGCTACCTAAATATGGTTCTCAATCAGAGACAACGATAGACAGCTGCCTCTGATTGAGAACCACACCCGGCCAAACACAAAGAAATAGAAAACATAGAAAAAGAACATTGAATGCCCACCCAAATCACACCCTGACCAAACCAAAATAGAGACATAAAAAGCTCTCTACGGTCAGGGCGTGACACTATGAGTGTCATCTGATGAAGATCATCAAAGGTTAGTGAATCATTTTATCATTATTTCTGATTTTTGTGAATCCTCTCTTTGGCTGGAAAAATGCCTGTGTTATTCTGTGAATAGGCACTCACCTAACAGAATCGTTTGGTTTGCTTTCGTCGTAAAGCCTTTTTGAAATCGGACACTGTGGCTGGATTTACAACAAGTGTATCTTTAAAATGGTGTAAAATACATGTATGTTTGAGGAATTTTAATTATGGGATTTCTGTTGTTTTGAATTTGGCGCCCTGCAGTTTCACTGGCTGTTGAAGAGGTGGGACGCTACCGTCTCACGTACCCTAGAGAGGTTAATATCTCAATGTTCAAAGTTTAGAATCCAACAGTCCCTCCTTTTGAACCTAATGTTCAATTTATATAAACTTGGAAATTACTAATAAAGGACAATCAAACATGAATTAAAAAAACTAACAAATTATTATGAATGAACAAACAATGATAACAAAACATGAATTAAAAAATGAACAAATGGAACAAACAATGAAAACAAACATTCACCGTGAGGTTTACAAACTCAGAGACTCATGGCCTCTGTTCTATAATCACATCATACACAATTTTATTTACATCTCTCATCACGCAACAAAATGCCATTCCAGCTGAATCTGCTGTCTTGTTCCATGTCAGCTGGAACGCTTTCTGTTTCTCCACTTTCTCCTTCTGGTTCCTCAGAGAGTAATATAATAAGACATGGAAAGCAACAAAAAGACACACAAAACATACCAGTATTAACAATGTGATAAGTTATTAAATACGCATGAAAACCAAAGTCTGAGACCATGACAATTCCCACTCTCTCTTCACCTGACTCTATGCCTCCAGGATGCTTTCCTGCTGGGTTCCACAAAAATGAAAGCTCTAAAAATGCTTCCTCATGCTTTCGCCCAGTCTTCCTCTTTCAGCCCCAGGTCCCGGGAGGTGTTCCCAAGTCATGTCATTTTCACTTTGTTCCCCATCTCCTCCGTTTCACCTGATAGGCATGTCACCTGATATGCAAGTGGATATCCCTAATCAACATTACATCCTCTTGAGGTAACTCAGCACTGTATATGCTTTCACATCAATGCCTTCAACATTTTGTTCAGAGTACAATGAGCCCTCTATCCTCTATCATATGATGCATTAATCAATAAAGCAGCTAACCTCAACTATGATGTTTAAAGTTGCTCCCAGACCCAACCCATCTGCATGTCTTACAGTGGAATCTAGTCTCTCTCTCTCTCTCTCTCTCGCTCTGCTTCCTCTGTCATGGTGTCTTCACTCACCCATTATGCAGTTGGACCTCACTTCCCATGAGAACTATGCACCCCCCAAGGAGAGACATGATGATTTTTCCCGCTGCAGGTACTGTAAGGAGTAGTGTGTGTGGCCCGAACCAACGCTTTCCCAACACCCCCGCCTGGTGTCTCTTGATGTACACTCAATCTCCAGAATTCAGCCCGTGCCTTTGGTTATCTCTGCTTTCACCTGAGGATATACACACTGCAACACATGGGTCATTTCCTGACAACATAAATTCTCCACCTATGTCAAGATCACAAATTTGTGACATTTGAATAATCACATCCCCTGTCCTCCCATTGGTCCCCCAGTTATCTGTTACCAATTCATGTGGCATGAGTCCTCAAACTGATATTCCAACAATGCTACTAAAGTAACCCCTGCTACTACCAACATGGCCCATGACAATAGTCTCACAATACCCCTAATTTGCGCAGTAGTCCAATTCCATGCTATCAATATAGCATCCTTCGCTACTAGTACTGCTCCTTCAGTTACGGTCCCTACAGGGACTGCCGTGAGAATAACTCCTGCATGTAATCTGTCAAATGCTCGCCGGCTGTTAGAAATTGGAGGAAAATTAATGAGTTGGGAATAATATCCAACCTAACAAAACTCTGAGTCACAGGTGTCCTGAAAGTTTACCATAGTGTCTGAAATGCCACCAATATCTCTTCTACTCTCACCATGATCTAGGTATGTGTAATATTCAACTAAATCCCCATATTGTGTACAGTTAGGTGTCCTCCCTCGCCTATGAGCTATCTCCTGTAACAGTATACAGTCTCTGGGAATGATACTCCTCTATCATTACATCTAACCCATAACACACGATACTATTCCTAATGCATTTTCTGCAGTTAGAAACATACTAACACATTCTCACATCAGTTAGTCAATATACATCATTCCCTCTCGAACAATGAACACCATTATGTTCCACGAAACCTAAAAACATATTGAGTTGAAAAGGAAAGAGAAAAAAAGTATATGTTTAATAACTCAGCACCACCCATTGATGCGATGTAACATAAAAATTCTGAATACAGGGTAAAGCAAAAGAGAACAAAAAACTTTCATGGTCATCCCAAGCTATCCTTCAGTGATTCCCCTAACAAACCACCTCCCCTCAGGATGACACTTAGAGGTAAGGTTTCTGGAGACTCTCTCGGCCAAATCAATTTTAGCAGCGCCCCCACCCCTCATCGTTCTGTAGCAATTCTCTCTCGCTGTATCCCAATCACAAATAAAACATTTTACAAATGATACAACCCAAATTTAGAATGACAGTCGTTAGTGCTTTCTTTGAGTCTAGGACTTGAATTCCAGCTTCTCAATTTAGCACACATCATCCCTGTTAGAACATACATTTATAAACAACCTTTTATTGCTGGTCATAACTCTTCTCATTACAGCTTCCCTTTGACCCTGTTTTCCTGTCACGAGTGGCCTGGTAACGAAAGATCAGTATCTCAATGCATTCTTAGTCTAAATAATTAGGAGGTTGTATACCACCCCCCCCCCCCCCCCCCTTTCCTTCACCCGGCACTTATCATTCTAGCATGTCTTCTCCAGATATTGTTTACAGTTCATTTTCCCAACTGCACAATGTAACGTAACATTTGCCTGTCACATTTCATGGCCCTATATAATGTCCCGATTTTAATATCCAATTAGATACTTCCGTTTCTCCCTCATACACAAGTCTCTCACCTGAGCCATTCTCTTTACTCCACGCTCACTCCACACGCGCTCTCAGCACTACGGCCCCGCCCCCTCGTCAAGACGCAGCTGTCTCTAATTACCAATGTCTTCTGAAGCTAATAAAGCCAGTGTTCTGTTGTTCAGAAGGGAGAGATCATAGGCAGGCCTAGATCATTGGCAGGCTTAGATCATTGGCCGGCTTAGATCATTGTAGGCTGAGATCATTGCTGGAGAGATTGAATGTTATATAGATCATTGCTGAGAGAGGAGGTTGATGGCTGAGGGTTATAGCATGTTGGTCGTTGGTATGTACTGTGTTAGTTGTTGCTGGGAGCAGTTGGTATGTTCTGTGTGAGAATGTTGCTCAGATAGAGCTTATTTGATGTCTTTTGTTTCTTAGTTTGTTTGAGATATTGTTTGATATTCTGTTTCATTTGTTCCCAGGGGGGAAGGGGAAGGCACCTAGGGAGTGCTTAGGCAAGAGGCCCGTGGGCATACATATACCCGTAGTATATTCACTGTCTAGGTGCACTAGGTAAGACCTGGGCGGACCACCCCCTGTATTTTGGTTAGTGCACCAGGTGGTGCTAAGTTAGGTAAGTAGTGGGTAGGCAGGTTAGATAGGAGAGGGGGAGGTTTGATATTTACTTTCTTTGCTTTGGTTCCGTCCAGCCCCTTTTCCCCATATTACCATGTAAAGGAATAAAATCCTAGTAAACGGTCAATTCTGCCTTTTGTCGTCCTTTCTCGCACCTACAGTCCCATACCTATTTCACTTCGCGGGGAGTTGAGTTGCAGCAGGGTGTTGCTTTCCCTCTTCACAGAGGCGTGCGTAACAAGTGGTAAAAGTCACTGTCTCTCATTGCACGCCTTTGTCGCTCTTTCTTCAGCCGGTTAGGGAGGGTTTTGAGGTTTACACACTCTATTTGTGGTCAAATTATTCCTACCATGCGTTAAGACACGATCTGACGTCATCTTCCATGATAACCTCAAAAAAGTACAGATAAAAACAACAGTTTAGTACATTTCATTTCTGTTTCGGAAATCCAGACAAGCATTGACTATATGACGCATAATTACATTAACCATTTCTAAATAACATCTCTACGACTAATGTCAAAAAGCACAATAACATATTGTTACATTGTTATATTGTTAAAAAACATTTTCTAAATTAGTCCATACTCCCTTATCAAATCAAATGTATTTATATAGCCCTTCTTACATCAGCTGATATTTCAAAGTGCTGTACAGAAACCCAGCCTAAAACCCCAAACAGCAAGCAATGCAGGTGTAGAAGCACGGTGGCTAGGAAAAAGTCCCTAGACAGACCAAAACCTAGGAAGAAACCTAGAGAGGAACCAGGCTATGAGGGGTGGCCAGTCCTCTTCTGGCTGTGCCGGGTGGAGATTATAACAGAACATGGCCAAGATGTTCAAATGTTCATAAATGACCAGCATGGTTAAATAATAATAATCACAGTAGTTGTCGAGGGTGCAACAAGTCAGCACTTCAGGAGTAAGAGTCAGTTGGCTTTTCATAGCTGATCATTGAGAGTATCTCTACCGCTCCTGCTGTCTCTAGAGAGTTGATAACAGCAGGTATGGGACAGGTAGCACGTCCGGTGAACAGGTCAGGAATCCATAGCCGCAGGCAGAACAGTTGAAACTGGAGCAGCAGCACGGCCAGGTGGACTGGGGACAGCAAGGAGTCATCATGCCAGGTTGTCCTGAAGCATGGTCCTAGGGCTCAGGTCCTCCGAGAGAGACAGAGAAAGAAAGAAAGAAAGAATGAAAGAGAGAAAGAGAGAATTAGAGAGAGCATACTTAAATTCACACAGGACACCGGATAAGACAGGAGAAATACTCCAGATATAACAGACTGACCCTAGCCCCCCGACACATAAACTACTGCAGCATAAATACTGGAGGCTGAAACAGGAGGGGCCAGGAGATACTGTGGCCCCATCCGATGATACCCCCAAACAGGGCCAAACAGGCAGGATATAACCCCACCCACTTTGCCAAAGCACAGCCCCCACACCACTAGAGGGATATCTTCAACCACCATATTACCATCCTGGGACAAGGCACACGGCTCACGGCTCAACCCAAGGGGGGGGGGGGGGGGGCGCCAACCCAGACAGGAAGACCACGTCAGTGACTCAACCCACTCAAGTGACGCACCCCTCCTAGGGACGGCATGGAAGAGCACCAGTAAGCCAGTGACTCAGCCCCTGTAATAGGGTTAGAGGCAGAGAATCCCAGTGGAGAGAGGGGAACCGGCCAGGCAGAGACAGCAAGGGCGGTTCGTTGCTCCAGTGCTTTTCCGTTCACCTTCACACTCCTGGGCCAGACTACACTCAATCATAGGACCTACTGAAGAGATGAGTCTTCAGTAAAGACTTAAAGGTTGAGACCAAGTCTGCGTCTCTCACATGGGTAGGCAGACCATTCCATAAAAATGGAGCTCTATAGGAGAAAGCCCTGCCTCCAGCTGTTTGCTTAGAAACTCTAGGGACAATAGGAGGCCTGCGTCTTGTGACCGTAGCGTACGTGTAGGTATGTACGGCAGGACCAAAACGGAAAGATAGGTAGGAGCAAGCCCATGTAATGCTTTGTAGGTTAGCAGTAAAACCTTGAAATCAGCCCTTGTCTTAACAGGAAGCCAGTGTAGGGAGGCTAGCATTGGAGTAATATTATCAAATTTTGGGGTTCTAGTCAGGATTCTAGCAGCCGTATTTAGCACTAACTGAAGTTTATTTAGTGCTTTATCCGGGGAGCCGGAAAGTAGAGCATTGCAGTAGTTTAACCTTATTCTACTGGCGACCTCTCGGAAGAGTTACCAGATTTTGAAGTTAGCACCCAAATCCCTCGCAGAATTCAACACTCCAGTATCCCAAGCTGGGGAAATTTGTACGAAAACAAAAACACAAAATGAAATCAGCAATACACATATCACAATCCATTTGAAGTGACTGTCATCCCTTATTAAAAGGGGTACACACAAATTCACCATCATGAGTAAAAAACTGAAAAATATTTCAAACAAACCCTATTTCATCGATAGAAAACATTTGTCACAGAAAATAAACTATTTGCATTATGGATCAGATGAGAGAGGTTATTACCACTAAATAAATCAATAAGGAAGTTTTAGATGTGCCGCAGAATTTTATATCCCATCAAGGTGTACCACGTTAAAAAAATGTTGGGAACCACTGACTTCAATACAGGTCACTTTCTAGGTGTGTAATTGCTACTGGAGACTAGCAGGCTGCCAGGCATCAGAGCTGCTGTCCACAGCAACACTTGTATTCAGCACATGAGGCTACTTCTGCTAACTACAGGGAGCTTGAGAATAGCAGCTCTTGTACACCAGCTAAACATTATCATCTAGTGGAAATCTGAAGTCACACCATGAAGGAAGTATTTTTTACCATAATAATAGACTGGCCCTCATCTCTGCTACATATAATACAGTAAGTATTATTCTGAGAAAATGATGTTGAATAGTGCTGGAGATCAAATCAAAGTTTATTGGTCGCATATACGATTTTCATGTCACACCCTGATCTGTTTCACCTGTCTTTGTGATTGTCTCCACCCCCCCTCCAGGTGTCGCCCATCTTCCCCATTATCCCCTGTGTATTTATACCTGTGTTTTCTGTCTGTCTGTGACATTTCATCTTGTTTGTTCAATCCTAGGCAGCGAAGGGTTGGATCCGGAAGACGTGCTGCACCATAAGCTGGGACTTCTCCTTGGCCGAGGGTAGTTTGGGGAGGCTTGAACAAACAAGACTAACTGGCACAGACAGTGAGAAAACACAGGTATAAATACACAGGAGATAATGGGGAAGATGGGCGACACCTGGAGGGGGGTGGAGACAATCACAAAGACAGGTGAAACAGATCAGGGTGTGACATTACAGGTGTTATGGCAAATTTGATTTGATCTCTAGTGCTATTCAATATCACTTTTTTTGAATATGGAATGAAATAATGGATAAGATGGAAAAATATCCTATGCAGCATTGTGTAATAAATGGTAAGACAATTTCAGTGATAGGTGTAGAACCTACAGGAGATAAGGTTAATAGACCAGTACCAGCTGTGGCCAACCTCCAGAGGGCGAGCTTGGCAAACGTATTTCCCTTCCCCCTCTGTAAATAAAGCAGCATGTTGCCAACTCATCATTCAACTCATACAATAGTTACTAGTTATATGATATTTCAGAAACCAGATTATGAATACCTGTGGGTTTGTTATTGTCACGCCCTGGCCTTAGTTATTTTTGTTTTCTTTATTATTTTAGTTAGGTCAGGGTGTGACATGGGGGATGTATGTGTTTTGTATTGTCTAGGGGTTTTGTATGTTTATGGGGCAGTGTCTAGTCTAGGTGTTTGTATGTCTATGGTTGCCTAGATTGGTTCTCAATTAGAGACAGCTGTCTATCGTTGTCTCTGATTGGGAACCATATTTAGGCAGCCATATTCATTGGGTAGTTCGTGGGTTATTGTCTATGTCTATGTCTATGTTGCATGTTAGCACATTGTTTCTATAGCGTCACGGTCGTCGTTTTATTTGTTTTGATTAGTTTGTATAGTGTTCTTCGTTTTCGCTTAAATAAATAGAAGAATGTATTCTAACCACGCTGCGCTTTGGTCCTCCTCTCTTCCACCATACAACGATCGTGACAGAATAACCCACCAAACAAGGACCAAGCAGCGTGAAAGGGAGGAACAGCATTTGGTGGAAAAATGGACCCGGGAGAAGGATGAGTGGAAAACAACCTGGGAGGAAATAGAGAGTTGGTCGATCGATCCAGGGAGAGTGCCGGAGCCCGCCTGGGATTCAATGGAACAGTGCGAGGAGGGATACAGGAGAATGGAGGAACAGAGATGATATAAAGCACGGAAGCCCGAGAGGCAGCCCCAAGATTTTTTTTTGGGGGGGGGGGGGGGGGGGGGGGCACACGAGGCGATTGGCTGAGTCAGGTAGGAGACCTAAGCCAACTCCTCGTGCTTACCGTGGGGAGCGTGTAACTGGTCAGGCACCGTGTTATGCAGAGATGCGCACGGTGTCTCCAGTGCGCTATTCTAGCCCGGTGCGCTCTATTCCAGCTCCTCGCATTGGCCGGGCTAGAATGGGCATCCAGCCAGGTAGGAGAGTGCCGGCTCAGCGCTCCTGGTCTCCAGTGTACCTCCTTGGACCAGGATATGCTGTGCCGGCTCTGCGTACTGTGAGTCTGCACAGCCCTGTGCATCCTGTGCCAGCGCCCTGCATTTGCAGGGTAAGTAGAAACATCCAGCCAGGACGGGTTGTGTCAGCTCTACACTCCAGACCTCCAGTATGCCTCCACAGCCCAGTACGTCCTGTGCCTGCTCCCAGCACTCGCCCTGAGGTGTGTCTCCCCAGCCCAGTACCACCAGTGCCAACACCACGCACCAGGCTTCCTGTGCATCTCCAGAGTCCAGTATGCCCTGTTCCTCCTCCCCGCACTCGCCCTGAGGTGCGTGTTCCCAGCCCGGTACCACCAGTTCCGGCACCACGCACCAGGCCTACTGTGCGCCTCAGCAGGCCAGAGTCTGCCGTCTGCCCAGCGCCGTCTGAGTTGTCCGTCTGCCCAGCGCCGCCTGCGCTGCCCGTCTGCCCAGCGCCGTCTGAGCCGCCCGTCTGTCCGGAGCCGTCAGAGCCACCCGTCTGTCCTGAGTCGTCAAAGCCGCCCGTCTGTCCTGAGCCGCTAGAGCCGTCCGTCAGTCAGGAGCCGCTAGAGCCGTCCGTCAGTCAGGAACCGCTAGAGCCGCCCGTCAGTCAGGAGCCGCCAGAGCCGCCCGCCAGTCAGGAGCCGCCAGAACCGCCCGCCAGTCAGGAGCAGCCAGAGCCGCCCGCCAGTCAGGAACCGCCAGAGCCGCCCGCCAGTCAGGAGCCGCCAGAGCCGCCCGCCAGTCAGGAGCAGCCAGAGCCGCCCGCCAGTCAGGAACTGCCAGAGCCGCCCGCCAGTCAGGAGCTGCCAGAGCCGCCCGCCAGTCAGGAGCCTCCAGAGCCGCCCGCCAGTCAGGAGCCGCCAGAGCCGCCCGTCAGTCAGGAGCCGCCAGAGCCGCCCGCCAGTCAGGAGCCGCCAGAGCCGCCCGTCAGTCAGGAGCCGCCAGAGCCGCCCGCCAGTCAGGAGCCGCCAGAGCCGCCCGCCAGTCAGGAGCCGCCAGATCCGCCCGTCAGTCAGGAGCCGCCAGAGCCGCCCGCCAGTCAGGAGCCGCCAGAGCCGCCCGCCAGTCAGGAGCCGCCAGAGCCGCCCGCCAGTCAGGAGCCGCCAGAGCCGCCTGCCAGTCAGGAGCCGCCAGAGCCGCCCGCCAGTCAGGAGCCGTCAGAGCCGCCCGTCTGTCCTGAGTCGTCAAAGCCGCCCGTCTGTCCTGAGCCGCTAGAGCCGTCCGTCAGTCAGGAGCCGCTAGAGCCGTCCGTCAGTCAGGAGCCGCTAGAGCCGCCCGTCAGTCAGGAGCCGCCAGAGCCGCCCGCCAGTCAGGAGCCGCCAGAACCGCCCGCCAGTCAGGAGCAGCCAGAGCCGCCCGCCAGTCAGGAACCGCCAGAGCCGCCCGCCAGTCAGGAGCCGCCAGAACCGCCCGCCAGTCAGGAGCAGCCAGAGCCGCCCGCCAGTCAGGAACTGCCAGAGCCGCCCGCCAGTCAGGAGCTGCCAGAGCCGCCCGCCAGTCAGGAGCCGCCAGAGCCGCCCGCCAGTCAGGAGCCGCCAGAGCCGCCCGTCAGTCAGGAGCCGCCAGAGCCGCCCGCCAGTCAGGAGCCGCCAGAGCCGCCCGTCAGTCAGGAGCCGCCAGAGCCGCCCGCCAGTCAGGAGCCGCCAGAGCCGCCCGCCAGTCAGGAGCCGCCAGATCCGCCCGTCAGTCAGGAGCCGCCAGAGCCGCCCGCCAGTCAAGAGCCGCCACAGCCGCCCGCCAGTCAGGAGCCACCGGAGCCGCCCGCCAGCCCGGAGCTGCCCCTCAGTCCGGAGCTGCCCCTCAGTCCGGAGCTGCCCCTCTGTCCGGAGCTGCCCCTCCGTCCGGAGCTGCCCCTCCGTCCAGTGGCGCCCTCTAGGATGGTCTTTAGTCCGGGACTCGCTGTAAGGGTCCTCGCTCCAGAGGCGCCACCAAAGCGGGTATTAACTATGGTGGAGTGGGGTCCACGTCCCGCACCCGAGCCGCCGCCGTAAGAAGGCCCACCCGGACCCTCCCCTTCTGTGTCAGGTTTTGCGGACGGAGTCCGCACCTTTGGGGGGGGCGGAGGTACTGTCACGCCCTGGCCTTAGTTATCTTTGTTTTCTTTATTATTTTAGTTAGGTCAGGGTGTGACATGGGGGATGTACAGTGGGGCAAAAAAGTATTTAGTCAGCCACCAATTGTGCAAGTTCTCCCACTTAAAAAGATGAGAGAGGCCTGTAATTTTCATCATAGGTACACTTCAACTATGACAGACAAAATGAGAAAAAAAAGTCTGGGCGGCAGACGGGCAGCGCAGGCGGCGCTGGGCAGACGGACAACTCAGACGGCGCTGGGCAGACGAGAAGTTACAGGTCTGTGAGAGCCAGAAAATCTTGCTTGTTTGTAGGTGACCAAATACTTATTTTCCACCATAATTTGCAAATATATTCATTAAAAATCCTACAATGTGATTTTCGGGATTTTTTTTCCTCATTTTGTCTGTCATAGTTGAAGTTTACCTATGATGAAAATTACAGGCCTCTCTCATATTTTTAAGTGGGAGAACTTGCACAATTGGTGGCTGACTAAATACTTTTTTGCCCCACTATATGTGTTTTGTATTGTCTAGGGGTTTTGTATGTTTATGGGGCAGTGTCTAGTCTAGGTGTATGTATGCCTATGGTTGCCTAGATTGGTTCTCAATTAGAGACAGCTGTCTATCGTTGTCTCTGATTGGGAACCATATTTAGGCAGAAATATTCATTGGGTAGTTCGTGGGTTATTGTCTATGTCTATGTCTATGTCTATGTCTATGTCTATGTCTATGTTGCATGTTAGCACATTGTTTCTATAGCGTCACGGTCGTCGTTTATTTGTTTTGATTAGTTTGTATAGTGTTCTTCGTTTTCGCTTAAATAAATAGAAGAATGTATTCTAACCACGCTGCGCTTTGGTCCTCCTCTCTTCCACCATACGACGATCGTGACAGTTATTTTTTACACTAACATGAATATTGGGTGAGTATGAAGTCAGTACATTTTCACCAGGAAAGTTACATTTGTTGAATTAATAATTTATTGATTGACTGCCGTAATGTTTGCAGGAGTTTGCTGTGATGAGATGGATCAGTCACCTTCTCAGGTGAAACTGTTAAATTGTCCAGTAAAATCTCTGGGTTTGATATGACAGACTACTACATGCACTGGATTAGGCAGAAACCAGGCAAAGCTCTGGAGTGGATTGGGAGAATTAACTCTGGTTCAACAGATGCTCCAGACTACTCAGAATCCCTGAAAGGCCAGTTCATCCTGACTGAGGACGTCTCTACAAGCACCCCGTTCTTAGAGGCCAAGAGTCTGAGATCAGAGGACTCTGCTGTTTATTATTGTGCTCGAGAGGCACTGTGACTGAAATTGCTGGGGCAGTTGCACCAAAACCACCCAGTCAAAACTACGCCACATATGCACACGCAATACCTCTGTGGCCCACCTAGGGGTCACTGGCCCTTCTTAGAGTACCACTGTTCTACAGTATGACGTCCCAATACTGTACCATAATATGTAACACTCCACATTCTTACAAATTCTCATTCATATTCCTGAAGTGCAAAGAACATTTATTTTACAACCTAAAGAGATGCTGCATAACTCACTCTAAGTTGTATTTTATTTGTATTATTCATCATGCTCATCTGTGCACACTGTCCGTCAGACACAACGGCCGGTGAGAACGGATTGGCATTTCTTCATATACATTTGGATTATAAAATCTGACAAGATCAACTCTACTGGCTAAAGACAAATTTCCAAGGTAAAAATAAGATCATTTATTGAATCAGAGAGATGTGTGATGACTCCAGGGAAATATAAAAGGTACCTGATAAATGTACTGGTTTCTGGTGTGTGGAGAGGTTTTTGTATGGGTGTGTGTCATCGTGATAACTACGGGGGCACAGTGTTACACGCCATAACAAAAACCACTGTGGTGGAAATGGCTACCTACTTCATCTCATATGCAATTACAAGATAAAACATTTAAACAGCTTCTCCAACTATTGGATTCCGACAACAGAATGTATTTGTTTTAAATAAAGTATTTTTAAATTTAAATAAGAACTAAAAATGTACTTAATCACTGTCTATAAAGCTGGCCCAGCAAGGATCTTTAATCCTTGTTATGGTGAAAATGCTTGACAGAGCAAAAGCTGAAAACCCAAACTAATAAAATAGT
This sequence comes from Salvelinus namaycush, assembly GCF_016432855.1. Taxonomy (NCBI): domain Eukaryota; kingdom Metazoa; phylum Chordata; class Actinopteri; order Salmoniformes; family Salmonidae; genus Salvelinus; species Salvelinus namaycush. Next base: position 18,783,228 of record NC_052347.1, on the reverse strand, counting down.
TATTAATAAGTAGTAAAACATAATTTGACATACTGTTCATCACATTAAAATCAACAGATCATGTTATGGTTTTTGTGAAAAGTTGCACATGTTTATTCCATCTTTGGCCCTGCACAGAGTTGTGGGGAGGTTTTTGTACAGGGTTAAACCACTGTGCCATATAGCGGGTCACAATGATACAGTCCATGACAAAAACCTACCACCTCTACTAAGCACAGAGTGTGAGAGTGCTGACACCTAAGGAACACAGACATATACATGGTGATTGTCTATAGGCAGCTAACCTAAACGTGCTTGTACATTTATAGACATTATCAACTCAAACAAATGTCCATACTCTTCAGGCTTTCTTCAGAGAAGGAAATCTCATCATTAAAAACTTTAATACTGACATACACTGAGGAACAACTATTTTCTGTACGCTGTAAATCATGTGATCAAAACATTTGCTTGAATTGAGCTTCAATGGTTGTTGTAAATGACAGGATTGGAAAATACATTGTCCACATGGAGACATTGGAGGTTTCAGTGAGTTTAACTGAGAAAATTCTGTGGCTGTATGTGACATGGGTTTTTGTAATGGTGTGAGTCACTGTGTACGGGAATGGCCACAGTGATAAACATCAATACAAAAACCTCTCCATGGACATGAGGGTTGACAGGTTGTACTGTCTGCACACTGACTACACTCTGGACCCATATGGGAGAGCATTTCACTGCTATGAATTTGAATGGTCAAATTCTCATCTTCATTTTCTCCATTCCACTATTGGTTGCTATTCTACTATTGTATCCTATGTTTCTGATTTCATACTTTTCTGACATGCCTGTCCATATAAATATACAGTAGCACTCTTTAAAGGTGGTCTATCCTGACATTTAAGATGTAACAATCATGGTTATCACGTTGTCCAGACATATAGATTTATTTACAGGAGGTATCAAATACCAAGTCTCCTATTATAGTCATATCAAGTACTGCCTTAGTCCAAAGAGTATTCCTTCTACTGTAACATCATTTACAAACATTCTATATCGCCAACTACTGATATACAGGTATAGCAATGTCAAGTGATCCATCTGAGGTTAGTTGGTAGGCTACATCAATGATTGATGAGACGCTTTTATGTTTCCTCCATAAATACGTTGAAACCATACTGTTCATAATCAATTGTTGAGAAACAATGTTGTACAGAACACAACAGATGCTTCCTTTTGATATTGAGAGAAAAGGCATCAATGTCTAATGTTTCACACAGCTGCCCTCAGTACAGTGTAAATTCCCAGTCTAGACAGGAGAGGGGTTTTTGTACAGGGATGTATCACAGTGCAGAATAACGGCCACAGTGATACAGCCCATGACAAAAACCCTTCCCCATCTCTAACACTGATGCTGGGCTTAGAGTGTGTATTAGGGCAGAAACTAGGTGAAGAGCGTAGTGTGTGTTTCTCATACGTTTGGTTCACCATGCTTGATATATTCATAGGTAGTTATCTTTAATTATACTGTTTTATCAACATATTTATCATCTGTTAATTAAGGAGAAACATTTATTGATGAGAATTGGACATAAAGTTGGTATGAAGTGGAAAACCAGTTTATGCATAAACATGATTTCCAATTCTATTATGATAGATTTTTTAAAGTTGATTGTTAATGAAAGTTTATTGGGGTAAAAATTTGGTGTCAATGTTGGAGATAAAATAACAAATGGTTTTATTGAGGGTGTCACTATGTTGCATGAGTTTTTGTACTGGCATGTACCACTGTGTACACTGGGGGCCACAATGATATACACCAGTACAAAAACCTCAGCACAAGTGGTTACCTCTCCTGACTCTGTATTAAGTGACGGATCATACTGGAATGTTCTGAATACGCCTTATATGAATTCTGGATATAATGACCATGTTGAATACAACTGTTTAATCTTAAGATTAAACAATCCATAGTCTTAAACTTGCTGGTCTCATGCTTTTCCTTTTTATGTCATATTTGGAACAACCATTGAATTCTGTCTGCACTTAAACATTCTCACATCGCATTTTTTTTAAATATTATGTTCATTACTTTAAACTAGATTTTTTTTATCATATTTGAAAAAACATGGAATTGGCTGGACTTAAAAAAGTAACATATTGACATTTTAAAGTAGAATTATTTGTCACATATTGTCACGATCGTCTATAGGTGAAAGAGAGGAGGACCAAGGCGCAGCGTGATATAAATACATCTTCTTTAATGAAGACGAAACAAACACTTTTACAAACGACCAAAACAACAAACGACCGTGAAGCTATACAAACAAATAGTGCTGACACTAAACACTACACATAGACAATTACCCACAACCTACCTAATGCCTATGGCTGCCTAAATATGGCTCTCAATCAGAGACAACTATAGACAGCTGTCTCTAATTGAGAACCAATTCAGGCAACCATAGACTTACCTAAACACCTACACTAAACACAACCCCATAAACTCTACAAAACCCCCTAAACAATACACACACCCTAAACTAGACAAAAACACACAAACATCCCCCTATGTCACACCCTGACCTAACTAAAATAATAAAGAAAATAAAGATAACTAAGGCCAGGGCGTGACACATATAGATGTTTCGACAAACGTCAAATTTTGACTGCAAATTAAAAACAAATATATATAAATACATTACCTATACTGTGGGAGCATTTGACATGGGTTTTTGTAATGGTGTGTGTCACTGTGTATGGGGGCAGCCACAGTGATATACACCAATACAAAAACCTCAGCTCAAGTGCTGGTCATGGCAGCACATACCTACTGAAACCTCAGCAGACTCTGTGCCAAGTGACTACTTATAAGACCAAACCTGGCCCAATACAAAATTATTTAGTGCAGATTTAGTGCACTGATTACAAATATCAAATACTGATATCCAACTGTGCATTACACAGACCTTATACCATAGTTATACATAAAAAATACTTGTTGTTTTCTTTAGTTTACAGTTGAAGTAGGAAGTTTACATACACTTAGGTTGGAGTCATTCAAACTCGTTTTTCAACCACTCCACAAATTTCTTGTTAACAAACTATAGTTTTGGCAAGTTGGTTAGGACATCTACTTTGTGCATGACACAAGTAATTTTTCCAACAATTGTTTACAGACAGATTATTTCACTTAGAATTCACTGTATCACAATTCCAGTGGGTCAGAAGTTTACATACACTAAGTTGACTGTGCCTTTAAACAGCTTGGAAAATTCCAGAAAATTATGTCATGGCTTTAGAAGCTTCTGATAGGCTAATTGACATCATTTGAGTCAACTGGAGGTGTACCTGTTGATGTATTTCAAGGCCTACCTTCAAACTCAGTGCCTCTTTGCTTGACATCATGGGAAAATCAAAAGAAATCAGCCAAGACTTTAAAAAAAAATTGTAGACCTCCACAAGTCTGGTTCATCCTTGGGAACAATTTCCAAATGTTCATATGTACAAAAAATAGTACGCAAGTATAAACACCATGAGACCAATCAACCGTCATACCGCTCAGGAAGGAGACGCGTTCTGTCTCCTAGAGATGAACGTACTTTGGTGTGAAAAGTGCAAATCAATCCCAGAACAACAGCAAAGGACCTTGTGAAGATAATGGAGGAAATAGGTACAAAAGTATCTATATCCACAGTAAAACGAGTCCCTATATCGACATAACCTGAAAGGTCGCTCAGCAAGGAAGAAGCCACTGCTCCAAAACCGCCATAAAAAAGCTGACTACGGTTTGCAACTGCACATGGGGACAAAGATCATACTTTTTGGCGAAATGTCCTCTGGTCTGATGAAACAAAAATAGAACTGTTTGGCCACAATGATCATTGTTATGTTTGGAGGAAAAAGGGGGAGGCTTGCAAGCCGAAGAACACCATCCCAACCGTGAAGCACGGGGGTGGCAGCATCATGTTGTGGGGGTGCTTTGCTGCAGGAGGGACTGGTGCACTTCACAAAATAGATGGCATCATGAGGTAGGAAAATAATGTGGATATATTGAAGCAACATCTCAAGACATCAGTCAGGAAGTTAAAGCTTGGTTGCAACTGGTTCTTCCAAATGGACAATGACCCCAAGCATACTTCCAAAGTTGTTGCAAAATGGCTTAAGGACAACAAAGTCAAGGTATTGGAGTGGCCATCACAAAGCCCTGACCTCAATCCTATAGAAAATGTGTGGGCAGAACTGAAAAAGCGTGTGCGAGCAAGGACACCTAGAAACCTGACTCAGTTACATCAGCTCTGTCAGGAGGAATGGGCCAAAATTCACCCAACTTATTGCGGGAAGGTTGTGAAAGGCTACCCAAAACATTTGACCCAAGTTAAACAATTTAAAGGCAATGCTAACAAATACTAATTGAGTGTATGTAAACTTCTGACCCACTGGGAATGTGATGAAAGCAATTAAAACTGAAATAAATCATTCTCTCTATTATTCTGACATTTCACATTCTTAAAATAAAGTGGTGATCCTAACTGACCTAAAACAGGGAATTTGTACTCGGATTAAACGTCAGGAATTGTGAAAAACTGAGTTTAAATGTATTTGGCTAAGGTGTATGTAAACTTCCGACTTCACCTGTATGTCACAAGGCACCTACAAAGGTAATATCGAAATAACAATGGGTCGACACTTTTCTTAGCTGAGCTACGCCGATCTGAAAATATTTGCCTAAAATTTGCTCAGTCATGTTCACAATAAGAGGTAGCAGTGGCAGGTCTTTAATAATTTGTTGAACAAGTAACTCAATTTGCAATAATCATTTACATTGTCATATCATTTGTCATAAACTGATGTTGATGTATGGATGGACAGAAACATAGATTAACATACAAATGAATGATGATTAAACTAAAATAACATACAAAGTGGGAACATGTTGGCCTTGTGGTAGAACTTATCCACACTGGATATTATTTATGTAATGAGCAGTTACAGACAGGAAACCAGCCATGTCATTCACCACACTGAGGGAACAGGTGCTTCCTCATAACATAGGCATACTGACTGAAACCTCTTCTGGACTGAGGGTAGATAGAGCCCTCTGAAACAACCACTATGTTATGAAACAACGTGTCCAAATGTCACTATCTAAGTCAGCAAGCATTCAGACTTTAGCCTCACAGGGTTGTTCTTCAATTGTACTGTCAAATTTAATCTTAAATATATTTCTATGAAATGTTTTTAGTAGGCACCGTTATCCAGAGCAATTAGGGTTAAGTGCCTTGCTCATGGGCACATTGACAGACTTTTCACTTAGTCTTCTTGGGGATTTGAACCAGTGACCTTTTGGTTACTGATCCAATTATCTTAACTGCTAGGCTATCTGCCATTCAAATAACAACCAAATTCTTGTTTTTCAGAAAATTGATGCCATTATGTAGCTGGTGAGTCCACACGCCTTGCACACCACTGAACTCAGTCCCTGAAGGCAAGGATGACAACCGGCAGATACTGCAGCCTAAGGAGTTGGATACCATTTTACTGAATGCCATACAGCTCTGGAACTAGAACCGTTATGTGGCACTGCAGTGTTGTCAAAACAACTGTCACAAAGTGCTAACATGTCCTCCCCTCCCTCAACCCACATTATTAGCCAACACACAACACAATATTTGCCATTTTGTGTTTGACCGACATTTAGAAGGGCTAGGTATAAGAAAAACAGTTCTCTTCCCTGCAGTGATGTAGTCTAGTCACTAAACCTTGAGTCCAAAGTCGAGTAACAACTCCCTTGGTAGTGCTAAAAGCTACATTCCAACAATCTTTGAACCTACGATACGGAAATCGGTATAGCAAATTAGTCAGGATGGCGAGATAATTCAGTAGCTACTGTACTGCAACTATGTTGAATTAAGCAAAGGAGAGAGAATTTCTGACAACAAACATACCATTTGTTCACCTCCTACCTCACTAACCGCAATTAGTACGTCATACTTTGTGAGGCAAGTTCAGAGGAGTCCAACATAACCGGCGGTGTCCCACTTGGATCGGTGTTAGGACCTATCCTCTTCCTGCTCTACATGCTCCCACTTGACCAGATCTACAGACAACAGTGTCCATTTCCACTGATATGCAGACGTCACACAGGTGAACATAAAAACAAATCCTGACACATCATCTGCATTGTCAATATTGTCCAACTGTCTGGAAGAGGTCAAATCTTGGATACAGAACAACTTCCTCCAACTCAACAGCAGCAAGACAGAAGCAATGCTGATAAGCATACCCCAGCAGACCACCAACTCCTGCAGCATCCGCCCTGCCATAGATGGCCACATCATCCCACTCACATCAGTCATCACTAATTTGGGTGTGAAATTCTACGCTGCTCTCTCCTTCAATTCCCACATAAGTCACTTCTGTAAAACGTCATTCTTTCACCTGAAGAACATCTCCCGACTAAGACCCTCTCTCACCACATCTGACGCAGAAAAACTAATACATGCATTTACTGGGGGGCCTGCCTGCAAATTCAATTCATGCAGCTCATCCAAAACAGTGCCACAAGGATACTGACACAAACTAAAAAATCTGCTCACATCACTCTCATCCTTGTTGATCTCCATTGGCTACCTGTTTCTCCTGCTCCTCTACAAACCCCAAAATGGCATCGGGGACCCGCCTACCTGTCAGACCTGCTCTCCCCCTATGAACCTCCACACACCTTACATTCAAGCCATGCTTATACTCCTTCATGCCCCCAGGACCAGGCTCCTCACAATGGGGGACCGTGCCTTTTCCTCTCTCACACCATACCTATGGAACTCCCTTCCAGATCATTTCAGGGTTGTTCAGACTGTTGGAACTTTTAAAGCAGGACTTAAGAGAACAAAGATGTATATTTTATACATGATAAACACAGTTGAAATTCAAGCTGCTATCAGTTGCTAGTCTGCATGTCAGATGTTATATGCAATGAATGTACCTTGGTTTTAATTGTCCTCATCATTTGCAATGGAGAGGGGACTAAGAACCTGTAATGGTAGAAATGATTTGTTAAACAAAGCCCATTTAGAACATGACAGATGACCAGGTAGCAGTGCAAATAATATACATGTTACTACTACATTGTATTTGACAATAATCTGTGTATTCCGTAAACAATGTGTACAGTATGCTATAATCCATATTGTACATTTGCCAAAGATTTTATTAAATGTGTTAATCTAGTTTTGATCCACATAGGATTAATAACAGGTCAGTCTTTTACGTTTAAAATCTGTGGTCCATTTGAACAGTGGGAGCTAGTTTCTGTGACTAAGGTCATGTCCGTTTGTGTGAACCAGAAACACAGAATGTAAAGTATGCACTAACAGAGATGATAGTGACTGATGATTTTTGTCAATCTAAAATTCAAATTCTGTGTTTTTATGTTTGTATTCAATTGAATGTACCTTTTCTCTGAAGATTAGTGGTGAGATGTTACTTTGATGGAATGTTAGAAGTAAATCACTTCAACTGCACGACTAAATTGATTTGTTCTTGAAAGCCAGTGTCTCAGTATTGTAAGACATTTTATAATACATTTACAAAAGTAATGATTGTAATGATTGACACTTCACCAGAGTTGTAGTTCAGGCCTTGGGCTGTTCTTGTTAAATGTTTTGTATTATGTCATGTTTAATGTGGACCCCAGAAAGAGTAGCTGCTGCTTTCACAACAGCTAATGGGGATTCTAATAATATACCAATAGATTACAAGTAATTTTAAGTACTTACGGTGTTTTGGCTAATCTTTTTCTAGCTGTCTGTACATAGGTGGTGTTTTTTCACAGTAACAAGGTAAAATTGTGTTTTATCATAAAAAGTTTATTGGAAGTGAGGTGGTATCACAGGTGTCATGCAACGTAAAACAAAAGGAAGCTATAGGAATGACTCAAATTAAAAGACTATGGGGGTATACATAGCTGGGAAAATGGGTCAAATCTCAACATTTAACTGAAATGCATCTATACCAAACACCATATCTCACACGCATTCCTCCTCAACCCTGTTCTAGAATATCATGTATATTTCAATGGGTCTTTTACCTCTGTGACAAATGACTGCATCTTTATTTAAACAGCTAAACAGCAGAAAACTGACCATGTAAGGTGAATACAGTATTCAATCAATACCAAATTAACCTTAGTGTCACAACAGCCTTTCTTAAAAAAAATTCACCTTTATTTAACCAGATAGGCCAGTTGAGAACAAGTTCTCATTAACAACTGCGACCTGGCCAAGATAAAGCAAAGCAGTGCGACAAAAACAACAACACAGAGTTACACATAGACAAACGTACAGTAAATAACACAATAGAAAAAAAATAGAAAAATCTATGTACAGTGTGTGCAAATGTAGAAGAGTAGGGAGGTAGGCAATAAATAGGCCATAGAGGCAAAATAATTACAATTTAGCATTAATACTGGAGTGATATATGTGCAGATGATGATGTGCAAGTCGAGATACTGGGGTGCAAAAGAGCAAGAGGGTAAGTAATAATATGGGGATGAGGTAATTGGGTGTGCTATTTACAGATTGGCTGTGTACAGGTACAGTGATCGGTAAGCTGCTCTGACAGCTGATGCTTAAAGTGAGAGAGGGAGATCTAAGAATCCAGCTTCAGTGATTTTTGCAATTTCTTCCAGTCATTGGCAGCAGAGAACTGGAAGGAAAGGCGGCCAAAGGAAGTGTTGACTTTGGGGGTGACCAGTTAAATATACCTGCTGGAGCGCGTGCTACGTGTGGGTGTTGCTATGGTGACCAGTGAGCTGAGATAAGGCGGGGCTTTGCCTAGCAAAGACTTATAGATGACCCGGAGCCAGTTGGTTTGGCGACGAGTATGTAGTGAGGGCCAGCCAACGAGAGCACACAGGTCGCAGTGGTGAGTAGTATATGGGGCTTTGGTGACAAAACGGATGGCACTGTGATAGACTACATCCAGTTTGCTGAGTAGAGTGTTGGGGGTTATTTTGTAAATGACATCGCCGAAGTCAAGGATCGGTAGGATAGTCAATTTTACAAGTGTATGTTTGGCGGCATGAGTGAAGGAGGCTTTGTTGCGAAATAGGAAACCGATTCTAGATTTAATTTTGGATAGGAGAGGCTTAATGTGAGTCTGGAAGGAGAGTTTACAGTCTAGCCAGACACCTAGGTATTTGTAGTTGTCCATATGTTCTAGGTCAGAACCGTCCAGAGTAGCCTTCTCCTGTCCAGCTCAGGCGCTCGGCGTCGCCGGCCTTCTAGCTGCTGCTGAACCTACTGCTGGCAAACGCCCTTCACTCATCAACCCCGGACTTGTCTCGTCATCATTAATCCCCGCTCTATCACTGTATATATACTCCCTCTGTCATTTGTCTTTGTCTGTCATTGTAAATGTTACTTGTGTTCCTGGGAGGAATCTCTCCTACCATTTCCTGAGTACTTTATATTTTGCATTTTGGGATCGCCCTGTGACTTTTTGTTAATGAATATATATTTTGTACTTTGGGTTCGCCCTGTGACTTTTTGTTAATGAATACATATTTTGCACTTTGGGATCGCCCTGTTACTTTTTGTTAATGAAGATATATTTTGCACTTTGGGATCACCCTGTGACTTTTTGTTAATGAATATATATTTTGCACTTTGGGATCGCCCTGTGACTTTTTGTTAATTAATATATATTTTGCACTTTGGGATCGCCCTGTGACTTTTTGTTAATGAAGATATATTTTGCACTTTGGGATCGCCCTGTGGCTTTTTGTTCATGAAGATATATTTTGCACTTTGGGTACGCCCTGTGACTTTTTGTTCATGAAGATATATTTTGCACTGTGGGTACGCCCTGTGACTTTTTGTTCATGAAGATATATTTTGCACTGTGGGTTCGCCCTGTGACTTTTTGTTAATGAAGATATATTTTGCACTGTGGGTTCGCCCTGTGACTTTTTGTTCATGAAGATATATTTTGCACTTTGGGTACGCCCTGTGACTTTTTGTTCATGAAGATATATTTTGTACTTTGGGTTTGCCCTGTGACTTTTTGTTCATGAAGATATATTTTGTACTTTGGGTTTGCCCTGTGACTTTTTGTTAATGAAGTTATATTTTGTACTTTGGGTTTGCCCTTTGACTTTTTGTTCATGAAGATATATTTTGTACTTTGGGTTTGCCCTGTGACTTTTTGTTCATGAAGATATATTTTGTACTTTGGGTTTGCCCTGTGACTTTTTGTTCATGAAGATATATTTTGTACTTTGGGTTTGCTCTGTGACTTTTTGTTCATGAAGATATATTTTGCACTGTGGGTTCGCCCTGTGACTTTTTGTTCATGAAGATATATTTTGCACTGTGGGTTCGCCCTGTGACTTTTTGTTCATGAAGATATATTTTGTACTTTGGGTTTGCCCTGTGACTTTTTGTTCATGAAGATATATTTTGTACTTTGGGTTCACCCTGTGACTTTTTGTTCATGAAGATATATTTTGTACTTTGGGTTCGCCCTGTGACTTTTTGTTCATGAAGATATATTTTGTACTTTGGGTTTGCCCTGTGAATTTTTGTTCATGAAGATATATTTTGTACTTTGGGTTTGCCCTGTGACTTTTTGTTCATGAAGTTATATTTTGTACTTTGGGTTTGCCCTGTGACTTTTTGTTAATGAAGTTATATTTTGTACTTTGGGTTTGCCCTTTGACTTTTTGTTAATGAAGTTATATTTTGTACTTTGGGTTTGCCCTGTGACTTTTTGTTAATTAAGTTATATTTTGTACTTTGGTTTTGCCCTGTGACTTTTTGTTCATGAAGATATATTTTGTACTTTGGGTTTGCTCTGTGACTTTTTGTTCATGAAGATATATTTTGTACTTTGGGTTTGCCCTGTGACTTTTTGTTCATGAAGATATATTTTGTACTTTGGGTTTGCCCTGTGAATTTTTGTTCATGAAGATATATTTTGTACTTTGGGTTTGCCCTGTGACTTTTTGTTCATGACGTTATATTTTGTACTTTGGGTTCGCCCTGTGACTTTTTGTTAATGAAGTTATATTTTGTACTTTGGGTTTGCCCTGTGACTTTTTGTTAATGAAGTTATATTTTGTACTTTGGGTTCACCCTGTGACTTTTTGTTAATGAAGTTGTATTTTGTACTTTGGGTTCACCCTGTGACTTTTTGTTCATGAAGATATATTTTGTACTTTGGGTTTGCCCTGTGACTTTTTGTTAATGAAGTTATATTTTGTACTTTGGGTTCACCCTGTGACTTTTTGTTCATGAAGATATATTTTGTACTTTGGGTTCACCCTTTGACTTTTTGTTCATGAAGATATATTTTGTACTTTGGGTTTGCCCTGTGACTTTTTGTTAATGAAGTTATATTTTGTACTTTGGGTTCACCCTGTGACTTTTTGTTCATGAAGATATATTTTGTACTTTGGGTTCACCCTGTGACTTTTTGTTCATGAAGATATATTTTGTACTTTGGGTTTGCTCTGTGACTTTTTGTTCATGAAGATATATTTTGTACTTTGGGTTTGCTCTGTGACTTTTTGTTCATGAAGATATATTTTGTACTTTGGGTTTGCTCTGTGACTTTTTGTTCATGAAGATATATTTTGTACTTTGGGTTTGCTCTGTGACTTTTTGTTCATGAAGATATATTTTGAGCACAACAGTGTTTGGGTTTCATCCCACTTTGATATATGGTGCTGAAATAAACTCAGTAGTTCTAAACCTGCGACTGCCTCCTCCGCTCTACATCAGTGACACTTAGTCTATGACTACATTGAAAACATAAACCAAATAGTCATATCAGGAAGCACATTTACTGATACGGACCCCTAAATTACTTACAGTCATCCAATGTTGAACAAACTGAGGATGGACCTAAGTAATGCAATAAACTTATTTGGGTTGGTGATGTGAAAGGTGATATGTATCATGTTAAGATGGGAACTTCATCTTAGAATGGCAAGTATGTACATAATGGAGGACACCAAGATGAAGAATTGATGCTTTTCAGAAAATAAAGCATTTTGGCAATTTTATGTCAAATTTGACAACTGCATTGAGAAGCAAATTTGAGCAAAAATGATAAAAGGGCAAATGGAGAAAAATAATTGGTCAAACAGATATATGAACACAAGAACCAGGAAGTGGGCTTTGAAGGATACATTTTTCAAGAGAAGAGTGCAAACTGGGATATCCAAAAGAAAGACCACGTACAAAACATATGTAAATGTAGTTGTGAATAGTCATGTAAAAAACAATGTATGAAAAAAATACATAAAATCATCATTACATAACACTCCTAGACACATTGTTTCCATTTTAATCATAAAGACTACATTTCATTTAGAAGTTTGGAATGGTACTTTGCATTGAGACAACCCTAATCGATACAAGGCATGTTGAACCATCATTAAGAGCACACCTCACATGTCGAAAAAAACATGTTTTCTTTCTATTTTGAACAGCAATGAGAAAAGGTAAGGCAAGATACTAAAAATAGATATCTGATGACTGTGTGAAGACCTGGGATGACCTCTCATTCAGTTCTGAAGCTGTTTGTTGTTTACCAGTTCAAAGTAACGCATGAAGAAGACTAGTGTTTTTCTCCTTGAGTCGCTCTGTCTCTCAGGCATCTTGTGCTTGCTCAGCGGTGTCATCTCCACGCACCCTGAGTCTGCTGGGAGACACGGGGTCTCCGTCTGAACCTCTCATGCTGGCAGGCTCAGCTTCTTTCCTTTCAGCACTGAGGATTATAGAGATACATGTCAAAGGGCGCAATATTTTTTTTATGTATTTCCCTTGCAATGTGCTGACTCCTGTGCACTACAACATTCAAACTGTATCTAGATAGATTATAACTAATTTAGGATATGATGTAGTCCTACAAACTCAACCATCAATTACTCCAACAATGCTTACTTACGCACACATAAAATACCAGAAGGTCAAACAGCGAATACACAGATGGCAGAACATAAATCAGAGGTGGGCATTTAGGTGGACACTCACCTTTGGTGACATAAAGGTAGAAGAAGTCGCAGTAGAGGATGGTCTGCACCATGCCGGCCACGATGGCGATCATGTCAAAGAAACCCTCGAAGTAAAAGCGCCAGATCCAGTTGAAGAGGTACAGGGCCCGGTAGAGACCCAGGAAGAATAGGTAGTGGGTGGTGATTGTCTCCGCCTCGCCCGTCTTACTGATCATGAAGAGCTGGCGCAGGATGGCCACCGACTCCAGGTAGATGGAGAATGTCCACAGGATCTGATAGAAAGACAAACACACAACACTGTATATTAGCCATTAATCTCATCCGCCAGCTCTCTCACAACTGACCATATGGAATAGGTTAATTAAGGCCCAGCCATCCTCTTACCTTCATGGTGGTGTTGTAGAGGGAAATGAAGGAGGTGAGGAGGTCCAGGTAGCGAGTAGTGAAGACCAAAGCAAACAGGATGTGGCTCTTCCCGGAGATACCTGGAAGGGACAACCAGTTTTACAACAGTAGGACAGATAATACCTGGGAATGAAATAAGAAATTCTTCTTCTAGTTTTGCATCACTTCAAGAACAAGTTCTGGAAGAAAGGCAAGTCCTTCACAACTTCTGAAATAGTCTTCCTTTGCAAGCCCCTGCCCAGTCAGAGCTGCAAGTGTGATAGTATCTTATCAACAGCAGTTGGAAATATGAGTGAGCCAAACCCTTTTGTCTGACTAGAGGGTAAATAAACGGTATCTGTTTGCTGAAACTACATCAAGAAATGCAGCAGCATCTCAAGACCAGGGTGTTCACTCTGCAACTAATGCATCTCCATGTAGGCCTAATTGTAATTGTGCACAATAAATCTTATTTAGTCCATATATTACAGTGACTGGTATTAGAAAAAGACACACTCCTCACAAGACATTAAGCATTTTATGCATGGGATAATGCATTCACTTCAGGAAAGGTGGAGCTATCAGGATCAGACCAACATGCACTTGCTTCTGTAATATAATAGGTTAACAAAAAAAACTGAGTCTCCATCTCATGCTGTCCCATCCATAAACTGAATGGGAAGATGCTATAAACTTGCAGATCCTAATGCCTCAAAGGGGCACCATGTCAATGCATCCAATGCAAGCAAGGTCAATGAGAGAAACATGTGTGAGTGTTAAGAATATAGGATGTGTTCAGCTAATTTGAGACATAAATGTAATAGTGTCGACTACTTTTGAATGAGAATGCATTGATTCCTTGCCACCTAACCAGTTCATTTTGTGGGGCTTTCTAGAACGCCACGTCAGAGTCCAGACCAAGCAATCAAATGCCGGGCTACATTGAGTGAACTCGCATGCCAGACTCTTGCAGAAAACAAGTTGACAATAGACAGGATGTTTAAACAATAGTTATTCATAAATACCTCAACTGACAACAAGGTACAGTGTTCAAACTTACATCACTTTCTTTAATCATCAACTAGTTTGGCTATGTTACAAGTAGCTAGATAGTTAGATACCGTAGCTAACATTCTGTTTTGCATAGCAAGTTAGCTAGCTAACAGTTAAATAGGTGGCAAAATATAGATATTCAAGGAAGGCTTTGATTAAACAATCAGTTTAGCTAGCTATTTAACATTAAATCACAGCAATCCAATAAACAGCTAGCAAGTTGACATGCTACTGTGGTTAAGTAGCTAATGTTCAACCAATTAAAGCTACCTAGCTTGCGAACACTTCAGTGCACACAACATGATCTGCATATACTTTTGCTTCATGATTGATTATATATTGATCAGCACTTAAATGCCATTTGTTGCTTGTTTGTTCTGTAGCTAGCAGCTACATAGCTAGCTAGTAGTAGGTTAGGAATATAAAGCAATGTCAAGTGCTCCATCTGAGGTTATTTGATAGGCTATATGAATGATCCATAAAGATGTTGACATCATACTGTTCATAATAAATTGGGAAACAATGTTGTACAGAACACAACAGATGCTTCCTTTTGATATTGAGATAAAATGCATCAATGTCTAATGTTTCACACAGCTGCCCTCACTACATTGTAAATTCCCCCGTCTAGACAGGAAAGGTTTTTTTGTACAGTGATGTATAACAGTGCAGTATTTTTTTTTTTTTATTCCACCTTTATTTAACCAGGTAGGCAAGTTGAGAACAAGTTCTCATTTACAATTGCGACCTGGCCAAGATAAAGCAAAGCAGTTCGACACATGCAACAACACAGAGTTACACATTGAGTAAAACAAACATACAGTCAATAATACAGTAGAAAAATAAGTCTATATACAATGTGAGCAAATGAGGTGAGATAAGGAAGGTAAAGGCAAAAAAAGGCCATGGTGGCGAAGTAAATACAATATAGCAAGTAAAACACTGGAATGGAAGATTTGCAGTGGAAGAATGTGCAAAGTAGAAATAGAAATAATGGGGTGCAAAGTAGAAATAGAAATAATGGGGTGCAAAGGAGCAAAATAAATAAATAAATACAGTAGGGGAAGCGGTAGTTGTTTGGGCTAAATTATAGATGTGCTATGTACAGGTGCAGTAATATGTGAGCTGCTCTGGCAGCTGGTGCTTGAAGCTAGTGAGGGAGATAAGTGTTTCCAGTTTCAGAGATTTTTGTAGTTCGTTCCAGTCATTGGCAGCAGAGAACTGGAAGGAGAGGCGGCCAAAGGAGGAATTGGTTTTAGGGGTGACCAGAGAGATATACCTGCTGGAGCGCGTGCTACAGGTGGGTGCTGCTATGGTGACCAGCGAGCTGAGATACGGGGGGACTTTACCTAGCATGGTCTTGTAGATGACCTGGAGCCAGTGGGTTTGGCGACGAGTATGAAGCGAGGGTCAGCCAACGAGAGCGTACAGGTCGCAGTGGTGGGTAGTATATGGGGCTTTGGTGACAAAACGGATGGCACTGTGATATACTGCTTCCAATGTATTGAGTAGGGTATTGGAGGCTATTTTGTAAATGACATCGCCGAAGTCGCAGATCGGTAGGATGGTCAGTTTTACGAGGGTATGTTTGGCAGCATGAGTGAAGGATGCTTTGTTGCGAAATAGGAAGCCAATTCTAGATTTAACTTTGGATTGGACATGTTTGATGTGAGTCTGGAAGGAGAGTTTACAGTCTAACCAGACACCTAGGTATTTGTAGTTGTCCACATATTCTAAGTCAGAACCGTCCAGAGTAGTGATGCTGGACGGGCGGGCAGGTGCAGGCAGCGATCGGTTAAATAGCATGCATTTAAGTTTTACTTGTATTTAAGAGCAGTTGGAGGCCACGGAAGTAGAGTTGTATGACATTGAAGCTCGTCTGGAGGGTTGTTAACACAGTGTCCAAAGAAGGGCCAGAAGTATACAGAATGGTGTCGTCTGCGTAGAGGTGGATCAGAGACCCACCAGCATCAAAAGCGACATCATTGATGTATACAGAGAAGAGAGTCTGCCCAAAAATTTAACCCTGTGGCACCCCCATAGAGACTGCCAGAGGCCCGGATAACAAGCCCTCCGATTTGACACACTGAACTCTATCAGCGAAGTAGTTGGTGAACCAGGCGAGGCAATCATTTGAGAAACCAAGGCTATCGAGTCTGCCGATGAGGATGTGTTGATTGACAGAGTCGAAAGCCTTGGCCAGGTCAATGAATACGGCTGCACAGTATTGTTTCTTATCGATGGCGGTTACGATATCGTTTAGGACCTTGAGCGTGGCTGAGGTGCACCCATGACCAGCTCTGAAACCAGATTGCATAGCGGAGAAGGTGCGGTGGTCTTACGGCTCTCGTTTGTGGTAGGAAGCGTGGACCAATACGCAGCGTGGAAAGTGTTCATGATTTTAATATTCAAAAAACACTCAAACAAAATAACAAACGTGAAAACGAAAGCGCACAGTTCTGTAAGGCTAAGAAACTACACAGAAAACAAGATCCCACAAAACCCAAAAGGAAAATAACAACTTAAATATGATCCCCAATCAGAGACAACGATAGACAGCTGCCTCTGATTGGGAACCACACTCGGCCAAAAACAAAGAAATAGAAAACATAGACTTTCCCACCAGAGTCCCACCCTGACCTAACCAAACATAGAAAATAATAAGGAACTCTAAGGTCAGGGCGTGACAGTACCCCCCCCCCCCCCCCCCCCCAAAGGTGCGGACTCCGGCCCCAAACCTGAACCTATAGGGGAGGCTCCGGGTGGGCATCTACTCTCGGGGGAGGCTCCGGTGCGGGAAACAGGCCCCGCTCCGCTTTAGGCTTAGGCTCCCCCCACTTCGGTGGCGCCTCTGGTGCAGGGATCGTTGCCGGGGCCTCCGGACCGTAGATCGTCGCTGCAGGCTCCGGCCTGTGGACCGTCGCTGGGGGCTCCGGACTGGGGACCGTTGCTGGAGGCTCTGGACAGGGGACCGTCGCTGGAGGCTCCGTGCCATGGATCTTCACTGCAGGCACTGGGCCATGGATCACCACTGGAGGCTTCGTGCCATGAATCATCACTGGAGGCTTCGTGCCATGGATCATCACTGGAGGCTTCGTACGTGGAGCCCGAACAGGTCTCACCAGACTGAGGAGACGTACTGGAAGCCTGGTACGTGGAGCTGCCACAACGCATCCTGGCTGGATACCAACTTTAGCTCGGTGAGTGTGGAGAGCTGGCACAAGACGCACTGGGCTAAGAAGGCGCACTGGAGGCATATTGCGTAGAGCCGGCGCAGGAAATACTGGGCCGTGGAGGCTCACTGGAGGTCTGGAGCGTAGAGCTGGCACAACGGGTCCTGGCTGAATACCCCCTGTAGCACAGCAAGTGCGGGGAGCTTGCACAGAGCAGGAACCGGAAAACGTGGCACTTGAACCGTGACCAACTCCTCATTGTATTTACAGGGATTTGGTTCTCGTTCACACCTTAGTTCCGCTCGTTCCGCTCGCTCCGCTCGCCAACCCGTGTGCCTCCCCCCCAAAATGTTTTGAGGCTGCCTCTCTTGCTTCCGTCCTTGCCGTGACTCCTGGTATCGTTGCCGTTCCTCCCTCGCTGCTTCCGCCTGTTTCAATGGCAGGCCCTCATGCCCTGCCATTACCTCCTCCCATGTCCATGATGTCCTCCGCTCCGGGGCACGCTGCTTGGTCCGTTGGTGGTGGGATCTTCTGTTACGGCTCTCGTTTGTGGTAGGAAGAGTGAACCAAGACGCAGTGTGGAAAGTGTTCATGATTTTAATATTCAAAAAACACTCAAACAAAATAACAAACATGAAAACGAAAGCGCACAGTTCTGTAAGGCAAAGAAACTATACAGAAAACAAGATCCCACAAAACCCAAATGGAAAATGACAACTTAAATATGATCCCCAATCAGAGACAACGATAGACAGCTGCCTCTGATTGGGAACCACACTCGGCCAAAAACAAAGTAATAGAAAACATAGACTTTCCCACCCGAGTCACACCCTGACCTAACCAAACATAGAAAATAATAAGGAACTCTAAGGTCAGGGCGTGACAGGTGGGATTCGAAATGGTCGGTAATCTGTTTGTTGACTTGGCTTTCGAAGACCTTAGAAAAGCAGGGTAGGATAGATATAGGTCTGTAGAGGTTTGGGTCAAGAGTGTCCCCCCCCCTTTGAAGAGGGGGATGACCGCAGCTGCTTTCCAATCTTCGGGAATCTCAGACGACACGAAAGAGAGGTTGAACAGGCTAGATAGGGGTTGCAACAATTTCGGCAGATGGTTTTAGAAAGAAAGGGTCCAGATTGTCTAGCCCGGATGATTTGTAGGGGTCCAGATTTTGCAGCTCTTTCAGAATATCAGCTGACTGGATTTGGGAGAAGGAGAAATGGGGAAGGCTTGGGCGAGTTGCTGTGGGGGGTGCAGTGCTGTTGACCGGGGTAGGGGTAGCCAGGTGGAAAGCATGGCCAGCCGTAGAAAAATGCTTATTGAAATTCTCAATTATAGTGGATTTATCGGTGGTGACAGAGTTTCCTATCCTCAGTGCAGTGGGCAGCTGGGAGGAGGTGTTCTTATTCTCCATACAGTGTCCCAGAACTTTTTTGAGTTTGTGTTGCAGGAAGCAAATTTCTGCTTGAAAAATCTATCCTTGGCTTTTCTAACTGCCTGTGTATATTGGTTTCTAACTTCCCTGAAAAGTTGCATATCACGGGGGCTGTTCGATGCTAATGCAGAACGCCATAGGATGTTTTTGTGTTGGTTAAGGGCAGTCAGGTCTGCAGAGAACTAAGGGCTATATCTGTTCCTGGTTCTAAATTTCTTGAATGGGGCATGCTTATTTAAGATGGTGAGGAAGGCATTTTTTTTAAATAATATAAATATAAAAAATAATATAAGTATAATGGCCACAGTGATACAGCCCATGACAAAAACCCTTCCCCATCTCCAACACTGATGCTGGGCTTAGAGTGTGTATTAGGGGAGAAACTAGGTGAAGAGTGTAGTGTGTGTTTCTCATACGTTTGGTTCACCATGCTTGATATATTCAAAGGTAGTTGTCTTTAATTATACTGTTTTATCAACATATTTATCATCTGTTAATTAAGGAGAAACATGTATTGATGAGAATTGGACATAAAGTTGGTATGAAGTGGAAAACCAGTTTATGCCTAAGTTGATTGTAAAATGTAAGTTTATTGGGGGAAAACTATGGTGTCAATGTTGGAGATAAAATAACAAATGGTTTTATTGAGGGTGTCACTATGTGGCATGAGTTTTTGTACTGGCATGTATCACTGTGTACACTGGGAGCCACAATGATATACACCAGTACAAAAACCTCAGCACAAGTGGTTACCTCTCCTGACTCTGTATTAAGTGACGGATCATACTGGAATGTTCTGAATACGCCTTATATGAATTCTGGATATAATGACTATGGGCTATGTTGAATATCACAGTTTTTTGAGATAATATTTTTTATGTTTTAGAAACTCTATTTGCGCTTAAAAGGCTTTGACAAGCACTGAAACCATCACATACGTTTTTCATATCTTCTTTTTTAAATATTATGTTCATAATCTTAAACTAGCTGGTCCCCTGATTTTTATTTTTTCATAATTTTTTTAATCCTTCGAACAAACATTCAATTGTCTGGACTTAAAAAGTCACATTGACATTTTTTAAGCTGCATTATTTGTCATTATATAGAAATTTCGACAAACGTCAAATTTTGCTGCAAATTAAAACATTTTCACATAAATACATTACTGTGGGAGCATTTGACGCAGGTTTTTGTAATGGTGTGTGTCATTGTGTATGGGGGCAGCCACAGTGATACACACCAATACAAAAACCTCAGCCTACATGCTGGTCATGGCAGCACATATTTACTGAAACCTCAGCAGACTCCGTGCCAAGTGACTGCTTATACGACAATACCTAACCCAATCTAAATAGATTTAGTGCAGATTTAGTGCAGTGATACCTTATATCTAATACTGATATCCAACTTTGCACTACACAGACCTAATGCAATAGTCATACATAAAAAACATGTTTTGTTTTCTTTAGTTAAATCATGTGACAAGACACCTACAAAGATAATATCAAAATAACAAAGGTTGGCACTTTTCTTAGCTGAGCTAGACATAATCTAGTCTGAAAATATTTGCCTAAAATGTGCTAAGTTGTCTTGATGATAAGAGGTAGCAATGAAAGGTCTAGGTCTTTAAACATGTGTTGAACCTAAAATTGCCATTATCGTTTACAGTGTCATATCGCTCGTCATAAAACTGATGTTGATATGAGTTGATGTATGGATGGATAGAAACATACTGTAGATAAACATACAAATGAATGATGATTAAACTAAAATAACAGACATAGTGGGAACATTTTGGTCTTGTGGTAGAGTGTATCCACACTGGATATTATTTATGTAATGAGAGGTAACAGACAGGAAACCAGCCATGTCATTCACCACACTGAGGGAACAGGTGCTTCCTCATGACATAGGCATACTTACTGAAACCTCCTCTGGACTGAGGGTACATAGAGCCATCAGAAACCACCACTATGTTATGAAACAATGTGTGCAAATGTCACTTTCTAAATCAACAAGCATTCAGTCTTTAGCCTGTTTTTCAATTGTACAGATAAAGTGAATCTAAAATATTTTTTTCAACATTAGTCCTTCAACAAATACCAACCAAAGTCTTGCTTCTGAGCTAATTGAGCAATTGACTCATTATTTAGGTAGAGAAAGTAAATTATTGGCCCACCAATGAACTCAGTCCCTGAAGGTAAGGATGACAACTGGCAGATACTGCAGCCTGAGGACTTGGATACCCTTTTACTACATGCCATACAGCTCTGGAACTAGAAAAGTTACATGGCACCACAATGTTGTGTAAACATCTGTCACAAAGTGGCAACATGTCCTCCCCAGCCCAGATAATTAGTCAACACAATACACAATATTTTCCATGAATGTCATGTTTGACCGACATTTAGAAGTGCTAGGTATAAGCAAAACAGCTCTCCTCCCTGCAGCGATGTAGTCTAGTCACTAAACCTTGAGTCCAAGTCAAGTCCCTAGTGATCGAGTCAGAGTCCTCGAGTTAAAGCTTGAATCATGAGTCTTTTGGTAGTGCTAAAAGCTGCATTCCAACAATCTTTGAACCTACATTACATAAAGCAAAACGCTAACCATCTTAGAGTATTGCACATTAGTCGGGATAGCTTGCTACAGTATTTCAGTAGCTATTGTAACTATGTTGAATTAAGCAAAGGGGAGAGACATTCGGACAACAAGGTACCATTGGTTCACCTACTACCTCACTGTCATTGTAAATAAGAATTTGTTCTTAACTAGTTAAATAAAGGCTAAATAAATACAATTAAGGCCCTGGTTAGGTGAAACAGGGTGGAAGAGCTTTGTTGGAACAAACGTATGTACACACTGCACTCTCCAGGACCAGAGTTGCCAAACCCTGATGGCTCGGGGCAGACGGGCGGCTCAGATGGCGCTGGGCAGACGGATGGCTCAGATGGCGCTGGGCAGATGGGCGGCTCAGATGGTGCTGGGCAGACGGGCGGCTCAGATGGCGCTGGGCAGACGGATGGCTCAGATGGCGCTGGGCAGACGGATGGCTCAGATGGCGCTGGGCAGACGGATGGCTCAGATGGCGCTGGGCAGACGGATGGCGCTGGGCAGACGGATGGCTCAGACGGCGCTGGGCAGGCAGGCAGCTCAGACGGCGCTGGGCAGGCGGATGGCTCAGATGGCGCTGGGCAGACGGATGGCTCAGATGGCGCTGGGCAGATGGATGGCTCAGATGGCGCTGGGCAGATGGATGGCTCAGATGGCGCTGGGCAGACGGATGGCTCAGACGGCGCTGGGCAGGCAAGCAGTGCAGGCGGCGTTGAGCAGACGAGCAGTGCAGGCGGCATTGGGCAGACGGCCGACTCTGACCTGCTGAGGCGCACAGTAGGCCTGGTGCGTGGTGCCGGAACTGGTGGTACCGGACTGGAGACACGCACCTCAAGGCTAGTGCGGGGAGCAGGAACAGGGCACACTGAATTCTCAAAGTGCACTATAGGCCTGGTGCGTGGTACCGGCACTGGTGGTACCGGGCTGAGGGCACGCACCTCAGGGCGAGTGCGGGGAGAAGGAACAGTGCGTACAGGGCTCTGGAGACGCACAGGAGGCTTGGTGCGTGGTGCCGGAGCTGGAGGTACTGGGCTGGAGACACGCACCACAGGGAGAGTGCGTGGAGGAGGAACAGGGCTCTGGAGACGCACAGGAAGCCTGGTGCGTGGTGTAGGCACTGGTGGTACTGGGCTGGGGCGGGAAGGTGGCGCCGGATATACCGGACCGTGCAGGCGTACTGGCTCCCTTGAGCACCGAGCCTGCCCAACCTTACCTGGTTGAATGCTCCCCGTAGCCCGTCCAGTGCGGGGAGGTGGAATAACCCGCACTGGGCTGTGTTGGCGAACCGGGGTCACCATGCGTAAGGTTGGTGCCATGTACACCGGCCCGAGGAGACGTACTGGAGGCCAGATATGTAGAGCCGGCTTCATGGCACTTGGCTCAATGCTCAATCTAGCCCGGCCAGTGCGGGGAGGTGGAATAACCCGCACCGGGCTATGCACACGTACAGGAGACACTGTGCGCTCTTCCGCATAACACGGTGTCTGCCCGTACTCCCGCTCTCCACGGTAAGCATGGGAAGTGGGCGCAGGTCTCCTACCTGACTTCGCCACACTATCCTTTATCCCCCCCCCCAAAAAAATGTTTGGGGTTTCTTCACGGGCTTCTTACCGCGCCGTCGTGCTAACCTCATTCGCCGGTATCCCTCCGCACATTGCTCCATCGAATCCCAGGCGGGCTCCGGCACTCTCCCTGGGTCAACCGACCACCTGTCTATTTCCTCCCAAGTGGTGTAACCCAGATCCGGCTCCTGCTGCCGAGCTAGCTCCTCGAAACGCCGCCTCTCTGCTTTTGCTGCCTCCAGCTCTGCTTTGGGGCGGCGATACTCCTCTGGCTCTGCCCAGGGTCCTTTTCCGTCCAGCTCGTCCTCCCATGTCCATTTCTCCTGGTCCCGCTGCTGCTGCTGCTGCCGCTGCTGCCCGTTGCTACGCTGCTTGGTCCGAGTTTGGTGGGTGGTTCTGTAACGGCAGCCTTCCCTCTCTTCACTAGAAGAGAGAGTGTAGCAGGGATCGGACCAACACGCAGCGTAGCCAGTGCTCAACATGTTTAATTAAACGAAAACAGTGAACACTTACAACAATACAAAACAACAAAATGTGGCAAACCGAAACAGTCCTATCTGGTGCAGACAAAACACAGAGACAGGAAACAACCACCCACAATCCCCAACACAAAACAAGCCACCTATATATGATTCTCAATCAGGGACAACGATAGACAGCTGCCTCTGATTGAGAACCATATTAGGCTGGACACAGAAACAGACAAACTAGACACACAACATAGAATTCCCACCCAGCTCACGTCCTGACCAACACTAAACAAGCAAAACACATAAGAACTATGGTCAGGACGTGACAAAAAGAACATTCTGGTTGGTTTTTCTTTGGATTTTCTCCTACCATATCATTTGTGTTATAGTCTCATACATTAGTTAAACATTTCTACAAACTTCAAAGTGTTTTCTATCCAATGCTACCAATTATATGCGTATCCTGGCTTCTGGGCCTGAGTAACAGGCAGTTTACTTTGGGCACGTCAGTCAGGCAGAAATTCAGAAAAATAGACCCTAGTTTATTTGTCATATGCACAGGATACAAATGGTACACAGTATAATGAAATGCTGGTTCACCTATCAACAATACGACAGTAATAAGAATAGGAGTAAGTATGTAAAAAATAAAAGCTCAATGAAATATAAATATAATATATTTAGCAAAAATATAAATTCAAGGAAGGCACAAACAATTTACAGTAGGACATTTACATGTGCTGGCGAGGGTGAGTACGGAGAGAAAGTGTTGAATTATGCAGTAAGTTTGTGCAATAATTATATAAGTCCAAAAGCATTAGTCATGGTTTGTGTGTTTGTGCATATCAAATCAAATCAAATTATATTTGTCACGTGCTGAATACAACAAGTGTAGACTTTACCGTGAAATGCTTACTTACAAGCCCTTTCCCAACAATGCAGTTAAAAAGTATGAAAATTAACAAATAGATCAAAAGAAAATAGTAACACAATATAATATCACAATAAAATAACAATAACAGGCTATATACAACGAGTACTGGTACCGAGTCAGTGTACTGGGGTACAAGATAGTTGGGGTGATTGATTAAGGGTAATATGTACATGTAGGTTTGGTTAGGTGATTGATTGAAGTATTATCTACATGTAGGTAGGTGGTGAAAAGCAGAAAGTCTGGGTAGCTGTTTAATGAACTGTTCAGCAGTCTCATAGCTTTGTGGTAGAGCTGTTCAGGAGCCTTTTCGATCCCAGACTTGACACTCTGGTACGCTTGCCATGCCGTAGCAGAAAAAACAGACTGTGTGGGCATGTGAGTTGATGTGTGAGCAAGTGCATGTCTGCTAAGGTGTGAAACTGTTGGTGTAGAGGTGGTCGTCCTGGCTCAGGTGTTCAGCAGTCTGCTAGCGTGTGGGTAAAAGTTGTCTCTGAGCCCCGAGACTCGATGCTCCGATACCGTCTGCCAAACAGTAAAGGCGTGAACAGTCTGTGGCTGGGTATGTGGGGTCCTTGATGATGTTACGTGCCTTCCTCAGGCCCCGCTTGAAGTTAATGTACTTTACGGGTGGGAGCACGGCACCAGTGATGGACAGGGACGTCTTCACCACCTGTTGAAGGTCCTTGTGGTCGAGAGTGGAGCAGTTTCCATACCAGGTTGTGATGCAGCCGGTCAAGACTCTCTCAATGGTGCAGCAGTAGAAGTAGGAGAGTATCCGGGGGGACATGCCAAGTTTCTGCATCTGCCTTTGGAAGTAGAGGCGCTGTTGCTCCTCCTTGACCAGAGTGATGGTGTTGTGTGTCCATGTCAGGTTCTCTGAGATTTGGACGCAGAGGAACTTGAAGTCACTGACTCTCTCCACAGCAGTCCCATCGATGTGGATTGGGCATATCCTTCTCCCTGCTTCCTGAAGTTGACAATCACCTCTTTCTTTTTGGTGATATTGAAGGATAGGTTGTTGTCCTGGAACCGCACTGCTAGGTCTCTTACCTCTTCCCTTGTCTCATCACTGTTGTTGATCAGGCCTACAACCGTGGTGTCATCTGAAAACTTGGTGATGGAGTTGGTGTTGTGCCTGGCCCCGTGTTAAGAGTCAGTGTAGTGGAGGTATTTTTGAGAGTCAGTGTAGTGGAGGAGTTGTTGCCAATCCTCAGTTGTTGTAGCCTGTGGTCTGCCTGTCAGGAAGTCCAGTATCCAGTTGCAAAGGACAGAGTCTAGACCCAGGGCCCGGGCTTGGAGGGAACAATGGTATTGAATGCTGAACTATAGTTAATGAACAGCATTCTCACATAGGTGTTCCTCTTGTCCAGGTGTGATAGAGCTATATGGATTGCAATGGAGATGGCATCTTGAGTGGATCTGTTGGAGTGGTAAGCAAATTGGAGTGGGTCCAGTGTGTCTGGCATGCTGGCCTTGATGTGTGCAGCCTTTCAAAGGACTTTATGATGACAGGGGTGAGTGCAACGGGGTGAGTCATTTAGGCATGCAGCTTGGTTTTCTTGGGCACTGGAATAATTGTGGTCTTCTAATTGTTTCTATAGCGAAGACCAATTAAGTGATGGTCGGCCATGAATGTTTTTTGGCCAAATGTCTGTGTTAAGCGGTGACCTAGATTATACATATCTAATTCGGGAATGATGGCCACCACTCACGTCCAACTACCAGCAACAGTGTGGAAACAAGGAACAGAGATTTTGACCAATGATTGTCAATCCTGTGTGTCACCAATGATTCACACCCACAGTATCTGGAATGAAATAGCCCTATCAGGATGATGCTCAAGATGCTTCCCATACATCAACATTCACAGCGGATAGAGGAAGCAGGGGCTCACTCTCAAAAAGGACAGGAATAAAAATGTGCTCACACTTTCAGCCAAAGTTAACTTCATGCAACACTTCCGTTTTGATGGGAAGTGCATCTCCCCAGGGAAGGAGACAACCATCAAGATGCCACAAAATAAAGTTAATGAAGCAATACGTTTGAAATGAATTGGTTTTTTAGTTTAGGGGCAGATAAACAATTATCACTGTGATTACTATTTCGACTACTGGGGGAAAGGAACCCAAGTCACGATAACTTCTGGTAAGTAGCCTTAACATTCAGACCTAAAAAAGTTATTTCATTATTGACACATAACTAGTGACTATTCAGGTTATTTTGACTGATTTTGTACGAAGTGTTGGTCAGACCATTCACTGTGACAACTACTTTGACTACTGGGGGAAAGGGACCATGGTGACCGTGTCCACAGGTAAAACAAAAACATATTCTGTTTATTTTTGCATTACTATTGAGGTTGGACTTTGAGTTAAAAGTCCCTCTCTCCTAAAGGCTTGAAATATGTATTTTTGGTCTTCACTTGCGGTAGTTTTTGTGCGTTGCACGTATTGAAAGATTGCACTGTGACTATGCTTTTGCCTACTGGGGGAAAGGCACAATGGTTACCGTTTCATCAGGTAAGAAAAAGTATTATGATTTCATCAAATGTGTCAGTGATCATTCGAAAAGTCAAATACATGTCGTTTTTTACAACTCGATTCTAGGCTTCATTTTGTCAATTTGCTAAATTGAATTGAGGATCAAAAACAGTAACGGTAGGCCTACCCTATAACAAAGGCATATTCATAATCTGGACAAAAACAACTGAAATTCATTGATGTGATTTCAAAACAAACCTTTAAAAAGTATGATATGGACAATATTAAATATCGAAATAGGTTTTTGTGCATAGCCTGTATTGGTTCTTTGCACTGTGACTACGGTTTTGACTACTGGGGGAAAGGGACAATGGTTACAGTTTCATCAGGTGAGACTTTCAAATGAAAATGTCTAATCTTACAAATACATTTAGAAGCCGTTTATATGTTTCTGCTTTAGTTTTTGAAATGTAAAGTTTGTTACTTTTAATCTGCAATGGAATTAAGATACATGTCTATAATGAAGCCTATTTGAAGTAAAGTGTGCCAAACAAACTTAAAGTAAAACATCATAACCTAACATTACAGTCAACGTAAATATCAGAAAGTGTACAAAATAATAGCGTTCCTTTTGCGCTCTTTCATTAAGAATGGGAATAAGAGGGTATAGAACCTGGGGAGAATGCTTTTTTATACCGCTTGTTAAGGTAATTGAACACAGTGCTACGCTGCTTTTGACTACTGGGGTCAGGGTACAATAGTAACCGTTTCATTAGGTAAGAATCTAATTTTGGTTGAGGCAAGGTATAGTTCATAGTGGAAAATGATCGCTTAAATATAAGGACAAATATTTAATCAATAAAAATATTTATGTTTAATCATTCAAAAACGTATATAGCCTACAGTCCTAACTACCTATCTTTTATCAGTGGATATTGTATTTTACGTTTTTGATAACACATTCAACTCATGTGTACCCTATGTGCATGTATTTGGAGTGAACAATATCCTACCCTGGTAATAAATCATCATGTATTAAACCTAGCCTACTAAATAAATGTTAAATAACCTGACGATGTCAAATAGAATAGGTCCTTAGAACTGTTAACTATTTTATTTGGTCAGTGTTGGTTGATTTATGTATTTATTTTTTCATGGTGTATTCTATAAAACTGTTTGGCTTTATGGACAATTTGTAACACATTATTTATCTTACAGCAACACCAACAGCTCCGACTTTGTTCCCTCTTGTGCAATGTGGCTCCGGGACCGGAGATATGATGACTCTGGGTTGCATTGCCACTGGCTTCACGCCTGCCTCCCTCACCTTCAAATGGAATGAAGAAGGCGGGAATTCCCTGACTGATTTCGTTCAGTACCCTGCGGTCCAAACCGGTGGAAGCTACATGGGAGTCAGTCAACTCCGTGTAAAGAGAGCAGACTGGGACAGTAAAACATTTGAATGCGCCGTGGAACATTCAGCTGGTTCAAAGGAAGTACTAATGAAGAAACAAAGTAAGATGTATTTGTTTATCCATTTAATAACATATGTCACTAATAATAATAATAATATATTATTGAGTTTAATGTATTTATATCCATGTAGCCTATTAATCTACTAATTTCGTAAAAAACATAGCCTCTGTGATAATCATAATTTGCGGGTTATTTTATGTTTAGTTTTGTTGAAAGACACATTTTTAGAAATCGAAATATGGAAGACAATAAGCTTATGAAATCTGAATAAGACATAAAAATTGCACATATTTTTGCTGGAAAATTCCACTGCTGCAAATTGTGGACTATACAGTCTAGGTTAAAATAATTTTGATGCCTACATATTACAATTGTTGTCAACGCGCATACAGTAAGTATAACACCTAAATTACCTGACACCTTCGGGCAAATTAAACAATCAATGCATTAAAACGTAGTCAATTGCTAATTCACTGTAACAATCAACATTTGTGTCACCCACTGTAGAATAAACCATTTAGGCCAATTGTATAAACATTGCTAGGTGTCAGTCTAGTTGTGGGGAATGTGCTATAGCACTAGGATGAGGGTTGGTTGGAGTGGCTGTAGCTTGCCCCTTTAGTTGGGACTATTTAAGCCATCTCCCCAAGAAGGCATGCTACAAACAGTGTTGAGCTCTTTTTGCTTTCGTCTGCCAGCATAATTATTCTATGTCCACAGTCTAAGACTTTATATACTTTGATATACACTTTTTAAAAATGAAAGAATATTTACTTGAATAGTACCGATTCAAAGTTTGGTAACAGAATGACAGTACAAACAGCACAAACCGTCATTCTGTTACCAAACTTTGTGTCTACACTGTTCTTCAAGTAAATGTGTTTTTGTAAAATTTTCTGTGGAAATTGTAAAAATGAGTCCTTGTGGATAGAGTCGCATGGTTTGTTTAACTTTGCAATCTCTGGTTTTTGGTTGAAAAACATTTTAGAAGTGAAAAATCGAAGTCTCACTGTCACTGTTACCGTGAAATTTCCCATAAGCTGTTTAGGTGTTCTATTCATCTTTACTGCGCATTTGTAGCCTATGCCAGCTTCTGCAAATGTATGTTGTTTTCTCTCTGCTTCTGCATATATATATATATATATATATATATATATATATATATATATATATATATATATATATATATATATATATATGTGTGTGTGTATGTTTGTTTTTTAGTGGAATATCTGCAGCACCCGTCTCTTTACGTAATGACCCCCTCTAAAGAGGAGATGGAAGAAAATAAGACGGCTTCCTTCGCCTGCTTTGCCCATGACTTTTCACCCCGTACACACACAATCACATGGACGAGGACGGAAAAGGGAACAGAAAGGGAAGTTGTATCTGACTTCAAGAGTTCTTGTGAGAGTGAGAAGAAGAGTGAGAAAACTCTGTACAGCTCAACCAGCTATCTCAGGGTCAATGAGAGTGAGTGGAAGAGTGAAGAAGTAACATTCACTTGCATGTTTAAGAACAAAGCTGGAAATGTGAGGAGAACTGTGGGCTACACTTCATCAGATGGTGAGTAGAATACGTCAGATTATCTTCTCTTGGTATCTTATTACAGGAGCTTCAAAAGGCAGGGATTTTGTGACAGAGCTCCAGGCCAGATTGAAAAGTTAGCACATTTTTCTAATTAGCACTTAAAGGTTTATCTTAAATTGCATCAAGATAGCCCATGCATGAAAAAGGATTGATTGTAATCAGCCAGCTGGAGGGAAAACAGAATAGCCTACATTGATCCAAAACATACAAACTGTTTACATTTTAATTGCTGTTGTCACAAACAGCTTGGTGAACATTCCTTACATCCTTTCTCAACAGGTCCACCCCATGTACATTCAGTAGTCATTAAGATCACCCCGCCGTCTCTTGAGGATATGCTTATGAACAAAAAAGCTGAGCTTGTGTGCGATGTCGATGAAGTAGTTCCTGGCTTCGTGAGCGTCAAATGGGAAAATGACAATGGAAATACCTTAACCAGCCGGAAGGGTGACACTGACAAAATTGCCATACTTGACATCACTTATGAGGACTGGAGCAATGGGACAGTATTCTACTGCGCTGTAGATCACATGGAAAACCTGGGCGCCTTGGTAAAGAAAGCCTACAAGAGGGAGACCGGTAAGACAAACTGCTTTGGTTTCCCTCTCACTTTTCTTTTGACTAAACTGGGATTTCATTTTTACGATGTTTCAAAACCTATCAAACAGATATCCAATTGGTCATCTTCTGGGAATTAAAAATGATGATAGGAGATTGTGTAGACCAGTGAAAAATGACTTTAATTGTTTAATTGCAAGGAACCAAATGGAGCTGATAGCAATTTGATCTGATTAAATCAGATGATGACTGACTGCAAAATGACAAAATGCTTGTCTATGATGGGTCCCTTTGGTCTCTCAAGACGAAACTCCTGTGAGGGAAGACATTGTTTGGTTGGCTTAATATAGGCAGCATTTAGCAAAATGTAAATTGTTTGCCAAGTACTTGCATGGAGAGAAGCCCTGACTGTTCTCTCGTGCTTCCAGGAGGAGATCCACAGCGTCCATCTGTCTTTCTGCTGGCTCCAGCAGAACAAACTAGTGATAATACGGTGACCCTGACTTGCTACGTCAAAGACTTCTACCCCAAGGACGTTTTAGTGGCTTGGCTTGTTGACGATGAGCCGGTGGAGAGAACGATCAGTTCAGCATTGTACCAATTCAGCACCACTAGCCAGATTCAATCAGGAAGGACCTACTCTGTCTACAGTCAGCTCACATTTAGCAATGACTTGTGGAAGAACGAAGAAGTGGTGTATAGCTGTGTAGTTTACCACGAAAGCATGATCAAGTCCACAAAAATGATTATGAGAACCATTGACAGAACCTCAAACCAACCCAACCTAGTTAACCTCAGCTTGAATGTGCCTCAGAGCTGCAAGGCCCAGTAGAGGTTGTGTTGTGTTTTGTTGATGTGTGTTGCTGCGTGTTACCTCTGCTGTTTGTGTCAGTGACATAACATGTTGTGTGTCTTTTAAATGCAGAATCAAAATCCAAATAAAAACTTTAAATCATTAATCCTGTTGATGTACTGTGTCATGCAGGTCCTACTCATGTCTGTCCCGTCTCCCCACTTTTGTGCAAAGCTTCAGTATCTCTGTTTGGGGGAAATGTCAACTCTCACACTACTAGAACTAATGGTAAAGTGACAATACAAGTCAAGCAAAGTATCGATGCTTTACTTTTGCAATCAGGTCACAATTATCATAAAATATATCTGTAATACAGTAATGGTGGACACTGAATAATGTATTAGTATAAAGCGTATTTTGCACACTGAGCTATAGACTTGTACACAATAGAGAAGTGATATACACTCACATTGATAAAATGTTCCCCTGATGATAGGAATGAACTATGGAAGTGTAGCTCTAGCATTAGACCAGTCTGGTCTAGCATTCCCAATCTGATCCTCAAACCATCATGGTCACCTAATAATCCCCAGTTTACAATTGGCTCATTCATCCCCCTCCTCTCCCCTGTAACTATTCCCCAGGTCGTTGCTGCAAATGAGAACGTGTTCTCAGTCAACTTACCTGGTAAAATAACGGTAAAATAAATAAAATAAAATAAATAAAATTAGCAACCCAGTTGTCTGCTGTTTCAGATATTCTCCTCATGTCTTTGGTGTAATCAGATGTAGTGCATTGAACTTAATCAGGTGTTCCTGTCTTGTTGTTTGGCTTTGTGTGCTTCTGTTCCCTCTACTGGGTCTCACCTGTAGAAATGCTATATGTCTGTTCTATTGATTCAAAGTCTACCACCATGGGTTTGGAAATGGATGAGATGTGACTAGGGTTCGTTCACAAGAAGCAAGCCAAGCCAAGTAGAAGTTGGAAGTCCCCATTGATCGGCAAGTGTGCCGTTTGGCCAAAGCAAGTCAGGGTCACGTTCACTGCTGGTTTGATATCCTCATGTTTTAGATCTTCAATGTGTTGTATTCGTTAAGTAATAACTCAGTAATTGATGAAAGGCCATAGGGGATGAGGCAGAAAAAACATGCTCAAGTCCAATAGACAAAGCTTTAGATTATTGTCTCACATCCTACCAAATATCACAGTATTATCTATGCCTGATACCAGAGACAGTATTATCTATGACTGATACCAGAGACAGTATTATCTCTGATTGATACCAGAGACAGTATTATCTATGACTGATACCAGAGACAGTATTATCTCTGATTGATACCAGAGACAGTATTATCTATGACTGATACCGGAGACAGTATTATCTATGATTGATACCGGAGAGAGTATTATCTCTGATTGATACCGGAGACAGTATTATCTATGATTGATACCGGAGAGAGTATTATCTCTGATTGATACCGGAGACAGCTGTACTATGCATGGTTTCCCATAAAACAGTTCAAAGTATACCCATTCCAACCGTTTGACACTTATTGATAGCCCCTTTAGATCTGCATGGAACAGTAAGGGTAGGCTACATGCAATACGGTGAAAACTCCCCCTTGTTAACAAGATGGCTGGAGCTATGGCGGAACTAAGATCTATAACAAATACTTTCAGATTTCTTAGGAGCTGTCAAGAAGTGTCCAGAAGTTGGGGTTTGTGTTTGGGTCTCAGACTGGACACCAGAGTGATGAGTAACCGTTTTGACTGCCTACTGACACTGTTCTCATATCCACATGCAGAGTGTCTCGTGTTGACTGACTGTCCATGCAGCAACACCATGGAAACCGACAGGGACAGCATGGGAAAAACAGCCTTCACCTTCATCATACTCTTCCTCATAACTCTGCTGTATGGCGTTGGAGCAACTGCCATCAAGGTAATGCCTTTTTGGGAATCTGGGGTTTTTACTAAATGGGATAAGCTTTTGTCAGATTTTACTTTTTGTAGCAGGTTAGGGGAAAGGGGGATACCTAGTCAGTTGTCTTGCACATTTAACCCAACCCCTCTGAATCAGAGAGGTGCAGGGGGCTGCCATAATCAACATCCGCATCTTCGGAGCTGAGGGAAATGTGGGTTAACTGCCTTGCTCAGGGACAGAACAACAGATTTTTACCTTGTCAGCTCAGGGACTCGAACCAGCAACCTTTCGGTTACTGACCCAATGCTCTAACCACTAAGCTACCAGCCGCAGCAGGTTAGGAGAATTAACGTAGCAGGTTAGGAGAATTAGGTTACGGTTAGGAAAGAGGTTAGGGTTAGCTAAAATGCAAAAAATAAACAAAAGCTGTATCCCTTCTAGTGTGAAAGGAAGACATTTTGGTTTTGAAAGTTCCATAGTCTGTATGGATCCATATTCAAACAAACAATCCATGAATATGTGGTAGAACTTTCAGTAGCAACATGAACAGATTCTAGCAAGATAAGAATGTACACATAGGCCTATTTTGTGTGTTGCAATTCTCTGCAAGAGGCATACTAGTGAGCGGGAATAAGCTAAATATATTATATATAACTTACAATATAACTATATTATTATATAGGCCTAATAGTTATATTATATATAAGTATATTCAATTTACACAAGTTTCTTTGAAGTGTCAGCTAATACAAATAATAATTGCATCTAAATAGATGTCACAATTATTGTAAGTAATTTAAGTGAACAAATGTTTGCTTCTTATTTCAGGTGAAATGAAGAAACTGAGTTTGAAGAAGATATAACTTTTCATACTTACATTTATTGTACACATTCATATATTGTAACTGTTCTCCTGCTTGTCTTTATTGTTGATTTTGTTTGAATAGTTCAACTGTAGAGGTTAAATTTGTAAATATTTCATTGTGTCTTTTTAAACTATTAAGATAATAAAAGTGTAACTGAAGTGAACAACAGTGTATTGTTCTTCCCTTAACATTTCTCCATTCATTAGAAAGAAAATGCAGCTAGAATGATGCATTATAATGTATTATAAACATTGAGGAAACACATTTCTTATTTACGGTTACATCAGTATATGTGTTTTAAAAGTTATTTTAGAACTGCGTGGCTGTTGTGATGTGTAGATTAATCTACAGTAAGTAATATACATCTTATTTTTGCTGGATGCTACATACTGGGTTCTGCTTGAACACATCTGGAATCAGTGGGCCTTGCTACATTTGGTATGCAAACTATTCAGAAATAGCTTGATGGGTTGTCAAAACAACGAAAGTGTAACACCAAGTGGTAAGAAGTTACATAACAGAAGAAAATAAGAGAACTCTTCATGCAGATAGCTCAGAAACATGCAAATGGCAACTGATTTCCTTAAGCAGAAGTAGACCTCACACCTGGCTTCTGATACACACGGTTGCTCAGCAACATGTTTCACTTCTGTTTTTTGGTAAGCTTTTTTGGGACCAGGGTGTTACCCCACGCTTCTGCCTGCTGAATTCCCTGTTCGCTGAAGCCTGTCCTGCTCTAACACCTGCATTTCACAACCCTCCAACTCCACATCTGACCACTACCATTACCAGTTCTCAGTGCCCCGCCAGCCAGCTACCTAATAGGTCCATAGCGCCATCTAGGCTATGTTAAAAGTCATTACACTCAACTGATTTTCATAGACTGGGTTACTTTAAACTGCATTAAAAAAAGGTATGAAGAATTTGATTAAAAGTTTACAATCTGACTTTGGTTTACATCTTGTTAATCACCAAATCAGAAAAAATTGTAAAAGTCAAAAATGTGGCCCTGAAATTTCCTCCTCCTTCCACTTTGTATTAGTGCAGCGGGTCATTCCTCCAAATATCACCCTGTATCCTCTCTGGGAGGAACTGGAGGGAGGATCGAAGGTGGGACTCCTCTGCATCCTGAGTGGGTTCTACCCTGACAAGCTGAGTGTGGAGTGGCTGCTGGATGACAAGACTGTGACCACCTCTCCAGTCCAGCGGAAGCTGCAGAGTGTAGAAGGTGAGGAGAAAACATTCAGCCTGAACAGCCAGCTGGAGCTGGACCGGAGCCAATGGACTCAAGGGACAGAGGTCACATGCAAGGCCACCCACAATGCAGCACAAGGACCACCTCCAGGAGCACCCGTCTCCAGGACCACCAGCATTTGCTCAGGTGGGTTTCAGTGACAGAACTGTGTATTGGGCCAGAGGATGGGTATAGAATACTGTACAATTGAAAAACATAGTAACAATCCAAATCTGCAAGTCTTGTGACTTCTCCATCTGTTTTCCTCTCAGCTTTTCCCTTGTCTACTCCATCCATCCACCTGGAGACCCCCAGATTCAGGACAGTGATGACACAGACTGAGGTAACAGCTATATGTGTGGTCCACTACGCGTATGATGCTACAGTAACCTGGCTTCTGGATGGATTAGACCAAACCAGTAGGACCCCAGTGAACCAGGCCAGCAGCACAACTCAGAGCATCAGCAGTAACCTGACTCTTCCCTCAAGCCAATGGAAAACCCTGAACACAATAACATGCAGAGCTGAACATCGCTGCTTCAACTCCACAGAGAAGACCAGTAATGTTAAAGGTTAGAATGGAACTTTGTGATCATATATTTGTATTATTTTTTTATTTATTGAACCCTTATTTAACTAGGCAAGTCAGTTAGGAACAAATTGTTATTTACAATGACGGCCTACCAAAAGGCAAAAGGCCTCCTGCGGGGATGGGTTCTGGGATTAAAAATGAATAAATAAATAAAATATAAATATAGGACAAAACACACATCACGACAAGAGAGGTAACAGAACACTACATAAAGAGAGACCTAAGACAACAACATAGCAAGGCAGCAACACATGATAACACAGCAAATCAAATCAGAGTTTTTTTGTCACGTGCGCCAAATACAACAGGTGTAGACCTTACAGTGAAATGCTTACTTACAGGCTCTAACCAACAGTGCAAAAAAGGTATTCAGTGAACAATAGGTAAGTAAAGAAATAAAAACAACAGTAAAAAGACAATGAAAAAAAGTAGTAGGGAGGCTATGTACAGTAGCGAGGCTATAACAGTAGCGAGGCTACATACTGACACCGGTTAGTCGGACTGATTGAGGTAGTATGTACATGTAGATATGGTTAAAGTGACTCCTCCCTATAGGCTGTCTCGTCATTGTCGGTGATCAGGCCTTCCACTGTTGTGTCGTCTGCAAACTTAATGATGGTGTTGGAGTTGTGCCTGGCCATGGAGTCGTGGGTGAACAGGGAGTACAGGAGGGGACTGAGCATGCACCCCTGGGGGGCTCCAGTGTTGAGGATCAGCATGGCAGATGTGTTGCTACCTACCCTCACCATCTGGGGGCAGCCCGTCAGGAAGTCCAGGATCCAGTTGTATAAGGAGGTGTTTAGTCCCAGGATCCTTAGCTTAGTGATGAGCTTTGAGGGTACTATGGTGTTGAATGCTGAGCTGTAGTCAATGAATAGCATTCTCACATAGGTGTTCCTTTTGTCCAGGTGGGAAAAGGCAGTGTGGAGTGCAATAGAGAACGCATCATCTGTAGATCAGTTTAGGCGGTATGCAAATTGGAGTGGGTCTAGGGTTTCTGGGATAATGGTGTTGATGTGAGCCATGACCAGCCTTTCAAAGCACTTCATGGCTACGGACGTGAGTGCTGCGGTTCTGTAGTCATTTAGGCAGGTTGCATTCGTGTTCTTGGGCATGGGGACTATGGTGGTCTGCTTGAAACATGTTGGTATTGCAGACTCAATCAGGAACATGTTGAAAATGTCAGTGAAGACACCTGCCAGTTGGTCAGCACATGCCTGGAGCAGACGTCCTGATAATCCTTCTTGCCCCGCAGCCTTGTGAATGTTGACCTGTTTAAAGGTCTTACTCACGTCGGCTATGGAGAGTGTGATCACACAGTCGTCCGGAACAGCTGATGCTCTCATGCATGCCTCAGTGTTGCTTGCCTCGAAGCGAGCATAGAAGTGATTTAGCGCGTCTGGTAGGCTTGTGTCACTTGGCAGCTCACTGCTGTGCTTCCCTTTGTAGTCTGTAATAGTTTGCAAGCCCTGCCACATAAGACGAGCGTCGGAGACAGTGTAGCACGATTCAATCTTAGCTCTGTATTGGCGCCTTGCCTGTTTGGTGGTTCATCAGAGGGCATAGCAGGATTTCTTATAAGCTTCCGGGTTAGAGTCCCGCACCTTGAAAGCGGCAGCTCTCATATCCATGTCATCATTCAGCCACAATTCCGTGAACCATAAGATATCACAGTTTTTGATGTCCAGTTGGTAGGATATTCGTGATCGTACCTCGTCTAATTTATTGTCCAATGATTGCACGTTGGCGGTAACGGCAGCTTTCCCACTCGCTTCTGTGGATCCTTACGAGGCACCCCGCTCTGTGTCCTCTGTACCTGCTGTCACGTTCGTTAAAATAAGTGGACCAAGGCGCAGCGTGCATAGAGTTCCACATATTTATTAACCTCTCTGGTATAAGTGGGACGGTAGCGTCCCACCTCGACAACAGCTAGTGAAATTGCAGGGCGCCAAATTCAAAACAACAGATATCCCATAATTAAAATTCATCAAACATACAAGTATTATACACCATTTTAAAGATAAACTTCTCCTTAATGCAACCGCTTTGTCAGATTTCAAAAAGGCTTTCGGCGAAAGCACACCACGCGATTATGTTAGGTCAGCGCCTAGCCACAAAACCATACAGCCATTTTCCAACTAAGGAGAGGTGTTACAAAAGTCAGAAATAGCGTTAAAATGAATCACTTATTTTTGATGATATTCATCTGGTGGCACTCCCAGGTCTCCATGTTAGACAATAAATGTTAGTTTTGTTTGATGTCCCTCTTTATGTTCAAAAACATCAGTTTTGTTGGTGCGTTTAGTTCAGAAATCCAAAGGCACAATGCGCGCTCTCAACATCAAGACGAAAAGTCAAAAAAGTACAATAAAAGTTAGTAGAAACATGTCAAACGATGTTTACCACCAATCCTCAGGTTGTTTTTGTCATAAATAATCAATAATATTTCAACCGGACAAAAGCTTCGTCAATAGAAAGGCGTGTTCCCGATCACGCGCATCACTCGTGTCTGGAAATGTCCACTGTCCACTCAGTGAAAGTGCTGTATCTCCCTCGTTTTTCAGAGTAATAGCCTGAAACAATGCCTAAAGACTGGCTACATGTAGAGCAGGGGTGTCAAACTCATTCCACGGAGGGCCTAGTGTCTGCAGGTTTTTGGTTTTTCCTTTCAATAAAGCCCTAGACAACCAGGTGTGGGGAGTTCCTAACTAATTAGTGATGTTAATTCATCAATCAAGTACAAGGGAGGAGCGAAAACCCGCAGACACTCGGCCCCCCGTGGAATGAGTTTGACACCTGTGATGTAGAGGAAGCCATAGAGATTGTGAACTGGGTCCTAAGTCTTTGTATGGTGGATAGGCTTTCAATGGAAAAACAGCCTTTCAAAATAATAGTACTACCTTGTTGGATTTTCTTCAGGTTTACGCCTGCCATATCAGTTCTGTTATACTCACAGACATTATTTTAACAGTTTTGGAAACTTTAGAGTGTTTTCTATCCAAATCTACAAATTATATGCATATCCTAGCTTCTGGGCCTGAGTAGCAGGCAGTATAATTTGGGCATGCTTTTTATCCAAAATTCCGAATGCTGCCCCCTACCCTAGTGAAGTTAAGGTGAAACTTCAAAGAATACAAAGAATAAACGAACGTGCAGTTCGTAGCGGACATTGGCACTAGACAAAACAATATCCCACAACGCAGGTGGGAAAAGGACCACACTACGTATGATCCCCAATTAGAGGCAACGATCATCAGCTGCCTCCAATTGGGAACCGTACTCACACCAACATAGAAAATAAAAACTAGAAAACCCCCTAGTTACGCCCTGACCAAAAACAAAATAGAGAACCCTGAGGGCTTTCTATGGTCAGGGCGTGACAGTACCCCCCCCCCCCCTAAAGGTGCAGACTCCGACCGCAAAACCTGAAGCTAGATGGGGAGGGTTAGGGTGGGCAACTAGCGTCGGTGGCGGCTCCGGTGCGGGACGTAGCACCCTCTCAGACCGCGGATCCGGCCATGAAGCTGGGCTGAACGCCGTGCCCGGACTCGGCACTATAACAGAGGAAGGCTCCGTCCATGGAGCGGGACTGTACGCCGTGCCTGGACTGGGCACCGGCGCAGATGAAGGCTCCGGCCATGGAGCGGGACTGGACGCCGTGCCTGGACTGGGCACCGACGCAGGAAGCTTTGGACTGTGAACCGTCGCTGGAAGCTCAGGGCTGGTGACACACTCTTCAGGGCGAGTCCGGGGAGCCGGCACAGGACGTACCGGGCTGAGAAGGCGCACTGGAGGCCTGGTGCGCAGAGCCGGCACAGGTTTCACCAGACTGATGACACGCTCTTCAGGGCGAGTGTGGGGAGCCGGCACAGGACGTACCTGGCTGGGGAGGCGCACTGGAGGCTTGGTGCGTGGAGCCGGCACAGGTTTCACCGGACTGATGACACGCTCTTCAGGGCAAGTGCAGGGAGCCGGCACAGGACGTACCGGGCTGGGGAGGCGCACTGGAGGCCTGTTGCGTGGAGCCGGCACAGGTTTCACCGGACTGATGACACGCTCTTCAGGGCGAGAGTGGGGAGCCGGCACAGGACGTACCGGGCTGGGGAGGCGCACTGAAGGCCTGGTGCGTGGAGCCGGCACAGGTTTTACCGGACTGATGACACGCTCTTCAGGGCGAATGCGCTGCAGAATACACCAAACCAACATCTCTCTCCGATCTCCCTCCTCACACTGCTCCATCGACTCCCCGACGGTCTCTGGCTCTCTCCTCAGCTCGACCGACCACCCCTTGTGTCCAACCCCCCCAAAAATCTTGGGGTTTCTGTGGCCGTGGACCCCGGCGTCGCCGCTGTCCTCCTATACTCCTTGGCGACTCCCGCCAAAGAAGGGTCTCGCATCCACCCATTATTTCCTCCCATGTCCAGCTCTCCTTTTCCTCCATGGCACGCTGCTTGGTCCTGTAGTGGTGGGATATTCTGTCACGTTCGTTATAATGAGTGGACCAAGGCGCAGCGTGCGTAGAGTTCCACATATTTATTAAGGTGAAACTTCAAAGAATACAATGAATAAACGAACATGCAGTTCGTAGCGAACATTGGCACTAGACAAAACAATATCCCACAATGAAGGTGGGAAAAGGACCACACTAAGTATGATCCCCAATTAGAGGCAACGATCATCAGCTGCCTCCAATTGGGAACCATACTCACACCAACATAGAAAATAAAAACTAGAAAATCCCCTAGTCACGCCTTGACCAAAAACACCATAGAGAACCCCGAGGGCGCTCTATGGTCAGGGCGTGACACCTGCGTCTCTTCCTCTTGCAAATAACTGGGATGTTGTTCTTGTCGGGTGTTCTGAGAAGGTCCTGTGCGTCCTGCTTGTTGAAAAAAAAATCTTTGTCTAATCCGAGGTGAGTGATTGTTGTCCTGATATCCAGAAGCTCTTTTTTTGCCGTAAGATACGGTTGCAGAAACATTATGTACAAAATATGTTACAAATAACACGAAAAAAAACACATAATAGCACAATTGGTTGGGCGCCTGTAAGACTGCTGCCATTTCATCCGGTGCCATTGGTAGCAACACAACATAACAACAACATAGTGGCAACACAACATGGTAGCAGCACAAAACATGGTACAAACATTATTGGGCACAGACAACAGCACAAAGGGCAAAAAGGTAGAGACAACAATACATCACACAAAGCAGCCACAACTGTCAGTAAGAGTGTCCATGATTGAGTCTTTGAATGAAGATATATACAGAGAGAAGTACAGCAAAACATTCACTATTCTTCTGTCCTCCCCCATAAAAAGTAGACATTATTGACACTGAAGTCAAATCAGTGTTCCTTTCTCCTGTTAACCTGTTTTGGCTGCAGCCCGACACCGGTACACTTATGACAACATCCAGCTCAAGTGCAGGGCGCGAAATTCAAAAGCTATTTTTTTTAAATATTTAACTTTCACACATTAACAAGTCCAAGACACCAGATGAAAGATACACTTCTTGTGAATCAAGCCAACATGTCCGATTTTTAAAATGTTTTACAGGGAAGACAAAATATGTAAATCTATTAGCTAACCACGTTAGCAAATGACACCACTTTTCTAACTCCATCAGTTTCTTACTCCATCAGGTGCTATCACAAATTCGACCAAATAAAGATATAAATAGCCACTAACCAAGAAACAAATTCATCAGATGACAGTCTGATAACATATTTATTGTATAGCATATTTTTTTTTGAAAAATTTGCATATTTCAGGTATAAACCATATTTTACATTTCAGCTACATTCAGAAATTGTACCGAAAGCAGCCATAATATTTACAGACACCAACGTCAAATAGCTAATTACTCATCATAAAACATTTCTGAAAAATTCATAGTGTGCAGCAATTGAAAGACAGGCATCTTGTGATTCCAAACAATATTTCCGATTTATAAAATGTTTTACAGCGAAAACAAAATGTATCGCTATATTAGCGTAGCCACAATAGAGATAAACATTTGGGCGCCCACGACCCGTTCACATGCACGACAGATATATGAAATAACATCATAAAATGGGTCTTACTTTGGCTGATCTTTCATCAGAATGTTGAAAAAGTTGTCCTCTGTCCAGATGAGTCGTTGTTTGGATTCAGAATGGCAAATATCCCTCTTCAATTAGCATTGAAAGTAGCCAAGTGGCACAAATCTCTCAGATGTAAACACAGTCAGACGACGGAACACGGTAAAACTCCCGAAAAAATTTCAATAATCTGATTAAACTATATTGAAAAAACATACTTTAGGATGATATTGTGACATGTATCAAAAAAAATCGAAGCCGGAGATCATATTCACCTATAACGACGGTTTTCCAGGAGGCAATTCCAGGTCCAACTTCGCGCCTACAAAAAAAAAAATAATGTCGGACCTCTCACTCCAAGAGGATGTATTCAATCCCAGAACGAGATATTCAAGTAATTTCTGCTCTCACTTCCGCATGACACCCAAGGGAAGGTGTATGACGTGTTTCTATAGTCCCAAGTGACATGCCCTTTTATAGACAAGCTCTTGAAGAGAGACCTCGCTTTTGGAAATCTCACTTCCGGATAGGAAATGGGCTGCAGAAAGAGTTCTGGTTCACTTAGAGAAATAATTAAAACGGTTAAAGAAACTAGAGAGTGTTTTCTATCCAATAGTAATGATAATATGCATATTGTACGAGCAAGAATTGAGTAGGAGGCCGTTTGAAATGGCCACCTCTTTCCAGGTTACTCAATGCTGCGCCTTGCAGCCATAAGAAGTTAACCCCTCTCCTCTGTGTGTGTGTTCTCCAGGACCTGCAGTGAGCAGCACTCCTACAGTGCTGATCAGGAGGTCTCTCCCAGAGTTACTGAAGGGAGACAGTGCTGTGCTGGAGTGTGCTATCACACAACTCTCCTCCAGTGACCTCTACATCACCTTTCAGGCCAATGAGGTTGATTTCCCTGAGAAACAGTATGTTGATCTGCCTGCCTCCAAAGATCCCCATTCAATCACCAGACGCTTCTCTGTCCCTACATCACACTGGAAGACAGACAACACTTTCACCTGTAAAGTGAACCAAGGTTTCTCCTACAGCATGGTGTCTAACTCGACAGGAAAGCTTTTTGGTAGGTGAACTTCTCTCATCTGACCCAATTATACCTTCTCAAATGCTTGAAAATGTAGAAAGGCCTACCAACATGAATTATCTTTCCATTGTTTGTTGCATGATCTTCATTCAGCACTCCAGGGCTAAAATTGAAAAAGGAAATGGTGTTCTTTCCAGGTGAACTGTCCATGGAACTCCTTCTAGTCCCCAGTGAGGAGCCGTCTGGCTCAGGTACCCAGAAACTCATGTGTTCTGGGTGGGGATTCAACCCTAAGATCAAGTGGCTCTCTGGGTCTGAACAGAGGTCTGCAGCAGACAATGAGATAAGGATGGGGGAAGACGGACATGTGGCAGTAACCAGTCATATCACAGTAACACAGCAGGAGTGGAATGAGGGGAAGGACTTCATCTGTGAGGTAGATGACAAAGATCTTCAGAAAACTGTCAGGAAGAGCACTAGTTTGTGCACAGGTAGGTTGTAAACTTACAGAAGCGCCTTACCTGTTTAAAGTGTTGCTTCAAAAGTCATAAATCATAACCTAATTACCTTGGAGTATAAAAAACTATTATACGATTTTATTTCCACACTCATCTGTTTTGCTCTCAGTTTTTCCCTCGTCTACTCCATCCCTCCACCTGGAGACCCCCAGATTCAGGACAGTGATGACACAGACTGAGGTAACATCTACATGTGTGGTCCACTCTGCGTATGACGCCAAAGTGTCCTGGCTTCTGGATGGAAAAGACCCAACCAACGGGACTGCAGTGAACCAGGCCAGCAGCACAACTCAGAGCATCAGCAGTAACCTGACTCTT
Source organism: Salvelinus namaycush (assembly GCF_016432855.1). Classification (NCBI taxonomy): domain Eukaryota; kingdom Metazoa; phylum Chordata; class Actinopteri; order Salmoniformes; family Salmonidae; genus Salvelinus; species Salvelinus namaycush. Next base: position 18,739,147 of record NC_052347.1, on the reverse strand, counting down.
CCCTCAAGCCAATGGAAAACCCTGAACACAATAACATGCAGAGCTGAACATCGCTGCTTCAACTCCACAGAGAAGACCAGTAATGTTAAAGGTTAGAATGGAACTTTGTGATCATATATTTTTATTTTTATTGAACCCTTATTTAACTAGGCAAGTCAGTTAAGAACAAATTGTTATTTACAATGACGGCCTACCAAAAGGCAAAAGGCCTGCTGCGGGGATGGGGTCTGGGATAAAAAATGAATAAATAAATAAAATATAAATATAGGACAAAACACACATCACGACAAGAGAGGTAACACAACACTACATAAGAAAACAACATAGCAAGGCAGCAACACATGACAACACAGCAAATCAAATCAACGTTTTTGTCACGTGCGCCAAATACAACAGGTGTAGACCTTACAGTGAAATGCTTACTTACAGGCTCTAGCCAACAGTGCAAAAAAAGGTATTCAGTGAACAATAGGTAAGTAAAGGAATAAAAACAACAGTAAAAAGACAGTGAAAAATAGCAGTAGCGAGGCTATGTACAGTAGCGAGGCTATAACAGTAGCGAGGCTACATACTGACACCGGTTAGTCGGGCTGATTGAGGTAGTATGTACATGTAGATATGGTTAAAGTGACTATGCATATATGATAAACAGAGAGTAGCAGTAGCGTAACAGATGGGTTGGCGGGTGGCGGGTGGTGGGTGGCAGGACACAATGCAGATAGCCCAGTTAGCCAATGTGCGGGGGCACTGATGGTTGGGCCATTTGAGGTAGTATGTACATGAATGTATAGTTAAAGTGACTATGCATATATGATAAACAGAGAGTAGCAGCAGCGTAAAAGAGGGGTAGGGGGGCAAACAATGCAAATAGTCCAGGTAGCCATTTGATTACCTGTTCAGGAGTCTATTGGCTTGGGGGTAAAAACTGTTGAGAAGCCTTTTTGTCCTAGACTTTGCACTCCGGTACCGCTTGCCATGCGATAGTAGAGAGAACAGTCTATGACTGGGGTGACTGGGGTCTTTGATAATTTTTAGGGCCTTCCTCTGACACCGCCTGGTGTAGAGTTCCTGGATGGCAGGCAGCTTAGCCCCAGTGATGTACTGAGCCAAAGCACTAACCTCTGTAGTGCCTTGCGGTCGGAGGCCGAGCAATTTCCGTACCAGGCAGTGATGCAACCAGTCAGGATGCTCTCGATGTTGCAGCTGTAGAACCTTTTGAGGATCTGAGGACCCATGCCAAATCTTTTTAGTTTCCTGAGGGGGAATAGGCTTTGTCGTGCCCTCTTCACAACTGTCTTGATGTGTTTGGACCATTCTAGTTTGTTGGTGATGTGGACACCAAGGAACTTGAAGCTCTCAACCTGCTCCACTTGAGCCCCATCGATGAGAATGAGGTTGTGCTCGGTCCTCCTTTTCCTGTAGTCCACAATCATCTCCTTAGTCTTGGTTACGTTGAGGGATAGGTTGTTATTCTGGCACCACCCAGCCAGATCTCTAACCTCCTCCCTATAGGCTGTCTTGTCGGCAAACTTAATGATGGTGTTGGAGTTGTGCCTGGCTATGGAGTTGTGGGTGAACAGGGAGTACAGGAGGGGACTGAGTACGCACCCCTGGGTGGCTCCAGTGTTGAGGATCAGCGTGGAATATGTGTTGCTACCTACCCTCACCACCGGGGGCAGCCCGTCAGGAAGTCCAGGATCCAGTTGTATAAGGAGGTGTTTAGTCCTAGGATCCTTAGCTTAGTGATGAGCTTTGAGGGTACTATGGTGTGGAACGCTGAGCTGTAGTCAATGAATAGCATTCTCACATAGGTGTTCCTTTTGTCCAGGTGGGAAAGGACAGTGTGGAGTGCAATAGAAATTGCATCATCCGTAGATCTGTTTGGGCAGTATGCAAATTGGAGTGGGTCTAGGGTTTCTGGGATAATGGTGTTGATGTGAGCCATGACCAGCCTTTCAAAGCACTTCATGGCTACGGACGTGAGTGCTACGGTTCTGTAGTCATTTAGGCAGGTTGCCTTCATGTTCTTGGGCACAGGGACTATGGTGGTCTGCTTGAAACATGTTGGTATTACAGACTCAATCAGGAACATGTTGAAAATGTCAGTGAAGACACCTGCCAGTTGGTCAGCACATGCCCGGAGCAGACGTCCTGGTAATCCTTCTTGCCCCGCAGCCTTGTGAATGTTGACCTGTTTTAAGGTCTTACTCACGTCGGCTACGGAGAGTGTGATCACACAGTCGTCCGGAACAGCTAATGCTCTCATGCATGCCTCAGTGTTGCTTGCCTTGAAGCGAGCATAGAAGCGATTTAGCTCGTCTGGTAGGCTCGTGTCACTGGGCAGTGTCACTGGCCAGAAGCCATGGCTTCTGGTTGGGGTACGTACGTACAGTCACTGTGGGGACAACATCCTCGATGCACTTATTGATAAAGCCAGTGACTGATGTGTTGTACTCCTCAATGCTATCGGAAGAATCCCGGAACATGTTTCAGTCTGTGATACCAAAACCGTCCTGTAGTTTAGTATCTGCTTCATCTGACCACTTTTTTAAAGACCGAGTCACTGGTGCTTCCTTTAATTTTTGCTTCTAAGCAGGAATCAGGAGGATAGAATTGTGGTCAGATTTACCAAATGGAGGGCGAGGGAGAGCTTTGTACGCGTCTCTGTGTGTGGAGTACAGATGATCTAGAATGTTTTTCCCTCTGGTTGCACATTTAACATGTTGATAGAAATTAGGCAGAACTGATTTAAGTTTCCCTGCATTAAAGTCTCCGGCCACTAGGAGTGCCGCCTCTGGGTGAGCGGTTTCTTGTTTGCTTATTTCCTTATACAGCTGACTGAGTGCGATCTTAGTGCCAGCATCCGTCTGTGGTGGTAAGTAAACAGCCACGAAAAGTAATGCTGAAAACTTTCTAGGCAGATAGTGTGGTCTGCAATTTATCACAAGATACTCTACTTCAGGCAAGCAAAATCTAGAGACTTCCTTAGATTTCGTGCACCAGCTGTTGTTTTAAAAATATGCACAGACCCCCCCCCCCCCCCCCCCCCCCCGCCCCCTCATCTTGTGTGCTGTTCTATTTTGCCGGTGCAGCGTATATCCCACTAGCTGAATATCCATGTCATCATTCAGCCACGATTCCGTGAAACATAAGAAAATACAATTTTTGATGTCCCGTTGGTAGGATATTCGTGATCATACCTCATATAATTTATTGTCCAATGATTGCAAGGTTGACGGTAACGGCAGCTTTCCCACTCGCTTTTCTCCAAACGTAACGACGGTCATTATGGCCAAACTGTTCTATTTTTGTTTCACCAGAGCAGAGGACGACCAAAAAGTACGATCTTTCTCCCCATGCACAGTTGCAAATCGTAGTCTGGGTTTTTTATGGCGGTTTTGGAGCAGTGGCTTCTTCCTTGCTGAGCGGCCTTTCAGGTTATGTTGATATAGGACTCGTTTTACTGTGGATATAGATACTTTTGTACCTGTTTCCTCCAGCATCTTCACAAGGTCTTTTGCTGTTGTTCTGGGATTGATTTGCGCTTTTCGCACCAAAGTACGTTCATCTCTAGGAGACAGAACGCGTCTCCTTCCTGAGCGGTATGATGGCTGCGTGGTCCCATGGTGTTTATACTTGCATACTATTGTTTGTACAGATGAATATGGTCCCTTCAGGCGTTTGGAAATTGTTCCCAAGGATGAACCAGACTTGTGGCGGTCTACAATTGTTTTTCTGAGGTCTTGGCTGATTTATTTTGATTTTCCCATGATGTCAAGCAAAGAGGCACTGAGTTTGAAGGTAGGCCTTGAAATACATCCACAGGCACACCTCCAATTGACTCAAAGGATGTCAATTAGCCTATCAGAAGCTTCTAAAGCCATGACATCATTTTCTGGAATTTTAAAGCTGTTTAACAGCACAGTCAACCTAGTGTATGTAAACTTCTGACCCACCGGAATTGTGATACAGTGAATTATAAGTGAAATAATCTGTCTGTAAACAATTGTTGGAAAAATTACTTGTGTCATGCACGAAGTAGATGTCCGAACCGACTTGCCAAAACTATAGTTTGTTAACAAGAAATTTGTGGAGTGGTTGAAAAACGAGTTTGAATGACTCCAACCTAAGTGTATGTAAACTTCCGACTTCAACTATACATCCTTCATTCAGTCATCATCACTCATAAAAATCTAATAAAAGTGTATTGGTCACCTACACAGTTTGGTTGATGTTATTGCAGGTGCAGTGAAATGTTTATGTTTCTAGCTCCAACAATGCAGGAATATCTAGCAATACAATAATAATACACACAGAATCAAAAAGTGAAGAAATGAAACATATTCAAATCTCCAATCTATCAAGTTTTCCCATGATCAAATACCATTACCCCAGTTCCTGTCTCAGCATCCATGCTCTACTCAGTTTCTCTCTCAGACTATGTCATGCAGCCCCCTCTCTCCCCTCCCAGTTTCTCTCCCAGACTATCAGTCATGCAACCCCCCCTCTATCCACCCAGTTTCTCTTCCAAACTATCAGTCATACAGCCCCCTCTCTCCCCAGTCTCATCCACTCCAGTCTCTCCTTCCATGACTCTCACTATCTCTCTCTCTCCAGGCTCAGTGACCCCCTCCACACCAACAGCAACCCTGCTCCAGGGTCCCAGTGAGCTCGTCTGCCTGGTGCTTGGCTTCAGCCCTTCAGACATCAACATCACCTGGCTGCTGGACAACGTCACAGAGCTGTGGAACAACAACACTAGCACCCCCTACAGGGCACCAGGAGGAAAGTTCGGCATCAGGAGCCACCTGAGCCTGGCACACCAGGACTGGACACCGGGGGCTGTTTACACCTGCAGGGTGACCCACACCACCCAGACTCTGGCCCTGAACATATCCAAACCAGGTGTCTGTCTGTCTGTCTGTCTGTTCACTCAATTCTGATACAATAATATTTTCCTGGTGCTAGCCTCTTCCTTGTCTCTTTCACCATTGTAGTAGAGCATTACAGTTTGGATTCCAGGCTAGCCTGTTTCTGCAACACTTTCTCAATGAAAATCTTTTTTTCCTTTTGAGTAGAGCTCCTTGGGGTGGAGGGTGTCTTCTTTGACGAGAACAGGTCTGATCCCATTCTGGCGGACACTGCAGAGGAGAACTGGAACATGGCCTGCATCTTCCTAGTCCTCTTCCTCATCTCCCTCCTCTACAGCTTCACAGTCACTCTGGTCAAGGTGAGAGGGAGAATATAACCACCTCACAGGTTTTCACTGCCTGGCTTTGAAGTGCAAATATATGTTTGTGCGATTAGCGTAAAACAATAAATATAAGAATGCATTCTTATGTCCCAGTGTGTCTTTACTGCTTTGATGACCTATTGAAGCACCTGTTGAGTTTCAGACATGGAATGTCATCCCACACAGAGGGTATTCACATTATCTTCATGTTCAATATAAATCAAATTGGTCTCCCCAGAGGCTATATGTTCTTGGTTTTTTGTATGTCACTTCAACCTCATTATCACACTTATTCGCATTTTATTGCTGGTTAAGCCACAGTTACATTTTGAATATAAAACAAGCATTACAAGGTTTTCACAACAACTTATACTTACTTACATTTGTATTTTCTTTTTTTCAGACAAAATGATGACTTCAGGACACTTCCATATGATGGATCCCTAGGAGTTCAACTGGAAATGAAACTATTTATTTCAACCTTTTCTTATACAATCACAACACGTTTCTTTAGAAAATTGCATAGATTTAATGACTTACTGTTGCAGGTTTGATGACAGGGAAGTGTTCTTGTTTTCATTCCCCACAAAGACAGACAACGTGGTGGCGCACTTACTTGCTCTCATCTCTTGTTAATGCATCATATAATTTTTGAGCAGAGATAAAAATGGATGTTTAACCACTATTAAATAAAGCATACAATTACTCTCTATGATGAAGTATTTAGACACCAGTTATTGCTGAATTATCTGCTTATAATAAAACATTATTTCAATCAACCTACTTTGTCCTCCTCCCTCGTGTGATATTTGTAGTTTATCGTTTTTAAATTATGTTAAAACATATATACCATTAGTAAGAATATAAATCATGTTTCATATGTGATTTGACATAAATACATATAGAGAACATTAAAAGACCACAGAAGTAGGACCATGCTTTTTGGTTGTTTTTCTGGCACTTTTTACTTGTATTTCCAGCATGATACACTAGGTTTGCTGCTGGTAGAAAATCCTAGGAAAAGTTATTTAATTGATACAAGCTTTCTCCAATCAATCAATCACAGTCTTGTTGTGCGTATGTATTTGGTGGGGGGATTCACCTTAGCCAGGGGAGGTGTATCTCTGTGAATCTTAATCACACAAAGCCTATTATTTGGCAGGGAATACTATTTGTAGATCAGCCTCTCCTGGCTTAGGTGACCCCCCCCCCCCCCAAACACACACATGCACATCCAGATTGGAGACAGCTTGTGTCAATTAAATACAATATCTTATTTCCCCCCTTTGCTGTCATGCACATTGTTTCTTCACTGTAACACCATTGGTGCCCACTAGAGGGTGCATCTGACTGTGGGCTGGTACATTTCCCATGTGAAAGGCCAATCAAGTGTGGCAATGGTCACTGGTCTGTATGCAGATGCTCACCAGTAGGAAATCAACTGGAAATATTAGCTGGCTGCATTCAGGGAAGGTCCCCATGAATACAGAGGAAGAGACAATTATTGTCAAAATGTCTGCATATGTCAGCAAGAATATCTGTGAGAGTGTGTGTGCTGCTGTGTCTATGACATCTGAGTGTGTGTGTGTATGTCTGGAGGGTTTGAAGGAATTCACATTTGGGAGGGAAGAGACTGAGTTCACCCAGCCTCCCAATTGGCTGGCGCTCGTGTAATCTGGCATCGTAAGTGCTCTGATTGGCTCTGACCGCCGTGGCTGAGGACCAACGCTGTGACACTGTTGCCGGGACGAAGTCATATCATGTTGCCAACCGACGTGCCAAGGGGCTGACGACAGGGGAGAGGAGGGCACAATGCCCAGCAGGCTGCGCTTCCAGCTACCACTTCTCTCTCCATCTGATCCTCTCCCGCATCTCCATCACCAACCATGGAGAAATAACCAGTGAACATCCTCACTCAATAGGGCACAGACAAATGACAGCCATTTAGCTGTATAATAAGGCTCATTATAGTCGACCACATCAGCATCTCATTGGTAAGCACAGTGATGACCGTAATAATTGCCACCTACACTCTTGGGAAAAAGGTGCTAAGTTTAACCATACAGAGTTTGACACCTCTGCCACAGAGGAACCCTTTTTCGGTGATGGATAGAACCCTTTGTAGAGGGTTCTACATAGAACCCTTTATGTAGGTTTCTTCAAAGAACCCCCTGAATATGGTTCTACCTAGAACCCTCTATGAATGGATCTGCCTAGAACTCTGAAGTGTTCTAATAAGAACAATTTTATCATCTAAAGGTTCTTTCTAGAACTGTCTATGAAGGGTTCTACCGAGAGCAGTTATCTTTGGAGGGTTCTTCCTCGAACCCTCTATGAACAGTTCCAACAGCCATAATAGCCTTTAAATTATAATTTTTTATGACAATACATACATCAGAAGGCCTTTGTTTAAGCACTATACCCAAACACAGTGGTGTTAGGAATCTCCTAGTTTACATGCCACATCAGGCCTGCAAGTCACATTATACTGGCTTGCAAAGTGATGTGTAATTCCTATTGGAATCCAGCCAGAGTTAGGATATCCAACAAGTGGAATTGTTAATCACCTGCAACCTGCATTTAGAATGACTGCTAGGGTAGGGAAGGGTTATTTATCTTTGTGTAACATAAAATATAACAACCAATCAATGTATACTGAAAAAATAAACGCAACATTTAAAGTGTTGGTCCCATGTTTCATGAACTGAAATATAAGATCCCCGAAACATTCCATACTCACAGAAAAAAGCATATTTCTCTCAAATATGTTGACATCCCTGTTAGCATTTCTCCTTTGCCAAGATATTACATCCACCTGACAGGTGTGGCATACCAATAAGCTGATTGAACAGCATGATCATTACACAGGTGCAGCTTGTGCTGCGGATAACAAAAGGTCACTCTAAAATGTGCAGTTTTGTCACACAATACAAGGCCACAGATGTCAAGTTGAGGGAGCGTGCAATTGGCCTGCTGACTACAGGAATGTCCACCAGAGCTGTTGCCAGAAAATGTAATGTTCCTTTATCTACCATAAACAGCCTCCAATGCCATTTTAGAGAATTTGGCAGTACAGCCAACTGGCCTCACGTGTAATCAAGTCATCCCAGGAAGTACATGTCACTGGTGTAGAGAGGAGTAGGCAGGAAGCAGTCACAGGTTTAGAACTACTGAATTTATTTAAGCACCATATATCAAAGTGAGATGAAACCCAAACACTGCTGTGCTCAAAATATCTTCATAAACAAAAAGGCACAGGGCGAACCCAAAGTGCAAATATAAAGTACTCAGGAAATAATAGGAGCAATTCCTCTAAGGAAAACAGGTAACATTTACAATGACAGACAAAGACAAATGGCAGAGGGAGTATATATACAGTGATTGAGTGGGGATTGAAACCAGGTTTGTGTAATGATGATGAGACATGCCCGGGGTTGATGAGTGAAGGCCGTTTGCCAGCAGTAGGTTTGGCAGCAGCTAGAAGGCCGGCGACGTCGAAAGTCTGAGCTGGACAGGAGGGGGAGCCAAAGCGAAGGCTGGTTAGACACTACAGTACACATCCGGCTTCTTCACCTGCGGGATTGTCTGTGAACAGCCATTTGGACAGCTGATGAAACTGTGGTTTTGCACAATAGAATCAATTTCGGCTCAAACCGTCTCAGGCAAGCTCATTTGCGTGCTCGTCGTCCTCACCAGGGTCTTGACCTGACTGCAGTTCAGCATCGTAACTGACTTCAATGGGCAAATGCCCACCTTCGATGGTCATTGGCATGCTGGAGAAGTATGCTCTTCACGGATGAATCCCGTTTCAACTATACCAGGCAGATGGCAGACAGTGTATGGTGTCGTGTGGGCGAGTGGTTTGCTGATGTCAACGTTGTGAACGGAGTGCCTCATGGAGGCGGTGAGGTTATGGTATGGGCAGGCATAAGCTACAGACGACAAACACAATTGCATTTTACCAATGGAAATTTGAATGCACAGAGATACTGTGATGAGATCCTGAGGCCCATTGTCGTTCCATTCATCCGGTGCCATCATCTCATGTTTCAGCGTGATAATGCACGGTCAAATGTCACAATGATCTGTACGCTTTCTTTCATGGCCTGCATACTCAGACATGTCACCCATTGAGTATGTTTTGGATGCTCTAGATCAACGTGTACTACAGTATGTTCCAGTTCCCGCCAATATCCAGAAACTTCGCACAGCCACTGAAGAGGAGTGGGACAACATTCCACAGGCCACAATCAACAGCCTGATCAGCTTTATGCGATGTTGTGCTGCATGAGTTAAATGGTGGTTGCACCAGATACTGACTGGTTTTCTGATCCAATCCCAATCCAAGGTTTTTGTGACCAACAGATGCATATCTGTATTCCCAGTCATGTGAAATCCATAGATTAAGGCATAATGCATTTATTTTAATTGAGTGATGTCCTTATATGTATTGTAACTCAGTAAAATCTTTGAAATTGTTGCATGTTGCTTTATATTTTTGTTCAGTGTACATGCAAAAAACACAGATATCACATTAAAACAACTAATTCTGACATCTCCCTGCAATAGAGCATGCTGGGAAATATGATATGTTTCTATGTAGAACCCTTCTTGTCTTCCAAATAATCCTTCTTGCCTTCCAAAGAATCATCAAAGAACCCTTTGTTCCAAAAACAGTTCTTAGGATGTTAAATATTCTAGGTAGAACTCTTTGCTTTACAAACAAATGTCTTCCAAAAACAGTTATTCTGATCAAAACGGTTCTTGGTAGAACCCTATCCCCCCGCAAAGAACCCTTTTGAAACTATTTTTTCAAAGTGTACAGTAACTAAATCATTATCAAAACTTTGTTGTCAGCTCCACCATTGTCATCATAACTATCCTCTACCCAGATGCTGCGCTGCTCTGCCTATCTCCACAGTGTATTGTTTATTTCAGTGCTCTGGTTAGTGGTTTGTGTATTGGATGTCTTTATCTCTGTATGGATCAGTAGAGGGAGATGTAATCCCTGCCATAATGCATCCCAATAGACTAAAGTGGCTTCCTCTCCTTTTCTCCTTCCTTTCATCTGCACAGATGTGAAATACCTATTGCTTCAGATCTGTTCAGGTTATTATCCCACCTTTGGGGGGGCGGTACTGTCAAGCCCTGACCTTAGAGAGCCGTTTTATTTCTCTATTTGGTTAGGTCAGGGTGTGATTTGGGGTGGGCATTCTATGTTGTTTGTTTCTATGTTTTGGCAGGGTATGGTTCTCAATCAGGGACAGATGTCTATCGTTGTCTCTGATTGGGAATCATACTTAGGCAGCCTTTTGTCCTTTTGGTGGTTGTGGGTAGTTGTCTTCGTTTGTGCATGTATAGCCTTACGGAGCTTCGCGTTCGTTTTGTTGTATTATTATTTTGTTGGCGACATTTTGCAAAAATATAGAGAAATGTACGCTCACCACGCTGCACCTTGGTCCATTCCATACGACGATCGTGACACAGGTCCCTTGGGAGTTAGTATAAAGGTTCCCGAAGTTGGCTGTTGAAGGAGGCCCAAATAAAGTAAGGCTTGGCCATTTGTTTGTTTTTACCTGTTATGAAGTATCTATTGTCCGAGTTTTGGTTGCACACATGTAAATTCTCTTGATAAGAAATGTCATTTAAAACCCAATGTAAACCTGATTCACAAAATGTTTGACATTATTGAAATATCTTTAAATCATTTTTGACTTTCTAGTGAGGCCTGATCACCCTCACTAAAAAGACTAGAGACATTGGTTGAGATTTAAATGGGCTATGTAAACACTAATAATTAGAAGAAGTTTATAATTTAGCAATAGTCCTATGTGTGATTTGAACCACGAGAAGGACAGAGAGAGAGTGCTGGCCCTGACTGAGGGACACCTGTCTCTAGTCTATTTGACTATTTATTGAATTACCTTATGGGATACAATGAAGTTAAGATGGAGTCATCAAGGGTTGTAATTGTAATTGTATTTGTTATTTTGATTTAACAGGCAGCTTTGTTTTTTTCATCCACTTTGAACATCCTTTCATCTGCACAGATGTGAAATACCTATTGCTTCCACATATCTTGTGTGCTCAGATCTGTTCAGGTTATTAATGACAGATCAGTATTTCAATGCATTTCTAGTCTAAAGTGATACATTTCGCAGTGTGCAGACCTCCACAATCAACCTGATAACACCAGAAGAATGAGTCCCCAGAGGTATCAGGTTGATTGTGGAGGTCTGCACACTGCGAAATGTATATCACTTTAGAATAGAAATGCATTGAAATACTGATTGGTTAACCTCAATTTTTGCCTAAAATGACATACCCAAATCTAACTGCCTGTAGCTCAGGCCCTGAAGCAAGGATATGTATATTCTTGGTACCATTTGAAAGGAAACACTATGAAGTTTATGGAAATGTGAAAGGAATGCAGTAGAATATAACACAATAGATCTGGTAAAAGATAATACAAAGAAAAACCAACCGTTCTTTTGTATTTTTTTTGTACCATCATCTTTGAAATGCAAAAGAAAGGCCATGATTTATTTTTCCAGCCAGGTGCAATTTAAATTATGTTCACTAGATGGCATCAGTGTATGTGCAAAGTTTGAGACTGATCAAATGAACCACTGCATTTCTGTTCAAAATGTTGTATCAAGACTGCCCAAATGTGCCTAAATATCTTTTCATGTTCAAAATTGTGCACTCTCCTCAAACAATAGCATGATATTATTTTACTGTACATTGGACAGTGCAGTTAGATTAACAAGACTTTAGGCTTTCTGCCAATATCAGATGTCTATGTCCAGGGATTTATTTTTATTACTTACAACTTCATGCTAATCACATTAGCCTATGTTAGCTCAACCGTCCCACGGGGGGACACTGGTCCCATATAGGTTAACAGCCACTCCCAACAAAAGCTCCAGCTGAAATGCTATTGTCAGAATCCCTAAATGAAATTGTGTAATGAAGCATTTGTGTAACTGTATGAAGCGAAGGTCTTAACCTCTAACACCTCCCAAACCCGGATCCGGGATCCCCCCCATCACAAAAGCTGACTAGCATAGCCTAGCCTAAAGTTACAGGGATATCATAAAATAAAATGTTCATGAAATCACAAGTCCAAGACACCAAATGAAAGATACAGATCTTGTGATTCAAGCCATCATCTCTGATTTTTAAAATGTTTTACAGGGAAGACACTATGTAAATCTATTAGCTAACCACGTTAGCAAAAGACAACAATTTTCTTACTCCACCATTTTCTTACTGCATCAGTAGCTATCACAAATTCGACCAAATAAAGATATAAATAGCCACTAACCAAGAAACAAACCTCATCAGATGACAGTCTGATAACATATTTATTGTATAGCATAGGTTTTGTTAGAAAAATGTGCATATTTCAGGTATAAATCATAGTTTACAATTGCAGCCCCCATCACAACTATCACTAAAATGACTAGAATAATTACAGAGACCATCGTGTATTAGCTAATTACTCATCATAAAACATTTCTTAAAAATACACAGCGTACAGCAATTGAAAGACACAGATCTTGTGAATCAAGACAATATTTCAGATTTTCTAAGTGTTTTACAGCGAAAACACAATATAGCGTTATCTTAGCTTACTACAATAGTCAGTCACACAGTAGCATTGATTCAAGCCAAAAATAGCAATAACGTTATAAACCACCAAACGCTATTAATTTTTTCACTAACCTTCTCAGAATTCTTCAGATGACAGTCCTGTAACATCATATTACACAATGCATATAGTTTGTTCGAAAATGTGCATATTTAGCCGCACAATTCGTGGTTACACAACGTGTTTAGTGGGCAAAAAATCAAGCAATCTGTCCGGCGCCATTTTGGAAAGGCACCTAATCTTATCGAAAACTATTCATAAACTTGACTAAAAAAATACAGGTTGGACAGCAATTGAAAGACAAATTAGTTCTTAATGCAATCGCTGAATTACATTTTTAAAATTAACCTTACTGCGCAATACTGGGTACAATACAGGGTGCGATAGCGCAACGCTACACGGAAAATAATGGCGTCTAATACATTTTTCTTTTTCAACAGAACAACGTTTTATCAGCATAAATAGTACTTAATATTAGCTGAACTCCCATCAGAATCTCTTTTCTAATAATCAAGTTCTGTGTTCATGCAAGTGATTGATTGAACGAATCCTCACACTCAGTATCTGCAATTTGTCAGTACGCCCAGACCCTTGTTTTGAGAACAAAATATATCTCAGTTTCAAGATCTCAGCTTAGAGAGAAGAAGCCTCGTGAGGTATTGGTCTGTCACGTGCATGACCCAGTATATCGGTCGCAATAAATGAAGCAAACGTTAATGATGAATTAATTATGAATGATGAATAAGCTAAATTATTCAAATATAACTTGTCTGTATATAAGGAAACTAACGGGAGTGCCCCAGTAGAGCACCTGATTGACATGTGTACTTGGTGCATTGAGTTGAATGGAACCTCTCCAGCACGCTGATAATAAAGAATGATTCATTTAAGATTGACTTCCAGTGTCCCTGTGTAGAATTTCCACGACAGTGTTTACAGTAGGCTATATCCAGATTGATGGCATATAGTTTTTGTGCCATGTCCATTCACTGTCATGCATTCTACTCATATTGTCTCGTTCTTAAATTCCCGCATGGAGTCACTCATTTCAGTAATTTATTAATAAATGCATTAAATGCAGACTTCCATGTTATTCATGTGTTGTGTATTGTTTGTGTATTCAAACATGAAATAAACTCAGCAAAATAAGAAATGTCCCTTTTTCAGGACCCTGTCTTTCAAAGATAATTCGTAAATATGAAAATATCTCCACAGATCGTCATTGTAAAGGGTTTAACGTTTCTAGGACACACGTTCCGCTAGCGGAACCCCCCCACAACATTCCGCTGAAAAGGCAGCGTGGGAAATTCAAAAATATTTTTATGAAATATGTAGCTTTCACACTTTAACACACTTTAACAAGTCCAATACAGCAAGAGAAACATAAACATCTTGTTAACCTGTCTGGCACCGGGGTTCCGCTAGCGGAACTCCTCCCACATTCCACTGAAAAGAAATTCAAAAAATATTTTTGAGAAATATTTAACTTTCACACATTAACAAGTCCAATACAGCAAATGAAAGATACACATCTTGTGAATCCAGTCAACATGTCCGATTTTTAAAATGTTTTACAGCGAAAACACCACATATATTTATGTTAGCTCACCACCAAATACAAAAAAGGACAGACATTTTTCACAGCACAGGTAGCATGCACAAAGCCAACCTAACTAACCAAGAACCAACCAAACTAACCAAGAAACAACTTCATCAGATGACAGTCTTATAACATGTTATACAATAAATCTATGTTTTGTTCGAAAAATGTGCATATTTGAGGTATAAATCAGTTTTACATTGCAGCTACCATCACAGCTACTGTCAGAAATAGAACCGAAGCAGCCAGAGTAATTACAGACACCAACGTCAAATACCTAAATACTCATCATAAAACATTTCTGAAAAATCGATGGTGTACAGCAAATTAAAGACAAACATCTTGTGAATCCAGCCAATATTTCCGATTTTAAAAAAAAAAGTGTTTTACAGCGAAAACACAATATAGCATTATATTAGCTTACTACAATAGCCTACCACACGACCGCATTCATTCATCAAGGCACGTTAGCGATAGCAATAGGCACGTTAGCGATAGCGAATAAACCAGCAAAAGATATTAATTTTCACTAACCTTCATAAACCTTCATCAGATGACAGTCCTATAACATCAGGTTATACATACACTTATGTTTTTGTTCGAAAATGTGTATATTTAGAGCTGAAATCAGTGATTATACATTGTGCTAACGTAGCATCTTTTTCCCAGAATGTCCGGATATTTTTATGACACACCTATTCTGACCAAATAACTATTCATAAACGTTACTAGAAAATACATGTTGTATAGGAAATGATAGATACACTAGTTCTTAATGCAATCGCCGTGTTAGAATTCTAAAAATAACTTCATTACGACATCCAGCTTAGTTATAGCGAGAGAGTGCCCAAAATCTGGGCGCAAACTACTATTTCACATGTTCGACAGATATATGAAATAGCATCATAAAATGGGTCCTACTTTTGATGATCTTCCATCAGAATGTTGTACAAGGGGTCCTTTGTCCAGAACAATCGTTGTTTGGTTTTAGAATGTCCTCTTCTCCAGTCAATTAGCACGGAAAGCTAGCAAAGTAGCGCGAAGCTCTCCTTCCTGAACAAAGGCACACAACGCAACACGCCTAACGTCCCGAATAAATTTCAATAATCTAATAAAACTATATTGAAAAAACATACTTTACGATGATATTGTCACATTTATCAAATAAAATCAAAGCCGGAGATATTAGTCGTCTATAACGACAGCTTTTCAGAAGGCAATACCAGGTCCCTTCTCGCACGCTCCAGAAAACAGGAAACTGGTGACACGTCATGCCAAGAGCTTTTATTCGACCCCAGATCAAGTTATACGCTCCATTTCTTCTCTCACTGCCTGTCGACATCTAGTGGAAGACGTATGAAGTCCATGTATACTAATAAATATCAAGGACATTTATAGGCAGGCCCTAGAACAGAGCATCGATTTCAGATTTTCCACTTCCTGTCAGGAAGTTTGCTGCAAAATGAGTTCTGTTTTACTCACAGATATAATTCAAACGGTTTTAGAAACTAGAGAGTGTTTTCTATCCAATAATAATATGCATATTGTAAGAGCAAGAATTGAGTACGAGGCCATTTAAATTGGGCACGATTTTCCCCCAAAGTGAAAACAGCTCCCTCTGTCCTCAACAGGTTATTAATCTACCCATCGTGTCCGATTTAAAAAAAAAAAAAAAAAAAATGCTTTACAGCGAAAACACAACATATGATTATGTTAGATCACCACCAAGTTCAAAAAACACACAGCCATTTTCCCAGCCAAAGATAGGAGTCACAAAAACAGAAATAGAGATAAAATGAATCACTAACCTTTGATGATCTTCATCAGATGACACTCATAGGACATCATGTTACACAATACATGTATTTTTTGTTCGATAATGTGCATATTTATATCCAAAAATCTTAGTTTACATTGGCGCCATGTTCAGAAATGACTCTAAAATATCCGGAGTAATTGCAGAGCCACGTCAAATAACAGAAATACTCATCATACACTTTGATGAAAGATACACTACACTCGATCCCTCCGATGTCAACAACTACAGACCAGTATCCCTTCTTTCTTTTCTCTCAAACTCTTGAACGTGCCGTCCTTGGCCAGCTCTCCTGCTATCTCTCTCAGAATGACCTTCTTGATCCAAATCAGTCAGGTTTCAAGACTAGTCATTCAACTGAGACTGCTCTTCTCTGTGTCACGGAGGCGCTCCGCACTGCTAAAGCTAACTCTCTCTCCTCTGCTCTCATCCTTCTAGACCTATCGGCTGCCTTTGATACTGTGAACCATCAGATCCTCCTCTCCACCCTCTCCGAGTTGGGCATCTCCGGCGCGGCCCACGCTTGGATTGCGTCCTACCTGACAGGTCACTCCTACCAGGTGACGTGGCGAATCTGTCTCCGCACCACGTGCTCTCACCACTGGTGTCCCCCAGGGCTCTGTTCTAGGCCCTCTTGTCACGTTCCTGACCTGTTTTCTGTTAGTTTTGTATGTGTTAGTTGGTCAGGACGTGAGTTTGGGTGGGCAGTCTATGTTTTCTGTTTCTATGTTGGTTTAAAGGGTGACCTAATATGGCTCTCAATTAGAGGCAGGTGGTTTTCATTTCCTCTGATTGAGAGTCATATTAAGGTAGGTGTTTTCACACTGTTTGTTTGTGGGTGGTTGTCTCCTGTGTTAGTGTCTGTCTATGTTGCACCATACGGGACTGTTTCGGTTTGTTTGTTCATTTTGTTCGTTCGGTTTTTATGTAGTCATTTCCCTGTTCGTGCGTTCTTCGTGTTACATGTAAGTTCTTACGTCCAGGTTTGTCTACATCGTTTATTGTTTTGTTAGTTAGTCAAGTATAGTTCGTTTTTTGTCTTTGTTGTTTTGTCGTGTCAAATAAATATCATGTCGAAGTATCACGCTGCGTCTTGGTTCAATCCATGCTCCTCCTCTTCGGATGAAGAGGAAGAGGAGAACCGTTACACCTCTCCTATTCTCGCTATACACCAAGTCACTTGGCTCTGTCATATCCTCACATGGTCTCTCCTATCATTGCTATGCAGATGACACACAATTAATCTTCTCCTTTCCCCCTTCTGATAACCAGGTGGCGAATCGCATCTCTGCATGTCTGGCAGACATATCAGTGTGGATGACGGATCACCACCTCAAGCTGAACCTCGGCAAGACGGAGCTGCTCTTTCTCCCGGGGAAGGACTGCCCGTTCCATGATCTCGCCATCACGGTTGACAACTCCATTGTGTCCTCCTCCCAGAGCGCTAAGAACCTTGGCGTGATCCTGGACAACACCCTGTCGTTCTCAACTAACATCAAGGCGGTGACCCGTTCCTGTAGGTTCATGCTCTACAACATTCGCAGAGTACGACCCTGCCTCACACAGGAAGCGGCGCAGGTCCTAATCCAGGCACTTGTCATCTCCCGTCTGGATTACTGCAACTCGCTGTTGGCTGGGCTCCCTGCCTGTGCCATTAAACCCCTACAACTCATCCAGAACGCCGCAGCCCGTCTGGTGTTCAACCTTCCCAAGTTCTCTCACGTCACCCCACTCCTCCGCTCTCTCCACTGGCTTCCAGTTGAAGCTCGCATCCGCTACAAGACCATGGTGCTTGCCTACGGAGCTGTGAGGGGAACGTCACCTCCGTACCTTCAGGCTCTGATCAGGCCCTACACCCAAACAAGGGCACTGCGTTCATCCACCTCTGGCCTGCTCGCCTCCCTACCTCTGAGGAAGTACAGTTCCCGCTCAGCCCAGTCAAAACTGTTCGTTGCTCTGGCACCCCAATGGTGGAACAAACTCCCTCACGACGCCAGGTCAGCGGAGTCAATCACCACCTTCCAGAGACACCTGAAACCCCACCTCTTTAAGGAATACCTAGGATAGGATAAAGTAATCCTTCTAATCCCCCCCCCCCCCCCCCCCCCTTTAAAAGATTTAGATGCACTATTGTAAAGTGGTTGTTCCACTGGATATCATAAGGTGAATGCACCAATTTGTAAGTCGCTCTGGATAAGAGCGTCTGCTAAATGACTTAAATGTAAATACATGTTTTACATATAATTAAATATACACTTGTTCTTAATGCAACCGCTGCGTCAGATTTCAAAAAAACTTTACGGAAAAAGCACACCATGCAATAATCTGAGACGGCGCTCAAATATAATTAACATTTCTCCGCCATGTTGGAGTCAACAGAAATACGAAATATTCCCTTTGAATATCTTCATCAGAATGCATTCCCAGGAATCCTAGTTCGACAATAAATTGTTGTTTTGTTCGATAATGTCAATTATTTATGTCCAAATAGCTGCTTTTGCTAGCGCGTTTAGTACACATATCCGAACGCTCGTGCAAGTGACGCATAACGTCGGACGAAAACTTCAAAACGTTATCACAGGTCGAATAAACTTGTCAAACTAAGTAGATAATCAATCTTCAGGATGTTTTTAAATCATATATATCCAATAACGTTCCAACCGGAGCATTCCTTTGTGTCTGTAAAAGTTATGGAACGCAAGGCGATATCATGAGGAATGCGCATGACCAGGAACTGGCAATCTGCCAGACCACTGACTTAAACACCTCCCATCCGGTCCCACATCACAGTATACACTTCATTCAACGTTCTACTGACTGTTGACATCTAGTGGAAGGCGTAGGAAGTGCAAACAAATCCATATCTTCCTGGGATTTGAATAGGCGATGAGTAGAAAAAACACCAGCCTCAGAATTTCCAATTCCTGTTTGGAAGTTTCCCTGCCATATGAGTTCTGTTATACAGTTTTAGAAACTTCAGCGTGTTTTCTATCCAATAGTAATAATAATATGCATATATTAGCATCTGGGACAGAGTAGGAGGCAGTTCACTATGGGCACGCAATTCATCCAAAGTGAAAATGCTGCCCCCTATCCCTAAAAAGTTAAACACTTTCCCATGCTGGTTCAATGAACCATAAAAAATGTATGAACATGCACTTGTGGAACAGTCGTTAAGACACTAACAGCTTACAGACGGTAGGCAATTAAGGTCACAGTTATGAAAACTTAGGACACTAAAGAGGCCTTTCTACTGACTCTGAAAAACAGCAAAAGAAAGATGCCCAGGGTCCCTGCTCATCTGCGTGAACGTGCCTTAGGCATGCTGCAAGGAGGCGTGAGGACTGCAGATGTGGCCAGGGCAATAAATTGCAATGTCAGTACTAAGACAGCGCTACAGGGAGACAGGACGGACAGCTGATCGTCCTCGGAGTAGCAGTCCGCGTGTAACAACACCTGCACAGGATCGGTACATCCGAACATCACACCTGTGGGACAGGTACAGGATGGCAACAACAACTGCCCAAGTTACACCAGGAACACACAATCCCTCCATCAGTGCTCAGACTGTCCGCAATAGGCTGAGAGAGGCTGGACTGAGGGCTTGTAGGCCTGTTGTAAGGCAGGTCCTCACCAGACATCACCGGCAACAACGTCGTCTACGGGCACAAACCCACCGTCGCTGGACCAGACAGGACTGGCAGAAAGTGCTCTTCACTGTTGAATCGCGGTTTTGTCTCACATGGGGTGTTGGGCAGATTTGCATTTATCGCCGAAGGAATGAGCGTTACACCGAGGCCTGTACTCTGGAGCGGGATCGATTTGGAGGTGGAGGGTCCATCATGGTCTGGGGCGGTGTGTCACAGCATCATCGGACTGAGCTTGTTGTCATTGCAGGCAATCTCAACGCTGTGCATTACAAGGAAAACATCCTCCTTTCTCATGTGGTACCCTTCCTGCAGGCTCATCCTGACATGACCCTTCAGCATGACAATGCCACCAGCCATACTGCTCGTTCTATGCGTGATTTCCTACAAGACAGGAATGTCAGTGTTCTGCCATGGCCAGCGAAGAGCCCGGATCTCAATCCCATTGAGCACGTCTGGGACCTGTTGGATCGGAGGGTGAGGGCTAGGACCATTCCCCCCAGAAATGTTCAGGAACTTGCAGGTGCCTTGGTGGAAAAGTGGAGTAACATCTCACAGCAAGAACTGGCAAATCTGGTGCAGTCCACGAGGAAGAGATGCACTGCAGTACTTAATGCAGCTGGTGGCCACACCAGATACTGACTTTTACTTTTGATTTTGACCCCCCCTTTGTTCAGGGACACATTATTCCATTTCTGTTAGTCACATGTCTGTGGAACTTGTTCAGTTTATGTCTCAGTTGTTGAATCTTGTTATGTTCATACAAGTATTTACACATGTTAAGTTTGCTGAAAATAAACACAGTTGACAGTGAGAGGACGTTTCTTTTTTTGCTGAGTTTATGTATGATGACTGTAGGCCTATCTGCAGGGTGTGCTTCCATGCTCATATATGTGTATGAAAATATGTATGCATGAACATAATGATGAATATATATATATATATACTGTATATGTGTGTGCAGACATACAAACATGTATGAATGCATATATAAATGCGTTTTGGAGCTGTATGTTAGTACAGGCCTGACAATACATAGGCCTGTATGCGAAAATGGAGGCAAACTCACTCTGAGATATATCTGGTGCTGTGAATCATTTTTTACATTATACCCTTCATACGGATTTCTTCCATATTAGTAAAAGCATTTACATTGTATAAGGTCTGTAGTGCTCTATTGATCATGTTGGGGGAGATGACAGGTAACAGTATAGGCCAGGGTTTCCCAAACGTGGTCCTCGGGACCCAAAGGGGTGCATGTTTTGGTTTTTGCCCTAGCACTACAAAACTGATTCCAATAATCAACAAATCATCGAGCTTTGATCATTTGCATCAGCTGTGTAGTGTTTGAGCAAAAACCAAAACGTGCACCCCTTGGGGTCCCAAGGACCACGTTTGGGAAATGCTGGTATAGGCTGAAGCATATGTCCCACACTGTAAAAAGTAATTAGTTCAGCTAACTACATTTTTTTGAGGAAACCTATTGCCTAGAACCATTCTAGTAACCCAAAGTATTACAGTGTTCAAGACTTAAAGTAATAAAGTGACATCACCAACCATATTGTTATCTTTTTAAGTTCTAAATACTTAATACTTTGTGTTCTATTAACTTTTTAACACTAAATTGTATTATGTATTCTGAAATATAACGATTGAAGTTACTTGAACATTATTTGTTGTACTGAACATAAACATGTAGGGTCCCTTCTACTTAATTATTTACCTTAATTACTATACTTTCCTTTCTTCAAACATGCATACAACATTGTGTAAAAGTATCCTAAATTCAACAAAGAACATAACTTGCAAAAACGTCATAATTCTATATCAGCAAAACACAGATAAATCAAGTGTTTTTACTAAAATATCAACGTGTCTGACAACTACTTTGTTATTGTAAGTAAAGACATGTATTTCTTTTTTCAACAGTATTCTTATTTTGACTCCTAGGCATCTGGAATAGACACTATTCAGTAGTTAGGACCTTAAAAGAGGGCAGACGGACTCTTATCATTTAAGTAAAGATGCAAAACATAATAGAATCAAGTAAGATTAACTTATTTCATAAATGTTCGATTGACTTTAAGATATTAAATAATCATTAACTTTACATTAGCCGAACACAAATAAATAAAGTTATTTACTCAGTAAGTTAATATTTGTTAACAGTACTCAAAAACATGAAATGATATGAAATCTTATTGACATCTGATTTAGCACCACTTTTATGATTTGAGTTTTACTGACGGTTGGAGATGTTTGAGTAGCCACTACTCATTTTCATTAATGAGTTAGCCAGTGACCTTTTTATTGTGTAGGTAGCCTGAATATGATTGACTGCCAATACAAATATTGGGGACGAACGATACAAAGAACACCCTCCCACCAACATTTTTTATATATTCCCCATGAAATAGCCTACATAGGCTATAAAGCAGGTCCAACTCAGCCATGCAATGGTAGAACACAGGGCTCCATCTCTCTCTAAGCAAAATATGTTTTTATTTGATTCCCCGTTATTTGCAGGCATGATTATTTATTCTTTGCACGCACTGGGTTCACCTAAATGAATGTAGTCTAGACACACGCGCACGCACACACACAGCTTACTTTCCCATTTCTATCTCACACACAGCACAGGGAGAAGAAGGGAGAGAGGCGGATTCTGCACGCTGCTGTGCCAATGCGCAAACACATCACGCCGTGGGATAGGTCTCCCCAAATTGAGGCTGTGCTTGAGACGATCATGCGATTGAATGATGAGCGCGTCATGCTTGTCTTTCTGTTCTGCGCGATCGGTGACTCCGAGCTCCGCAATCCCCTGGGACACTGTTCCGCCCTCGATAGCTCTGCGATCGGCGTCTCGCCACTGCTCACAACGAATGGCTGCCTGTAGCAAGAGCGTGCGGGGAGAGGGCTATCGAATCCTCCATTGAAACGCTTTGCATCAGTTTCCCAGCTAGGGGGTGAGTATCTGCTAGAGAATGAGGATGTCTGTTGGGGTCGTACGAGGATGCAGGGGCGGTGGGCGATGACGCCGGTGCTAGACCGGTGTCCCTAGTTGGCACCGCGGTTTGGGACAGATATCAGATGGGTTCGGAATGTTTCGTGGGGGTAAACTATTGTTTTGGGAAAGGTGTGCGATGGGGGATGGGTTGGTAAGAGGATGGCACCATCACAAACTTTAAACACCTCATCGGCTTGCGACTTCCGAGCCCCACATGCCTTTGTGGCTACTTTGTCCTCGGCATATGAACGAAAACTTTTTACAGTGCACGATCAAATATTTTTATGTACCGTCAATTGTAAGAATTTACGTGAGCTAAACGATTAAAATAATTGTAAGTTTCAGACAAATATTTTGGCCATCTATGACATTGGTGAGAAGTTTAAATAGAGGTCTTGTCTACAGACTTGGAACCCCCCTGTTCTGTGCCGCACTGGTTCCGTCTGGCTCGCCCTCAGCTGCTGCGTGTCCTGAGATGACCTGTTGATGTCGGTAAAATGGAGTATAGCAGTGGGAGTCATTTCCCCATCCCAAAAATATTTAAATAAATACGATTTGGAATCGATAGCTGACACCGTGGGACAACTGTCAACCTCATCGATACAGTTTGTGACAATCGGTTGTTTTTATTTCGTGGGTAATCGCGGAAGCAGCGGATACTGTGCGGTTGTCTGAGTGCATGAGGTGGATGGTGCGCTGGGGCGAACCCAAAATATTTTAGCAGTGCTATGTTAGCTTGCTAGTTTAGCTAGCTTAGCTAGTCCTGACAGGCACCAGATTCACAGGCCTGCGGATGGGATGCGTATATTGCAATGAAAGACGGGACTAAAAGCGAAAGATGTGGACCTTTTCAAACTGATTAAAGTTCGTTATTATATCCGTATACTTTTTTGACAGCTGGCAAACGCCGTGGCGCTCCTGGATCGCGTGTTGCTGCATTCACTGCCATTCTCTGTCGCCCCCCGGCCCGTGCCAGTGGAGCACTCCGAGCGGGCAGACTGGCACACGGCGCGGCGGTCACCTCCGCACAGAGACAGCTATCGCCGCGGTTTGATCTTGCATCCTGGTCAAAACGCAACTCACGGGAGATACAATTTGTAGCTAGTATCAGCTAGCTATCACTTAAGAGGTTTGCTTTGAACTGTTTAATTTAATTGGTATTTAATGAATGTGGTTCGGGAACAGTTTTCGATGTTATCAATTTGAGCATGCCTATATCAATTTGCATGCTACTCGAATTCATTGAAACGATGAACAATGTATTTCAATGATGGTCAGTAGCCCAAGAAGAAAAGTAAACATTGAATTGATAGTTGCATTGTGTGTAGGCAACATTTATAGCAGGCAAGCTATGTCCTTACAGTAGACATGGGTTTTGAAACCAGGAAATGCCTATAAAATAGTTGTGCCAGCACCTTATTTTGTTTACCCTTATTTTACCAGGTAAATTTACTGAACACGTTCTAATTTAAAGCAACGACCTGGATATTGTTGAAGGGGAGAGGAGGGGGGATGAATGTGCCAATTGAAAGCTGGTGATGATTAGGACCAGTTTGGAAATGTATCCAGGACACCGGGGTTAACATTACACCCATACTCTTACAATAAGTACCATGGGATCTTTAGTGACCACAGAGAGTCAGGACACCTGCTTAACGTCCTATCTGAAAAATGTCACCCTACACAGGGCAATGTCCCCATTCACTGCCCTGGGGCATTGGGATCTCCTTCGACCAGAGGCAGTAGTGCCCCCTACTCCCATCCAGGGACAGACCAGGACCTTGCTTTGCCTCAGAGGCAAGCCAACAGTGGGATGCAGGGTGGTATGCTGCTGGCCACCACCCATGTAACCCTCTCTAATAATCTATAAGGCAATCTAAATTAATTTAGCAGTTGGTGTTTTCAGACTATAGTCTAGGAGTGTGGATAAACTGGAAAATATTTTTACTTTCTATAAGATCACAAATATGTTGGTCCTTGGTCCATCACAACATCACATAAGCTGTGTCTGCATTTTAAATGCTGGCAAAACATTCTTGAGGCTCCTGTGAAAAGACTGGCTCTTATGTTGACACTGTGTGACCTAGTTTTGTGACTGACTCCACTACCCGGTATGAGATGTGAGGCAGTGGGTGAACTGAACTTCTTCTCTGCCCTCTAACCTGGCTGCTGTGCCTGACATGACCCCTTTGCTGGGGACAGCCCTTGTTCAGGCCCCTCTCCTACCCTCCTTGGTCGCTCTCTCAATGCAAACTCCGCAAACACACCCAGGCTTTATTCTATTCTGTGTGTGTGTCCTGCCAAACTGTAAACAGGCAGTATTGTTTAGTGTGTGTGTGTGAATGTGTGTGTGTTTGTTTGCGTTGGTGTGTGTGTGTGCGCATCTGTGTTTTTGCGAGAGTGCATGAGAGAGAGGGATGGAGACAAAGACAGTGTTTATTTTACCAGTGTGGCTGGCTGGATCCCAAAACAAGGCTTATATGTTGGGCTGCTTACTTCACCTTTAATATGTTAGTCAGACTTCTTGTGAATCTAGTGTTTCACTAGGTGAGAAGATTCTAACTGTCTGTCTGTTAATGCTGCCACATAGTATCCACCCCGTCAATGGCAGCTTTTGTGTGTGTGTAGTCTATAAGCGGTTGGCTGCGTGTGACTGCGTGTGTAGGTGCATAGATGCATGCTAGAACATGCATGTGTAATGGATGCAATAATAGCCTATACTAGAGGTCGACCGATTATGAGTTTCCAACGCCGATACCGATTATTGGAGGACCAAAAAAAGCCGATACCGATTACTCGGCCGATTTTATTATTATTATTTTTTTCTTATTTTTATTTTATTTGTAATAATGACAATTACAACAATACTGAATGAACACTTATTTTAACTTAATATAATACATGAATAAAACCAATTTAGCCTCAAATAAATAATGAAACATGTTCAATTTGGTTTAAATAATGCAAAAACAAAGTGTTGGAGAAGAAAGTAAAAGTGCAATATGTGCCATGTAAGAAAGCTAACGTTTAAGTTCCTTGCTCAGAACATGAGAACATATGAAAGCTGGTGGTTCCTTTTAACATGAGTCTTCAATATTCCCAGGTAAGAAGTTTTAGGTTGTAGTTATTATAGGAATTATAGGACTATTTCTCTCTATACGATTTGTATTTCATATACCTTTGACTGTTGGATGTTCTTATAGGCACTTTAGTATTGCCAGTGTAACAGTATAGCTTCCATCCCTCTCCTCGCCGCTACCTGGGCTCGAACCAGGAACACAACGACAACAGCCACCCTCGAAGCAGCGTTACCCATGCAGAGCAAGGGGAACAACTACTCCAAGTCTCAGAGCGAGTGACGTTTGAAACGCTATTAGCGCGCACCCCGGTAACTAGCTAGCCATTTCACATTGGTTACACCAGCCTAATCTCGGGAGTTGATAGGCTTGAATTCATAAACAGCAGAGCTTCTGGCAAAACGCAGGAAAGTGCTGTTTGAATGAATGCTTACGGGCATGCTGGTGCCCACCATCGCTCAGTCAGACTGCTCTATCAAATCATAGACTTAATTATAACATAATAACACACAGAAATACGAGCCTTAGGTCATTAATATGGTAGAATCCGGAAACTATCATCTCAAAAACAAAACATTTATTCTTTCAGTGAAATACGGAACCGTTCTGTATTTTATCTAACGGGTGGCATCCCTAAGTCTAAATATTCCTGTTACATTGCACAACCTTCAATGTTATGTCATAATTACGTAAAATTCTGGCAAATTAGTTCGCAACGAGCCAGGCGGCCCAAACTTTTGCATATACCCTGACTCTGCGCGCAATGAACACAAGAGAAGTGACACAATTTCACCTGGTTAATATTGCCTGCTAACCTGGATTTCTTTTAGCTAAATTTGCAGGTGTAAAAATATTTACTTCTGTATTGATTTTAAGAAAGGCATTGATGTTTATGGTTAGGTACACGTTGGAGCAACGACAGTCCAACGATTATATGCAACGCAGGACATGCTAGATAAACTAGTAATATCATCAACCATGTGTAGTTATAACTAGTGATTATGATTGTTTTTTATAAGATAAGTTTAATGCTAGCTAGCAACTTACCTTGGCTTCTTACTGCATTCGCGTAACAGTGATTATGAGGCAGGTGGTTAGAGCATTGGACTAGTTAACCGTAAGGTTGCAAGATTGAATCCCTGAGCTGACAAGGTAAAAATCTGTCGTTCTGCAACTGAACAAGGCAGTTAACCCACTGTTCCTAGGCGTCATTGAAAGTAAGAATGTGTTCTTAACTGACTTGCCTAGTTAAATAAAGGTGTAATTTTTTTTTTTTTTTTTACAGATTTCTGATTGTTATGAAAACTTGAAATCGGCCCTAATTAATCAGCCATTCCGATTAATCGGTCGACCTATAGCATCAGTTAGCGAATCAGATGCTTTTATGAAAAGTGACTAGTTGACAGTGCCACATTCAGTATGGGTGGCCCGCTGCCCGTGCAGGAATCAACCCCCCAACAACGCTGGTGAAGCCAGCACCATGCAGTGGAACCGCTATATGTGACAGTGCTTACAAGCTGATAGCTGGAATTCTGTTTTGGGTACTGATTCATAGATAATAACACGTTGATGTGATAGTACTGCTTCTCTGTTGTCTGTGCTGTTTATGGTTGTTATGGGGTTAGCTGAGGTGGATGTCTGTGCTGTTTATGGTTGTTATGGGGTTAGCTGAGGTGGATGTCTGTGCTGTTTATGGTTGTTATGGGGTTAGCTGAGGTGGATGTCTGTGCTGTTTATGGTTGTTATGGGGTTAGCTGAGGTGGATGTCTGTGCGGTTTTATGGTTGTTATGGGGTTAGCTGAGGTGGATGTCTGTGCTGTTTATGGTTGTTATGGGGTTAGCTGAGGTGGATGTCTGTGCTGTTTATGGTTGTTATGGGGTTAGCTGAGGTGGATGTCTGTGCGGTTTTATGGTTGTTATGGGGTTAGCTGAGGTGGATGTCTGTGCGGTTTTATGGTTGTTATGGGGTTAGCTGAGGTGGATGTCTGTGCTGTTTATGGTTGTTATGGGGTTAGCTGAGGTGGATGTCTGTGCTGTTTATGGTTGTAATGGGGTTAGCTGAGGTGGATGTCTGTGCTGTTTATGGTTGTTATGGGGTTAGCTGAGGTGGATGTCTGTGCTGTTTTATGGTTGTTATGGGGTTAGCTGAGGTGGATGTCTGTGCTGTTTATGGTTGTTATGGGGCTAATTAGCTGAGGTGGATGTCTGTGCTGTTTATGGTTGTTATGGGGTTAGCTGAGGTGGATGTCTGTGCTGTTTATGGTTGTTATGGGGCTTAGCTGAGGTGGATGTCTGTGCTGTTTATGGTTGTTATGGGGTTAGCTGAGGTGGATGTCTGTGCTGTTTATGGTTGTTATGGGGCTTAGCTGAGGTGGATGTCTGTGCTGTTTATGGTTGTTATGGGGTTAGCTGAGGTTGATATCTGTGCTGTTTTATGGTTGTTATGGGGTTAGCTGAGGTGGATGTCTGTGCTGTTTATGGTTGTTATGGGGTTAGCTGAGGTGGATGTCTGTGCTGTTTATGGTTGTTATGGGGTTAGCTGAGGTGGATGTCTGTGCTGTTTATGGTTGTTATGGGGTTAGCTGAGGTTGATATCTGTGCTGTTTTATGGTTGTTATGGGGTTAGCTGAGGTGGATGTCTGTGCTGTTTATGGTTGTTATGGGGTTAGCTGAGGTGGATGTCTGTGCTGTTTATGGTTGTTATGGGGTTAGCTGAGGTGGATGTCTGTGCTGTTTATGGTTGTTATAGGGTTAGCTGAGGTGGATGTCTGTGCTGTTTATGGTTGTTATGGGGTTAGCTGAGGTGGATGTCTGTGCTGTTTATGGTTGTTATGGGGTTAGCTGAGGTGGATGTCTGTGCTGTTTATGGTTGTTATGGGGTTAGCTGAGGTGGATGTCTGTGCTGTTTATGGTTGTTATGGGGTTAGCTGAGGTGGATGTCTGTGCGGTTTTATGGTTGTTATGGGGTTAGCTGAGGTGGATGTCTGTGCTGTTTATGGTTGTTATGGGGTTAGCTGAGGTGGATGTCTGTGCTGTTTATGGTTGTTATGGCGTTTGCTGAGGTGGATGTCTGTGCTGTTTATGGTTGTTATGGGGTTAGATGAGGTGGATGTCTGTGCTGTTTATGGTTGTTATGGGGTTAGCTGAGGTGGATGTCTGTGCTGTTTATGGTTGTTATGGGGTTAGCTGAGGTTGATGTCTGTGCTGTTTTATGGTTGTTATGGGGTTAGCTGAGGTGGATGTCTGTGCTGTTTATGGTTGTAATGGGGTTAGCTGAGGTGGATGTCTGTGCTGTTTATGGTTGTTATGGGATTAGCTGAGGTGGATGTCTGTGCTGTTTATGGTTGTTATAGGGTTAGCTGAGGTGGATGTCTGTGCTGTTTTATGGTTGTTATGGGGTTAGCTGAGGTGGATGTCTGTGCTGTTTTATGGTTGTTATGGGGTTAGCTGAGGTGGATGTCTGTGCTGTTTATGGTTGTTATAGGGTTAGCTGAGGTGGATGTCTGTGCTGTTTATGGTTGTTATGGGGTTAGCTGAGGTGGATGTCTGTGCTGTTTATGGTTGTTATGGGGTTAGCTGAGGTTGATATCTGTGCTGTTTTATGGTTGTTATGGGGTTAGCTGAGGTGGATGTCTGTGCTGTTTATGGTTGTTATGGGGTTAGCTGAGGTTGATGTCTGTGCTGTTTATGGTTGTAATGGGGTTAGCTGAGGTGGATGTCTGTGCTGTTTATGGTTGTTATGGGGTTAGCTGAGGTGGATGTCTGTGCTGTTTATGGTTGTTATGGGGTTAGCTGAGGTGGATGTCTGTGCTGAGCTTCAGAGATAGTGGGAGGGGAGAGGAGGCGCTTACACTGAACCTTTTAAGGGTGCATCTTAATAGTCCAGAGTGGCTCATTGTCTTTGTCTCTTCCTCTTCATCCACAAACGCTATTCTATATGATGTTGTCGAGAGGAATGACAGACCTTTCATTTCTGTTGACTTTTGAGCATCGGCCTATCAAATATTAGAGGACTGCACGTTTAGGTTGTATGTTTGAGAGAATAGGTTATGGGCAATTCAAACCCACACTGTAGTACTATAGGAGTAGGATATTTACACAGATGGAAACACACATTTTACAATCAAATAACATCTGAGTTGGTTTGAGACAGTTTTAGGCCTATATAAATAGCAGATAGAAGTGATATGCTTTCACTTTTCAGAATAAGGTGTGTGTGTGTGTGTGTGGGGGGGGCATTGACATTTGCTACATATGGATAAGTAGGCTTTTTCAAATAGTATTTTAAGGGTCTCCTTTCTGCTCAAAACACACTGTAAAATGGTTTACTTTGTCTGTATGACAAATGAAAGCGTTAGGTTCACTTCAGTTGCTTCCAAATGGGTATCATCACTAAACATGTTTAGTCCATTGGAGGGTGCTGTCCGCTAGTGTTCAGGTCAGAGTTGAGCTGATAGGATTTCAAAGATTTTACTGAGTTACAGTTTATATAAGGAAATCAGTCAATTGAAATAAATAAATTAGGCCCTATTCTAGTGATTTCACATGACTGGGCAGGGGTGCAACCATGGGTGGGCCTTGGAGGGCATTGGCCCACCCACTGGGGAGCCAGGCCCAGCCAATCAGTTTTTCCCCACAAAATGGCTTTATTAGACACCTCAGTTTCATCAGCTGTCCGGGTGGCTGGTCTCGGACAATCCCGCAGGTAAAGAAACCAGATGTGGAGGTCTTGGGCTGGCGTGGTTACACGTGGTCTGTGGTTGTAAGGCTGGTTGGACGTACTGCTAAATTCTCTGAATTCTCATTTCTCTACCATACCGCTTATGGTAGAGAAATTAACAATTATCTGGCAACATCTCTGGTGGACATTCCTGCATTCAACATGCCAATTGCCCACTCCATCCAAACTTGAGACATCTGTGGCATTGTGTTATGTGACAAAACAGCACATTTTAAATGGCCTTTTATTGTCCCCAGTATAAGGTGCAACTGTGTAATGGTCATGCTGTTAAATCAGCTTCTTGATATGCCACACCTGTCAGGTGAATGGATTATCTTGGCAAAGGAGAAATGCTCACTAAAAGAGACATACAAAAAGTATGCACAACATTTGAGAGAAATAAGCTTTTTGTAAGTATGGAACATTCCTGGGATTTTTTTGTTTCAGCTCATGAAATATGGGACCAACACTTTACATATTTTTGTTCAATGTAGTTACCAATGGTGTTGGAATCCATGATATAGGTTAAGTACAGGGCATTACTGTTTGTTGCTTCATTAGGTTGGGGACAAACGGGTCAGCCTCATGCAGAAGATTGGTAACTGATTGAATTGGCTCTTTTAAAATATGTTGCTGATATCTCTCCCTCCAGACCCTGTGGTGGTGTGCGTAGCGCACCATGGCCCAGACCCTTCAGATGGCGATTCCTAACTTTGGCAACAACGTCCTGGAGTGTCTGAACGAGCAGCGTCTCCAGGGGCTCTACTGTGATGTCTCCGTGGTCGTCAAGGGACACGCCTTCAAGGTGGGATATTACTGTGTGAATTGCGTAGATTGTGTACTATAATGTACATTTAGTGTTCTGATGTGCAAGACCAATTATTTATCTATCAGTCTATCCCGGCGGTAACAGCTTGATTTTTATGAGTTTATTATCCCGTTGCCCTTCATAACTTGCCATTATTGGTCAACATTTTTTTATGTTAGAAAAATAACAGAAAATCTAATCACTGAATCAGAATCTGAGTGATCAGAATCATGACATTTTGCACCTCCCAAAAGATCAACCACACAGTTTTAAAATAAATGTATCATTCAAACAAAGGAAACATTCCTTATATTACTCATAACTCTATAGAATCTTCTTACTCCTCCCTCCTCCTCCAGGCTCACCGTGCCGTGCTTGCGGCTAGCAGCTCTTACTTCCGGGACCTGTTCAGCACTGGGGGAGGCAGCGGCTCCAAGACCCCCACAGTGGTGGAGCTCCCCCCGGCCGTCCAGCCCCAGAGCTTCCAGCAGATCCTGGCCTTCTGCTACACAGGCCGCCTCAGCATGACAGTGGGAGACCAGTTCCTCCTCATGTACACCGCAGGCTTCCTGCAGATCCAGCAGATCATGGAGAAGGGCACAGAGTTCTTCCTCAAGGTAATAATACATGGGTTTTATATAGCCTTTTTAACAACCCAAGCATGTTTAAAGGAAAACTCCACCCAAAAACAATATTTTGGTATTTGTTTCATTAGTCCATTGTTGATATAGTCCAAAAATGTTTTGCATGTCAGCAATCAAGTTTTCAAGATATATAACTTTCAAAATACAGACTTTATGATGCATTTTGCATCATGTTATTTTTATTTACCTTTATTTAACTATGCAAGTCAGTTAAGAGCACATTCTTATTTTCAATGACGGCCTAGGAACAGTGGGTTAACTGCCTTGTTCAGGGGTAGAACGACAGATTTTTACCTTGTCAGCTCGGGGATTCGAACTTGCAACCTCTCGGTTACTAGCCCAACGCTCTAACCACTAGGCTACCCTGCCGATACCGGCTGCAAAACATTTGACCAAAGTATTGTTTTTGGGTGGAGTTTTCCTTTAAGGTTGAGGTGGATAGAAGGCCTCCTTCAAAGGGGAGGCTTGTCCTGCAACACAATCACACACAGTGACCACAGGTTGTGTCGTTATGCTGTGCTCTTTATTCAGAGGTCTTAGAATAATACACACATACATTCCAGGGTTTCTGTTAGCCTGTAACAGCTTGCTTTTGTCCGTAAAAAAAAAAAAAAAAATGCAGATAAATAACATTTGTGTCAGCCAACTGCTAGGGAGAAGAGAAAATCCCATTGTGAAGTAATGCTTTTTAGCCTATTTATTGATGGAAATACCGGTCAATGGAAATACATTTGACTGGTCATGCTTATTGGTCTATTGGGTAATCTGCATAATTTAGTAGAAGTAAATTGGTACGTGTGTACAGTATATTTGTATGTACAGTATCTTAAAATACGAGGTCAAATTATTACGCCGGAGCTCTGGAAAGAGGCCTGATTTCCTAAGTTGGATTTCCGAGTTGGATGACTGTTCAAAACTTTTTCCCCAGTCAGAGCTTGTTTTTTCCCCAGTTCCCAGTTGTCTTGAACGCTGCATCTGCATCAAACGGCAACAGAAGGCAGGCTTCATCAGTGCGTCACACACCACTTTGCAATGAGCTGGAGGCAGTATGCATTTTGAAAACATATTCTTAATTGTTTGAAACCTTAACGTTTTAATACACATTGAGGCATGTCTTACGTTGCTTCAAAGTAGCCTATTAGATCTCCTCTCGTTCTAAATTTATAACTGATATTTTCATCTGTTACATGAAACTGCTCGCATGTGTAGTGCCCTTTTGATTAGAGGTCAACCGATTATGATTTTTCAACGACGATACCGATTATTGGAGGACCAAAAAAAGCCATTACCGATTAATCGGACGATTTTTATTTATTTGTAATAATGACAATTACAACAATACTGAAAGAACACTTATTTTAACTTAATATAATACATCAATAAAACCAATTTAGCCTAAAATAAATAATGAAACATGTTCAATTTGGTTTAAATAATGCAAAAACAAAGTGTTGGAGAAGAAAGTAAAAGTGCAATATGTGCCATGTAAGAAAGCTAACGTTTAAGTTCCTTGCTCAGAACATGAGAACATATGAAAGCTGGTGGTTCCTTTTAACATGAGTCTTCAATATTCCCAGGTAAGAAGTTTTAGGTTGTAGTTATTATAGGAATTATAGGACTA
The DNA here is from genome assembly GCF_016432855.1 of Salvelinus namaycush. Taxonomy (NCBI): domain Eukaryota; kingdom Metazoa; phylum Chordata; class Actinopteri; order Salmoniformes; family Salmonidae; genus Salvelinus; species Salvelinus namaycush. The sequence continues at coordinate 18,705,320 of NC_052347.1, read as the reverse complement.
TTTCTCTCTATACGATTTGTATTTCATTAACCTTTGACTATTGGATGTTCTTATAGGCACTTTAGTATTGCCAGTGTAACAGTATAGCTTCCATCCCTCTCCTCGCTCCTACCTGGGCTCGAACCAGGAACACAACGACAACAGCCACCCTCGAAGCAGCGTTACCCATGCAGAGCAAGGGGGAACAACTACTAGAAGGCTCAGAGCGAGTGACGTTTGAAACGCTATTAGCGCGCACCCCGCTAACTAGCTAGCTATTTCACATTGGTTACACCAGCCTAATCTCGGGAGTTGATAGGCTTGAAGCACAGCGAAGAGCTTCTGGCAAAACGCAGGAAAGTGCTGTTTGAATGAATGCTTACGAGCCTGCTGCTGCCTACCACCGCTCAGTCAGACTGCTCTATCAAATCATAGACTTAGTTATAACATAATAACACACAGAAATACGAGCCTTAGGTCATTAATATGGTCGAATCCGGAAACTATCATCTAGAAAACAAAACATTTATTCTTTCAGTGAAATACGGAACCGTTCCGTATTTATCTAACGGGTGGCATCCATAAGTCTAAATATTGCTGTTACATTGCACAACCTTCAATGTTATGCCATAATTACGTAAAATTCTGGCAAATTAGGCGGCCCAAACTGTTGCAAATACACTGACTCTGCGTGCAATGAACACAAGAGAGGTGACACAATTTCACCTGGTTAATATTGCCTGCTAACCTGGATTTCTTTTAGCTAAATATGCAGGTTTAAAAATGTATACTTCTGTGTATTGATTTTAAGAAGGGCATTGATGTTTATGGTTAGGTACACATTGGAGCAACGATACGCACCGCATCGATTATATGCAACGCAGGACACGCTAGATAAACTAGTAATATCATCAACCATGTGTAGTTAACTAGTGATTATGATTGATTGATTGTTTTTTATAAGATAAGTTTAATGCTAGCTAGCAACTTACCTTGGCTTCTACTGCATTCGCTCTATCGGCCCACAACTGTCCCAGAGTCTGTTTGGAATAGTCTATTTATTCTCAACAAGCTGACCAATAGAATAGGCAGCCTAAACTATAGTAGATTGACATAGGCTAGTGATTTTGCTGTGGGTTACTCATCTTGTTGGCTGAGGAAAAGTAAATGTGTTTGAAGTGCACATCAGAAGGACCGCACATCGTTGCATCCTCGACTTGCATGTTCTGTTAATATGAATGACCATATTCTAAATGTGATTGCTGTCATTCTGAGCACCGTGGATGGACACCCTAATCACGCTATGCACCAAATGCAAATGTGTCCGGTAAATTTCTCAAATGTCCGGTAAATTAAAATGTTGCTGATCAAGTGTCCGGCACCACATGTTCAGAAACTCTGATACATTTTGCAGAATTCTACCAGGCGTTTCCAGAGCGACAGTACACTCAACTGAGATGTGTAAACAACCACTTATCACAATCATTGCAAGTATTTGCATATACAGTATATTTATATTTCCATAATAAACTATTGATAAATGTATTCTCTCCATATTCCTCCTCCAGGTTTCCTCGCCCAGCTGTGACTCCCAGGGCCTGCAGGCCGAGGAGGCTCCGACCTCCGAACCCCAGAGCCCCGTCACTCAAACCGTTGCCGCGGGGACTGGCAGTCGCCCCGCCTCCTGCCTTACCCCCCTCCCCCTCGTGTCGCGGGTGAAGACAGAGCAGCAGGGCAACCAATCAGAAGCCTCGCCCTATTCGGTGGTGTGCACCCCTGTGGCCAAGCGCTTGTGGGAGGGCAGCAGCAGCCGAGACGGGGGTGGAGGGGGCTCAGGTGGAGGTGGGTCCAGGAAGGCCGCCCGCTTTTCCCAGGAGTCCGTGCGAGGGAGTGCCATCCAGAGCGGGGCGGGGATAGGATCAGGGGTCGGGGGTCACGGCAGCGGGTCCAACGGGAGTGTGGTCTCCATGGGCAACGTGGCATCGGAGGGCGCCAGCCCGGGCACGATGAGCGCCTACACCAGTGACTCGCCTATCAGTTACCATGACGAGGAGGAAGAGGAGGAGGTGACGGAGGAGCAGACGGAGGAGCAGTACAGGCAGATCTGTAACATGTATACCATGTACAGCATGCTCAACGTGGGCGCCGCAGGTACCGACGTGTGTGTGTGTGTGTGTGTGTGTGTGTGTGTGTGTGTGTGTGTGTGTGTGTGTGTGTGTGTGTGTGTGTGTGTGTGTGTGTGTGTGTGTGTGTGTGTGTGTGTGTGTGTGTGTGTGTGTGTGTGTGTGTGTATATATATATATAAAGGTCAGATCTAACACATGTCTTTCTCCTTCTGGTAGCTGGTGAGCGTGTGGAGGCCCTGCCAGACCACTCAGAGACCCGGGGTCGTATGCGGGGTCGCCAGGACCTGTCGTCTCTCCCCGCTGAGCTCATCACACAGATAGGCAACCGCTGCCACCCCAAACTATACGAGGAGGGGGACCCCGCAGAGAAACTTGAGCTTGTCTCAGGTCAGTGTGTGTGGATCCATTCTGTCATTTCAGAACTGGAGTAGGAGAACGGTCAGAGAAGGGTCTAGGGACCGAAGTGAAATGTGGCCTTGTTAAAGATGTGCTATCTTAATTTGAACAGCAGGAAACTAATCCTGCAGCAACAGGAAATGTGAATTATTATGAGGATTATAATGAATGGACATGTTGTAGGGGTTGATAGATTTTTCGTTAAGGCGAATCAAGTCTGAAATGTTAAAATGGAAGCCTTTTTTAACCTTGAATACACTAGTTTGCATTTTCTCTGCAACAACAGAGTGTTCAACTGAAGATAGTACACAACTTATACCCTGAGTGTACAAAACATTAAGAACACCTGCTCTTTCCATGACAGGCTGACCAGGTGAATCCAGGTGAAAGCTATGATCTCTTATTGATGTCACTTGTTAAATCCACTTCAATCAGTGTAGATGAAGGGGTGGATACGGGTTAAACAAGTATTTTTAAGCCTTGAGACATAGATTGTGTGCCATTCAGAGCGTGAATGGGCAAGACAAAATATTTAAGTGCCTTTGAACAGGGTATGGTAGTAGGTGCCAGGCGCACTGGTTTGTGTCAAGAACTGCAACGCTGCTGGGTTTTTCATGCTCAACAGTTTCCTGTCTCTATCGAGAATGGTCCACCATCCAACGTGACTCAACTGTGAGAAGCATTGGAGTCAACATGGGCCACCATACCTGTGGAACACTTTTGACCTCTTGTAGAGTCCATGCCCCGACTAATTGAGGCTGTTCTGAGGGCAAAAGGGGGGTTGCAACTCCATATTCAGAAGGTGTTCATAATGTTTGGTACTCTTAGTGTATACTATACACACACTGTATACTCTACTGTAGTAGTTGTCCTTACATGACTAGTGAAATGGGACGTGGCCTGGTTCTGCAGTACACTGAGAGTGGTCCTTACATGACTAGTGAAATGGGACGTGGCCTGGTTCTGCAGTACACTGAGAGATAACTGTATATAAGAGATTAGGCATGTGTCAGTGTGGTTAATATTAGCCACGTCAAGGCCTCTCTGGGAGCATGTCTATGTTACGTATCCAGGCTTGTGTGTGTATAAATTCAATAGGGGTGGTGTCTGGAGTAGTCCATCCTAACACTGTTCTGTGTGTGTGTATAAATTCAATAGGGGTGGTGTCTGGAGTAGTCCATCCTAACACTGTTCTGTGTGTGTGTATAAATTCAATAGGGGTAGTGTCTGGAGTAGTCCATCCTAACACTGTTCTGTGTGTGTGTATAAATTCAATAGGGGTAGTGTCTGGAGTAGTCCATCCTAACACTGTTCAGTGTGTGTGTATAAATTCAATAGGGGTGGTGTCTGGAGTAGTCCATCCTAACACTGTTCTGTGTGTGTGTATAAATTCAATAGGGGTAGTGTCTGGAGTAGTCCATCCTAACACTGTTCTGTGTGTGTGTATAAATTCAATAGGGGTGGTGTCTGGAGTAGTCCATCCTAACACTGTTCTGTGTGTGTGTGTATAAATTCAATAGGGGTGGTGTCTGGAGTAGTCCATCCTAACACTGTTCTGTGTGTGTGTATAAATTCAATAGGGGTGGTGTCTGGAGTAGTCCATCCTAACACTGTTCTGTGTGTGTGTATAAATTCAATAGGGGTGGTGTCTGGAGTAGTCCATCCTAACACTGTTCAGTGTGTGTGTATAAATTCAATAGGGGTGGTGTCTGGAGTAGTCCATCCTAACACTGTTCAGTGTGTGTGTGTATAAATTCAATAGGGGTGGTGTCTGGAGTAGTCCATCCTAACACTGTTCAGTGTGTGTGTGTATAAATTCAATAGGGGTAGTGTCTGGAGTAGTCCATCCTAACACTGTTCAGTGTGTGTGTATAAATTCAATAGGGGTGGTGTCTGGAGTAGTCCATCCTAACACTGTTCAGTGTGTGTGTATAAATTCAATAGGGGTGGTGTCTGGAGTAGTCCATCCTAACACTGTTCTGTGTGTGTGTATAAATTCAATAGGGGTAGTGTCTGGAGTAGTCCATCCTAACACTGTTCAGTGTGTGTGTATAAATTCAATAGGGGTAGTGTCTGGAGTAGTCCATCCTAACACTGTTCAGTGTGTGTGTATAAATTCAATAGGGGTGGTGTCTGGAGTAGTCCATCCTAACACTGTTCTGTGTGTGTGTATAAATTCAATAGGGGTAGTGTCTGGAGTAGTCCATCCTAACACTGTTCTGTGTGTGTGTATAAATTCAATAGGGGTAGTGTCTGGAGTAGTCCATCCTAACACTGTTCTGTGTGTGTGTATAAATTCAATAGGGGTAGTGTCTGGAGTAGTCCATCCTAACACTGTTCAGTGTGTGTGTATAAATTCAATAGGGGTGGTGTCTGGAGTAGTCCATCCTAACACTGTTCTGTGTGTGTGTATAAATTCAATAGGGGTAGTGTCTGGAGTAGTCCATCCTAACACTGTTCAGTGTGTGTGTATAAATTCAATAGGGGTGGTGTCTGGAGTAGTCCATCCTAACACTGTTCTGTGTGTGTGTATAAATTCAATAGGGGTGGTGTCTGGAGTAGTCCATCCTAACACTGTTCTGTGTGTGTGTATAAATTCAATAGGGGTAGTGTCTGGAGTAGTCCATCCTAACACTGTTCTGTGTGTGTGTATAAATTCAATAGGGGTGGTGTCTGGAGTAGTCCATCCTAACACTGTTCTGTGTGTGTGTATAAATTCAATAGGGGTAGTGTCTGGAGTAGTCCATCCTAACACTGTTCTGTGTGTGTGTATAAATTCAATAGGGGTAGTGTCTGGAGTAGTCCATCCTAACACTGTTCTGTGTGTGTGTATAAATTCAATAGGGGTAGTGTCTGGAGTAGTCCATCCTAACACTGTTCAGTGTGTGTGTATAAATTCAATAGGGGTGGTGTCTGGAGTAGTCCATCCTAACACTGTTCTGTGTGTGTGTATAAATTCAATAGGGGTGGTGTCTGGAGTAGTCCATCCTAACACTGTTCAGTGTGTGTGTATAAATTCAATAGGGGTGGTGTCTGGAGTAGTCCATCCTAACACTGTTCTGTGTGTGTGTATAAATTCAATAGGGGTAGTGTCTGGAGTAGTCCATCCTAACACTGTTCTGTGTGTGTGTATAAATTCAATAGGGGTAGTGTCTGGAGTAGTCCATCCTAACACTGTTCAGTGTGTGTGTATAAATTCAATAGGGGTAGTGTCTGGAGTAGTCCATCCTAACACTGTTCTGTGTGTGTGTGTAAATTCAATAGGGGTAGTGTCTGGAGTAGTCCATCCTAACACTGTTCAGTGTGTGTGTATAAATTCAATAGGGGTAGTGTCTGGAGTAGTCCATCCTAACACTGTTCTGTGTGTGTGTATAAATTCAATAGGGGTAGTGTCTGGAGTAGTCCATCCTAACACTGTTCAGTGTGTGTGTATAAATTCAATAGGGGTGGTGTCTGGAGTAGTCCATCCTAACACTGTTCTGTGTGTGTGTATAAATTCAATAGGGGTAGTGTCTGGAGTAGTCCATCCTAACACTGTTCAGTGTGTGTGTGTATAAATTCAATAGGGGTAGTGTCTGGAGTAGTCCATCCTAACACTGTTCAGTGTGTGTGTATAAATTCAATAGGGGTGGTGTCTGGAGTAGTCCATCCTAACACTGTTCTGTGTGTGTGTATAAATTCAATAGGGGTGGTGTCTGGAGTAGTCCATCCTAACACTGTTCTGTGTGTGTGTATAAATTCAATAGGGGTGGTGTCTGGAGTAGTCCATCCTAACACTGTTCAGTGTGTGTGTGTATAAATTCAATAGGGGTGGTGTCTGGAGTAGTCCATCCTAACACTGTTCTGTGTGTGTGTATAAATTCAATAGGGGTGGTGTCTGGAGTAGTCCATCCTAACACTGTTCTGTGTGTGTGTATAAATTCAATAGGGGTGGTGTCTGGAGTAGTCCATCCTAACACTGTTCAGTGTGTGTGTATAAATTCAATAGGGGTGGTGTCTGGAGTAGTCCATCCTAACACTGTTCAGTGTGTGTGTATAAATTCAATAGGGGTGGTGTCTGGAGTAGTCTATCCTAACACTGTTCAGTGTGTGTGTGTATAAATTCAATAGGGGTGGTGTCTGGAGTAGTCTATCCTAACACTGTTCAGTGTGTGTGTATAAATTCAATAGGGGTGGTGTCTGGAGTAGTCCATCCTAACACTGTTCAGTGTGTGTGTATAAATTCAATAGGGGTGGTGTCTGGAGTAGTCCATCCTAACACTGTTCAGTGTGTTTGTTTTTGTTGATTCTCACTAATGTCTGTGCGTGTGTGTGTCTGCAGGTACATGTGTGTTCATATCTCGAGCCCAGCTGATGAACTGTCATGTGAGTGCAGGGACCAGACACAAGGTGTTGCTCAGGAGGCTGCTGGCTGCCTTCTTCGACAGGTTAGTGTGTCTCTCTCTCTCTCACACATCTGACGTGTCTGTGTGTGTTTATTCGTCTGACGTGTGTGTGTGTTTATACGTCTGACAAGTGTGTGTGTTTATACGTCTGATGTGTATATTTATACGTGTGTGTGTGTGTGTGTGTGTTTATACGTCTGACCTGTCGTGTGTGCCTGCCTGCCAGTGTGTGTGTGTGTGTTAACAGTTGATGGATGTCTGTATGTTTATAAAGGTATCATTATACTCTCTCCCTGTCAGGAATACTCTGGCTAACAGCTGTGGAACAGGAATCCGCTCCTCCACTAACGACCCCAGCCGCAAGCCCCTGGACAACAGAGTCTTGCACGCAGTCAAATGTGAGTGTTTCACTTAAACACAAGTGCCTTTTTGTTAGTACAAATGGACGGCTGATTTATGATTGGACTCATCAATCCTAACTCTCTGGTCTTTTCCTCTTTTCTCTCTTATTCTCTCTATTCCCCTCCCTCCCTCCCTCCCTCATTCCTTCCTCCCCTCTCTCTCTCTCTCTCTCCTCCATCAGTCTACAGCCAGAACTTTGCCACGAGCTTCAAGGAGAGCGAGATGAACGCCATCGCGGCGGACATGTGCACCAACGCCCGCCGCGTCGTCCGCAAGAGCTGGATCCCCAAGCTGAAGCTGCTCATGGCCGAGGGCGACGCGTACTCCGCCTTCCTCCCTGACGCCAAGATGGAGGCTGACGCCCTAGGGGCGGAGCCAGGCTTTGAACCCAACTCCCTGGAGGGCGCCGAGACAGGCGGCTCGTCCGGCGAGTCGCTGCAGGGGGTGGGCAGCGACGGAGGCACTTTGTTTTAGATGGGGAGGTGGAGTACAGAAGTGTTTAGAAGACGATGATGATGATGATGATGAATACCTATATTTCCCTGTACTCCCCTCTTTCTTCTCCTCTGGTGGTGTGGCCCATCCCCCTGACCCTTTGGCCTTTTGATCCTCCGATATGTGACTCTGAAACGTTGCTAGGGGAAACAGGGGTTGTTACCAGGATGTTAACCAGGAAGTTATGCTTTAATTTTGAAAGCGAAAGTCCAAGCAATCGTAACTTCTAATATGGTTTCTGCTGTATATTAGTATGGGGGTAGAGAAAGGGTGATGGGTTTGTGGGGTTGCAGTATTTTTATTTATTTACATTTTTAGTTTTTTTAACCAAATTCCTGCCTCTCCATATCAAAACACATTCCCCTGGTTTTGAATGTAGATGTCAGCAGCATTGCACAATTTCAGTCTGAACGATTGTATCCCAACCTCTTGAGGAAAAACAAACCGACAGAAAGATAACTACTCTATGGATATGAGAGAGACTGTAGTTTCTCTCTAGAATGAGAGAAAAGGGGAGAGAGGGAGCGATAGAAAGACCCCTACCCCACCAGTCCTCCAACCCCACACCCTTCTGTGACCAGAACAAAAGGATTATGCCCTCGGTTTTAATGTACTGTCTCTCTTGTAGCTGTTATGATCACAGCTCCTTTCTCTGTTTGTAACATGGATCCAGAGATGAGGACTACAGGTTGTACCATAATTGTAAAGAAATCCAAGGGGAACAGAAAAAGACGGTCATATTTTTTTGAATATGTATTTATACAACCGTGGGTGTGTACAGAGAGAAAGAGAGGGATTGGTTTTAAATCTCTGTTGTTTTATTGTATTTTGAACAGCTGTTTTTGCAAAGAAAGTCCTGCTCCGAAAAAATAAGATTTAAAAGCAAATAAATTAGTGCTATTTTTGCATAAAAATATGGTATTGATCAAGTGGTCAGAAAAGTCTTAACGTAGGGCCTTTTGAGTTTTCTGTTTTGACAAACTATTGAACTGAAAAATATCTGTTTTTAAGACAGAACTGGGCACCTTCTACCTGCGGCAATCCAATATAGCTTATCTTATTCTTGTCCTTTTTCTCTATGGAAACTGTCAAGGAAGCCTACCTATGTGGCTGTTGACAACGATGACTGACTATGTTATGCTTGCTAGCGAGCTAGCAACGTTACTATGCTAGCTATACTGCTTACTCGAAAATCACGGCTAAAAATGTAAAAAATGCACAGCTTGAATCAACTGGTTGACTGCTGCAACTATTGTGCTAGCTAGCTAACCCCTCTGTTGGTTAGTGACGTGCTCCGAAGCAGACTACTGACATCATTACACATCATGAGGTGGTGATTCAAGGACCGGAAAACATTTGGAATAATGGAATGTGCCTTTTTTTTATCGACATGGATATGCAGGGGTGGGTCCTGCTTATGTTGATGTTGGGAGGAGGGAGTAGAATGGGCTTTAAAAGGTGGCAGGTTGTTCAGCTTGAGACAGAGTTGTAACACACACACACACGTGTCCCAAAGAGAGATGGGGTGAGGACAGGGGGATTGGCATTCCGGTGGAGTATGTTGGTATGTTTTAAACAGTCTCATATATGTGCGAGAGCAAGCATTTGTGTTCATTCCTCGAATGTGACTGAAAAGTATATTTGTTCCTGTGCGATTGATGTGTGTGAGTGCGCTTTAGGTGGATGTGCGTGTGTGAGTGAGTGTGCTTTTACGTGTGTGTATGTCCTCCACCTGGTAGTGTTTTGGATTGGTTTAAGACTCTCTGCTGGGACACTTGTCTTTGTGAACAATGACCTACACCATCTTCCATACACCTTTGCAATCCAAAAGATGTGAGACACCTTCAGATAGAAAAGTGAGGTATAGAGCGGACACAATTCACTTTTATCCATACGGCTGAGAAGCAGGTCCACTCTATGCATAGTATTTCTGTCCCGATTACTGTTGTTTAACTCTCACGCTCGGTAAATCCAAAATGGACATGTTAAAGGGGAGGTGAAGCACCTTTTTATATGGGGTGAACCCATGTTTCCTGCACCTTTAAGGGGTTTTGATGGGTTGTGTGGAGAATCAACCCAAGGGTCATGCAAAGGCATGGCCTTGTTCAAATATTTTTAAGCTGCATCCTTCCCCCCTTTCCTTGATGTAAGTACTTCAGGGAAGGGACTAAAGGAAGGGTGCATTTAGAGAGTATTGGAACATAGCCTGCGTCTCAGATCTGTGGATGTGGGATGCACTGGGATGACTCCTGTTGTAAATATTGGGACCGTTGAGCTGATTTTCTTTCTACGCTCGTCTAGCGTTTTCCTATGTAGGGTGATTGTGTAAAAGTGTGGAAGCGATGAAAGAGGACCGTTTTTTTATATATGTTTTGTTATTTTTTTTACTTGGTCTCGCGTGTTGTCGAGACGTCATGGAGACTGGTGTGTGTGTGAGCTCCCAGCATGCATTTGGCCTACAGGTCAGAGGAGGATGATGGTTGCTTTGGTCTTAAAGTACTGGCCTAATGTGCTACTGAGTTGGTGTGACTGAAGGGAGGGAGGTGGGGTCATGTTTAGGGAAGAGGTGTCGTGGCTGCAGACTGTCTGTCCATCAGAATGTTGTACAGAAAAAAATATTAATTTTTAAAATGTTTTTTCTTTTTTTTTCTTGTATTGCTTGTTTTATTTTTTCTTTAAAGAAACGTGTACTGTAAAGACCTTAAAGAAATGCTACTAATTGAAGGTGGTGAATGATTTACCAACTTCTTGCTGAAGAAAAAATTGAAAAGGAAAGATAACTGTACGAGAGCTAGACAGAGCACCGAGAGCTAGACAGAGCACCGAGAGCTAGACAGAGCACCGAGAGCTAGACAGAGCACCGAGAGCTAGACAGAGCACCGAGAGCTAGACAGAGCACCGAGAGCTAGACAGAGCACCGAGAGCTAGACAGAGAACTGTATATTTTTTTCATTGTTTGTGATGAGGGTTCCATGAGAGGTTCTTCCAGGGGGGGGGGGGGGGGTGATGGGAAGACTAGGGCACTGTACTGTCTCTTGTCTATTGGGGGGAATGATTTTTGGGGAGGTGGGTGGGTAGTAGTGGGTGTGTGGAGCTATAGAGGTCTGAATTACAAACTTTGCACCTGTTATTGAACCTGTACACCAGGCTCTGATTTCACCCTGCTGAACAGATCCCAGGATATTATGGACACTGTCAGATCCACTCTTTGTTCACCACCTGCTGTTCACATGTGGTACTGCAGACCAGTGCACTGCCTGGAGCCACCACCAGATGACAGTATTTCCCCCACAGACCATAGTCAATGACTGAGTTGGTTACTAAGTGATCAAAGTTCAGTTTTGTGTTTTGGAGAGGGTTACTTCTCTCAGCTCTGAAGCACAAGACTAAAGGAACAGAAAGGAATGTTTGTTTGTGTGAGACAGGACAGTTCAAGCTGATTCATCCTACATCCCTACAGGTAGATGTCCCTCCTCCCCCAACACACACATCTCAAGAGGATGGACAAACAAAGGCGTATATAGGCTTGGAGAAGGACCTTTTTTCACATATACATATATAAATATGAATATATGTATAGATATACTGTATATTATACATAGAGGCACTAAAGAAGTTGGATTGTTAGTCGTGCACTCTCAGCATGAGGTATATACCCACAAACCGCTTATTGAAACCAGTGCAGTAGCGTCCCCAATGTCTCTGCCCCTGCTCCTTGCCCTCTGTGACCCTGTAGCGCCAGTGCTCATTCTGTTCTCATTGTTTTCCAAGTGCCAATAACTTTGTGAAACCCCTTAACTGTGACCCAATATTATTCAAGGTAATTGCACATTAACTACTGTAAAGAAAAATCATTAAGATAAATGTCAACATGGATTTAAAAAAACTATCTTAATAAAAGGTTTGTAACAAATGATTTGTGGCCTTGCTCCTTTTTTTCTGAATATTTGTACCACTGACAAGATTGACTTGTAAATTATAGGTTTGCTACCTGCTGTAATTAGACATTATCAAAGGTCTGTTCACTTTTGTGGGGATTTTGGCAATAACACAACCTACACATGTGTCGAGTCATAAATAGTAGTCTAAATATAGTGTAGGAGGCTACTACACGTTATCCGCAGCTCTTGTGGGGCTTTTGGCATAGGAGGAGCTCATGGAAGAACTTACACCTCTCAGATGACAGCGAGTCACTGACGTCAGCGAAGTTATAATAAAGCGGGTTGTACAGGCACGTTCATGTCTGTGTGTGTGTGAAGTTTGGAGAATCTAGGCCCTAACGGTAAAGGAAGGTCCAAAGTTGTGGCAATCAAATTAACGAGTCTTTAAACGTCTTAAGATCAATAATAAGCAACAACATGGAGGTCAGCGCTGAGGCCAAGAGGATTATGGTCCACGCTCTAGGTAAACTATACAGCTCGCGCGCCCAGCGCGGGGGACACCGTCTCCACCGGTGCCTGCTGCTCACGCTCGTAATGCAGTCCGCCCGGGATATCTACCACGCATCGCAGGCCAGTTGTGAAACCACGACAGCAGCAGAGCCGGTCCAGCAAGAGTCGCCGATGGAGGAAACAACTGGAGACCCTTTGGAGAGGGAGGTTTCCTCGACTCTGTCTGGACTACCCGTGACCCCCCAGCCCCAGGAGAGTGCCTCATCCTCCGAGGACGAAACGAGCTCACACCCGCTACACTGCAGTGTAACAGCAAGTAGGGAAGACAAGGAGAACCGGGGCCCGTCGAGGCCTGACGGTAACGCCAGGAAGAGACGGGGCAAGGTGGCCGCGGAGCCCGACTTCCTCCCCTGCAAGAAAGCGAAAATGGAGCAAGGGAGAAATAACGTCATACGGAGCTCTGTGAACTGCTACCGTGTCAGTGGGGACTCATTGGCCTCATCGGTGCCCATTTTAAGAGTCATTGCAGCGTTTTGAAGGGACAATGAAGAGTTTGCTTTGATTTGGGTTCATAAATACAATTTTGTGACCGAGCAAGAGGAATGCGCCATGGGCAACACTATCCGGTTATGAGCCGGGTAGAGAGAGAGGAGGCCGCATATGCGTTCAGACACTATAAAATGCGGTGGTCTCTCATGTTGGAAACGGGGCTGTCCCGGGCTCAGTGGAGATTTCTCCGAAACTTGGAGCTTGTTTTGTGAGAGGTGACTGATCGTTACCGTAAAATAGTTCCTGTTCTCCCACTGTGACTTTCCCCGCTGGCTGTGCGCCAAAAGAGGGAGACGGAAAAACATTGTTTGGTCGAAAAGGACTGAATACAATACACGGCACACGCCTAAACCGACTGAATAGTGCTGGTTATACGGACTTTTATAGCCTACACGTGCGCCATGGTGCTGAAAATACTAGACCAAATATTTGCTATTAATCACTGTTGTGGGTCCCAGTAATCCAAACATTTGACCTATTACATACATTGTTCCATTAAATGTTCTGAATGTTCTACCCGTGTGATACATTCACATGTATATTTTGTTAATTTGGAATTGTAAGTTAGTTGGTTAAACTGTGGAACTTTTCTTCCATACGAACCAAAATGAATTGTATCGACACTGATAACCAAAACTGTGAAACAAACCATTCCAATGACACTACCTCAGTTTTATTTATTAAAACGTTTTATAATGAACTTGAACCTTGACTCGTTTCCTTTTAACTTGTTGTAGCCTTGTGGAAACTATTCATCATGACATGGGTGCCCACTGGGCACACACTGGTTGAGCCAACGTTGTTTCCACTTAATTTCAACCCCTAAAAATCTGTTTTAACGTGGAAGACAAATTTGATTTTTTTTCACACAACGTTGAACTAAAATCCTGATGACATAGTCACATTTTTGTTGAATTCACGTTAGTGGACAACTCATCCAAACGTAAATAAAAACTTAACGTTGAACTGACATCTGTACCCAGTGGTTGGGCGGATGTGGTTGTGGTATGGAGTCCGCGTGACTAAAGAAACAAGGGTAGTAGGAATATTGCCCTATGGAGCGAGTAGGGAGGAAACGGCAATGGGTGTGATGAGTCGGAAGCACGCTGTGTCATCGCTATCCTCTCGCTCTCTCGCGCGCACACACACACACAATGGTTATATTTCCAGGAAGTTACGCTGTTGTAAAGAAAGAGACGCAGGACAAACACTATTTCCCTGTCATCAAATTACATACGGAATGGGTACAATGTATCAGTTTTGTTGTTAACCTCGGGAAAATTGAGAGAGAGGGTCTATTGTGCCACCCTGGCAGCTGTGGAGTACGGTCAGACATGGGACACTGTTCTCCCAGTGGCATGCAGGGGCATCGGCCTGACCACCCCAATCACAATCTGTGCATGACTGCACGACTGGCCCATGCATCTGGACCAAGATTCTGTTCGGATAATCAGACAAAAAGACAGTGTGAAATGGCAATAAGGGGCTGCCTGGAGCTGCTTTCATTAGGGTTTCCAAATTGGTGTTTGTTTTTGCGCTGTTGGGGGCCGATTCCGAACCAAGTTAAGCGCATGTAAATGAAAAGTAATTCCCTTTGTATGCACTTTTTTCTCTATGCTTATTCTGACCTTGAATTGAATGAGATTAGCACCTGCAATTTGTTCAGGGTGGAGATGTAAGAAATTAAGGTGTGGTGGAGGTGTAAGAAATGAAGGTGTGGTGGAGATATAAGAAATGAAGGTGTGGTGGAGGTGTAAGAAATGAAGGTGTGGTGGAGGTGTAAGAAATGAAGGTGTGGTGGAGATGTAAGAAATGAAGGTGTGGTGGAGATGTAAGAAATGAAGGTGTGGTGGAGATGTAAGAAATGAAGGTGTGGTGGAGGTGTAAGAAATGAAGGTGTGGTGGAGATGTAAGAAATGAAGGTGTGGTGGAGGTGTAAGAAATGAAGGTGTGGTGGAGATGTAAGAAATGAAGGTGTGGTGGAGATGTAAGAAATGAAGGTGTGGTGGAGGTGTAAGAAATGAAGGTGTGGTGAAGGTGTTTGCAGATATGCTGTATTATGACCTTCACTAATTCCCTCATTTCCACCACTTTTATGTGCGAGGAAACCATAAATAAGTTCGAGCAAACCTGCCGGTTCCAAGTGTAAAAACCTCTACTTTCTTTGTGAAGGAAAAGCAGCCAACAAGTGCTCAGCATACAGTTCAATCAATCAATCAATCAATCAATCAATCAAGTTTATTTTATATAGCCCTTCGTACATCAGCTAATATCTCGAAGTGCTGTACAGAAACCCAGCCTAAAACCCCAAACAGCTAGTAATGCAGGTGTAGAAGCACGGTGGCTAGGAAAAACTCCCTAGAAAGGCCAAAACCTAGGAAGAAACCTAGAGAGGAACCAGGCTATGAGGGGTGGCCAGTCCTCTTCTGGCTGTGCCGGGTGGAGATTATAACAGAACTATGCCAAGATGTTCAAAAATGTTCATAAGTGACAAGCATGGTCAAATAATAATCATGAATAATTTTCAGTTGGCTTTTCATAGCCGATCATTAAGAGTTGAAAAACAACAGGTCTGGGACAGGTGGCGGTTCCATAACCGCAGGCAGAACAGTTGAAACTGGAATAGCAGCAAGGCCAGGCGGACTGGGGACAGCAAGGAGTCACCACGCCCGGTAGTCCCGACGTATGGTCCTAGGGCTCAGGTCCTCCGAGAGAAAGAAAGAGAGAAGGAGAAAATTAGAGAGAGCCAAGATTTTCAAAATGTTCATAAATGACAAGCATGGTCAAATAATAATCAGGAATAAATCTCAGTTGGCTTTTCATAGCCGATCATTAAGAGTTGAAAACAGCAGGTCTGGGACAGGTAGGGGTTCCGTAACCGCAGGCAGAACAGTTGAAACTGGAATAGCAGCAAGGCCAGGCGGACTGGGGACAGCAAGGAGTCATCATGCCCGGTAGTCCTGACGTATGGTCCTAGGGCTCAGGTTCTCAGAGAGAGAGAAAGAAAGAGAGAACGAGAGAATTAGAGAGAGCATACTTAAATTCACACAGGACACTGGATAAGACAGGAGAAGTACTCCAGGTATAACCAACTGACCCTAGCCCCCCGACACATAAACTACTGCAGCATAAATACTGGAGGCTGAGACAGGAGCGGTCAGGAGACACTGTGGCCCCATCCGAAGATACCCCCGGACAGGGCCAAACAGGAAGGATATAACCCCACCCACTTTGCCAAAGCACAGCCCCCGCACCACTAGAGGGATATCTTCAACCACCAACTTACAATCCTGAGACAAGGCCGAGTATAGCCCACAAAGATCTCCACCACAGCACAAACCAAGGGGGGGCGCCAACCCAGACAGGAAGATCACGTCAGTAACTCAACCCACTCAAGTGACGCACCCCTCCTAGGGACGGCATGAAAGAGCACCAGTAAGCCAGTGACTCAGCCCCTGTAATAGGGTTAGAGGCAGAGAATCCCAGTGGAGAGAGGGGAACCGGCCAGGCAGAGACAGCAAGGGCGGTTCGTTGCTCCAGAGCCTTTCCGTTCACCTTCACACTCCTGGGCCAGACTACACTCAATCATATGACCTACTGAAGAGATAAGTCTTCAGTAAAGACTTAAAGGTTGAGACCGAGTCTGCGTCTCTCACATGGGTAGGCAGACTGTTCCATAAAAATGGAGATCTATAGGAGAAAGCCCTGCCTCCCGCTGTTTGCTTAGAAATTCTAGGGACAATTAGGAGGCCTGCGTCTTGTGACCGTAGCGTACGTATTGGTATGTACGGCAGGACCAACTCGGAAAGATAGATAGGAGCAAGCCCATGTAACGCTTTATAGGTTAACAGTAAAACCTTGAAATCAGCCCTTGCCTTAACAGGAAGCTAGTGTAGGGAAGCTAGCACTGGAGTAATATGATCAAATTTCTTGGTTCTAGTCAGGATTCTAGCAGCCGTATTTAGCACTAACTGAAGTTTATTTAGTGCTTTATCCGGGTAGCCGGAAAGTAGAGCATTGCAGTAGACCTAGAAGTAACAAATGCATGGATTAATTTTTCTGCATCATTTTTGGACAGAAAATTTCTGATTTTTGCAATGTTACGTAGATGGAAAAAAGCTGTCCTTGAAACAGTCTTGATATGTTCGTCAAAAGAGAGATCAGGGTCAAGAGTAACGCCGAGGTCCTTCACAGTTTTATTTGAGACGACTTTACAACCATCAAGATGAATTGTCAGATTTAACAGAAGATCTCTTTGTTTCTTGGGACCTAGAACAAGCATCTCTGTTTTGTCCGAGTTTAAAAGTAGAACGTTTTCAGCCATCCACTTCCTTATGTCTGAAACACAGGCTTCTAGCGAGGGCAATTTTGGGGCTTCACCATGTTTCATTGAAATGTACAGCTGTGTGTCATCCGCATAGCAGTGAAAGTTAACATTATGTTTTCGAATAACATCCCCAAGAGGTAAAATATATAGTGAAAACAATAGTGGTCCTAAAACGGAACCTTGAGGAACACCGAAATGTACAGTTGATTTGTCAGAGGACAAACCATTCACAGAGACAAACTGATATCTTTCCGACAGGTAAGATCTAAACCAGGCCAGAACTTGTCCGTGTAGACCAATTTGGGTTTCCAGTCTCTCCAAAAGAATGTGGTGATCGATGGTGTCAAAGGCAGCACTAAGGTCTAGTAGCACGAGGACAGATGCAGAGCCTCGGTCTGACGCCATTAAAAGGTCATTTACCACCTTCACAAGTGCAGTCTCAGTGCTATGATGGGGTCTAAAACCAGACTGAAGCATTTCGTATACATTGTTTGTCTTCAGAAAGGCAGTGAGTTGCTGCGCAACAGCTTTTTCTAAAATTTTTGAGAGGAATGGAAGATTCGATATAGGCCGGTAGTTTTCTATATTTTCCGGGTCAAGGTTTGGCTTTTTCAAGAGAGGCTTTATCACTGCCACTTTTAGTGAGTTTGGTACACATCCGGTGGATAGAGAGCTGTTTATTATGTTCAACATAGGAGGGCCAAGCACGGGAAGCAGCTCTTTCAGTAGTTTAGTAGGAATAGGATCCAGTATGCAGCTTGAAGGTTTAGAGGCCATGATCATTTTCATCATTGTGTCAAGAGATATAGTACTAAAACACTTAAGTGTCTCTCCCGATCCCAGGCCCTGGCAGAGCTGTGCAGATCCAGGACAGCTAAGCCCTGGAGGAATACGCAGATTCAAAGAGGAGTCCGTAATTTGCTTTCTAATGGTCATGATCTTTTCCTCAAAGAAGTTCATGAATTTATTACTGCTGAAGTGAAAGCCATCCTCTCTTGGGGAATGCTGCTTTTTAGTTAGCTTTGCAACAGTATCAAAAAGAAATTTTGGATTGTTCTTATTTTCCTCGATTAAGTTGGAAAAGTAGGATGATCGAGCAGCAGTGAGGGCTCTTCGGTACTGCACGGTACTGTCTTTCCAAGCTAGTCGGAAGACTTCCAGTTTGGTGTGGCGCCATTTCCGTTCCAATTTCCTGGAAGCTTGCTTCAAAGCTCGGGTATTTTCTGTATACCAGGGAGCTAGTTTCTTATGACAAATGTTTTTCATTTTTAGGGGTGCAACTGCATCTAGGGTATTGCGCAAGGTTAAATTGAGTTCCTCAGTTAAGTGGTTAACTGATTTTTGTCCTCTGACGTCCTTGGGTAGGCAGAAGGAGTCTGGAAGGGCATCAAGGAATTTTTGTGTTGTCTGAGAATTTATAGCACGACTTTTGATGCTCCTTGGTTGGGGTCTGAGCAGATTATTTGTTGCGATTGCAAACGTAATAAAATGGTGGTCCGATAGTCCAGGATTATGTGGAAAAACATTAAGATCTACAACATTTATTCCATGGGACAAAACTAGGTCCAGAGTATGACTGTGGCAGTGAGTAGGTCCAGAGACATGTTGGACAAAACCCACTGAGTCGATGATGGCTCCGAAAGACTTTTGGAGTGGGTCTGTGGACTTCTCCATATGAATATTAAAATCACCAAAAATTAGAATATGATCTGCTATGACTACAAGGTCTGATAGGAATTCAGGGAACTCAGAGAGGAACGCTGTATATGGCCCAGGAGGCCTGTAAACAGTAGCTATAAAAAGTGATTGAGTAGGCTGCATAGATTTCATGACTAGAAGCTCAAAAGACGAAAACGTCATTTTTTTTTTTGTAAATTGAAATTTGCTATCGTAAATGTTAGCAACACCTCCGCCTTTGCGGGATGCACGGGGGATATGGTCACTAGTGTAACCAGGAGGTGAGGCCTCATTTAACACAGTAAATTCATCAGGCTTAAGCCATGTTTCAGTCAGGCCAATCACATCAAGATTATGATCAGTGATTAGTTCACTGACTATGACTGCCTTTGAAGTGAGGGATCTAACATTAAGTAACCCTATTTTGAGATGTGAGGTATCACGATCTCTTTCAATAATGGCAGGAATGGAGGAGGTCTTTATCCTAATAAGATTGCTAAGGCGAACACCGCCATGTTTAGTTTTGCCCAACCTAGGTCGAGGCACAGACACAGTCTCAATGGGTATGGCTGAGCTGACTACACTGACTGTGCTATTGGCAGACTCCACTAAGCTGGCAGGTTGGCTAACAGCCTGCTGCCTGGCCTGCACCCTATTTCATTGTGGGGCTAGAGGAGTTAGAGCCCTATCTATGTTGGTAGATAAGATGAGAGCACCCCTCCAGCTAGGATGGAGTCCGTCACTCCTCAGCAGGTCAGGCTTGGTCCTGTTTGTGGGTGAGTCCCAGAAAGAGGGCCAATTATCTACAAATTCTATCTTTTGGGAGGGGCAGAAAACAGTTTTCAACCAGCGATTGAGTGCTGAGACTCTGCTGTAGAGCTCGTCACTCCCCCTAACTGGGAGGGGGCCAGAGACAATTACTCGATGCCGACACATCTTTCTAGCTGATTTACACGCTGAAGCTATGTTGCACTTGGTGACCTCTGACTGTTTCATCCTAACATCGTTGGTGCCGACGTGGATAACAATATCTCTATACTCTCTACACTCGCCAGATTTAGCTTTAGCCAGCACCATCTTTAGATTAGCCTTAACGTCGGTAGCCCTGCCCCCTGGGAAACAGTGTATGATCGCTGGGTGATTCGTTTTAAGTCTAATACTGCGGGTAATGGAGTCGCCAATGACTAGGGTTTTCAATTTGTCAGAGCTAATGGTTGGAGCCTTCGGCGTCTCAGACCCCGTAGCGGGAGGAGTAGAGACAAGAGAAGACTCAGCCTCAGACTCCGACTCGCTACATAATGGGGAGAACCGGTTGAAAGTTTCTGTCGGCTGAATGAGCGACACCAGTTGAGCATTCCTACAGCATTTCCCTCCAGAAGCCATGAGAAAGTTGTCCGGCTGCGGGGACTGTGCGGGGGGGTTTATACTAACGTTACTATCTGTACTTACTGGTGGCACAGACGCTGTTTCTTCCTTTCCTACACTGAAATTACCCTTGCCTAACGATTGCGTCTGAAGCTGGGCTTGTAGCACAGCTATCCTCGCCGTAAGGCGATCGTTCTCCTGTATATTATGAGTACAGCGACTGCAATTAGAAGACATCATGTTAATGTTACTACTTAGCTTCGGCTGTTGAAGGTGCTGACGAACCATGTCCAGATAAAGCGTCCGGAGTGAAAAAGTTGAATGAGGGAAAAAAGTTGCGATGGAAAAACTAAAAATATAAACGGTAATTAAAAAATAAAAAAATAAAAAAAATAAAAAAACGTAAAGTTGTCAGCTAGCAAAGTAAAGTTGGCAGCAAAACGCACAGCAAAAAAAACGCACAGCAACACGTCTGCAAATTCAACAGGAAGTGACGTCTGACTGGAAGTGATATCTGACGTATTCGATTGAAGTCAGTTGAAGTCAGAAGTTTACATACACTTAGGTTGGGGTCATTAAAACTTGTTTTTCAACCACTCCACAGTTTTCTTGTTAACAAACTATAGTTTTGGCAAGTCGGTTAGGACATCTACTTTGTGCATGATACAGGTCATTTTTCCAACAATTGTTTACAGACAGATTATTTCGCTTATAATTCACTGTATCACAATTCCAGTGGGTCAGAAGTTTACATACTGTGACTGTGCCTTTAACTTTTACCGCCTCTCAACCCCGTATCCGTGATCACCCCCCACCCCCCCCACACTGATTAGCATCGCTAGCATAGCTTCACAAGTAAATAGTAGCATCTAAATATCATTAAATCACAAGTCCAAGACACCAGATGAAAGATACAGATCTTGTGAATAAACCCATCATTTCTGTTTTTTAAAATGTTTTACAGGGAAGACACAATATGTAAATCTATTAGCTAACCACGTTAGCAAAATACACCATCTTTCTTTGTCCACCATTTTCTCTCTCCACCACTAGCTATCACCAATTCGGCTAAACTAAGATATTGATAGCAACAAACCAAGACAAAAACTCATCAGATGACAGTCTGATAACATATTTATGGTATAGGATAGGTGTTGTTAGAAAAAAGTGCATATTTCAGGTAGAAATCACAGTTTACAATTGCACCGACCATCACAAATCGACTAGAATTACTAGATAGAGCAACGTGTATGACCAATTTACTCATCATAAAACATTTCATAAAAATAGACAAAGCATAGCAATGGAAAGACACAGTTCTTGTGATTTCAGACCATATTTCAGATTTTCTAAGCGTTTTTCAGCGAAAACACAATAAATCGATAAGTTAGCATACCACATGTGAAAACGTTAGTAGAGTATGAATTCAAGGCAAAGGGAGCTATAACGTTATCATCGCCAAAATATATTAATTTTTTCACTAACCTTCTCAGAATTCTTCCGATGACACTCCTGTAACATCATTTTACAACATACATATACAGTTTGTTCGAAAAGGTGCATATTTAGCCATACAAAACCGTGGTTATACAATGGAAATAGTCACAACTCAAGCATCAAAATGAGGGACGTCAGCTTTCAGAGTGATCTAGTTTAATCGAAAGCTAATCATATACTTGACTAAAAAATACAGAGTTGACAGGAATCGAAAGACAAATTAGTTCTTAATGCAACCGCTGACTTACATTTTTAAAATTATCCTTACTTTTCAATACAGGGTTCGCCAAGTGAAGCTATACCAAACAAAATGGCGAAATATGCGTTTAAAATATTTCGACAGAACAACGATTTATCATATTAAATATTGCTTACTTTGAGCTGTTCTTCCATCAGATTCTTGGGCAATGTATTCTTTCTTGGGTTTAATCTTCTTTTGGTCGAAAGATGTCCTTTGTCCGTCTAAATGCCCGCTAACGTTCGACCGGGACCCCGAAATGTGCCCGGTGCTTCACATAGAAATGCATCAAAATCGCACTAAACGGATATAAATTGCTATAAAACGGTTTAAATTAACTACCTTATGATGTTTCTAAGTCCTATATCGAATTAAATTACAGACGGATACATTTTACGTTGATAACCGAGCCTTTGAAAATGGCATCCGGAGGTGTCTTCCTGCGTAAAGGCGAGCGTCGAAAGGGGGGCTACCCTCACTCCTTGGTCCTTTATAACCTCTGAGAGCTACGCAGAAGGCCCATTCCACTTCTCATTGGTTACTGACATCCAGGGGAAGGCGGGTGCAGTTCGTGTCGTTCCATAGGATATACACAGACTTTTAAAACTGATCTGAAATCAGAGCTTCGCTCTCAGA
Source organism: Salvelinus namaycush (assembly GCF_016432855.1). Taxonomy (NCBI): domain Eukaryota; kingdom Metazoa; phylum Chordata; class Actinopteri; order Salmoniformes; family Salmonidae; genus Salvelinus; species Salvelinus namaycush. The sequence continues at coordinate 18,682,857 of NC_052347.1, read as the reverse complement.
CCTTTCACTGTCTGTCATGGATTTCGCTGTAGAAAGAGTTCTGGGTCACCCACAGACATCATTCCAACTTTGTATGAAACTAGAAAGTGTTTTCTATCCAATAGAATTAATAATATGCATATTGTACGAGCAAGAATTGAGTACTAGGCAGTTTAATTTGGAGACGACAAAATGCTAATTCGGAACAGCACCCCCTGTAGTCGCAAGAATTAAACAGCTTGGAAAATTCCAGAAAGTGATGTCATGGCTTTAGAAGCTTCTGACAGGCTTATTGACATAATTTGAGTCAATTGGAGGTGTACATGTGGATGTATTTCAAGGCCTACCTTCAAACTCAGTGCCTCTTTGCTTGACATCATGGGTAAATCAAAAGAAATCAGCCAAGACCTCAGATTTTTTTTTTTTACCTCCACAAGTCTGGTTCATCCTTGGGAGCAATTTCCAAACGCCTGAAGGTACCACGTTCATCTGTACAAACAATAGTGTCACGTCCTGACCATAGTTCTTATGTGTGTTGCTTGTTTTAGTGTTGGTCAGGACGTGAGCTGGGTGGGCATTCTATGTTGTGTGTCTAGTTTGTCTGTTTCTGTGTTCAGCCTAATATGGTTCTCAATCAGAGGCAGCTGTCAATCGTTGTCCCTGATTGAGAATCATATATAGGTGGCTTGTTTTGTGTTGGGGATTGTGGGTGGTTGTCTTCTGTCTTTGTGTTCTGCACCAGATAGGACTGTCTCGGTTTTCACATTTGTTATTTTGTATTTTGTATAGTGTTCACGTTATTGTCTCTTCTTTATTAAATCATGTTGAACACTAGCCGCGCTGCATTTTGGTCCTCTCCTTCATCCCAGGAAGAAAGCCGTTACAGAACCACCCACCAAACTCGGACCAAGCAGCGTGGCTACGGGAAGCAGCGGCAGCAGCAGCAGCAGCAGGAGCTAGCAAGGCAGAGTGGCTGGAAGCCCGAGAGGCTCCCCCAAAAATTTCTTGGGGGGAGGCACACGGGGAGTGTGGCTGGGTCAAGTGGGAGACTTGAGCCAGTTCCCCGTGCTTACCATAAGGAGCAGTTGGCTAAATTGAGGTACGAGTCGGAGAATGTGGAGGAGTTATTGGACAGATTGGAGGAAAGTGAAAGGATGGGAGATTATGAGACATTTGATGAGTTGTTGGTGATATTGGAGGAGAGCGACGAGAGAGAGATGTTGGTTTGGCGTAGTATACATGGTACTCGCCCTGAGGTGTGTGATTACCGTGGAGAGCGGGAGTACGGGCAGACACCGTGTTATGCGGAAGAGCGCACGGTGTCTCCTGTACGTGTGCTTAGCCCGGTGCGGGTTATTCCACCTCCCCGCACTGGTAGGGCTAGATTGGGCATTGAGCCAGGTGCCATGAAGCCGGCTCAACGCGTCTGGTCTCTAGTGCGTCTCCTCGGGCCGGCATACATGGCACCAGCCTTACGCATGGTGTCCCCGGTTCGCCAACTCAGCCCAGTGCGGGTTATTCCACCTCCCCGCACTGGACGGGCTACGGGGAGCATTCAACCAGGTAAGGTTGGGCAGGCTCGGTGCTCAAGGGAGCCAGTACGCCTGCACGGTCCGGTATATCCGGCGCCACCTTCCCGCCCCAGCCCAGTACCATCAGTGCCTACACCACGCACCAGGCTTCCAGTGTGTCTCCGGAGCCCTGTTCCTCCTCCACGCACTCTCCCTGTGGTGCGTGTCTCCAGCCCAGTACCTCCAGTTCCGGCACCACGCATCAAGCCTCCTGTGCGTCTCCAGAGTCCTGTACGCACTGTTCCTTCTCCCCGCACTCGCCCTGAGGTGCGTGCCCTCAGCCCGGTACCACCAGTTCCGGTACCACGCACCAGGCCTATGGTGCGCCTCGAGAGTCCAGTGTGCCCTGTTCCTGCTCCCCGCACTAGCCTTGAGGTGCGTGTCTCCAGTCCGGTACCACCAGTTCCGGCACCACGCACCAGGCCTACTGTGCGCCTCAGCAGGTCAGAGTCGGTCGTCTGCCCAGCGCCGTCTGAGCCATCCGTCTGCCCAGCGCCGTCTGAGCCATCCGTCTGCCCAGCGCCATCTGAGCCATCCGTCTGCCCAGCGCCATCTGAGCCATCCGTCTGCCCAGCGCCATCTGAGCCGTTCGTCAGTCAGGAGCCGCTAGAGCCGTCCGTCAGTCAGGAGCTGCCAGAGCCGCCAGCCAGTCAGGAGCTGCCAGAGCCGCCAGCCAGTCAGGAGCTGCCAGAGCCGCCAGCCAGTCAGGAGCTGCCAGAGCCGCCAGCCAGTCAGGAGCTGCCAGAGCCGCCAGCCAGTCAGGAGCCGCCAGCCAGTCAGGAGCCGCCCTCCAGTCATGAGCCGCCCTCCAGTCATGAGCTGCCCTCCAGTCATGAGCTGCCTTCCAGTCATGAGCTGCCCTCCAGTCATGAGCTGCCTTCCAGTCATGAGCTGCCTTCCAGTCATGAGCTGCCTTCCAGTCATGAGCTGCCCTTCAGTCATGAGCTGCCCTTCAGTCATGAGCTGCCCTTCAGTCATGAGCTGCCCTTCAGTCATGAGCTGCCCTCCAGTCATGAGCTGCCCCTCAGCCCGGAGCTGCCTTTAGTCCGGAGCTGCCCTTCAGTCCAGAGCTGCCTCTCTGTCCGGAGCTGCCCTTCAGTCCTGAGCTACCTCTCTGTCCTGAGCTACCTCTCTGTCCTGAGCTACCTCTCTGTCCTGAGCTACCTCTCTGTCCTGAGCTACCTCTCTGTCCTGAGCTACCTCTCTGTCCTGAGCTGTCTCCTCTATCTAGGGGGGACCTTTGTGAAGGTTCCTAGACCAGGGTCGGGGGCGAGGGTCGCCACTCAAAGGACGCTAAGGAGGGGGACAAAGACAATGGTAGAGTGGTGTCCTCGTCCTGCGCCGGAGCCGCCACCGCGGACAGATGCCCACCCAGACCCTCCCCTTGAGATTTAGGGGTGCGTTCGGAGTCCGCACCTCAGGAGGGGGGTACTGTCACGTCCTGACCATAGTTCTTATGTGTGTTGCTTGTTTTAGTGTTGGTCAGGACGTGAGCTGGGTGGGCATTCTATGTTGTGTGTCTAGTTTGTCTGTTTCTGTGTTCAGCCTAATATGGTTCTCAATCAGAGGCAGCTGTCAATCGTTGTCCCTGATTGAGAATCATATATAGGTGGCTTGTTTTGTGTTGGGGATTGTGGGTGGTTGTCTTCTGTCTTTGTGTTCTGCACCAGATAGGACTGTCTCGGTTTTCACATTTGTTATTTTGTATTTTGTATAGTGTTCACGTTATTGTCTCTTCTTTATTAAATCATGTTGAACACTAGCCGCGCTGCATTTTGGTCCTCTCCTTCATCCCAGGAAGAAAGCCGTTACAAATAGTACTCAAGTATAAACACCATGGGACCATGCAGCCGTCATACCGCTCAGGAAGGAGACGCGTTCTGTCTCCTAGAGATGAACGTACTTTGTGCAAATCAATCCCAGAACAACAGCAAAGGACCTTGTGAAGATACTGGAGGAAACACGTACAAAAGTATCTATATCCACAGTAAAACGAGTCCTATATCAACATAACCTGAAAGGCCGCTCAGCAAGAAAGAAGACACTGCTCCAAAACCGCCATTAAAAAGCCAGACTACGGTTTGCAACTGCACATGGGGACAAAGATTGTACTTTTTGGAGAAATGTCCTCTGGTCTGATGAAACAAAAATAGAACTGTTTGGCCATAATGACCATCGTAATGTTTGGAGGAAAAAGGGGAGGCTTGCAAGCCGAAGAACACCATCCCAACCGTGAAGCACGGGGGGGGCAGCATCATGTTGTGAAGGTGCTTTGCTGCAGGAGGGACTAGTGCACTTCACAAAATAGATGCTATCATGAGGGAGGAAAATTATGTGGATATATTGAAGCAACATCTCAAGACATCAGTTGGGAAGTTAAAGCTTGGTCGCAAATGGGTCTTCCAAATGGACAATGACCCCAAACATACTTTCAAAGTTGTGGCAAAATTGCTTAAGGACAACAAAGTCAAGGTATTGGAGTGGCCATCACAAAGCCCTGACCTCAATCCTATAAAAAAATGTGTGGGCAGAACTGAAAAAGCGTGTGCGAGCAAGGAGGCCTACAAACCTGACTCAGTTACACCAGCTCTGTCAGGAGGAATGGGCCAAAATTCACCCAACTTATTGTGTGAAGCTTGTGGAAGGATACCCGAAACGTTTGACCCAAGTTAAACAATTTAAAGGCAATGTTACCAAATACTAATTGAGTGTATGTAAACTTCTGACCACTGGGAATGTGATGAAATAAATAAAAGCTGAAATAAATCATTCTCTCTACTATTATTCTGACATTTCACATTCTTAAAATAAAGTGGTGATCCTAACTGACCTAAAACAGGGAATTTTTACTTGGATTAAATGTCAGGAATTGTGAAAAACTGAGTTTAAATGTATTTGGCTAAGGTGTATGTAAACTTCCGACTTCAACTGTATGTGGGAACTCCTTCAAGACTGTCGGAAAAACATTCCTCATGAAACTGGTTGAGAGAATGCCTAGAGTGTACAAAGCTGTCATCAAGGAAAAGGGTGGCTACTTTGAAGAATCTAAAATTTGAAATATATTTTGATTTAACACTTTTTTGCTTACTACATGATTCCATATGTGTTATTTCATAGTGTTGATTGTCTTCACTATTATTCTACAATGTAGAAATTAGTAAAAAATAAAGAAAAACGAATAGTAGGTGAATAGGTGTGTCCAAACGGTGTGAATAGGTGTGTCCAAACGTTTGAATGGTACTGTTAACAATTATTTCTGTTTCTTATTTGTAATAAATTTGCACACTTTTCTAAAAACCTGTTTTTGCTTTGTCATTATGGGGTATTGAGTGTAAATTGATGAGGGAAAAAAATGTGGGAAAAGGGATGGGTCTGAATACATTACAAATGCAGTGTCATAGCTGTTGATAAGAGCTAGTTAAATGAGTAATCCGTTTGGAGAAGGGATTGCAATTTAAAAAAGCAATTGTTTTGGATTATTTTTCCTTATGATCCCTGGAGGCAAATGTGAAACCAGTCATATGGAAGCAAACTGAAAATCATGTCAACATGACATGCATGGTTGCCCCTCTGACATTCTAAAAAATATATGTTTTAATTTTGTGCCCTCATAATTTGCATTGATGAAATTTGGAGACACAAACTATAGGCTTCTGTAGGGCTGGACCAACCGAGTTGATGTGCTATAGAATGTTTTCATTTTATGCCTGGGCTTTTCTCTGTTTTATTTTACAATTTTTATCATGTTAGATATTAGCCACGGTCGGGAGCCACCTTCAGTAATACCCACATAAATTTATAACTGTCATTTTAGTGTTTGTTTTCTTCAATTTGTAGTTTACATTTCACATCATTCCATAAACAGTTCCATGATTCATGAGGATTATAGGACTATTGTTCAACCCTTATTGTACACTTGTTTCCACCTTCCAATATCTCATGGTTTGAACTTGGATATGACAACTTTCAGGATGAATCAAACCAATGTATTTTGATTAATCAATATATTTCATGTGTAAAGGCTCTCCTAACCCCAAAAATTGCCTAAATAATCTACAAGATCAGAGTATTTTGAAATCTACCAGTTGCTGAAACAGAGTCAAATATGCATATACAGTATTTGGTGGGTTTCTTTCATTGATCCCTATAATCTGAACCCATTGTATTCTATTCTCAATGTATTCTAGTGAGTCAGTTGACAAAATTCTAATTAAAGGTACACCGTATTTAAAGGGATGGCTTAAGATAAATGTACTAATAACACTATTGAATGAAAACTTGAATTAAATGTATTCAAGGGAACCACGCCTGCAAAGCCCGTTACACACCTGCATAAGGTAAGTCTGAATACTAACTACTGAGAATTGAATAGGAAAGGTAACTGAACTAAATGACTATCGCCCCGCAGCACTCACTTCTGCCATCATGAAGTGCTTTTAGAGGCTAATCAAGGATCATATCACCTCAACCTTACCTGACACCCTAGACCCACTTCAATTTTCTTACCGCCCCAATAGATCCACAGACGATGCAATTGCCATCGCTCTTAACACTGCCCTATCCCATCTGGACAAGAGGAATACCTATGTAAGAATACTGTTCATTGACTATAGTTCAGCCTTCAACACCATAGTATCCTCCAAGCTCATCATTAAGCTCAGGCCCCTGGGTCTGAATGTCGCCCTGTGCAACTGGGTCCTGGACTTCCTGACGGGCCGCCCCCAGGTGTTGAAGATAGGAAACAACACCTCCACTTCGCTGATCCTCAACACAGGGGCCCCATAAGGGTGCGTGCTCAGCCCCCTCCTGTACTCCCTGTTAACCCATTTCTGCGTGGCCATGCACGCCTCCAACTCAATCATCAAGTTTGCAGACGACACAACAGTATTAGGCCTGATTACCATCAATGACGAGACAACCTACAGGGAGGTGAGGGCCCTGGGAGTGTGGTGCCAGGAAAATAACCTCACACTCAATGGCAAGAAAATGAAGGAGCTGATCATGGTCTTCAGGAAACAGCAGAGGGAGCACGCCCCTATCCACATCGACGGGACCGCAGTGGAGAAGGTGGAAAGCTTCAAGTTCCACGGTGTACACATCACTGACAATCTGAAATGGTCCACCCACATAGACAGTGTGGTGAAGTAGGCGCAACAGCGCCTCTTCAACCTCAGGAGGCTGAAGAAATTTGCTTTGGCCCCTAAGACCCTCACAAACTTTTACAGATGCACAATTGAGAGCATCCTGTCGGGCTGTATCACCGCTTGGTACGACAACTGCACCGCCTTCAACCGCAGTGCTCTCCAGAGGGTGGTGCTGTCTGCACAACACATCACCGGGTGCACACTACCTGCAGCATCCAATATCACAGGAAGGCCAAAAATATCGTCAAGGATATCAACCACCCCACCTCCCGAGTAGCACAACGGTCTCAGGCACTGCATCGTAGTGCTAGATGCATCACTCGCAGACGGCCGGGCTGTGTCGCAGACGGCCGGGACCAGGAGACCCATGAGGCGGTGCACAATTGGCCCAGCGTCATCCGGGTTAGGGGAGGATTTGGCCGGCTGGGATGTCCTTGTCCCATCACGCTCTAGCGACTCCTTGTGGTGGCCGGGTGCATGCACGTTAACTTCGGTCGTCAGCTGTAAGGTGTTTCCTTCTACACATTGGTGCAGATGGCTTCCGGGTAAAGCGAGCAGTGTGTCAAGAAGCAGTGCGGGTTGGCGGGGTCGTGTTCCCGGGGACGCATGGCTCTCAACCTTCGCCTCTCCCGAGTCCGTATGGGAGTTGCAGCGATGGGACTAGACTGTAACTATGAATTGGATATCACGGAATTGGGGGAGAAAAAGGGGTAAAAAGTACAATAAATTAAAAAGGACATCAACCACCCGAGCCACGGCCTGTTCGCCCCGCTATCATCCAGAAGGTGAGGTCAGTACAGGTGCATCAAAGCTGGGGCTGAGAGACTGAAAAACAGCTTCTATCTTAAGGCCATGCCTTCTGAAAATTCGTAGGCGAGTGAGTTAACCCCCTCTACCATCAGTCCTATTAGCCAACATGCAATCATTGGATAGCTAAATGGATGAGCTCCGATCAAGGATATCCGACCAACGGGACATTAAAAACTGTAATATCCTATGTTTTTCACCGAGTCGTGTCTGAACGACGACATGGATAACATACAGCTTGGCGGGGTTTTTGGTCCATCAGCACGATAGAAAAGCTGTCTCCGGTAAGACAAGGGGTGGTGATCTGTGTCTATTTGTAAATAACAGCTGGTGCACGAAATCTAATATTAAGGAAGTCTCAAGGTTTTGCTCACCTGAGATAGAGTATCTCATGATAAGCTGTAGACCACACTATTTACCAAGAGAGTTTTCATCTATATTTTTCGTAGCTGTCTATTTACCACCCCAAACCAATGCTGGCACTAAGACGGCACTCAACGAGCTGTATTGGGCCATAAGATAACAGAAAAATTCTCATCCAGAGGCGGAGTTCCTAGTGGCCGGGGACTTTAATGCAGGCAAGCTTAAATCCGTTTTACCTCATTTCCACCAGCATGTTAAATGTGCAACCAGGGGGGAAAAAACTCTGTACCACCTTTACTCCACACACGCCCTCCATTTAGCAAATCTGACCATAACTCTATCCTCCTGATTCCTGCTTACAAGCAAAAAGTAAAGCAGGAAATACCAGTGACTCGCTTAATAAGGAAGTGGTCAGAGGACGCAGATGCTAAGCTACAGGACTGTTTTGCTAGTACAGACTGTAATATGTTCCGGGATTCTTCCAATGGCAATGAGGAGTACACCACATCAGTTACTAGCTTCATCAATAAGTACATCGATGACGTCGTCCCCACAGTGACCATACGTACATACCATGGATTACAGGCAACATTCGCGATGAGCTAAAGGATAGAGCTGCCACTTTCAAGGAGCGGGACTCTAACACGGACGCTAATAAGAAATATGCCTCTATGCCGTCTGACGAAACATCAAACAGGCAAAGCGTCAATACAGGACTAAGATTGAATCGTACTACACCGGCTCCGATGCTCATCGGATGTGGCAGTGCTTGCAAACTATTAGGGACTACAAAGGGAAGCACAGCCGCAAGCTGCCCAGTGATACGAGCCTACCAGCGAGCTAAATAACTTCTGTGCTCACTCGAGGCAAGCAACACTGAAACATGCATGAGAGCATCAGCTGTTCCGGACGATTGTGTGATCACGCTCTCCGTAGCCGATGTGAGTAAGACCTATAAACAGGTCAACATTCACAAGACCGCATGGCCAGATGGATTTCCAGGATGTGTACTCTGAGCATGTGCTGACCATCTGGCAAGTGACTTCATCAACATTTTCAACCTGTCCCTGACCGAGTCTGTAATACCAACATGTTTCAAGCAGACCACCATAGTCCCTGTGCCCAAGAACATCAAGGTAACCTGCCTAAATAACTACCGACCCGTAGCACTCACGCCTGTAGCCATGAAGTGCTTTGAAAGGCTGGTTATGGCTCACATCAACACCATTATCCCAGAAACCCTAGACCCACTCCAATTTGGATACTGCCCCACCAGATCCACAGATGATGCAATCTCTATTGAACTCTACACTGCCCTTTCCCACCTGGATAAAAGGAAGACCTACGTGAGGATGCGATTCATTGACTACAGCTCAGCGTTCAACACCACAGTGCCCTCAAAGCTCATCACTAAGCTAAGGACCCTTGGACTAAACACCTCCCTCTGTAACTGCATCCTGGACTTCTTGACGGGCCGTCCCTAGGTGGTAAGGGTAGGTACCAACACATCTGCCATGCTGATCCTCAACACAGGGGCCCCTCCGGGTGCGTGCTCAGTCCCATCCTGTTTCTTCCTGTTCACCCATGACTGCATGGCCAAGCATGTCTCCAACACCATCAGTAAGTTTGCCGATGACACAACAGGGGTAGGCCTGATCAATGACAACAACGAGACAGCCAATAGGGATGTCAGAGACCTGGCAGTATGCTGCCAGGATATCAACCTCTCCCTCAACGTAATCAAGACAAAGTAGATGATTGTGGACTACAGAAAAAGGAGGACCAGCACGCCCCCATTCTCATCGACGGGGCTCTAGTGGAGCAGGTTGAGAGCTTCAAGTTCCTTGGTGTCCACATCAACAAACTATCATGGTCCAAACACACCAAGACAGTCGTGAAGAGGGCAGGACAATGCCTATTCCCCCTCTGGGTCCTCAGATCCTCAAGACGTTCTACAGCTGCACCATCGAGAGCATCCTGACTGGTTGCATCACCTCCTGGTATGGCAACTGCTCGGCTTCCGTCTACAAGGCACTACAGAGCGTAATATGTACGGCCCAGTACATCACTGGGGCCAAGCTTCCTGCCATCCAGGACCTCTATACCAGGCGGTGTCAGAGGAAGGCCCAAAAATTGCCAAAGACTCCAGCCACCCTAGTCATAAACTGTTCTCTCTGCTACTGCACGGCAAGCAGAACCAAAGCGCCAATTCTAGGTCAAAAAGGCTTCTTAACAGCTTCTACCACCAAGCCATAAGACTCTTGAACAGTTAACATAAGACTCTTGAACAGTTAATCAAATGGCTACCCGGACTATTTGCATTGTCCCCACCCCACGGCCCATTTTTACGCTGCTGCTACTCTCTGTTTATTATCCATGCATAGTCACTTTACCTCTACCTACATGTACATATTATCTCAATTACCTCGACTAACCGGTGCCCCCGCATATTGACTCTGTACCGGAACCTGCTGTATATAGCCTCCATATTGACTCTGTACCAGAACCTGCTGTATATAGCCTCCATATTGACTCTGTACCGGAACCTGCTGTATATAGCCTCCATATTGACTCTGTACCAGAACCTGCTGTATATAGCCTCCATATTGACTCTGTACCGGAACCTGCTGTATATAGCCTCCATATTGACTCTGTACCGGAACCTGCTGTATATAGCCTCCATATTGACTCTGTACCAGAACCTGCTGTATATAGCCTCCATACCGACTCTGTACCAGAACCTGCTGTATATAGCCTCCATATTGACTCTGTACCGGAACCTGCTGTATATAGCCTCCATATTGACTCTGTACCGGAACCTGCTGTATATAGCCTCCATATTGACTCTGTACCGGAACCTGCTGTATATAGCCTCCATATTGACTCTGTACCGGAACCTGCTGTATATAGCCTCCATATTGACTCTGTACCGGAACCTGCTGTGTATAGCCTCCATATTGACTGTACCAGAACCTGTTGTATATAGCCTCCATATTGACTCTGTACCGGAACCTGATGTATATAGCCTCCATATTGACTCTGTACCAGAACCTGCTGTATATAGCCTCCATATTGACTGTACCGGAACCTGCTGTATATAGCCTCCATATTGACTCTGTACCGGAACCTGCTGTATATAGCCTCCATATTGACTCTGCACCGGAACCTGCTGTATATAGCCTCCATATTGACTGTACCGGAACCTGCTGTATATAGCCTCCATATTGACTCTGTACCGGAACCTGCTGTATATAGCCTCCATATTGACTGTACCGGAACCTGCTGTATATAGCCTCCATATTGACTCTGTACCGGAACCTGCTGTATATAGCCTCCATATTGACTCTGTACCGGAACCTGCTGTATATAGCCTCCATATTGACTCTGTACCGGAACCTGCTGTATATAGCCTCCATATTGACTCTGTACCGGAACCTGCTGTATATAGCCTCCATATTGACTGTACCAGAACCTGCTGTATATAGCCTCCATAATGACTCTGTACCGGAACCTGATGTATATAGCCTCCATATTGACTCTGTACCAGAACCTGCTGTATATAGCCTCCATATTGACTCTGTACCAGAACCTGCTGTATATAGCCTCCATATTGACTCTGTACCGGAACCTGCTGTATATAGCCTCCATATTGACTCTGTACCGGAACCTGCTGTATATAGCCTCCATATTGACTCTGTACCGGAACCTTCTGTATATAGCCTCCATATTGACTCTGTACCAGAACCTGCTGTATATAGCCTCCATATTGACTCTGTACCGGAACATGCTGTATATAGCCTCCATATTGACTCTGTACCGGAACCTTCTGTATATAGCCTCCATATTGACTCTGTACCAGAACCTGCTGTATATAGCCTCCATATTGACTCTGTACCGGAACATGCTGTATATAGCCTCCATATTGACTCTGTACCGAAACATGCTGTATATAGCCTCCATATTGACTCTGTACCGGAACCTGCTGTATATAGCCTCCATATTGACTGTACCGGAACCTGCTGTATATAGCCTCCATATTGACTCTGTACCGGAACCTGCTGTATATAGCCTCCATATTGACTGTACCAGAACCTGCTGTATATAGCCTCCATATTGACTCTGTACCGGAACCTGCTGTATATAGCCTCCATATTGACTGTACCAGAACCTGCTGTATATAGCCTCCATATTGACTGTACCAGAACCTGCTGTATATAGCCTCCATATTGACTCTGTACCGGAACCTGCTGTATATAGCCTCCATATTGACTGTACCGGAACCTGCTGTATATAGCCTCCATATTGACTCTGTACCAGAACCTGCTGTATATAGCCTCCATATTGACTCTGTACCAGAACCTGCTGTATATAGCCTCCATATTGACTCTGTACCGGAACCTGCTGTATATAGCCTCCATATTGACTCTGTACCGGAACCTGCTGTATATAGCCTCCATACTGACTCTGTACCAGAACCTGCTGTATATAGCCTCCATATTGACTCTGTACCGGAACATGCTGTATATAGCCTCCATATTGACTCTGTACCGGAACCTGCTGTATATAGCCTCCATATTGACTCTGTACCGGAACCTGCTGTATATAGCCTCCATATTGACTCTGTACCGGAACCTGCTGTATATAGCCTCCATATTGACTCTGTACCGGAACCTGCTGTATATAGCCTCCATATTGACTCTGTACCGGAACCTGCTGTATATAGCCTCCATATTGACTGTACCAGAACCTGCTGTATATAGCCTCCATATTGACTCTGTACCGGAACCTGATGTATATAGCCTCCATATTGACTCTGTACCAGAACCTGCTGTATATTTACAGATACATTTAAGTCATTTAGCAGACGCTCTTATCCAGAGCGACTTACAAATTGGTGCATTCACCTTATGATATCCAGTGGAACAACCACTTTACAATAGTGCATCTAACTCTTTTAAGGGGGGGGGGGGGGGGGGGTTAGAAGGATTACTTTATCCTATCCTAGGTATTCCTTAAAGAGGTGGGGTTTCAGGTGTCTCCGGAAGGTGGTGATTGACTCCGCTGACCTGGCGTCGTGAGGGAGTTTGTTCCACCATTGGGGTGCCAGAGCAGCGAACAGTTTTGACTGGGCTGAGCGGGAACTGTACTTCCTCAGAGGTAGGGAGGCGTGCAGGCCAGAGGTGGATGAACGCAGTGCCCTTGTTTGGGTGTAGGGCCTGATCAGAGCCTGAAGGTACGGAGGTGCCGTTCCCCTCACAGCTCCGTAGGCAAGCACCATGGTCTTGTAGCGGATGCGAGCTTCAACTGGAAGCCAGTGGAGAGAGCGGAGGAGCGGGGTGACGTGAGAGAACTTGGGAAGGTTGAACACCAGACGGGCTGCGGCGTTCTGGATGAGTTGTAGGGGTTTAATGGCACAGGCAGGGAGCCCAGCCAACAGCGAGTTGCAGTAATCCAGACGGGAGATGACAAGTGCCTGGATTAGGACCTGCGCCGCTTCCTGTGTGAGGCAGGGTCGTACTCTGCGAATGTTGTAGAGCATGAACCTACAGGAACGGGTCACCGCCTTGATGTTAGTTGAGAATGACAGGGTGTTGTCCAGGATCACGCCAAGGTTCTTAGCACTCTGGGAGGAGGACACAATGGAGTTGTCAACCGTGATGGCGAGATCATGGAACGGGCAGTCCTTCCCCGGGAGGAAGAGCAGCTCCGTCTTGCCGAGGTTCAGCTTGAGGTGGTGATCCGTCATCCACACTGATATGTCTGCCAGACATGCAGAGATGCGATTCGCCACCTGGTTATCAGAAGGGGGAAAGGAGAAGATTAATTGTGTGTCGTCTGCATAGCAATGATAGGAGAGACCATGTGAGGATATGACAGAGCCAAGTGACTTGGTGTATAGCGAGAATAGGAGAGGGCCTAGAACAGAGCCCTGGGGGACACCAGTGGTGAGAGCACGTGGTGCGGAGACAGATTCTCGCCACGCCACCTGGTAGGAGCGACCTGTCAGGTAGGACGCAATCCAAGCGTGGGCCGCACCGGAGATGCCAAACTCGGAGAGGGTGGAGAGGAGGATCTGATGGTTCACAGTATCAAAGGCAGCCGATAGGTCTAGAAGGATGAGAGCAGAGGAGAGAGAGTTAGCTTTAGCAGTGCGGAGCGCCTCCGTGACACAGAGAAGAGCAGTCTCAGTTGAATGACTAGTCTTGAAACCTGACTGATTTGGGTCAAGAAGGTTATTCTGAGAGAGATAGCAGGAGAGCTGGCCAAGGACGGCACGTTCAAGAGTTTTGGAGAGAAAAGAAAGAAGGGATACTGGTCTGTAGTTGTTGACATCGGAGGGATCGAGTGTAGGTTTTTTCAGAAGGGGTGCAACTCTCGCTCTCTTGAAGACGGAAGGGACGTAGCCAGCGGTCAAGGATGAGTTGATGAGCGAGGTGAGGTAAGGGAGAAGGTCTCCGGAAATGGTCTGGAGAAGAGAGGAGGGGATAGGGTCAAGCGGGCAGGTTGTTGGGCGGCCGGCCGTCACAAGACGCGAGATTTCATCTGGAGAGAGAGGGGAGAAAGAGGTCAAAGCACAGGGTAGGGCAGTGTGAGCAGAACCAGCGGTGTCGTTTGACTTAGCAAACGAGGATCGGATGTCGTCGACCTTCTTTTCAAAATGGTTGACGAAGTCATCCGCAGAGAGGGAGGAGGGGGGGGGGGGGGGGAGGAGGATTCAGGAGGGAGGAGAAGGTGGCAAAGAGCTTCCTAGGGTTAGAGGCAGATGCTTGGAATTTAGAGTGGTAGAAAGTGGCTTTAGCAGCAGAGACAGAAGAGGAGAATGTAGAGAGGAGGGAGTGAAAGGATGCCAGGTCCGCAGGGAGGCGAGTTTTCCTCCATTTCCGCTCGGCTGCCCGGAGCCCTGTTCTGTGAGCTCGCAATGAGTCGTCGAGCCACGGAGCAGGAGGGGAGGACCGAGCCGGCCTGGAGGATAGGGGACATAGAGAGTCAAAGGATGCAGAAAGGGAGGAGAGGAGGGTTGAGGAGGCAGAATCAAGAGATAGGTTGGAGAAGGTTTGAGCAGAGGGAAGAGATGATAGGATGGAAGAGGAGAGAGTAGCGGGGGAGAGAGAGCGAAGGTTGGGACGGCGCGATACCATCCGAGTAGGGGCAGTGTGGGAAGTGTTGGATGAGAGCGAGAGGGAAAAGGATACAAGGTAGTGGTCGGAGACTTGGAGGGGAGTTGCAATGAGATTAGTGGAAGAACAGCATCTAGTAAAGATGAGGTCAAGCGTATTGCCTGCCTTGCCTGCCTTGTGAGTATATAGCCTCCATATTGACTCTGTACCAGAACCTGCTGTATATAGCCTCCATATTGACTCTGTACCGGAACCTGCTGTATATAGCCTCCATATTGACTCTGTACCGGAACCTGCTGTATATAGCCTCCATATTGACTCTGTACCGGAACCTGCTGTATATATCCTCCATATTGACTCTGTACCAGAACCTGCTGTATATAGCCTCCATATTGACTCTGTACCGGAACCTGCTGTATATAGCCTCCATATTGACTCTGTACCGGAACCTGCTGTATATAGCCTCCATATTGACTCTGTACCGGAACCTGCTGTATATAGCCTCCATATTGACTCTGTTCCGGAACCTGCTGTATATAGCCTCGCTACTGTTATTTTATTGTTGCTCCTTAATTATTATTATTATTTAAAATATATATATATATTCTTGAAACTATATTGTTGGTTAATGGCTTGTGAATAACCATTTCACTGTCATGTCTACACCTGTTGTATTCGGCGCATGTGACAAATACAATTTAATTTTATATTATATTTTATTTTAGAGGCTGCTGCCCTATATAGATAGAAATGGAATCACTGGCCATTTTAATAATGGAACACTAGTCACTTTAATAATGTTCACATACTGCTTTACTCATCTCATATGTGTTTACTGTATTCTATTCTACTGTATTTTAGTCAATGCCACTCCGACATTGCTCGTCCTGATATTTATATATTTCTTAATTCCATTCTTTTACTTTTAGATTTGTGTGAATTTTTAGATATTGCTGCACTGTTGGAGCTAGGAACACAAGCATTTCGCTACACCCGCAATAACATCTGCTTATATGTGTATGTGACCAACAACATTTGATTTGATTTGAAAGGTGTGCGTAGGAAAGGCATACATTTCCTATATCGGAATCGGCCCCTTGGAGAGTAGGCTATACTAGCCCATGGAGTGTGAACAATGTTGTTTAATCTGCCTTCCACCCTAGCTGTGTGTTTGGTCTGGCCCGGGTATGGAAGGAGTAGGGGAGAGAAATGAAGGAGAGAGGGAGGGGGAGGGAGAGAGCGGGGGAAATAGAGGGGGGCAGGATGCAGGAAGTGGAGCTGGCAGCAGAATGCGGGGGAGGATGGAGGATGTGTGTGTGTGTGGCAGGGGGGTGGGGAAGTATTAGGGGGGTTATGTATAGAACAGACATTAGAACAGAACACCTCACACATCCGCCTGGCTCACTTTCCCTAAGCCCACCACATTCTTTCCCTCAACCGGCCTCTCTCTGCTCCCCCAATGCCACGTATCCTTCCCTCAACCTACCTCTCTCTTCTCCTACCTTATGTCCATATCTTCTCTCCTCACACATTCCTCCACCGCATTCCTCCTTTTTTTCTCTGCTGTACTTCCTCCCTCCTGTCTAAAAACATCTTTCTTCTCTGCTCACCTTTTCTCTCCTCACCTCACACATTTCAGTTCATTCTGCTGTTGTATGATGCACTCATCCAAAAGTGAATATGTAGGTGACAACTGTATTAAAAACCTTATAGTAAGACATCATAAAAACGTATGCATGTGTATAACAAGTTATAAAGCAGTATGCAGACTTTCAGTTGTTACCTATCTATTTTATTGAGACATTGTCTATACATAAATTGGAAGAACACAGGAATAACTACTGTGCAGGTGAGATGGAAACCCTGAAACTGGCTCATAAAAAACCCTCCAATAATTGATAGGACAAATCTGTATTATCAGGATAACTAACTAAAGTTTTATTTTGCTTCCTTTATTAATCCAATTAGCTGTGCTACTGAAATGTCATGTAACTGACAGAGGTACACAACCCCTCGCCCTCTCCCTTTTCTCCATCCCTCCCTTTTCCTGGTGCTGCCTGTTGGCCAGATGGGGAAAGGGGGAAGGAGTGGAAAATAGGAGGGGAGTATAGGTGTGGAATGTGACATCCGGCCCATTGATTGTACTGCTAATGTTTCCGGCAGCAATCTGATCTGAAGCTGTCCTCTCCAAAGTACACAGAAAACACAGGGTAGGCAGGGGGGACACTAGAAACAGACCAGAACACACAGGGTAGGCAGGGGGAACACTAGAAACAGACTAGAACACACAGGGTAGGCAGGGGGGACACTAGAAACAGACTAGAACACACAGGGTAGGCAGGGGGAACACTAGAAACAGACCAGAACACACAGGGTAGGCAGGGGGAACACTAGAAACAGACCAGAACACACAGGGTAGGCAGGGGGGACACTAGAAACAGACTAGAACACACAGGGTAGGCAGGGGGGACACTAGAAACAGACTAGAACACACAGGGTAGGCAGGGGGAACACTAGAAACAGACCAGAACACACAGGGTAGGCAGGGGGGACACTAGAAACAGACTAGAACACACAGGGTAGGCAGGGGGGACACTAGAAACAGACCAGAACACACAGGGTAGGCAGGGGGAACACTAGAAACAGACCAGAACACACAGGGTAGGCAGGGGGGACACTCAAAACAGACCAGAACACACAGGGTAGGCAGGGGGAACACTAGAAACAGACTAGAACACACAGGGTAGGCAGGGGGAACACTAGAAACAGACCAGAGCACACAGGGTAGGCAGGGGGAACACTAGAAACAGACTAGAACACACAGGGTAGGCAGGGGGGACACTTGAAACAGACCAGAACACACAGGGTAGGCAGGGGGAACACTAGAAACAGACCAGAACACACAGGGTAGGCAGGGGGGACACTTGAAACAGACCAGAACACACAGGGTAGGCAGGGGGAACACTAGAAACAGACCAGAACACACCCACTGGGCACACATTGGTTGAATCAACTTTGTTTCCATGTCATTTCAATGAAATGAAGTTGGAATAGAGGTTGAATTGATGTCTGTACCCAGTGGGACAGGGCAGGCAGGGGGAACACTAGAAACAGACGGGAGATAGCAGAGACAATATTTACACTCCTAAATGTGCGTATACACACTACCTTACACATAACACACTCCGTTACACACATCAAGCGTCTCTACTTCTCCAAATCTATAACCCCAACGCAAACACACTATCATTCTCACTATAATACACTATTTCACTCAAACATACGCATTCAAGCATACACTTGAAAACACACACACACAAAAAAGAAACGGAAGTCTCTCCAGACCAACAGTGTGCATTCTCTCTGGTTTTTATTCATTAGGAAGAATTCTGTCTGGAATTACAAAATGCACTGGTAGAAATAGCGGTGAGATAGGTTGAGAGTGTGAGAGATAAGAGTGAGAGAGACAAGAGTGAGAGAGAAATAGAGAGGGAGTGAGTGAGAGATAAAAGATCCCACAGCCAGAGTTTTAAGGGTTACATCATCAGATTTGGCTGGCTCCTGGCCCTACCCAAAGTAGGCAGGGATATCCCCATCTCTTTTTATATGATTCTCTTCTTTAAAACAGGAGTTCCCTTTTTTTGTAGTGTCCTGAACATGGTTGTGTAGTGTCTCACCTCCATGTTTACAGTTAACAGCTGGCAACATAAATAAACAAACCAACTTTGATTCTTACCAAAGTCATCATGTCGCTCTTTTGACGTTTTTTTTTTTAAATAGATTTTTTCAACCTTTTTTGTTCTCAAAAATAGAAGGAAAAAAGAAAACATGTTGCTTAGTAAAAACATCTATCTATATTCATATATTTTTTAATCTGAATTCATATTCTTATTTTTTGGATTCCTGAAGATGACTGTTCACCCACGGTGTGGCATGCACATAGCACATGCAGTTCTGGAAGTAGATATTTTCCCTTTTTTTGGTATTTTTTTGGTACTTAAAATGCTTTTATTTCTATGTTTTCCATAGCAGCTCATACATTGCTTTTTGAAGTAACGGTGGGGTTATTTAGAATATGTGTTGTTAGTGGATGGTTGGTCAGTACAGGACACAATGATTGACAGTGAATGTTAGGGCCTCTCATAGTTTGAATTGGAGGGTGATTGACATCTTATTTAATCTTGCACACAGCCACACAAACATTCTGTCACTCGCTCACAAACACAGGCTAACTCACACACACACACACACAAACACTCACCAACTCAAATGTCATCAGTGTGCTTTCACAAAATATTCAAAGCAAATAAACAAATGAAATGAAATATCCAACGAAAACAGCTAGCTATTGATGTACACACACACATTGAATGTACACACACATTTTTGCTATAAAAGAACGCATTCATACACAGACACACACGCAAACGCACACACGCCATACGCACGTACACGCATACTTGCTACAGCCAGGAGCTACATACTGAGAGTGTATCTGTGTATTCCTATCTTATCAGTGTTGTGATGTGACTTATACACGTCTATGACATTCCTACGTTAGATGAATACTGTAAAGGCAATGTGCCTGTGCACTTTCTGGTCAAAGTGTGGTACATAGAATCATGGGATATGTCATTACAGTACATCAGAATCCAGATATGTGCAGATCTAACTGCGCTATATCTATGGCAGCCGTGAACAAACACTGTTACCTGACGCTAATGGTTTTGACATGGGGTGTAATAATAAGAATAATAATGACATAATTCTAATAAATGAATGGTTCACTATGGATATCCTCAAAGTCCGGCAACTGTGAGAGAGACACTGTACGGGACAGTGGTAGGTATTAGGATGGATGTTAGTTTGAGGTGCACAAAGACACACAAAAAGAGAATAGGGTGACACAGGACACAGAGGTTTGCCAGAAAAGACCCAGTCATTGTTTCTCCCATGCATTTTCATTGGCTGTGATACATGTCCTGTGCATTTGTGATTGGCTGTGTTACATGTCCTGAACACAAAGGAGGTGATCCACCAGTGACAGACAACACTTAAACCTTATGCTCCCAGTTTAAAGACAGATACGAAAACATTGGAATCAGACAGTCAAAATAGAAGGGGTGATACAATGATACAATAGGACAGGGGTGCAATGTATTGCATACAGTGCCACCTAGAGGGCCAAACTGGTAGAGGAGCTCTGTCTCATTACTGCTTTATCTGGTCTACTTTAGTCTGTAGACCCCGTTACCTAAGCAAAAGTGACCATTTAGCTGCCCTATATTTACCCAAATGATTAATATATGTAAACAACTGTTTGATCAACAAGTATACATGTCAGATACATGATTTCCTGTATGACTTTTGACATTGTTCTTTTTTTTAAAGTTCATTTTTAAGTTCCTTTTCCCTTCCCCACCGTATTACAGTGTATCAGAGTCATTACTATGATTACTACTGTTCCCACAATGCACCTCTCTGACAAAGCTCCGCCCACCAGCCGGACCAGTGGACCACCAAACAGACAGTCTCACTAAACAAAGATGGTGACGCGCTGAGCACAACCGACTCGAAAGTAACAAACACAAATACAAGACTAAAATAATTCTCTCTCACAAGCATGAACATCGTCATCATCATCATCACCATTATCATCGTCGTTATTATTATCATCATCGTCATTATCATAATCATCAATAGTATTGTTATCAGTATCTATAGAACCATTATCACTATTATTAACAAATAAACAAAAGATGAAGAGGTTCCCTCCTTTCATCGGCCTTTCTTTCTCTCTCTCTCTCTTTTCATCGCTCTTTCAAACACAAACCCTGGAAGACGAGAGACATATCTCTGGTTTGAACGAGGCTGTGCGTCAGCAGATGAAGAGCCAATAAGGACCATGGAGCTTGTAACTTCCTCCCCCAGTTTCAACTCCCTTTTAATATGAACCTATAATATGTGGGGTCTGTTTTTCATACTTTCCTGCCTTCTTTCCTTCCATGAAATAAAAGTTGGCCTTGTAACAAAATATCTACTTCCTTGAAAATGATTGTGCAATCTCAGCCACATCAACAGTTATAATTTGGCACAGAGCATTTCAATAAGAACAAAGTGGGAAATAGATCATCCTGTCCCTCCGCATAAAAAAGGCTTGGACCTTGTTCTTCTCTTCCTCATCGCCCCATCTCTCCATCCATCCTAACTATCCTGATTATACCCCCAGCACAGGAAGAGTGAGAGAGGGACGCCTCAGGGAGAAGAGAGAGAAACAAAGGGATTACAGGAAAAAGAGAGAACCCCACAGACTAATATAGAAAGGACCAAGGAATAGTTTCCCCACATTACAGTAGTTTCTCTTTGTTATCATTTTTTTTTATCAATCATGCAGGATTCCACAGGTTTTGAAACTCTGCAAGTTCCAACGAAGCTGAGCGGGTGCAACAGAAGAATCAAGCTTCAATGTTTCGAAGAAGAAGAAGAAGAGGAAGAGGAAAAAGTAGCAGCCGCAGGAGTAGAAGAAGAAATACTGAAGAAAATTTTTCTTTTTAAGTTTCTTTTTTTTTTGTTCACCATCCACTTTTTTATGTCTCTTCTCTACTCGGTTGGGGCGGAATCTTTTTTGGGGGTTGGGGGATTGGAATGGATAGATTCCGCCTACATAACCCCCTCCCTCCTTCAGAGTTAGGGTGTGTCCCCCGGTGTCCCCCCCACCACCTGTTTCCCCCACTCCCCCCACCACACTCAGGTGGAAGGCTCATCATCACTGATGTCATTATTAACAGTAAACACAGATGATAAAACTCATCAATATCTCCCCATCATCGGGTTTGGTGGTTGGTTTTTGCAACTAACGCAACTCCACTTAGTTCTCCGCAATGTCATAGTTTTTTGCGTTGATTACGTGATGACGTCTTGGTCGTTGTGGCGGTTTTTAATATTGTTTCCAGAGGCGTAGCATCATGATACGTTGAGAAAAGCATCCGTCCCCCATATCATCCATTTAGAATTTGTCTCCTTGCATCCGATGAGCTGGGTTCCATAGTTTTTGGAGGAGGAAATTGGTTTGTACTCCATACACTGTTCACTAATTTCCACTCATCCTTCAGTGGTCCTCCTCCTCATCCCTCTATTCTAACTACGCCTTCCTCACTCCCTCCATCCCCGGGAAACACTGAGCAGCAGAAGAAATGAAAAGAAAAACAAACGGAAATAAGGAAAGAAAGAATCATGCCTTGGTTTCCCCTGTCTCATGGCGGTCAGTGCTCTGGTTGTGTGTTTTCCTGGGCTGGGAGGGACTGATAACTCAGACAGTGTGGTTGAGCCCTCCCTCCCTCCATCCATCCCTCCATAGTCCCCAGAGGCTAGCACCTGTTGTCATCCGTGTTGTTGTAGGGTTCGTGCAGGCCTTTCGTGCGGGGCCCTCTAGGCTGGGGAGGGGGGACCTTATGGGGCCCGGGGTGGGTGGGGCCGTGGTGGTGTTGCGAGGAGGGGGAAGAGGCGCGGTACCCGTTGGGGAGGCGTCGAGTGGGGGGAGGCTGCTGCCCTTGGGGGGTGGGGGTGGTGTTGGGTGGGGGCGCGTGGCGGGAAGTCCTGGGCGAGGTGCGGGAGTTGGGGCTGTTGGGGTGGGGGTTGTTTGGGTGCGGGTTGATAGGGTGCTGCTGCTGTGGGGTTGGGGGATGGTTTAGCACGGGGAGAGTAGGGTGGTTGAGGGGGTGAGGCTTGTGAGGGTTGCCCTGTGTGGGGCTCTGCTCGTAGGGAGGCGGTTTGTGGTGCTCACGGTCGTAATCCTGGTAGTCCTGGTTGTAGAAGCAGCCGTCGCCCTCCAGCGACCCACTCTCTCCTCCTCCTCCTCCCCCGTCCCCCCAGCGGGGAGGAGGGTGGCAGGCTTGGTTGGGTGAGCCATGGTGGGGCGGGGGAGGTCCCTGGGGGGGCTCAGGGGAAAAGCGGTGAGGGGCGGGGGCGGGATTGCGCCCCAGGGGCTGGGCTCCGGGAGGTGTGGCCATGGCTTTACGGACGACAGGAGAGTAGGTGACGTGTGGGCGGGGCGTTGCCGGGGTCTGAGGGAGTTGCCGACGGCCTCGTCTCGGGGTACTGGTCCCCGAGGTAGAAGGAGCGGGACTTTCGCTCACCGAACTACTGCCCTACACGAACATTGAAGGCAAATAAAAAAAGAACCATAAAATTAACGACGACACGAACAGAGAGAAGGAGGAAGAGAGAAAGGGAGGAAGAGAGAAAGGGAGGAAGAGGGAGAGAGGGAGGGCGAGAGAGAGAGAGGTAAGAAGGAAGAGAGGGAGGGAGGGAAAAGAAAGGGAGAGAGAAAAAGAGAAAAAGAGAGAAAGAGATAAAGACAAGGAGAGATAAATAAAGAGAGGGAGAGAGAGAACAACAGACAATAACAACAAGAACAACAACAGCAACGAGAAGAAGAAGAAGAAGAAGAAGAAGAAGAAGAAGAAGAAGAAGAGAGCAATCAGGAGAGTGTGAGGGGAAGGAAGGATGCCGGGAAAAGAAAGACATAAAAAAGAAAGAAAGAGAAGAGATATATAGAAAATGATGGGAGTCAGCATACACCGTAGAAAACAGAGAAAAGCGATGAGTCATGAAGAATAAAGAGAGGACACAAAAACAACAGGAGAAAAGAAAAGAAGAGATCAGATCTGACACAGTAGGCCTCAAAATGGTGATTGTGAAGGTACCCACAATGCACTCTTTCAGTGTTGTTGCCTTGTTCAGTCTGTCTCTTATCTGAATCTAGGTTGTTAACCAATCACCTCTGTGTGTAAGTGTGTGTCTAAACTGCTGAATCCTATAAACAACAATAGTTAATGAAAAGACAATGTATGGAAGTGTCAAAAAGGGAAACACAAGAGACAGTCAGCCGCCTAAAGATATTTAGGCCAAGGAGATGGGGGAGACACTCAAGGCAGAACTAAAAGGAGAACCTGAGGCTAAAACAGTTAGGAAGGTGGTTCACTGTTGACACACATCATAGAAGCCCACCTGTCTGTGTGTCATGCACTCTCTGCCCTCGCTGGGTGACCGTGACCAGCGACGATCGTGCTCCCTATCCCGGTCGTGGTCTCTGTCTCCTCGGGGCTGTCTGTGACCACCGTGCTCTCCCCCCCGGTCGGCGCGGTCTGGTGTGTAGCGCTCCTTGTCCACAGAGCCGCTGTGATGGTGGTGGTGATGGTGGTGGTGTTTGCGGTCTTTCTGCCGACCGCGGTCTCTGTCGCGGTCACGTTCCTTCTCCTTGGGTGGCAGGTCACCTGACTGAGTGGTGGTGCTCAAGTCTGTGCCCAGTCCTGCCAGAATGGAGGCCAGTTATTGTTGTCATCATGGTATCTCTAATGTCTTTGTAACCATGACAACATGACAACATCAAACACACTTTGACACAGTAGCAACTCAGGGAACTAAGCACGTTCTCCTCACACACTCTCTGACTCACACACATTCTGAACCGTTCCTGACCAAAGCATGCACACTCATTCTGTCTCTAACCTGCATCTGCGTCTGTATATCGACACAGTGACCGCTCGGAGGCCCGGTGGCTTCGGTCGCGGCGTCGGTGGCTGTGCCTCGGAGCTCCGCCCTCCTCAGGGATCACATACTCCATTGCATAATCATCGGCCCCTCCCCTTTCCCTCTGGCCCCTCCCAGATCGACTGTGACCAAGGGAGGAGGCCGAGCGCTTCATAGGACTATTATCTGTTATAGTCTGAGAGAGTGGGATGGAGAAAGAGAGAGAGAGAGAGGGATGATGGGAGAGTGAGACAGAGAGGAAAAGAGTAGTCACACAGCAGGCTTCTCGGGTTTACTTTCCTCGTGTCTCCTTTCTATATTTTATATAGACTTTCTTGTCGACTTGTGTGTGTGTGTGTGTGTGTGTGTGTGTGTGTGTGTGTGTGTGTGTGTGTGTGTGTGTGTGTGTGTGTGTGTGTGTGTGTGTGTGTGTGTGTGTGTGTGTACTGTATAGTTGTTTACCTGACTTTTACATGTGTGTGCTTCTACATTCCTACCATATACAGTATAACCTTGTAGAGGTGGGCACCAGGTAACCCATGACAACCCCCCCCCCCCATACTGTTCCACACACATGCCTGTATTAGTTTCATATATACATCATGCTGCCTCAGGCAGAGAGAGAGACAGAGAGAGAGAGAGAGAGAGAGAGAAAAGAGACACAGAGAGAGAAAGAGACAGAGAGAGATCGAGAGAGAGAGAGAAAAGAGACACAGAGAGAGAAAGAGACAGAGAGAGATCGAGAGAAGAAAAAGAGAGAAGAGGAAGAAGACAAATAACAGTAAAAGTAAGAAGAAAGGGAGATGAGAGGGAGGCAATAGGCCATGCCTGACATGCATCCAGGACTTCATCTGGAAAGATAGGTCAGTGTCTCCTAATCCCCCTAAAAGACTAACCCACCCGTCCCCACCCAATCCCTCCCCCAAAATCATAACACAATCCAGGCTGCGCACAAGGCTCTGCCAGCCCCCTCTGCCAGCGTGCACGTAGGAGCTGTCCCGAGTCCTCAGCCCCACTCAGGAGCTCTCTTTCTGGGGCACGGGGAGCCGCTCTGACCTCCTAGGGCTGCTGGACACCAGGACAGTGCCTATAATGCTACTGGTACACACCTGCATAGTGCATACTGTATATACCAGGCCTGCTCAGTACTAGTCCGCCAGTGTCTGCTGGTTTCCGATTCTTTATTGAACGAAGGGATCATTTGGCTGTTGAGTTAACTTCTTTGGGGTAGGGGGCAGTATTTTCACATCCGGATGAAAAGCAAGTCCAGAGTAAACGGCCTGCTACAAAGCCATAAAAGCTAGAATATGCATATTATTAGTAGATTTGGATAGAAAACACTCTGACATTTCTAAAACTGTTTGAATGATGTCTGTGAGTATCACAGAACTCATCAGGCAGGCAAAAACCTGAGAAAAAATCCAACCAGGAAGTGAGAAATCTGAGGTTTGTCCGTACTTTCCGCTGGACCTGCCCACGCGTTGTGAGTTTGGAAAGTGTACTGAACGCTAGAACAACAAGGAGGAATTTGGACATAAATGATGGACATTATCGAATAAAACTAACATTTATTGTGGAACTGGGATTCCTGGGAGTGTATTCTGATGAAGATCATCAAAGGTAAGTGAATGTTTATATTGTTACTTCTGACTCCTGTTGACTGCATAATATGGCGGCTATATTTGTGGCTTGATTGGGCTCTGAGCGCCGACTCAGATTATTGCATGGTTTGTTTTTTTCGTAAAGTTTTTAAAAAATCTGACACAGTGGTTGCATTAAGGAGAACTGCATCTACAATTCTATGCATAACAGTTGTATCTTTAATGTTTATTATGAGTATTCCTGTAAATTGATGTGGCTCTCTGCAAAATCAAAGGATGTTTTGTGACTTCTGAACGTAAGGCGCCAATGTAAACTCAGATTTTTGGATATAAATATGAACTTTACCGAACAAAACATACATGTATTGTGTAACATGAAGTCCTATGAGTGTCATCTGATGAAGATCATCAAAGGTTAGTGATTCATTTTATCTATATTTCTGCTTTTTGTGAATCCTCTCTTTGGCTGGAAAAATGGCTGTGTTATTCTGTGAATAGGCACTCACCTAACATAATCGTTTGGTTTGCTTTCGTCGTAAAGCCTTTTTGAAATCGGACACTGTGGCTGGATTTACAACAAGTGTATCTTTAAAATGGTGTGAAATACATGTATGTTCGAGGAATTTTAATTATGGGACTTCTGTTGTTTTGAATTTGGCACCCTGCACTTTCACTGGCTGTTGAAGAAGTGGGACGCTAACGTCTCACGTACCCTAGAGAGGTTAACTCCCCTGGTATTCCAGGTTGAAACCAGAATAGATTATAATGGACTGAAACCAGCAGACAGTGTGTAGCTAGGATACCCTTACACACACAAACACACATGGACACACACACACACCAAGCACACACAACAAACACACTCACCAAGCATACACACACACGCAAACACACACATGCATGCACGCACACACAAAATCACTCCAACAAGGGCACACATATTCCTGGCATGCATGCAACACCAACACCAATACAGCAGCACATTGATGACATCAGCACAGACAAGCACACAGGCATGATACACGCAACACACATGGTACTCCCAACACAGAGCAGCAGCAGCAGGAAGCGAGAGAGACAGAGAGAGGGTGCAGAGTTTGCCAATCCCAAATCAACACCTTGACCCCACCCGCTTGGCACTTGGCACAAGGACTAGAGAGGTAAGTAAATTAGCCTTGTTCCAACATCCTGACCTCGCATAATCACATTCACCAGGCAAGATGTAAGTAATATGGCAAAAATCCATCTGGCTTATCAGAGGGCAGGGTGGAGCTATTGCAATATTGCTTATATTTTGCGTAGACGCCGAGTATCCAAAACATTAAGAACACCTGTTCTTTCCATGACATAGACTGACCAGGTGAAAGCTAGGATCCCTTATTGATGTCACTTATTAAATCCACATCAATCAGTGTAGATGAAGGGGAGGAAACAGGTTAAAAGATGTTTATGCCTTGAGACAATTGAGACATGGATTGTGTATGTGTGCCATTCAGAGGGTGGGTAAGAAAATATTTAAATGCCTTTGAATGGGGTATGGTAGTAGGTGCCAGGCGCACCAGTTTGGGTCAAGAACTGGGGGGTACAAAAAGGGGGGGTGCAACTCAGAGCCCCACCTGTTTTGAGCCCTATCTGTATACATATACAGTGGGGCAAAAAAGTATTTAGTCAGCCACCAATTGTGCAAGTTCTCCCACTTAAAAAGATGAGAGAGGCCTGTAATTTTCATCATAGGTACACTTCAACTATGACAGACAAAATGAGAAAAAAAATCCAGAAAATCACATTGTAGGATTCTCTATGAATTTATTTGCAAATTATGGTGGAAAATAAGTATTTGGTCACCTACAAACAAGCAAGTTTTCTGGCTCTCACAGACCGGTAACTTCTTCTTTAAGAGTCTCCTCTGTCCTCCAATCGTTATCAGTATAAAAGACACCTGTCCACAACCTCAAACAGTCACACTCCAAACTCCACTATGGCCAAGACCAAAGAGCTGTCAAAGGACACCAGAAACAAAATTGTAGACCTGCACCAGGCTGGGAAGACTGAATCTGCAATAGGTAAGCAGCTTGGTTTGAAGAAATCAACTGTGGGAGCAATTATTAGGAAATGGAAGACATACAAGACCACTGATAATCTCCCTCGATCTGGGGCTCCACGCAAGATCTCACCCCGTGGGGTCAAAATGATCACAAGAACGGTGAGCAAAAATCCCAGAACCACACGGGGGGACCTAGTGAATGACCTGCAGAGAGCTGGGACCAAAGTAACAAAGCCTACCATCAGTAACACACTACGCCGCCAGGGACTCAAATCCTGCAGTGCCAGACGTGTCCCCCTGCTTAAGCCAGTACATGTCCAGGCCCGTCTGAAGTTTGCTAGAGAGCATTTGGATGATCCAGAAGAAGATTGGGAGAATGTCATATGGTCAGATGAAACCAAAATATAACTTTTTGGTAAAAACTCAACTCGTCGTGTTTGGAGGACAAAGAATGCTGAGTTGTATCCAAAGAACACCAAACCTACTGTGAAGCATGGGGGTGGAAACATCATGCTTTGGGGCTGTTTTTCTGCAAAGGGACCAGGACGACTGATCCGTGTAAAGGAAAGAATGAATGGGGCCATGTATCGTGAGATTTTGAGTGAAAACCTCCTTCCATCAGCAAGGGCATTGAAGATGAAACGTGGCTGGGTCTTTCAGCATGACAATGATCCCAAACACACCGCCCGGGCAACGAAGGAGTGGCTTCGTAAGAAGCATTTCAAGGTCCTGGAGTGGCCTAGCCAGTCTCCAGATCTCAACCCCATAGAAAATCTTTGGAGGGAGTTGAAAGTCCGTGTTGCCCAGCAACAGCCCCAAAACATCACTGCTCTAGAGGAGATCTGCATGGAGGAATGGGCCAAAATACCAGCAACAGTGTGTGAAAACCTTGTGAAGACTTACAGAAAACGTTTGACCTCTGTCATTGCCAACAAAGGGTATATAACAAAGTATTGAGATAAACTTTTGTTATTGACCAAATACTTATTTTCCACCATAATTTGCAAATAAATTCATTAAAAATCCTACAATGTGATTTTCTGGATTTTTTTTCTAATTTTGTCTGTCATAGTTGAAGTGTACCTATGATGAAAATTACAGGCCTCTCTCATCTTTTTAAGTGGGAGAACTTGCACAATTGGTGGCTGACTAAATACTTTTTTGCCCCACTGTATATAGTCAAGTCAACAACCTTTGTTGAGTTGCAATTTTTTTAAACGTATGAAATCAAGTTGAATCAGCTAAGCACTATGTGTGTCCTCAACTTAGAAATTCACATCCATGAAGTCATATCAACTGAAGCAACATAACAGTTGTGTTGACAAAAAAAGTCCAGATGACTATAATTAATCAAATTGTCTGAACTTATGAAATCCAGTTGAATCAGCTAAGAACTATGTGTTTAACTGACTTAGAAATTCACAACCATGTTAGGAGATGACATGAGGAGAGAGAGGCAGAGATGGAGACAGACAGAGAAAGAGAGAAATGGTTTTCGTGAGTGAGTGAATCAGTGAGTGAGAGAGAGAAAGAAAGGGGGAGAGATGGGGTACATACACTGAGGTTATTTCCACGCTGCCTCCCTTTCCTTCGCTGCTGTGTGAGCACAGAGAAGACACACACACGCACACACACATCACAGCCACGGATACAGCACAGGTAGAGCACACACAGACACACAGAAGAGGACAGAGGGACAGGGAAGGAGAGAGGGATGGATACGCAAATAAATAGTGAAGGGAGAGGTGAAGAAGGTAAGGCGAGGGGGTGAAAATCGGATAATGGGGGAGGCGTGGGCAGAGAGCGAGGGAGAAATGGAGAGGGGGATAAATATGGGTGAGGATAACCCGAAAAGAAAGGGAGGTGAGATGGAGGAGAGGAGAGAGAGAGAGAGAACCCGGTTAGACACAAAAGCAGCGGTGAGGGGAGAAACAACACTTACCACAGTAGCGCACAGACACTGGAGAGCCAGAGACAGTGTTATAGACAAGGTCACCATGGCAACAACACTACCATCTACACCACAGTCACCATAGTAACAACACCCATCAACACCATGCTACTACGGCAATAACAACAGTACAGTGAAGTACAGTGTAAAGGCACAACTTACGACACACAAGAGTACGAAAGAAGACTGGATGACACACACACACACACACCACACACACACACACACACACACACACACACACACACACACACACACACACACACACACACACACACACACACACACACACACACACACACACACACACACACAGGACATCAGGACATAGTCACACATCCACACATAGCAGCAGTACACTTACTCATATCAGAGCAAAAGCACTGTTTCAACCTGGTGACAGTTTTTGTTTCAAGATAGTAGTATTCTATTTTCTATATCTTTTAGTTTGAGCATGACAGTACACCACTCGACCACTTGAACAATACCTTCTCAAAGAAATGTTGACCCCAAAATGACACTAGATCATTTGCAGTTGGGCATGATTTCAAATTCAAACCTGGTTGAAACAAAACCCCACATTTCAAGTCACCTTTGTAGCAAAACCATTAGAGAAGAGGGAAAGAAAGAATGATTTAGATAGAAGATAAGAACTTTAGCTGGAGAGAGAAAGAGAAATAAAGATTGATTTAGATAGAAGATAAGAACTGAGGCTGGAGAGAGAAAAAGGAAGAGAAAGAAAGAAGATCTAGGGCTTGACAGCAGTGATAGTTATGAGGGTAGAAGAATGTACATGTGTGCTGGTGTGTGTGTGTGTGTGTGTGTGTGTGTGTGTGTGTGTGTGTGTGTGTGTGTGTGTGTGTGTGTGTGTGTGTGTGTGTGTGTGTGTGTGTGTGTGTGTGTGTGTGTGTGTAGCAGCGGAAGGAGGCACAGAGTACTCTACGACAAAATGAGTGGTGGATCTCCAAAGCACAAGAACTTCAATCTTGTGGGGATAGATAAAACATGCACAAGTTGTATGTTGCCCCGAAAACAACCCACGGCCCAAGAAGTTGTATGATGCCCCGAAGACAACCCACGGCCCAAGAAGTTGTATGATGCCCCGAAGACAACCCACGGCCCAAGAAGTTGTATGATGCCCCGAAGACAACCCACGGCCCAAGAAGTTGTATGATGCCCCGAAGACAACCCACGGCCCAGGAAGTTGTATGATGCCCCGAAGACAACCCACGGCCCAAGAAGTTGTATGATGCCCCGAAGACAACCCACGGCCCAAGAAGTTGTATGATGCCCCGAAGACAACCCACGGCCCAGGAAGTTGTATGATGCCCCGAAGACAAACCACGGCCCAGGAAGTTGTATGATGCCCCGAAGACAACCCACGGCCCAAGAAGTTGTATGATGCCCCGAAGACAACCCACGGCCCAAGAAGTTGTATGATGCCCCGAAGACAACCCACGGCCCAAGAAGTTGTATGATGCCCTGAAGACAACCCACGGCCCAGGAAGTTGTATGATGCCCCGAAGACAACCCACGGCCCAGGAAGTTGCTTTCTCTGTCCCCTAAGAAGTGCAGATGGGTCCACTCTCATAAAGGACCAAACTACGATAGTCCAGAGGTGAAGCCCTCTTAAACCAGCCGAGCCCAGTTGACTACTCAGTCCTGGAGGAGCTCCAAACACTGCCCACCATCCAGAGCCTTGATCTCCCACCCACCTTTTCTGAGGTCTGCACCACCGTCAGGTCACTGAAGAATAACTCAACTCCTGGACCTGACTCCATCCCTGCTGAGATCCTAAAACTGGGGGGCTATCTCTGTACCAGAGCAGTTTGCCTGTTCATCTCTGAGGTATGGAGACAAGAGCACATCCCGATCAATGGAGGGATGCAAACATATATACAAAAAACAAGGGAGGCAAATCCATCTGCGGCAACAGCAGGGGCATATCATTCCTTCCAGTTGCTGTCAAAGTCCTGGTGAAGGTCTTCCACCACAGAATCATCGACACCGTCACTGCAGACCTGCTCCCGGAGTCCCAGTGCAGCTTCAGAAAGAACAGAAGCATGGTGGACATGATCTTCAGTGCACAACAACTGCAGGAAAAGTGCAGTGAACAGACACAGTACCTGTTCATGGCCTTTCTGGATCTCTCCAAAGCCTTTGACACAGTACACCGTGAACTCCTTTGGAAGGTCCTCCTGCAGTATGGCTGCACTGGGAAATGTGTGAACGTCCTGCGTCAGATCCATGAGGAGATGGTGGCCAGAGTAAGAATTAGCCGTCAGGAGTCTGAACCCTTTTAGAGTTGGTACTGGTGTGAGGCAAGGGTGTGTGCTTGCGCCGGTCCTATTCAATGTCTTCTTCCTGTGTGTCACAGCAGTCCTGCACAAGGACATGGAAACAGAGAGTGGGGTGACCCTGTACTTCAGATTGGACGGAAAATTCTTCAACATTAGGAAGCTTCAAGCTGCCATAAAGCTCAAATCTTAACAAGTACTTGAGCTCCAGTATGCGGATGATTGCACTCTTGTGGCACATACCCCAGAAGCTCTACAAGCTATACTCAGAGCAGCTGTGCGAGCGTATAGCCTAATGGGGCTGTCTGTTAACGTCCCAAAAACAGAGGTCCTATGTCAGTGGTCATCTGATCCTCCGCCTGAAACACCTCCATTCTCCATCTCAGACTCCTCACTTCCCATTGTATCACATTTGAATCTTCGACCAGGATATCCAGAATCGGGTCAAACAGACCTTGTCGTCTTTAGGTCGGCTAAGGAAGAGGGTTTTTAACAACAGCAACCTGCACCTCCACACCAAAGTTGCAGTCTACCAGGCAGTGTGTGTATCTACAGTCCTTTATGGATGTGAAACATGTACAGTCCACAGCCGACACTTAAAACAACTGGAGTCCTTTCACATAGAATGCCTTCAAAGCACTTTGAAAGTGACCTGGCAGGACCGTGTTCCGCACTCAGAGATCCTACAGAAAACCAACTGCATGAGTATTGAAGCGTCCATCACACACCACCAGCTTAGATGGCTCGGCCATGCCATCCGGATGCCAGAGGATCGCCTGCCGTGAAATACGCTGTACGGACAGCTACAACTGGGCTGTCGCTCTTCAGGTGGGCAGAAAAAGTGGCTAAAGGACCAACTGAAGACATCACTAAAGAAGTGTGGGGTAAACTCTGCCTCCCTCCAGACTGTTGCTGCGGACCGTTCCACCTGGCGTGGCCTCTGCCATCAAGGAGTGCAGTTGACCGAGGAAAAAAGGACTGAAAGTAGACCATGACTTCACTGGCCTCAACAGGACAGGCCTTTGTGTGCTCTGTCTGTGGCAACAGTGTGCATCCCGCATCAGATTATACAGTCATCAGTGATCCAACAAGCAGTAGTGGAAGTCATCATCGGATACGATGGACTACCTTAAACAAAGAGTGTGTGTGTGACAATATAGCAGAGATGACTTGGTACTGGATGAGAAGGGACAACCACAGTAACACACCTCCATGGGGATGAGTGGAGAGGAGGAGGGGAGGAAGAGTGGGGTGTTGGGGTGTTTGGTACGGTAGTCTGTAAGACTTACCTGTAAGTCTGTCTGGCAAACATCCTATGGGCGATATTTCAACAGCATAGAAAGGGGAGCTACCGTCAAAATGCATGATATCACGTCAAATACCATGCTTTTTTTTATTTTTAAATATGCTTGAAAGTATCACGTGTCCATTTTCAGCAATGTTTCATAGTATTTTGCTATGCACTGTGTTGGATTATAAATAGTCTGTCTCTAGTCTTTGTGTGTCTCTAGTCATGTAGCTTATCGTGGAGATTGAGTCAAGGAGATGAAAAGCTAGAGGGAGCGAGAGAGGGAGGGAGGAGAGGAAATGAGGGGTGCTCACTTGGTTGTCGCCTGGAAGGCGTGGCATGGAAGCGGCCCTTCCGTGGCCTTCCATTGGCTGAAAGTGCTCGGTATCCGAGTAACCATCACGCCCCATCTCTCTCATCTCTACCGTCTGCAAAATAGAGTGAGAGCAGGCGTGACTGTGATGAAGGAATATGACGGGGACAATGGTGTGTTTGTCATCCTTTATCCCACGTGAGTGTGGGTGAGTGTAGTGTGCACAGGAGGTTGATGGGACCTTAATTGGGGAGGACGGGCTCATGTTAATGGTTGGATTGGAATTAATGGAATAGTACCAAATACATCAAACATGGTTTCCATGTGTTTGATGACATTCCATTTGCTCCGTTCCAGCTATTGTTATGAGCCATCTTCCCCTCAGCAGCTTCCTGTGGTGTACAGTAGCATGTAGTGTAGTGTGGGAGGGACTGGGGTTTGAGCCTGGGAAATGCCTGGGAAATGGGGATGGGGGAAGGTTTAAGGCTAGGTTTAGATCTAGGGCAAGGGGCTAGGAGCTAGGACTTGGACCTGGACTTGGATCAAGAGCGGGAACTGCTGAGGCTGAGGCATGGGGCTTCAGTGCAGGAGGCTTCGGTACAGGTGGCTTCGGTACAGGGGGCTTCGGTACAGGGGGCTTCGGTGCAGGAGGCTTCGGTACAGGGGGCTTCGGTACAGGGGGCTTCGGTACAGGGGGCTTCGGTACTGTACTGGGGCTTCGGTACAGGGGGCTTTGGTGCAGGGGGCTTCGGTGCAGGGGGCTTCGGTGCAGGGGGCTTCGGAACAGGTGGCTTCGGTGCAGGGGGCTTCGGTGCAGGGGGCTTCGGTGCAGGGGGCTTCGGTACAGGGGGCTTCGGTACAGGGAGCTTCGGTGCAGGTGGCTTCGGCGCAGGGGGCTTGGGGATAGAGGGCTTGGGGGCTGAAGGTTTGGGGGCTGAGGGCTTGGTCCGTGCTATCTGGTATCCTTGGGACATCCCTACCCCATTTAAGTTGAAATGTAACCTCTAAAAGTCTACGCTAACACATGGAATTGTTTTAAGATGGTCATACCATGGATCATTTAGCTATTTGATTTAGGTATATATAAACACATATATACAGTACCAGTACAAAGTTCAGACACACCTACTCATTCCAAGTTTTTTCTTTATTTTTACTATGTTCTACGTTGTAGAATAATAGTGAAGACATCAAAACTATGAAATAACACATATGGAATCATGTAGTAGCCCAAAAAAGTGTTAAATAAATCAAAATATATTGTATATTTGAGATACTTTAAAGTAGCCACCCTTTGCCTTGATGACAGCTTTGCACACTTTTGGCATCCTCTCAACCAGCTTCATGAGGTAGTCACCTGGACTGCATTTCATATAAGGTTAACAGGTGTGCCTTGTTAAAAGTACATTTGTTTCATTTCTTAATGTATTTGAGCCAATCAGTTGTGACAAAGTAGGGATGGTATAAAGAAGATAGCCCTATTTGGTAAAAGACCAAGTCCATATTATGGCAAGAACAGCTCTAATAAGCAAAGAGAAATGACAGTCCATCATTACTTTAAGACATGAAGGTCAGTCAATTCAGAAAATGTCAAGAACTTTGAAAGTTTCTTCAAGTTCAGTCACAAAAATCATCAAGCGCTATGATGAAACTGGCTCTCATGAGGACCACCACAGGAGAGGAAGACCCAGAGTTGCCTCTGCTGCAGAGGATAAGTTCTTTAGAGTTACCAGCCTCAGAAATTTCAACCCAAATAAATGCTTCACAGAGTTCAAGTAAGACACACATCTCAACATCAACTGTTCAGAGGAGACTGGGTGAATCAGGCCTTCAGGGTCGAATTACTGCAAAGAAACCACTACTAAAGGACACCAATAAGAAGTAGAGACTTGCTTGGGCCAAGAAACACGAGCAATGGACATTAGAGCGGTGGAAATCTGTCTTGGTTTGATGAGTCCAAATTGGAGATTTTTGGTCTTTGTGAGATGCAGAGTAGGTGAACAGATGATCTTTGCATGTGTGGTTCCCATGAAGGAGGAGGTGTGATGTTGTGGGGTTGCTTTGCTGGTGACACTGTCTGTGATTTATTTAGAATTCAAGGCACACTTAACCAGCATGGATACCACAGCAATCTGCAGCGATATGCTATCCCATCTGGTTTGAGCTTAGTGGGACTATCATTTGTTTTTCAACATGAAAATGTCCCAAAACACACCTCCAGGCTGTGTAAGGGCTATTTGACCAATAATGAGAGTGATGGAGTGTTTCATCAGATGACCTGGCCTCCACAATCACCCGGCCTCGACCCAATTGAGATGGTTTGGGATGGGTTCGACCGCAGAGTGAAAGAAAAGCAGCCAACAAGTGCTCAGCATATGTGTGAATTCCGTCAAGACTGCTGGAAAAGCATTCCAGGTGACTACCTCATGAAGCTGGTTGAGCGAATGCCAAGAGTGTGCAAAGCTGTCATCAAGGCATGTGGTGGCTACTTTGAATAATCTAAAATGTATTTTGATTGGTTTAACACTTTTCTGGTTACTACATGATTCCATATGTGCTATTTCATAGTTTTGATGTCTAGGAAAAATAAAGAAAAACCCTTGAATGAGTAGGTGTGTCCAAACCGAACCTTTCACTGGCACTATATATATATATATATATATATATATGTATATATATTGCCACTTCACAATAACAGCACTTACAGTTGACCAGAGCAGCTCCAGCGGGGAAGAAATATGACGAACTGACTTCGAAAGGTGGCCTCCTATGACGGTGCCACATTGAAAGTCACTGACCTCTTCAGTACGGGCCATTCTACTGCCAATGTTTGTCTATGGAGATTGCATGGCTGTGTGCTTGATTTTATACACCTGTCAGCAACGGTTTGGCTGAAATAGCCGAATCCACTAATTTGAAGAGGTGTTCACATACTTTTGTATATATATATATATAGCATACTTCGATTCCTTTTTTAAACCGGTACTGGGTTACTTTCAGACGAGTCCAGTGACACTTAAAGCAAAACGGAGAACACCATCGTTTGGACGCTGTAGACGTTTTCGTGAGAAGACCGATTTTCGGGATGTCTCCTGGTCTGACAAACAGTGCTGTTCTGCCACTTTCCACCACAGATGCAGAAGGCCGACAAGGGCGTATCCGATGGATTGAGACGCAGCCAATACAAAAATATATCTCAATCTTAAACAGACGGATTTTGATAATATTATGTTATTTAGGGCTTGGGGGATGAGGGTTTGAGGGCTTGGGGGATGAGGGTTTGAGGGCTTGGGGGATGAGGGTTTGAGGGCTTGGGGGATGAGGTTTGAGGGCTTGGGGGATGAGGGCTTGGAGGTTGTGGGCCTGGGGGCTGAGGGGGGTCGATGGGTATGGGATGTGAATGGTGGGAGGGTTTAAGCAGGCATAGCCAATCAGGGCAGGTTATAGGGAAACCATCATGTTCACATTTTCCCAATAACTAACTCTAACTCCTGGGCCCTTCATGTAGATCTGAAAGGATTAGTAATGACTCAAAGCCATTAGATGAATGTGCTGTATTGCTTACACCTATACACCTTTCAGATCTGTCTAAGTGCCTATAGGGAGAGGAGCTGTAGGGACCATATGGAATTGGACAATATGCAGGAATAAAACAGAGCCAGCGGTGACTCTGTGTACGAGTTGATTCAACAATGATGACCCTAAATATCCTGTAAGGAAAGAGCACCAGGACACTAGCTCTATATGAACCAGTCCAATGAAAATATGTTCAGACAACATGAAACATGAATAGCATGAAAGAAAATCACTATTTCATGTTTACTGGGAACCATTTATTAGTGTGTTCTTGTGTGCAATGACATACTGTACATGTTACATGCACGTACTGTATTGATCTGTATTTGTGCATATGCATGTGCGTGTATATACACTTATGAGTTATGTCTGTTGTCCAGGGATTCCTCTGGATGCTGGTGTGTGTGTGTGTGTGTTTGCGCACCTGTGTGTATGTGTTACCTGCGAGTTATGCCTGCTGTCCAGGCCATCCTCAGAGTGCTGTCCCTCAGGACTCCAGCTGCCTACTCTCTGGGACATCTCCTGAGCCCGCACTGTCACCCACGACTGGCTCTCTGGAACCCCCCCCTCCACCGGTCTACAACACACAGACAGTCAGACAGGCCCCTCGCACACACACACACACACACACACCACCTCCCTCCACCGGTCTACAACACACACACACACACACACCCAGTCAGACCCGGGACATATATACACACAGATAGGCAAACACGGGCACACGCATGCATACACACAAGCCAGGCCCCATATACATCACCTTCATCAGACCCATGCATTCAGCGCTTGTATGAGGCTAACTGAATGCACTCATCCCCACAAACCAGCCTTTCTGAACACACTACACACGCACATACACACACAGGTCCTCTACACGTGAGGCGTGTCCGCCCAGCGTGTCGTCCTGCTCCTCCTTCTCGTGGATGACACTCCACCTGTGGAGCCACTACCCATCCTCCCTCTGGCTGCAGAGAAAGAGGGAGAGAGAAAACAGAGAGAGGGAGAGGACAGAGAGAGAGACCCAGAGAGAGAGTTGGAGGGGGGGGGACAGGGGTCTACTCACAGGCTGTTGACGGGGTCTGCCGGTTGGGTAGGAGGGAGGCTGAGAGGCCCGTCCTGGATGGGTGAGGGCGGCTCCACGCGCTGAAACAGTAATGTCGTTCGATTCTGTGTGAGATACAACATGGCCGCCGGCTTTAAGGTAGACATACAGTAAATGGGGAAGGTGGAGAAGAAAGTGAGTTCAGAGCAGGTCACAGCATCCAGGGGGAGGAAGGGTTTCAGTCAGCAGGGGCTGACTGAGCCAGAGAGCATTCTGGGAGGGGAGTTGGAGTCCTGCTGTAAATGTGAGAATGGAAGGCTCATGCCAATGAATCATCTACTTCCAGGTCACCATGAATGAAGGGTATTAACCAGAGCCATAGCCACTGTATATGACCTACAGTATACAGTACCTAGCTATGGATTTGGAAGTGTTCCGTTGGAGGCTACAAAGAGGTCTGAATTTGTCTGGCATTAATTAAGCTCTTTGTCTACAGTATTTTTTATTTGAACAGACAATTTGCATGTTGCTCATAGGATCACATCTCAAATGACACACTATTTCTGATTTTCACCTAGGCTTTGATTCAAAAGAAGTGCACTATAACATGAAAAGGGTGCCATTCAATACACAACCCATTCGACAGGATGGACAGTGTTTACCTCTCGACCTGATTGGATTTCAACCTTGACTTTTGATCCCCATTTGACCTCAAGCAGCCAAATGATCACTATCGGCAACCAGGAAATGAGAGTCGGTGGGTGCAGTTTGAGCCAGTCCAACAATCCATTAGAGCAGTAGAACAGCAAGACCAGGGAGGGAATAAGGAAGAGTTGAACAAGGCAGAACATCAGTGCAAAACCAATGGACAGATCCATCAGGAAGAGAACATTCCAAGTCTCTGTTGAAAACAGACGTTGACACATAAGGAGAGGAGGGAGAATAGTCTGTAAATAATATAAACATGATGATAGAGAAAGGAAGACAGGAGGAGGATGAGAAAAGGAAAGAATAGAGGTAGAAGTCCATGTGAGCGAATATCGAGAGAGAAAGGGGACACAAGGAGGGATAGAGGAAGGATGACAAAGAGAGAGGAAGACGAGGACTGGGAGTAGACCTGTTGGGAACATACAGTACACTCTTAGAAAAAAGGGTTCCAAAGGTTTTTTTGGATGTCCCCATAGGAAAACCATTTTTGGTTCCAGGAAGAACTGTTTTGGGTTCCAGGCAGAACCCTTTGTAGAAGGGGTCTACATAGAACCCAAAGGGGTTCTACCTGGAACCAAAAGGGTTATATCTGGAATCAAAAAGGGTTCATCAAATGGTTCTCCAATGGGGACAGCTTAAGAACTCTTTTAGGTTCTGGATAGCACCTGTTTTTCTTAGTGTAGGTGAAATGCATGGTGGGAGTAAGTGTGTTCAAATAACCACATACAGTGTCATTCAGTTATTACACATCCACTTAAAACTGACAAACTGCTACTTTTATGTCCGTAAGATATCTGGGCAAAATGTTGTTGGGCCGCATTTGGTTTCCAGCTGTGGGCCGTAAACCATGCAGGCAGTGGGCCACTCCTGGGCCAGTATATACTTGCTAGCTGGAATGGATTATCAATGGTAAGTAGCTGTTTTGGTTTAAGGATTTCACAAGCCATGGAGGGTCAACGTTTAAAGTGGATGGATCACAAAGGTCCCAGGTCATACAAGGAAATAGCACACAAATATTTTTCCAAACAATATTTGTCCAATCATCATTTCTAAACACTTGGAACAGTTCTTGTCCGAACCTGAACCGTTCGAAGCAAGGATATTCCCATTCTCCAGGTCCCACACCTAGTCTCACATCATCACAAAGCACATGCTTATCTATGGCAGCAAGCTCTACCTGGAATCATGCAGGGAAGAAACTCTCATCACTGGGATAGATGCTATCCTTCACTATGTCTCTCCTTATCTAACACTATGGTAATAATACTGTCTGAGATGGTGCAAGGGGGAGGGAAGTCCACTCCTCTGCTCCTGTCCTTCTGTAAGCAAGTAGCAGCAGGGGTGGGGGTTGGGAAGGAGGGGAAGGGAGGTGGGGGTGCAAGGGGGAGGAGAGTGAGGGGCAGCTCAGTAAGAGGAGGTGTAGAGAGGGGTACAGGGGAGAGGGGAGAGGATGTGTAGGGGTAAAGGGTGGGAGAGCAGACATTGGCTGGAGAGCAGGATGGATTGGATGAGGATGTTGCAGTGACATCATCAATTATCGCCATCGGGCTGTGAGCATGCTGAAGAGTCTGAAAAGTTTGATAGCATTCGTTGCCCAAGAAACTCCAGTGTGTGAGTGTGTGTGCTCTGTACATGTTTGTGGTCATGGGTAAGTACGCCTTGGGAGCATTAGAGTAAAAGCACAAGGACCAGCTGGGTGGTATGGTTGTGGTTGTGAATGAAGACCAAGCATATGACATGACTTGACTCTAAGTATTGGGTGACCAACTCTTGAGTCTTCTCAGCTTGTCTTATGAGTCTTCCATTGCACTTTGACAGGTGATAGAGGGTGGTTTCTACAGTTGTTTAGATGGTATCCTTCTTAGATATCTCCATCATGTTCCCGAGGAGTTCCTGTGACTTGTCCAATCAAACTATCCCCTGACTCATACTGTAGGTCCCATTCAACCAACTCTTCAAAAAGCTGCAACATCCTCATCCAATCGTCACCCATCCTGCTCTCCAGCCAATGTCTGCTCTCCCACCCTTTACCCCTACACATCCTCTCCCCTCTCCCCTGTACCCCTCTCTACACCTCCTCTTACTGAGCTGCCCCTCTCTACACCTCCTCTCTACACCTCCTCTATACAAATCTATACACATGGCTAAGGCAGGTTTGAGGTCAGTT
The DNA here is from genome assembly GCF_016432855.1 of Salvelinus namaycush. Lineage (NCBI taxonomy): Eukaryota > Metazoa > Chordata > Actinopteri > Salmoniformes > Salmonidae > Salvelinus > Salvelinus namaycush. Next base: position 18,641,354 of record NC_052347.1, on the reverse strand, counting down.
TCTAAAGCTCAGACAGAGCCAGACTCTCTCAACTAACTCCTAGATCTTCCAATATCCTGCCTTTCTCACGCCCTTCACATCATGTGCCAGAGAAAAAGAGTTAAGATCATTGTTTAAACTTTGAATTTAGTGACTATCCCTTCAAGACCAACCTCTTCCTTGTGCTATCCTACAAGGAAGGAATGCCAGAAGGCAGAAATGAAGTCATGAGGAATTGATATGGCTGAGAGTTGTGTACAGAGAGTGGTAGCAGGTGGCCATAGCAGAGCAGGGAAAGTGGCATGCTTAGAGTGCAGTGAGAGAGGAGAGGAGGAGTAGGACTCTGTCTGTAAAATAGGAAAGCGTGTATGTGTGTGTGTGAGAAATACAAATAAAACAAAATAAAACAATCTCCGTAATTTAAAACGTCATCTTTTACTTACACTTAAAATGTTTCTGTAACTGTGTTACGAATACTGCTACAACTTTAACGTTTTATCGTCAGTGGCTTCACATGTGACTACATAAACACAAGATCCATTGTATTGGTTGTATATGCATTCTCTCTGTCAACAGGGAATAGGGGGCTACAGTGCAATGCTACAGTCCAGGGTGTAGGGCAACAGTCCAAGGCCAGGGTGTGGCTAAAAGGCTTGGGAAGACTAGCATCATCATCATCATCATCATCATCATCATCATCATCATCACTAGCAGTGGATTCACAGCCAAGGAAAGGGAGGATAAAGAGGAACAGGCTTAGGTGAGAAATGTACATTAACGTCGTACAGTCTTCGCCATCCAGAGCTGTGACAAAGACACCCAGCCCAAACCAATTCAAAGATGATCGAGAGGGTTCTGTATAGCAGAAAAGTGCCTCTTCTTTAGAAATAATTGTGATTCAGAATTATATAATTGTGCTTGAAATATAATCTGCTGGTTTTCTGTATAGATGCTCTAGCAATAATATAATATCATGTACAAATGTAATATAACATGAATGTAATATAACATGATATACTTTGTCCACCAGAGGGCCTCACAGAGTTTTATACCGACTAACTGCAGAGATAGATAGAAAGGAAGGGAGGATGGAAGAACACAGAGAGGCAAGACTAGAGTGGGTAAACCCAATGGCAGTGGTCCTCTAACCTTTGACCTCTAACCTTTAGCCAGGTGAGGTCAATGATAACAAGTGACCTTACAATAACGTAGTAAGTAAATGCTATAGTAAGACTGTGGGTGGGCGTGGTTATGGGTTGTCACAGCTCCGCTTTGACCCCTGTACTAACAGCACAGCAGTATTTCTAGTCAGTCTGACTCTGCCCTCAGTCAGTCTGCGTTGTCTGAAGGTTTGGGGATGGTTCCTAGGGACAGTAGTTGTACCTGCTCCGCCTCTAGCCGCGCCTGAGAGCGCTTGGCCTTGCTCTGCCTGTAGTACTCCATGATCATCATGGCAGCGTAGATCTTCCCCACCGTCAGGTCTGTTGCTGCTGAGAGAGGGACAAGTTACCCTGCACGATTAGACCACTACGTATGGGACCCTGAGCGAGAGGGATGGGAGTAGAGGGGACGAGGCACGCAGAGAGAGAGACAAACTCACACAGACAAATACACACATATACACGAACACAGAGCTGATAGTCTTTTCACAAACAGACTCGGACTAAAAAATGATCATGTGTCACATTTCTCTTTCTCTGTTTAACTGTAGTCTTTCTTTCTCTGTTTAACTGTAGTCTTTCTTTCTCTGTTTAACTGTAGTCTTTCTTTCTCTGTTTAACTGTAGTCTTTCTTTCTCTGTTTACCTGTAGTCTTTCTTTCTCTGTTTAACTGTAGTCTTTCTTTCTCTGTTTAACTGTAGTCTTTCTTTCTCTGTTTAACTGTAGTCTTTCTTTCTCTGTTTACCTGTAGTCTTTCTTTCTCTGTTTAACTGTAGTCTTTCTTTCTCTGTTTAACTGTAGTCTTTCTTTCTTTGCATCTTTTCTGTATTTCTACTGACTGGTGGTCTTCAATCAGAAGACAAGACTCAAGACCACTTCATTGTGTAGATGGGGGACCTGGTAGAGGACTGGACAGTACCAACAGAACTACTGGGGCTGTTTTGATGCTGTTTTGGCATTCTGATGCAGGACCGATGGTTCCCCCTTTACTTCTCAATAGAAGGTGGACATGTTGTACTTAGTTCAATTTGGACCTTGTACTTTGTTATCTCCAAACAGATAAACAAAACAGAGCTTCAGAAGAGAAAAAAAGTGTGATAACAGTCTTTGAAAGAGAGTCATTTCCAGGTGTCAACAGCAGAGCACATCTTCACAATAAAAGGGCCTAAAGTCCAGTTCAAAAAAGTGTGTTCACAAGCATTATGCTATTGGCCATTTCTGTACACCGTTCACCAGCATGCTAAATTGCCAAACATTTTATTTCAATTTGGTTTGAACGTTATTAGCAGGGCACAGAAGCCTGTGCATTCTGATAAAATTTGGTACAATTAGCAATATGGTGAGTAGCTATAACGCACCTGACCCAGATGCCTTTACCTATACTGTAAATCATGCTTACTTTCATATAATATACAGCTAATATCTACATAGCAACTAGTGCTTTGGCACTTGTGCATTCCTTCTAGTCCTGTATGTATTTCTCCGACATGCATAGCAGCCAGTGTTCTGACCTACAGTAGTACTGTATGAACTAAACCCCTGGAGTGTTCTGACCTACAGTAGTACTGTATGAACTAAACCCCTGGAGTGTTCTGACCTACAGTAGTACTGTATAAACTAAACCCCTGGAGTGTTCTGACCTACAGTAGCACTGTATGAACTAAACCCCTGGAGTGTTCTGACCTACAGTAGCACTGTATGAACTAAACCCCTGGAGTGTTCTGACCTACAGTAGTACTATATGAACTAAACCCCTGGAGTGTTCTGACCTACAGTAGTACTGTATGAACTAAACCCCTGGAGTGTTCTGACCTACAGTAGTACTGTATGAACTAAACCCCTGGAGTGTTCTGACCTACAGTAGTACTGTATGAACTAAACCCCTGGAGTGTTCTGACCTACAGTAGTACTGTATGAACTAAACCCCTGGAGTGTTCTGACCTACAGTAGTACTGTATGAACTAAACCCCTGGAGTGTTCTGACCTACAGTAGCACTGTATGAACTAAACCCCTGGAGTGTTCTGACCTACAGTAGTACTGTATGAACTAAACCCCTGGAGTGTTCTGACCTACAGTAGTACTGTATGAACTAAACCCCTGGAGTGTTCTGACCTACAGTAGTACTGTATGAACTAAACCCCTGGAGTGTTCTGACCTACAGTAGTACTGTATAAACTAAACCCCGGAGTGTTCTGACCTACAGTAGTACTGTATAAACTAAACCCCTGGAGTGTTCTGACCTACAGTAGTACTGTATAAACTAAACCCCGGAGTGTTCTGACCTACAGTAGTACTGTATAAACTAAACCCCTGGAGTGTTCTGACCTACAGTAGTACTTTATAAACTAAACCCCGGAGTGTTCTGACCTACAGTAGTACTGTATTAACTAAACCCCTGGAGTGTTCTGACCTACAGTAATACTGTATTAACTAAACCCCTGGAGTGTTCTGACCTACAGTAGTACTGTATGAACTAAACCCCGGAGTGTTCTGACCTACAGTAGTACTGTATAAACTAAACCCCGGAGTGTTCTGACCTACAGTAGCACCGTATAAACTAAACCCCTGGAGTGTTCTGACCTACAGTAGCACCGTATGAACTAAACCCCGGAGTGTTCTGACCTACAGTAGTACTGTATGAACTAAACCCCGGAGTGTTCTGACCTACAGTAGCACCGTATGAACTAAACCCCTGGAGTGTTCTGACCTACAGTAGTACTGTATTAACTAAACCCCTGGAGTGTTCTGACCTACAGTAGCACTGTATGAACTAAACCCCTGGAGTGTTCTGACCTACAGTAGTACTGTATGAACTAAACCCCTGGAGTGTTCTGACCTACAGTAGTACTGTATGAACTAAACCCCTGGAGTGTTCTGACCTACAGTAGCACTGTATTAACTAAACCCCTGGAGTGTTCTGACCTACAGTAGCACTGTATGAACTAAACCCCTGGAGTGTTCTGACCTACTGTAGTACTGTATGAACTAAACCCCTGGAGTGAAAAGACTACTATAGAGAGTTGGTCTATAGAGAGGCACCCCCTGATCTCAGGCACAGAGCTGGGCAGACAGCCTGCTGGTATTGGATCCGGTGGAGGTGTGATGTTGGGCCTACAGAACAGGCCTGGAATCAGTGGAATGGGCTGTTGGAAGTATTGCATTGGGACTTTAGGATGAGGCCTGCTGTGTACAGTTGTTAGGTTGGGTGGAGGTGTGGTATGGGTGCAAGAAAAGAGGTCTATATGGGTGTGTGGGGACTGGGGCTGGGGGGTAGTGGATGGGGTACATGGCCTGCTGTAGGGAAATGGGGCTAGGGCTGGTGGAGGTGTATGGAGGCTGGAGGTCTAAAATTAGGTGTGTCGTCTTCGAGGATATGACTGGTGGGAATCATGGGTGTGTGTGTTGGTATGTGTCTATATGTACATAAAAAGTGTGTGTGTGTGTGTGTGATTGTGTGTGTGTGTGTGTGTGTGTGTGTGTGTGTGTGTGTGTGTGTGTGTGTGTGTGTGTGTGTGTGTGTGTGTGTGTGTGTGTGTGTGTGTGTGTGTGTGTGTGTGTAGGGAGCTGTGCCTGCTGTATCAGAGGGTGCAGCAGTGAAGGAGACTGGTTGAGAGAAGCTGTCCTCGGGTGGCATGAAGAAGTAGACAGACACTGGCATCGCGTCGCGGTCCAAACACACTGCAACTTACACTTATGTGGCGTGACTAAGAGGTCCAGGGTCTTCTGGGAGAGATTGGGCCAAATCGCCATCATCTCTTTCCTCAGCTCTGCATCCATCTGGTGTTTGTCCACACCTCCTACACACACACAATGACACACACACACAAGCAGGCACACACACACACACACGCACCAGTGTATACACACACATATAATAGCAACACACACACATAAACACACACATTCACATCGATACAAATACACAGCAGAGCCATAGAGGTGTAAGAATTGACGCACAGACATGAAAACACACACAAGCACACAGACATGAAAACACACACAAGCACACAGACATATAAAACACACACAAGCACACAGACACAAGAGAATGTGTTTGTTAATAGAGGTGAGCTTTGACTCCCAGTTAAAATGTATAGTGTGGATGAGCCATGTAACACAGAGACATGGGGATTAAATAGTATGTCTGGCCATCTTCACTTTAATTGGGCCAACCAAATAGAGTGAGACTCAATTACATTGAAACTATGATTGTTATTTCACAAGAACTCTACAAAGTCTACAAAAAAAGAACTGTAGCCTATTTGAAACCCTATTACACTGACAGTATGGCTGGTAGTACACATTAAATTCTATTGGTTAATAAGAACCATACAAACTCTATAGAAAAAGAGCTGTACTTAGGACACCGTGGGAGAAGCAGAGGGACCGATGTAGGTGTCAGGGACAGCAGGGTACACACGATACACAACCACCTTACAGTAGCAGACTGCCCCGCTCTGTTCTAGGGAAGACAAGAAACAGGAGAAGAGATGGTGAAAAAGGCAAGCAGGAAAGAGGGGTTCCAAACCTTCCGTACCCTTGGCGATCTTGATGTCCAGCGCCGTGCGGATCAGGGCCATCAGGGTGGAGTTGAAGTGGACTGAGTTGTCGTCGGCGACCGGGAGGTCCATCCGCAGCAGCCTCTGTTGGAAAGAGCCAATCGGGGGAAGGTGGGTGAGTAAAAAGGGTGTTCCCCCCAGGAAGTGGAGGTATAGGTGTGTTCTGAACCTCCAGGTGAGGAGACAGGGAAAGGGGGTTGGGGAGAGGGGGGGGTGAGGGGGAAGGGGAGGAAAGGGAGCTCTGTCATTTTTTGTAGCAGTTTCTATGAGTCTGTCTGTCTATCAGTACCTAATAACAACTCAGCTGCCATAACTGGTATAGCAGTGCCAATGACACATTGTATAGTTGACAGACAGACGTACAGTCTGTCTGTCAACTATACAATGTGTCATTGGCACTGCTATACCAGTTATGGCAGCTGAGTTGTTATTAGGTACTGTCAGTACCAAAAAGATGTAAACATTGATATTTCAGTCATTTGATCCTTTCATGGCGGTGGCAAATGATACCATTATTTCTTTACAGCCTGTGAGAGCCAAAGGGTTAAAAAGGTTAACATTACACTTCCACTACTGATTACTATGAGTTGGTTGGTTCCTCTTGTGGGTGTTACCTTGTTCATGTCTGTACACAGATATGAATAACAGTCCTTGTTGTGTTACTTAGGAGGACCTCACAGGTTCAGTAGTGTCACACCATTATTTATGCCTTCTCTGATAGAGGGTGTAGGATGAAGTTAGACTCTGATCCAATGTCAGCTTTGTGCGTTTTCCCCTTGAATGGTTTAGTTCAGGATTATGGGATATTAATCTGATTCTAGATCAGTAAGAGCAGACAGCTGGCTGCCACTAACAGAGCTCCCCGTAGTGGATTGGAGATTCACAGAGTTCAACAGAGACCAGGCCATAAAGCGATAAACCAAAACTGAGGGACAGGGACAGGGGAACGTCATCGTTTTCATTTATCCTTTATCCACCTTCTGGTCTTGTCAATATAAGAGAAATGGACACGAGACAACACACACACACATGCACAGACAACACACACAGACAACGTGACGTTAGTGTGTGAGAGACAGGCTCGCAGTAACCGTTGTCACGGCGACATCCCAGACATGCAGCAAGACCATGCCAACCACTCTGCTCTGCTCCCCTACCCCAAAACCCTGTGACACATACCCCATCCTCCCCTGTCCCCCCCCATGCAACATGCGGTGCACACATAATGCTTCACAGGACAAGCAGCGGCACAGCCGTACACAGAAAGCATCCTCTGTGTGGTTTAATAAAGAATAATGTTTATCTGTTTGGGTTTAGTAGTGGTTACTGGCAGGAGGATATGACATCATTGAAACTACATGTGCTACATCTATAGGAGATATTAGATGAAGGGCTGTTGTTGTCATACAGAGACAATAGAGCTGTAAAGCTCTATTCAAATCCTCTGATCTCTCAGTAAATAATGGGTGCAGGGCCTGACAGGGTTAATAGGTGAGTGTGAGAACAGAATTCAGCCTATCAAGGTAATCTAAGAAAATCAAGATGGCCGCCGCGGCAGCCATTTTTTAAAAGGTAAGATGGGCTGAGGTTCTAGGTTAGGCTGCCTTAGGCCTGAGGAGGGCTATACAATAAGTGTTCGTGGGTGGGGAAAAATACATCTCGTTATCAGAAAATAATTGAAAAGAGAGAGGGGGGGTTGGTTGTGAGTGGCGTTTTAGAGACCGTTTTCAAAAGCAAAAGAAGGGAGAAGTTGGAGGATGAGAAGAGGTTTGAGGATGAGAGAGAAAAAAGACGTCAGAGAGATAAACAGCGAGTGATAAGAAAAAGAGGTTGAAAGTGATAGAATAAAAGAAAGATCTACCACCACACAAGCTGGTCGAGTCTGTAACACAGCATCCTGCCTGAAGACTACTGTCTGTCTGTCTCTACAGAACAGAGAAGAGTGGGGGTGAGAATTTAACAATACACATACAGGGGACATTTTTCTGTGGGTCAGAGGTGAAGGTCAAGTGTGAGGGTTTTGACCTCTCTCATTGGGCTGGTAGGTAGTGATGGTGGGTGGGGAATAAGGGACAGGTGAAGGGCAAGAATGGGTGTCTGTGTGTTTTTAATGTCAAACTAAGGTCATCACCTACAGATGACAGTTTACACAGGGAAAGGGGAGAGAGGTATTTTCAAAGACTGGACTATTGCTATGGTTACCCCCAGACACAGTAGATGGAGGTGGTGGGGGATGGAAGGTTAGAGGTCAAAGTCTGAAGGAGGGGTTATATTACAGGGGACACTTCAGGAGGGAGGCTGTTAGGACTGAGGGACAAAACGGAGGGAGGAGAAGAAGGGAGAGAAAAGAGAGGATAAAGCAGAGAGGTGAGGCAGGGAGAGGAGAGATGAGCTGAGCTGATAGGAATGAATGAACAGAGGACAGAAAGGCAGAGAGATGCAGATATGCAGAGAAAGAGATGGAGAGAGAGATGGAGAGAGAGAGGCAGGGAGAAATATAAGGAGAAATAGAAAGATAGAGAAATGGCAAAGTGAAGAATAGAAAGAGAGAGAGAGAGACGCGGAGAGAGGGATGCTAGAGATCGAGGTGGAGGTAAAGATTAGCAGAGATGCAGGTAGGGGGAGCAGCTGGGAGGATAAGGAAGGTTTGAGGGACAGTAAGTTCTGGCGGTAGAGAGATCTTCTGTGCCTACAGATTGTTCTGCTTGCTGCCCCTGAGGCTCACAGCGATCTGCCTACGAAGGGACACGTGTGTGTCATAATGGTGTCATAATGTGTCGTAATGGTATCATAAGAGTGCCATAATGTGTTGTAAGGATATAATAGGGGGTATGAGGTTATATTAGAGCAGTGGTCACTACCATCCCTGGTCTGAGAGAGAGGGTGTGCAGGACAGGTTTCTGTCCCTGATTCTGTTGGTCAGCTAATCAGCAAGACCTTGATTAGTTGAATCAGAGAACTGTTAATTCTCCAGGACCAGGGTTGGTGACAACCAAATTAGTTTGGTATATGAGTGTGTGTTAGAATATCTGAAGGATTTCACAGGTATATAAGGGTATTTAACAGACATGAGTGTGTGTCGGTGTGTGTGTGACTGTGTATGACAGTGTGTGAGAGAGGTAATGGTAGTGCCCGTGTGGTGGTGGGGGTGAAGGGGCAGGCATGCGAGTGGCGGGTTAGGAGGAGGGGAGGAGACAGCATGTGAAGAGGAGGGGGACTGGAAACAGAGTAGAACTGCATTGACAGAAGAACGGGGACTGGTGGAAAAGATTCACTTGCAGATTTTACTGCAGGGCCGAAGAGATTCTACTACAAAAAAGAGGCTAGACGTTATTCTGTGGCAATGATAACAGTTAACTGGTTAGCAAACTACACAACCAACTAGATAGACAACAAACTATAATCCACCTAAGGGGACCTTTCAGCTCTCTGTCCTCTACCCAGAAAATACATCCTGATTTGTATATGTTGGACTACTGTACAACTAAAGACAGAGACCTGCTCCTCTATGTGTGTGTATGTGTGTGTGTGTGTGTGTGTGTGCCTGTGCGTGTGCGCGTGTGTGTGTGTTTGCAGTAGCGCCATCCACAGGACGGAGAGACTCAGAGGACAGAAGTCTTACGGACCTTCCAAGCCCGGCTGCACACGCATACTGGTGTGTGTGTATGTATGTGTTTTTGTCTGTTTATGTGTGTGTAGCTGTGTGCATACACTATTTTGCCAGCTTGGCCAAACATTTATATATATTTTTGTATAAATAGATTTCTTTAATATTTTTCCACTAGTATACATTAAAGAGGTCACTAATGTACACACCTGTATAGAGTCAACATGGAAGTTTGAGACCCCCTGAAGTTTACTTTAGCCAAAGCTCCTATAGTTACCACAGCTGATTGGTGTATTCTATTCCACTATGCACTCTATTCGGATTCTTGTAAAGCTTTGACTGGCAAAAACAAGGTGTGGGTGTATGTGTTTGATAATACGTTTGTTTAGAGATGTGTGTGTGTGTTTCCGTCAGTATACACGGTGCAAAAGAGCTGAGAAGTTCCCTCCATTCACCCCTTCCTGTGGATAAACCTGTCTGACCTTTGTCCCTTGACCCTAACCCCCCCGCCCCTCACCCCTAAACCCCCAAACCCCTACCCTCCATCCCTCCTCCCCATTCCCCACAACGACATCAGCGCTCCCCTCCATCAAATAACAAAAGAGCAGAAAAAAATGGAGATAAAGCAAAATATCAGAAACAAAATGTATAGAGAAGAAGAAGAATACAGCAACACTACGGATACACAGTAACGCGGAGGAGGAGGCACTAAGCCCCCTGGTTCTAGGGGGTCCTGACCTTGTAGGCCACCCGTGCCGGGCACCTGTTCCCCAGGCCTAGCGGAGGGCTCATATGCCTGAGCATGTCATACATATCCCTGCAACTGATCCTGCCACTGCATGTCAGCGCAGCACAGCCACCGCCCCCCACAGCCACAGCCAGAACAGCCACAGCCAACCACAGCCAACCAGGGAGAGAGCAGAGAGAATAAGAGAAGAGAGCAGGGGTGGGAGAAGGGTAGAGAGAGAAGGAGAAGAGGGAGGGAGAGAGAGCAAGAGAGAGCGAGGGAGAAAGAGAGAGTGAGGGAAGAGAGAGAAGAGAGAGGGACACAGATAGAAAGAGATAGAGAATGAGAGTGAAAGAGAGACCAAAGCAAAGAGTAGAGGAGAAAAAAGAAAAAAAACTAAGTTATTTGGCTGGTTTGAGAGCGAGACGCAGTGAGGTTGTCTAGAACTGGTCTGAGTGGGCGGGTGAGGTTGTCTAGAACTGGTCTGAGTGGGCGGGTGAGGTTGTCTAGAACTGGTCTGAGCGGGCGGGGGTGTATATCTTGTAGAAGATAAGACGGGGGTATAGGGAGGAGGAGGAGCGGAGTTGAGTAAAGTTGGAGACTTTTAGTAGAAGTAAAACATAGTTCTATGCAAGTGGGAGGGGATTGCATAGAAGAGCAGAGGACTTCAGAGACAAGCACTGAGCTCCACTGCTGGGACTGGCCTATACCATGATGAGGGTGGGGTGTCAATGCAGTTTCTGTCCTCCCCCCCAAGAACAATGCAATGCTACAGATCCCACAGTGTGTCTAGCACCGCGCCTAGCCGTGGCTCAACAGCAAGCAAAACAACAGAAAGAAAAATGACCAAAGGATAACAATCATAATTCTTTTTTTTCTTCATAATCAAACTCTTAAAAGTTTTTTATTTATTTTTCATTTCAGTGGTGCACAACGTCATGCTCGTCTGGGTGTCTGCATTGTCCTACACATTCTTGTTTCAGATCAGAATGCAAGTAGAAATGGTCAAAATAAAGAAGAAGAGAGAAAGTATAACAAAAATGAAATCCAATCAGATCAGATAAGCGACACTCATTCCATTCTTGGATGCTGTAGCAGGTGTGGTTGAGGATTTTTAGTGGAAGTCAAACCTTGCAGGCCACTCTATGGGGGCATTTCTTTCCTAAGCCAAGAGGCGGGTCGATAACTCGCAATAAACTGTACATATCCTTATAATGAATGCGGCCGCTGCAAAAAGAACAGGAGGAGTCAGAACAAAGGTAGAGGACAGATACGACAAGAGAGAACAATGGGAAGAAAGAAGAGCACAAGATTGACAAGAAACAAGATATCATAACAGCAAAATTACTGTACGGTGTACACACATACTACACACACCACACACACACACACACATTGTTGTTGCACGTCACCCGTTTGAGCTGTAGTGCTTTTCTTCTGCAATGACACTGCAGTCTTTCCCTGTTCCTACCATTCTCTCAGCCTATCCCTTCTCTGTTTAACCACTTCCTGTCTATTATCGTTCCTGTTTTCCTAATACAACCCATCCCCGTCTCTCTCAAATCCTCTTCCTAATATTACCCATCCCCGTCTCTCTCTCAATTCCTCTTTCTAATAGAACCCATCCCTATGTCTCTCAATTCCTCTTCCTAATATTACCCATCCCCATCTCTCTCTCAATTCCTCTTCATAATAGAACCCATCCCCATCTCTCTCTCATTCCCCTCGTTCATTCCCTTCCCCCTCTCTGCCAGCAGTGGTGTGTGCCAGTAATTGGTTGTGTGTGGAGTATAATTAAGGAATAGCTCATTAACTAGAAATGCATGTGAATGCTAAATGGCCTAATGTGTAATAGCCACTTGTCATACAGAGGCCCATCTCCCCATAGATTGTCTGTTCCCCCTCCCTCCCTCCTTCCCTCCCTCCCTCCCTCCCTCCCTCCCTCCCTCCCTCCCTCCCTCCCTTGCTTCTCTCCAGAAAATCCTCCTTGTTTTCTTCCATGCCTGTCTTTATCTCAATTCGCCATGTTACCAAAACCTTTTAATTCTGATTACTTTGATATTCCTACCCATCTCAGTCGCTCATTCTCTCTCTCAATTTCCCTTCCCCCACCACTGTGTCTCTACCTCCTTCCCTCAATCCACTCTCTCTCCCTCCTGCTCTTCCCTTCTTCTCTCCCTCTACATTGCAGACTACAGGACAGCAGAAGGATAACAGGCACTGGAATACAGATACTAGGAAACTTAGCGCGTGTCAGGTTCCACTGGGGTTGAATATACAGTACTGTAAAGGGGAGGTTTGTTGCCACAGTAAGTTTTGGCAGTATGCAGATTCCAGAGGGGGTGGAGGTGGGGTGGGGGTCTGAACCACACACAGAGAGGGAGAGGGCACAGGGAGGGAGGGATAACTGGATCACTGAGAAGGTTACTCCTCAGATCCATGATCCCACCTACAGCTGCTGTCTTGTGTGGGTTCTTTAGACTGATTTGGGTTCAGTTCAACTACAGGAGACTTGGCCTTTATATCCTTTATGACTATGGAGTAATTTACTTCATGGTTACTGTACAGCTCCCAGACTCCCACTCTTTTCATCTGCTGTTCCCAAAGACTGGACTTAGATCAGTTTTACCACAGGCTAATGAGATCTAGTGCCAGGGTTGAACTAGAGCCTAGCCTGAGGACACGTTAACAGTGTTTACACCAGTAAGTTATACAACACTACTGTACACAGTACAGGAGGAGTTAACGCTCAGAGATACACAGACATGAGAGGTTGATGTCTACCTCTGAAAAAGTAAACACATTAAACAACAAGAAACCATTGGCATCGTGTGTGTATGTGTGTTTGTGTGTTTTTAAATCACCCAGATTATAAGTGTTCAGTATATGAGTGTTTATCATGAGGTGCTGATGTGATGCGTCACATGTGTAAGATGTGTGTGTATATCTGTATATATATACAGTATATGTGTGTGTGTGTGTATGTGTGTGTGTGTGTGTGTGTGTGTGTGTGTGTGTGTGTGTGTGTGTGTGTGTGTGTGTGTGTGTGTGTGTGTGTGTGTGTGTGTGTGTGTTTCTATGTGATGTGTTCATGTGTGTCACTCACCAAGCTGCTTGGTCATATTCAGCCCATATCCTGACATACTCGTCTAGATGATGTGGGCCGAGGATGGAGGAGTCTCTGGTCAGGTACTCAAAGTTGTCCATGATGACAGCCACGAACAGATTCAGCATCTAAAAATACAAACAGCCACATTATTACACAGTATTATGTCAGCCAAGCAAGTGTGCACTTATAACAGACTAGGGTTGCAAAATAAATTCCCTGGTTTTACAGAAATCCTGCACTGTAAACCTCAAGGCATTTTTAACTCAAATACTTCTAATAAGTTGTACTCTAAGTCAATAAAAAGTCATTATTACTTAACATGTTTATGTGGTACTGACTCAAAAGTAAATGAGAAGTCACACCAACTAAATGTTTAAAAAATATGATAACAAATGAACATTTTCCCCAGCATGCTCTATTGCAGTTAGATTTTTTGGAATTGTTTTTAATATCTGTGTTTTTGCATGTACATTGACTGATTGACTAAATGTTATGCTACAAAAATATAAATATAATTGTTTCTAATCCAATCACTTCATTTTTGCACTTGTTACTGAAATGGTTGTTCCAGTTTAAATGGCTTATGTAGTTTCCTCCCACTGTTCTTAACCCTGGCAGTCATTATGAATGCAGGATGAGGGTGAATACACATTTCAACTGTTGGATAGCCTAACGCTGGCTAAATCCCAACAGGAATTACACCTTACACTTTGCAAGCCAGCATAATGGGATTTACAGTTAGAGTTGCACAATTCTGGTAAATTTCCCAGGATTACTGGAAACGTTTTGGGGAAAGTTTGTGGAATTTTGCAAACCTACTTGCATGACTGATGTGGCCTGTAAACGAAGAGTTTCAGGCCACTGTATAAGGCCTTATGAGACATGTAATGGTTCAATAATAATGATCATTTTCGCCTAGGAACTCTCTTGGGGAAGACCAAAGGCTTGAAAACTAACGAATTCAACAACCAAGTCTCTGTCATTAACAAATACAGTCATGGGTGGTAACTCTACAATTCAATCGAAAAGGCAAGGCACACTGGGAAATTATTGGAGGCATGGATTAGTGGGAGCGTTAAATTTAAGAATACCTTACAAAACAATGCATTTGTATTACACATATGAAGGTAGTACTGCTAACTTCAGCTATTTAAGTTTCTTAACTTCACTTTTTTAGTTAATCGGTTTCCTCAAAATGTTTGAGTAGCCAAAACTTATCCGGTTTTGCAGTGTGGTTGGACTATTCTGGATTTCCTGCTTTTTCCCTCCTGATTCCGGGAATCCTCCAACTAGGATTTAGGGAATTTTGCAATCCTATAACCGACACTAAGGGGGAAAATATGACTGAAAGGGGAATAGAGAAAGACAGACAGCTAGTGCTTCTCACCAGGAAGGAGCAGAAGAAGATGAAGGACACAAAGTAGAGGTAGGCAAACTGGCTGCCACACTCTGGTTCAGTGTTCCCTGCCAGAGGATCACAGAGCTTCCCTCCAAGACACGACAGCATGATGTCATGCCACGCCTCGCCCGTGGCACTCCTATACAAATACACACACGTTGGAGACACACGTATGCATGTACTGTACACACAGGCACACACAAATGTAAACACACACACACCTGAAGAGCAGCATGAGAGCTTGGAAGAAAGTCCTGAAGTTGTTGTGTTCATTGATGGCGCTCCCCTCCTCCTCCTCCATCCCTATGTTCCCAAACAGCTGACAAAATAACAAACTGTCAACATGCTAGGTAATATGGGAGAATGCACAACCTCACACACGTCCCTATGGCAGGCAAGTGTCACATTCCCTGGATGCTTTTTATAAAGTTCATGTTGATCTGTAAAAATGACCATTCATTTTGACTTGTTTTTCTTCTGGTGTCTCTACTCACCTGCATCCCGATGATGGCATAGATGAAGAACAGCATGCCGATGAGCAGACACACATACGGCAGCGCCTAAACAGACATAAAGAGCTGGAGTACTATTCTGTGTGTGTGTGTGTGTGTGTGTGTGTGTGTGTGTGTGTGTGTGTGTGTGTGTGTGTGTGTGTGTGTGTGTGTGTGTGTGTGTGTGTGTGTGTGTGTGTGTGTTGTGTGTGTGTGTGTTATTCTGTCATCGGTCCCCACAATGCTGCTAAGTGGGTTTTGTGCAGAGGTGGGACCAAGTCACTATTATTCGAGTCGTGAGCAAGTCTCAAGTCCCAAGTTCCAGGTCTTAAGTCGAGTCCCAGAAAGAATAGGTTGAGTCTCGAGTCTAGTCCAAGTCGTGCATTCTAAGGGAAAGTCGAGTCAAGTAAACAAATCTATACATGCAATGACTTGTTCCAACTACAAATCCAGGCCTTGGGACTATGAGGTTCTATCTGACATGTCAGAAATGAGTTAGTCACATATAATAGATCTTTAGATGGTTCTTCATATGTCTGTAAAGTTACATTTTTGAAAAAGTACATTTTAAGTGAAAACATGTAAACTATACAATTCTGTGAGGTCACATCGTTGTTCAGTGATGACAGTCATTTGTCTAATGATCATAATGCATGTCTTAATGTATTTGATGTGTCCTGACTATTTTGGTCAAATACTAATTCTATCATTTATGTATTCAAATAGCTACAGTCTTAAGAACTGAATATGTCTAATTTAGAAGTGTCAAATAGAACCTTATGGCTGAACACAGATTAACATTTCAGAACCATAAGCTTATCTGCTAATGCACGCCCCTAAAAAGAACTCACTACAAAACAGTTCTGATGTAACGATGTATGAGAGTCGGGAAGCAAGTTCAGGGAGTGAATTGTTTTATAAATAAATGAAAAAAACAAGAAACACAAACAGCGCACCGACACGAAACAAGAACAATGACGACTCGGGAAGAAACCAAAGGGAGTGACTTATATAGAGCAGGTAATCAAGGAGGTGATGGAGTCCAGGTGAGTGTCATTATGCGCCTAACGCTGGTGACAGGTGTGCGCCCTAACGAGCAGCCTGGTGACCTAGAGGCCGGAGAGGGAGCACAAGTGACATCTGAGATCTGGGATGTGAAAACTGATGCTCAATATCTCAGAACTTTGCTTAGTGCAGATAGAGCCTTATACTCCCAAGGTCACAAAATCTTTGTCTATTTATTGTGGCTTCCAGACATCCCTTTTCCTTATTTTGTCTACAACATTTTGATTACGTGATAATTGATTTTAACAACAAATTCCAAATCCAAGCTTCATTTTTATTCATTACATTTTAAGCAATTTTGACATACCAACATACCAGTAAACCTATGCTAGTAATTGTTGCTTGATGCCCCATTGCTGGTGAGCATGCAAAGTAATATTCTTGATCAGCACAATTTTTGGAGCTGCATATTTATATATGTCAATCCTCTCTTCCTACAATTTGGTGTGTGCACTGCACCCGATTATAAAGCTGTACAGTAGATGATATAGCTGTACAACAGATGATATAGCTGTACAGTAGATTATATAACTGTACAACAGATTATATAGCTGTACAACAGATTATATAGCTGTACAGTAGATGATATAGCTGTACAACAGATGATATAGCTGTACAACAGATGATATAGCTGTACAGTAGATGATATAGCTGTACAACAGATGATATAGCTGTACAACAGATGATATAGCTGTACAACAGATGATATAGCTGTACAGTAGATGATATAACTGTACAACATATGATATAGCTGTACAGTAGATGATATAGCTGTACAGTAGATTATATAGCTGTACAACAGATGATATAGCTGTACAGTAGATGATATAGCTGTACAGTAGATGATATAGCTGTACAGTAGATGATATAGCTGTACAACAGATGATATAGCTGTACAGTAGATGATATAGCTGTACAACAGATGATATAGCTGTACAACAGATGATATAGCTGTACAGTAGATGATATAACTGTACAACATATGATATAGCTGTACAGTAGATGATATAGCTGTACAGTAGATTATATAGCTGTACAACAGATGATATAGCTGTACAGTAGATGATATAGCTGTACAGTAGATGATATAGCTGTACAACAGATGATATAGCTGTACAACAGATGATATAGCTGTACAGTAGATGATATAGCTGTACAGTAGATTATATAGCTGTACAACAGATGATATAGCTGTACAGTAGATTATATAGCTGTACAACAGATGATATAGCTGTACAACAGATGATATAGCTGTAGAACAGATGATATAGCTGTACAGTAGATTATATAACTGTACAGTAGATTATATAACTGTACAACAGATGATATAGCTGTACAACAGATGATATAGCTGTACAACAGATGATATAGCTGTACAACAGATGATATAGCTGTACAACAGATGATATAGCTGTACAGTAGATGATATAGTTGTACAACAGATGATATAGCTGTACAACAGATGATATAGCTGTACAACAGATGATATAGTTGTACAACAGATGATATAGCTGTACAACAGAAGATATAGCTGTACAACAGAAGATATAGCTGTACAACAGATGATATAGCTGTACAACAGATTATATAGCTGTACAGTAGATTATATAGCTGTACAGTAGATTATATAACTGTACAACAGATTATATAGCTGTACAACAGATGATATAGCTGTACAGTATATCATATAGCTGTACAACAGATTATATAGCTGTACAGTAATGATATAGCTGTACAACAGATTATATAGCTGTACAGTAGATGATATAGCTGTACAACAGATGATATAGCTGTACAGTAGATGATATAGCTGTACAGTAGATGATATAGCTGTACAGTAGATGATATAGCTGTACAACAGATGATATAGCTGTACAGTAGATGATATAGCTGTACAACAGATGATATAGCTGTACAACAGATGATATAGCTGTACAACAGATGATATAGCTGTACAGTAGATGATATAGCTGTACAGTAGATGATATAGCTGTACAACAGATGATATAGCTGTACAGTAGATGATATAGCTGTACAACAGATGATATAGCTGTACAACAGATGATATAGCTGTACAGTAGATTATATAGCTGTACAGTAGATTATATAACTGTACAACAGATTATATAGCTGTACAACAGATGATATAGCTGTACAGTAGATTATATAGCTGTACAACAGATTATATAGCTGTACAGTAATGATATAGCTGTACAACAGATTATATAGCTGTACAGTAGATGATATAGCTGTACAACAGATGATATAGCTGTACAACAGATGATATAGCTGTACAGTAGATGATATAACTGTACAACAGAGGATATAGCTGTACAGTAGATGATATAGCTGTACAGTAGATGATATAGCTGTACAGTAGATGATATAGCTGTACAACAGATGATATAGCTGTACAGTAGATGATATAGCTGTACAACAGATGATATAGCTGTACAACAGATGATATAGCTGTACAACAGATGATATAGCTGTACAGTAGATGATATAGCTGTACAGTAGATTATATAGCTGTACAACAGATGATATAGCTGTACAACAGATGATATAGCTGTACAACAGATGATATAGCTGTACAGTAGATTATATAACTGTACAGTAGATTATATAACTGTACAACAGATGATATAGCTGTACAACAGATGATATAGCTGTACAACAGATGATATAGCTGTACAACAGATGATATAGCTGTACAACAGATGATATAGCTGTACAACAGAAGATATAGCTGTACAACAGATGATATAGCTGTACAACAGATGATATAGCTGTACAACAGATGATATAGCTGTACAACAGATGATATAGCTGTACGGTAGATTATATAACTGTACAACAGATGATATAGCTGTACAACAGATGATATAGCTGTACAACAGATGATATAGCTGTACAACAGAAGATAAAGCTGTACAACAGAAGATATAGCTGTACAACAGATGATATAGCTGTACAACAGATGATATAGCTGTACAGTAGATTATATAGCTGTACAGTAGATGACATAGCTGTACAACAGATGATATAGTTGTACAGCAGATGATATAACTGTACAGTAGATTATATAGCTGTACAACAGATGATATAGCTGTACAACATATTATATAGCTGTACAACAGATGATATAGTTGTACAACAGATGATATAGCTGTACAACAGATGATATAGTTGTACAACAGATGATATAGCTGTACAACAGATGATATAGCTGTACAACAGATGATATAGCTGTACAACAGATGACATAGCTGTACAACAGATGATATAGCTGTACAACAGATGATATAGCTGTACAACAGATGATATAGCTGTACAACAGATGATATAGCTGTACAACAGATGATATAGCTGTACAACATATGATATAGCTGTACAACAGATGATATAGCTGTACAACAGATGATATAACTGTACAGTAGATGATATAGCTGTATTGAAGGTAGTGCAATGTTACAAACTATCTTTGGACATATACAGTTGAAGTCGGAAGTTTACAAACATTTAGGTTGGAGTCATTAAAACTTGTTTTTCAACCACTACACACATTTTTTGTTAGCAAACTATAGTTTTGGCAAATCGGTTAGGAGATCTACTTTGTGCATGACACAAGGAAATTTTCCCAAAAATTGTTTACAGACAGATTATTTCACAGTATCACAATTCCAGTGGGTCAGAAGTTTACATACACTAAGTTGACTGCCTTTAAACAGCTTGGAAAATTCAAGAAAATTATGTCTTGGCTTTAGAAGCTTCTGTTAGGCTAATTGACATCATTTGAGTCAATTGGAGATGTACCTGTGGATGTATTTCAAGGCCTACCTTCAAACTCTGTGCCTCTTTTCTTGACATCATGGGAAAATCAAAAGAAATCAGACAAGATCTCAGAAAAAGAAATGTAGACCTCCACAAGTCTGGTTCATCCTTGGGAGCAATTTCCAAACGCCTGAAGGTACCACGTTCATCTGTACGCAAGTATATACACCATGGGACCATGCAGCCGTCATACAGCTCAGGAAGGAGACGCGTTCTCTCTCCTAGAGATGAACCTACTTTTGTGCAAAAAGTGCAAATCAATCCCAGAACAACAGCAAAGGACCTTGTGAAGATGCTGGAGGAAATAGCTACAAAATTATCTATATCCACAGAAAAACGAGTCCAATATCGACATAATCCAGCAAGGAAGAAGCCACTGCTCCAAAACCGCCATAAAAAAGCCAGACTACGGTTTGCAACTGCACATGGGGACAAAGATCGTACTTTTTGAGAAATGTCCTCTGGTCTGATGAAACAAAAATAAAACTGTTTGGCCATAATGACCATCGTTATGTTTGGAGGAAAAAGGGGGAGGCTTGCAAGCCGAAGAACACAATCCCAACCGTGAAGCACGGGGGTGGCAGCATCATGTTGTGGGGGTGCTTTGCTACAAAAGGGACTGGTGCACTTCACAAAATAGATGGCATCGTGAGGGAGGAAAATGATGTGGATATATTGAAGCAACATCTCAAGACATCAGTCAGGAAGATAAAGCTAAGTCGCAAATGGGTCTTCCAAATGGACAATGACCCCAAGCATACTTCCAAAGTTGTGGAAAAATGGCTTAAAACCTGTTATGGCTGCAAGCCCGATATCGGTACACCTATGACAACATCCAGCTCAAAGTGCAGGGCGCGAAATTCAAAAAAATATTTTTTTTAAATATTTAACTTTCACACATTAACAAGTCCAAGACACCAAATGAAAGATACAGATCTTGTGAATAAAGCCACCATTTCAGATTTTTTAAATGTTTTACAGGGAAGACAAAATATGTAAATCTATTAGCTAACCACGTTAGCAAAAGACACCACTTTTCTAACTCTTACTCCATCAGGTGCTATCACCAATTCGGCCAAATAAAGATATTGATAGCCACTAACCAAGAAAAAAACCTCATCAGATGACAGTCTGATAACATATTTATTGTATAGGATAGGTTTTGTTAGAAAAATGTGCATATTTCAGGTATAAATCATAGTTTACAATTGCACCCACCATCACAACTCGACTAGAATAAATACAGAGAGCAACGTGTATTACCTAATTACTAATCATAAAACATTTCTTAAAAATACACAGCTCATAGCAATGGAAAGACACAGATCTTGTGAATTCAGACAATATTTCAGATTTTCTAAGTGTTTTACAGCGAAAACACAATAAATCGTTATATTAGCATACCACATATGCAAATGTTACCCGAGCATTGATTCAAGCCAAAGAAGAGTGATATCGTTATCATCGCCAAAATATATTAATTTTTTCACTAACCTTCTCAGAATTCTTCCGATGACACTCCTGTAACATCATATTACAACATACATATAGAGTTTGTTCGAAAATGTGCATATTTAGCCACAAAAAAACGTGGTTATACAATGACAATACTAGCAAAACTAGCCTGAAAATGTCGGGCGCCATCTTTCACAGTGATCTTGTCTCATGGATAACTATTCATAAACTTGACTAAAAAAATATAAGTTGGACAGCTATCGAAAGACAAATTAGTTCTTAATGCAATCGCTGAATTACATTTCTAAAATTATCCTTACTGTGCAATACAGGGTTCGCCAAGCGAAGCTATACCAAACAAAATGGCGGAATATGCGTTTACATTTTTCGACAGAACAACGATTTATCATCTTAAATATTTCTTACTATGAGGTAATCTTCCATCAGAATCTTGGGCAATGTATCCTTTCTTGGGTCTAATCTTCTTTTGGTCGAAAGATGTCCTGTTGTCCGTCGAAATGCCCACTAACGTTCGACCGGGACCCCGAAACGTGCCCGGTGCTTCAAAGTTCATCACATAGAAATGCCTCAAAATCGCACTAAACGGATATAAATTGCTATAAAAACGGTTTAAATTAACTACCTTATGATGTTTTTAACACCTATAACGAGTAAAAACATGACCGGCGATATATTACTGGCTAAACAACAGCTTGGAAAGAGAGGAGGTCCAACGTCCATCGTGCGTCAGGCGCAGGGAGCAAAAGAACGGTACATCCGGTCTTTGGCGTTTTATACAGGCCCTGATTGCGCAATCGACTCCATTCAAATTGTCACCACTTACTGACATCTAGAGGAAGGCGTGGGCAGTGTTTGTATCCTCATAGGATTTACAGGGACTTTAAAACTGACCTGGAACCAGAGGCCAAGATTTCTGAAATCTCACTCACTGGGAGGAAAAGTGCTGTAGAATGAGTTCTGTTTCACTCAGAGACATAATTCAAACGGCTATAGAAACTAGAGAGTGTTTTCTATCCAATAATAACAAATAATATGCATATTGTACGAGCAAGAATTGAGTACGAGGCCGTTTGAAATGGGCACCCTTAATCAGAGCTACTCAATACTGCCCCTGCAGCCATAAAAAGTTAAGGACAACAAAGTCAAGGTACTGGAGTGGCCATCACAAACCCTGACCTCAATCCTATAGAATATTTTGGGCAGAACTGAAAAAAGTGTGTGCGAGCAAAGAGGCCTACAAACCTGACTCAGTTACAGCAGCTCTGTCAGGAGGAATGGGCCAAAATTCACCCAACTTATTGCTGGGAAGCTTGTGGACGGCTACCTGAAACGTTTGACCCAAGTTAAACAATTTAAATGCAATGCTAACCAATACTAATTGAGTGTATGTAAACCCACTGGGAATATGATTAAATAAATAAAAGCTAAAATAAATCATTCTCTCTACTATTATTCTGACATTTCACATTCTTAAAATAAAGTGGTGATCCTAACTGACCTAAGACAGGGAATCTTTACTAGGATTAAATAGGAATTGTGAAAACTGAGTTTAAATGTATTTGGCTAAGGTGTATGTAAACTTCCGACTTCAACTGTATAATCCACCTAAACTTGGCCTATCTGAAATATGAAAATTATCTATGAAAAGATCAGCCTATTGTTCTGGCAAAGTTGAAGCCTGATGAAGACAGCTTGTCTTCATTGGAAGACAAGCTGGACAAGCGAAACGTTGGACATATTTTTTTTTAAATAATAATAATTTTTGCATCTGAGCTCCTAGTGTGTGCGGCTCTCCTTCATTTTTCAAAGATGAGCCTGTAGCAGATTGATTAATGTAGGTAGGCTACTCTGTTTTTGCCAGGCAAACCGGAGAGAAAATTAAGTGCTTTCTTTCTGGTCACTAATCTGGATATGTGCGCCTGCCTTTGAGCGCACATGCTGATGACTGGTCATTGGTTAACAGTCAAGACGCTCAATTTTTGGGAACTGAAGCATAGATTACAATCATTTGGTGCAATGCCGTAGGCTTAGGATAGTGACCAGTTCGAATAACCAAGGGTAAAATATAAAATACAAACGGTAGTCTATAATTTTTATGTATTTTTCCCATTCAGTTTCACACTTACGACCCCCCAAAACCTTCTATAGTGTGCTACTATAGCTCACACAACCTGTGTTGATTGACGGTTTGCTGGTCCAATCAGAGGGACAAGTGTGCATTTCACTAGCAAATCTTTTTGTTGTTGTTGCAAGTGCGATACTGAATGAGTGACACAAAACAAGTGACCAAATGTTACAAAACCTGGCCAGATAAGTCATCAGTCTCAAGTCTAAGTCCGAGTCCCAAGTCTTGAGGCTCCAAGTCGAAGTCAGTCTCAAGCTGTTTTATTTTCTATGAAGTTGACTCTCAGGTCATCAAATCTGTGACTTAAATCTGAATCGAATTCAATGTCATGTGACTCGAGTCCACACTCTGGTTTTGGTATGTGTATTCTGTCATAGGTCTCCAGAATGCTACTACTAGGGTCTGTGTGGGTGTATTCTCATAGGTCCCTACAAAGCTTACCTCTCTCTCTCTCTGTGTGTGTGTGTGTGTGTGTGTGTGTGTGTGTGTGGTGTGTGTGTGTGTGTGTGTGAGGGGGGGGGGGGGGCATTACCTTGAAGGATTGACAAAGTCCAGAGCAGGATGCGGATGGTCTCTCCCTGCCGAGCAGTTTGATGAGCCTGGCAGCCCTGAACAGTCTCAGGAAAACTCAGTTGATGAAGTTTATTCTACTAACACCCACAGTATGACCAGACACAAGAGAGAAGAGAGAGAGAGAGAGAGAGAGAGAGAGAGAAGAGAGAGAGAGAGAGAGAGAGAGAGAGAGAGAGAGAGAGAAGAGAGAGAGAGAGAGAGAGAGAGAGAGAGAGAGAGAGAGAGAGAGAGAGGAGAAGAGAGAGAGAGAGAGAGAGAGAGAGAGAGAGATAGATAGATAGATAGATAGATAGATAGATAGATAGATAGATAGATAGATAGATAGATAGATAGATAGATAGAGATAGATAGATAGATAGATAGATAGATAGATAGATAGATAGATAGATAGATAGATAGAGATAAATGGGAGGGGTGAGGGGTAGAAAGAAGGAGAGATGGAATAAGGGGGAAGAGAGGGATGGAAAGATAGAGGCAGGGACAAATAGAGGGAGAGAAGTGTGGAGAAAAGGAGTTACGGGGTAGAGAGGAGAAGCTTATCACTTGCCATGCAATGTTAGATAACTATTTCCTGTCCTAAAACAAACCAAACCATAAAAGCAGGGGAAAAGTTCAAAACCAAACTGAATAGGATTCAAAACCAACAGAAAAGCAACCAAACAGAACTGGAATCAAATGCAAACCAAACCAAAAAATGCAAGGCTTGTAACAGGCTCGGGCATATCCAAGGAGTTAGAAGAAGGGAATCGATACAGGGGAAAGGAAAATCATATGTTTTCAAAACCTAACCATTGGCACCCAATTGGGGCAGTAAGTAGTAGCAGTAGGTAGAAAGTAGTAGTAGTAGTACTAGTTTGTAATAGTAGTAGTAGTTTGTTGTAGTGGTAGTAGTAGTAGTAGTAGTAGTAGTAGTAGTTTGAAGTAGTATTAGTTGGTAGTACTGGTAGTAGTAGTAGTTGGTAGTAGTGGTAGTAGTAGTCAAAGTAGTTTGTAGTAGTAGCTGGTAGTAGTGGTAGTAGTAATAGTAGCAGTTTGTAGTAGTTTGTAGTAGTAGGTCCCCACAATGCTCAGATATAAAGGCGCCGGAGGGGATGGCTCCTAACCAACTGTGCTATTATGTTTGTTTTTTCGCATTGTTTGTAACTCATTTCGTACATAATTTGCTGCTACCGTCTCTTATGACCGAAAAGAGCTTCTGGACATCAGAACAGCGATTACTCACCTCGAACTGGAGAAAGATTTTTTTCTGCTTTGTCAAGACAAGGCCCAAATCCCCGTCATCAGTGTGAAGAAAAGACGGAGAAAAGGGAGGAGGGCCGAGTGCCTTGTAAGAATTTGCCGAAGAGTAGGTAAACTACCGCTACCCTCCATATTATTGGCCAGCGTGCAATCATTGGAAAACAAACTGCACGATCTACGATTAAGACTATCCTACCAACGGCACATTAAAACTGTAATATCTTATGTTTCACCGAGGCGTGGCTGAATGACGAAACGTATAATATAGAGCTGGATGGCTACGTCTGGTAAGACGAGGGGTGGAGGTGTGTGTCTATTTGTCAATAACTGCTGGTGCGCGATGTCAAATATTAAAGAAGTCTCAAGGTAGTGCTCGCCTGAGGTAGAATACCTCATGATAAGCTGTAGACCACACTATCTACCAAGAGAGTTCTAATCAGTATTTTCGTAGCCGTCGATTTACCATCACAAACCGATGCTGGCACTAAGACCGCACTCAACGAGCTGTATAAGGCCATAAGCAAACAAGAAAATGCTCATCCAGAAGCGACGCTCCTAGTGGCCGGGGACTTTAATGCAGGCAAATTTAAATCTATTTTACCTCATTTCTACCAGCATGTTAAATGTGCAACCAGAGGGAAAAAAACTCTAGACCACTTTTACTCCACACACAGAGATGCATACAAAGCTCTCCCTCACCCTCCATTTGGCAAATCTGACCATAATTCTATCCTCCTGATTCCTGCTAACAAGCAAAAACTAAAGCAGAAAGTACCAGTCACTCGCTCAATACGGAAGTGGTCAGATGACGCGGATGATATGCTACAGGACTGTTTTGCTAGCACAGACTGGAATATGTTCCGGGATTCATCCAATGGCATTGAGGAGTATACCACCTTAGTCTCCGGCTTCATCAATAAGTGCATCGACGATGACATCCCCACAGTGACCGTACGTACATTTCCCAACCAGAAGCCAAGGATTACAGGCAACATCTGCACTGAGCTAAAGGCTTGAGCTGCCGCTTTCAAGGAGCGGGACACTTATCCAGACGCTTATAAGAAATTCCCCTATGCCCTCAGACGAACCATCAAACAGGCAAAGCGTCAATACATGACAAAATTTAATCCTACTACACTGGCTCTGATACTCATCGGATGTGACAGGGCTTGAAAAATATTACAGACTACAAAGGGAAACCCAGCCGCGAGCTGCCCAGTTACGCGAGCCTACCAGACGAGCTAAATGCCTTTTATGCTCGCTTCGAGTTAAGCAACACTGAAGCATGACTGAGAGCACCAGCTGTTCCAGACGACTGTGGGATCACACTCTCCGTAGCTGATGTGAGTAAGACCTTTAAACAGGGCAACATTCACAATTACCTCGACTAACCTGTACCCCCGCACATTGACTCGGTACCAGAACCCCTTGTATATAGCCTCGTTATTGTTTTGTAATTTTCTTGTCTTATTTTTTTTTTTTTATTACTTTAGTTTATTTAGTAAATATTTTCTTAACTCTATTTAAACTTCATTGTTGGTTAAGGGCTTGTAAGTAAGCATTTCACGGTATTCAGCGCATGTTTTTAATTGTATTTATTGAACCTTTATTTAACTAGGCAAGTCAGTTAAGAACATTTTCTTATTTACAATGCCGGCCTACCGGGGAACCATGGGTTAACTGCAACCTTTCGGTAACTGGCCCAACGCTCTAACCACTAGGCTACCTGCTGCCCCCCACATGAGGCTACCTGCCGCATGTGACAAATTAAATTTGATTTGATTTGAGTAGTAGTAGTAGTAGTAGTAGTAGTAGTAGTAGTAGTATGAGTAGTAGTAGTAGTAGTAGCAGTACTAGCAGTAGTAGTAGTAGTAGTAGTAGTAGTAAATAGTAATAGTAGTAGTAGCAGTAGTAATAGTAGCAGCAGTAGTAGTAGTAGTTAGTAGTAGTAGTAGTAGTAGTAGTAGTAGTAGTAGTAGTAGTAGTAGTAGTAGTAGTAGTGGGTGCAGGGAACCGATTTTCTTGTAAATACAACCAAATGCACTGATCCTCAAGGCAAACGCACCACCACACAATATGGAACTAGCTAGATCACAGCAAGTTAACCAGGTGTCAACGCAACGCAGCAAAGCTGACAGCTCTCCTCCACAAGGGATTGGCTCGTTTTAGTCCTGTGACACTATAAAGTCAGGTTCGATTCCATTTCAGTTCACTCAATTCAGGGGATAAAATGAGATAACATTTAATTAATAAAATAAAAATTGTCCACTGTTGCTTTAAGATGACTCCTGAATTTCAAGTCACCTCCTGAAATAACAGAATTTACATGGAATTGAACCCAACCTTTCTTGCGTCACAGTCAGAGAAAGGGGAGGGGGAGTGGGGTTCTGGGTTGAAGGACAAACTGCAAATATATTGATGATATTTAGAAATATAATTGTTACAAAGTTCTAATGTTGATATAACAGTGATAGCATTACTATAATTCCATATTCATAGGGCGAATCATACGACTCGTCTTGCTCAAATTATTACACACTTAATGGTGAAAGCATTTGTAAAAACCACTACAGAAATCAAACTGTACTTGATTACTGTAAACTATGTTTGTGATGCTCACTGTCCTATGATGTGCATGGTCCTTCAACCCTCTACCAAGGGAAGGGTTCTGGGTTAGAGAGGGCTTGGCAGTAGGCACATTCAGCTCCCATCAAGAGCATGTTCACTATGGTATTGCAACACAAGCCTATGTGCGTGTATTTATTTAGCTATGTACTGTTGTATGTGTGTATATGTTGTGTAGGTCAGTGTCCATGTATGTCTGGGTGTGTTTAACTTATCTGTCTATGAGTAGTATACGTGTGTGTCATCCCTGCCAGAGACATGCAGTGGGGCAGCATGCACCGTAGCCCGGTCTGCCATGGGTGAAGCTTTAGACCCAGTCACTCTGTGCACTCCTGTCACACCTTACTCCCCTGGCTCTCACAGACACTAGCATGCATGTGTGTGTGTGTGTGTGTGTGTGTGTGTGTGTGTGTGTGTGTGTGTGTGTGTGTGTGTGTGTGTGTGTGTGTGTGTGTGTGTGTGTGTGTGTGTGTGTGTGTGTGTGTGTGTGTGTGTGTGTGTGTGTGTGTGAGATTGCTTTTAAGGAATGTAAGTGGTGCATGTCTAGTGATTGTGAGAGTATTGTCCACAGGACAATGGCTGTGTCCTAATAGGCTTGACCAGCTTCCTTTCCTTGTTCCTTTCCTACATTACCACAGATCTGATAGAATACTTTTACAACACATTTGTTCTTCCTTCCCTCCTTGAAATAATCACTGATTGAACATGATCAGATTAGCGAGAGCAGGAGTTCCACCACATAGCTACATAAAGGTAACTGCCAAAATAGAGGAAACACCAACATAAAGCGTTGTAGTAGGGTGTTGGGCACCACGAGCTGCCAGAACAGCTTCAATGTTCTTCCATGATAAAATTCCATTACTCCTGTCTCAGGCGTCGCTCCATTTTCATGCTCATCAAACCATTCAGTGACCACTCGTGCCCTGTGGATGGGGGCATTGTCATCCTGGAAGAGGTCACTCCCATCAAGACAGAAAGGTTGAAAGGGTTCATTCAGAAAGGCTGTGTATTTATTGGCGTTTACCTTGCCCTCTAAAGGGATGAGTGGACCATGCCAGGAAAAGCACCCCACACCATAACAGAGCTGCCAGAAGCCTCATTTACTCAAGTGTTTCCTTTATTTTGGATCAGATCAGTCAGATCGGTCAGATCAGTCAGATCAGAGCTGTGATCACTTCAAGGAAGGGAGGAAGGAAGGATGCATTTGAACAGTATTAAATCAGAACCTGAAGGGTATTAGGACAATGACTACTGGCCAATTCCAAATTGACCTCAAGCCCCTCTAGGCCTATCACATGTGTAGATCTGAAAGCATTGGATTGGTATCAGTAATCTGACAACGAACCCATCCAGATAGGATAGGTGGAATATTTGCTAAATCCTATCTGATCCTTTTAGATCTATACAAGGGGTAGTCCATTTGGGATTGGTCGAATGTCTCTGTCCGGTGACTGGGAGCAGGAGGTCAGTCGAGTCATCTTGTCAAACCTGGGTCAGAGATCAAAGGTCAGGGGTCACTGCCAGGGTGAGGAGTCGAGCAACATGCATCACCACAGCCACACCAGGAAATGGATGCAGTAATTCAAGTATCTCCAAAAAAGTACAAACCATCTACATGTGTATGTTGCAGATGACATGGTTTATAGCGGCATTTTTGGAGTTTGATTTAACAAAGAGTGCGATTGGCCAGGCCAGGTTTCATGGATGGACACATAGTGCATTTTGATTGGATGAATTCGTCAGAAGGGAGAGGGACGAAGTAGTTGCCATTAAGTAGCGTAGAGTTAAAGAAAGCATGTAAAAAAAGATAAAACAGGAAATGAATTGTCATTATGTACACTCATTATTACTGAGTTCAGTTCATAACACTGCCTCCATACATACAACAGTTCAGTCATAACACTGCCTCCATACATACAACAGTTCAGTCATAACACTGCCTCCATACATACAACAGTTCAGTCATAACACTGCCTCCATACATACAACAGTTCAGTCATAACACTGCCTCCATACATACAACAGCAGGGATATCAACGACTAGGAAACCGATGAAGTTCCAAAAATATATTATGAGATTACTCCTAACATGACATTACTCCTAACATGAGATTACTCCTAACATGAGATTACTTTTAACATGAGATTACTTTAACATCCACACACTAACAAGCTTCCATTGGGCTGCGAGGAAAATGAACATGATTGTGAAGTCGTGTGTTTGAATCAGCGCAATGGCGCT